>NC_135715.1:103265324-104465324 GCF_964656455.1 Halichoerus grypus
AAGGGAATGAGCCTGCTAGGAAACCAGATAGGACAAGGCAAAAAGATGATAGGGGAAAAGTAGAGAGTCAAGAGGTGTGCAGTAAGTAAAGTGACCATATAGGAGATTAGGGCTGTGGGAAATGAGATGGAAACTATGGAATGACTTCAGAGTTTTGGGTTTGTCTGATTGGATGGTAGGTGGTGTTACTGAAGAAGAGGGAAGTAGCAAAAAGAACTTCCTATATTATCATTAGGGCAGCAGGCATTTACTGAGCATGTGCTATGTGTCATGCCTTTTGCATTTTTTACTCTTAGTTAATTCTTCCAACAGCACTAAGAGAGAAGGATCATTACTGTTCCTAACTTTTTGAGCTCCAAGGGGTTAGATGCGTTGGCAAAGTCACACAGAAGTGTCAGAGCTAGGATTTGCATCCAATCTAAATGACTCCATAATTTGCTTTAAAAATATTTTAAATTTATATATTTAATGTTTAATATCATTCTCCTTTAAAGATAATGAGCATTCATTATATAAATGAGAAAATACCTAAAAGTAAGAACAGGAAAAATATTCAGGGTCTTGCCACACAAAAAGCGAAATCTTGGCTCTATTTTTCTGGGTGAATTTTCACGTGAGGAGGGAAATTTGAGATGTCTACAGGTTATACCTCCAAGATATCGTGTAGGTGGTTGAGTGTATGAATATGGATATTAGACTAGCAATCAGCTAGAGAAGGAGATTTGGAAATCATCAGTGGACAGGAAGTAGGTAAACCATAAAAATGGAGAAAATATGTTAAACATCAGCCCTTTCTTAACTCTTGCAACTGTATGGACCCTGACCCTCCACAAAAAATAAGCAAACAAATAAATACATTTAAATTTTGTTTGAAGAAATGAAAAGATCAGTTCATGTAAGCAGATTTTTATGGAATCTCATACTTTCTATCATGATCAAGCTTTTCTCAACGATTCTGGAAATTTCTAGATTTTTCCCATGTTAGTCTGTCGCAAATTTGTCAGTATTTCCTGTTTCACCAATAATGGGACCTAAGTCCTCCTAGCATGTTAACTGAACTATAAAAATGACACTCTGAGGCAGCTAAGTCTGTGGAAGCATGAATTTGTCAAATAAAAGGATTTAAAGACAATTGTTTTTAAAGAATAGCTTGCACTCTTGCATTATCACTTACTTTTTCATCCAAATGATTTCTGTGTTCTTGGGAAAATATCAGTATTCATCATTGTTAAGTTGGGGAAAAAAAACTGCACAGGGTTATTTTATGGGTGTCAAAAGCTACACAGGAACTGAAGAACACCACGAGGTACTAACCATGTGAAACAGTTTGTGTTCCTCATACCTTGTCCAAAAATAATTGACTCATTAATCTCAACTATATCAATCTGGCCCCATTATGAGGGTCAAAGATAGGTTAATTATAATAAGTGGATGAATATCAGTTCACAAATAGGCATGCATTTAACAGATATTATCTTATCAAGAAAGCAATAATTAGAAAAATTATTTAGTGAGGTGATTCAGGGGGAAATGCCGTAAGTGAAACCCCCAATATCTACCTCAGGATTATCAGGAGAATAAAAACTGAGCTGTGTTCCTAAAAATAACATTTAAGAGTAGAGAGCAAAGTAAATTTCTCTTCTCTATGGGAAAATGTTTCCAAAAATAATAAACAAAATGTTTTCACTAAGGGAGCAATAATTTCACCCAAATCATAGAACATTGGGGAAGAAGAAATATGGGGATTTACATCAGATTGCTTTGTCTTTGAATCCCCACCCTATCACTTCACTATTTGACTTTGGGCAAGTAATTTAATCTTCACAAGTGTCTGATTCTTTCTCCATGAAGTGGAGCAATAATGTATTTCACAGACTTATTTTAAGGATTGAACAAGAAAATATATGTGAAAGTATCAGGCACAGTCCTTCATGTACTGTAATTGTTCAATAACTTTTATTTTCCCCTCTTTAATAATGGACTCTAATCAGGTACATACTGACATGGTCTCCCTTTTCAAAAAACCAAACCAAAACAAAACAAAAAAACCCCACTGTTATTATGATTTTGAAGCTGAGCAAAATAACTGTTCACTCATTCCAAGTGGTTTCTTTCTTTCTGCTTTTTCTTTTGCTTCCTACTAAGACAGTGCTTTCTTTTCTTTCATTTAACTTAACATATTTAAAAGCACTGTTTATACTTCTATTGCCAAGGGTAATCATTCATTTGGAGTAAGGCAATGTCCCATTGTTACAGTTATTGATGCCTGTTGGGGGGATGTTAGAATTTTAGCAAGTCTGTTTGAAGATTACATTTCTTACATTTCCCAAGAGGAATCCTAGCTTCATCTAAAGTTCTCTTTGATGATACTTATATTTATATGCTTATCCCTCATAATGGAATCATACTCATGAATGTCCCATTGTTCTTTTCTCCTGCCTCATAACCATCCCACATGCATAGGTAAACCATAAAAATGGAAAAAAAGTTAAATAATTTTTTTAATGTTCAGTGGAAAATTAATGAGAATTGACTGTATGCCATACACTTTCTTATGGGTGGAATTTGATAAGTAAGACAGAATTCTTGCCATACTCCAATGGAAGAGACAGATACAGGAAGAACCAATAGCAAAGACAGTGCTGTAATGGAGGCGTTGCACTTATTATTATAGATACCTAAAGATGGTCCACGTGCAGTAACTCACCACCTGGATCACAGATAAAAGCTGCACGTGTCAGTAAGGCTGTTTCTCTGTAGTGGGCGTGTTAGGAGGTATGCAAACAAGGGCACCCCGACAGTTTTGAGGTGGCTGCCTATGTGCTGAATTGTCATATGGTTGGGTTCTGAAGTACTCCTTTTGTTCCCCTAGGAGCACTGGGTGCTCTTTGAGCTCTGGGGCTTTACTCCAGTTGGCATGATTCTGTGATCCAACAACCCAGCTGTGGGGGCAATGTGTAAAGTAGTAATTGAGGAAGATCCATTGTGAATTGCACACAGTGTTCTGAGAGCCCAGAGGCCTTTATGGGACAGAGAGCAAGCACAGTGTTTCCAACCCCCTTTGGCCAGAGTTCCATGACTTCGATCTTTTTTAGATGTGGAGCTTCTACATTTAGTTTTATTTCTGAGAAAATTGTGTTAGGGTCCAGTCATGGGAACAAAAATGATTCTAGATATTTTAAGCACAGAAAATTTAACATAGGGATTTGGTAACATAGGTGATGGAAGAGCTGGAGAAGCCAAACAATGGACAGTGTGGTAGCCATGAGGTGACATCTGGAAGCTATTGCCTTTCCTCAGTCTGGAGAAACAAGGGGAAGGAGAGGTGTAGCCAAAGCCCAGGAGCTGGGGGCACTTGGTGGAGGCTGCAGTTGTGGCTGGCCTGCCTATTGGTTGCTACAGAGGGCAGGATTTTCCAGCAGGGGCTGGAACCAGGGAGCCATCAGAGAGCCCACCCATCAGAGAGACAGGGGAAGGAATATCTTGGCTTCTCCTTTTCTGCTGCTCTCCAGTTGCTTCCTATTGTAACCTAGTAAGAGAACTGGGAACTTAGAGAAGGTAGTTCATAGGAGAAGGGTCAAGATCGCATCTGAGATCAAACCGGTGATGGCCTCGGAGGCAGACATGGATGTGACACCTCCATTAGGCACCTGCTGCAGGAATTGTGGTTGGCAGATAGCCTCTGACTGCCAGGTCCTTCAGTTTGTCTCATCTACAGGGATCCTGCCTGCCTGAGGTCATCTGGTGCCTGAGCTAGGAGAATGAACATATGATGGCCGGGTCATCAGGTCTCCAGGTGCTACAACTCTACCAGTGGTATTCTCTCTAAAGCTCCAAGATGGGTGGCCAAGGCATTGTCAAGCATGAATTGCAGTTTGACTTCTCCCTCTGACCACTTCTGCTTTTTCCTTCTTCCTTTCACAGGTGGGATACCTAGTATATCCCTTGTGCCTCAACTCCATTTCAGTATCTGCTTTTAGATCACTTGAACTTGAATGTGGATGTACTTATCAACTCAAACCTCAGATGGGGTCTAGGGCAGGGGGAGGAAAGAAGACGTTTTGGATCTGAGGGGGGAAACAACATCATACAGATTAGAGAAGCACCAGAAAAGGGAGAGTCCCTTGAGCATTAGAAAACTTGGGCACGCCATCATGGAGGAAGTGAAAGGATTAGGAGATTTGAATGGGAGGGTAGCAGTGAAGAGGAGATTCTGGAATAACTGAAGAGCTCAGTCGAAGGTGTAACAGTGGGAATTATTATGCTCAGTGCAAGAGGTAGAACAAGAATTTAGGACCAATGCCAGGTCCTAAATTCTGCCCTAGGGAAGGACTAAAAAACCATGATAAGAGAAAGGTTTTTCTTTTAAACTTTGCAGCATCTGGGGGAAACATTTCATAGCGTGGCAGGAAGAGGTGTGCAGATTTTAAATAAGCTTTTTAACAAGATTTTGTATACTTGTTCATTTTTGGTTTTTGCCCCATGAAACCTTTAATCACAAAAGCATAATTGAGCCAGATAGAAAAGTCTTTGTTTAGATAAAAATTCTTTTTATTTCCTGGGATTTCATATTAGAAAGGAAGAAAATCAGAATGGCACTATTATAAGCAATTACATAATGGAATGGTGTGCTAACCAATTATAAACTTTGATTCAGGAAAGGAGTCGCACAGTAGTACACAAAGGCAAGATGTGCTTTTTTGTTTCTTCCAGAGTAGATTTGGGTAGTCTGTGAGCATGAATTTATCATGCTTCTAAAGAAGGTAACTATGCTAAAAATGCAAATATTATCTTACGGCTATGTTAAGGAAGAGAAAGGTGTCATCAAAAATTATATATCATTCCTGAACATTTGGGAACTTAAAATTATATATATACACACACACACACAAAAAGAGTATTTGGACTATCCCTGATACTGGCCATGGTGTGATAGCCTGAGGACGGAGCTGTGGTGAGTGCAGCAAGTAGTCAGATGTCTTCCTATCCTGTCCCTTATCTGGCCCTGGGAAGACTCATTGGATTCCTGAGACCAGTTAGAGATTTTATTAATGATGGATGCTTATCACCAGGGGTCAAATCAAGAGTATAGAGCCATCCCAATAAAATGAGGCCTTCGTTGCCATAAGTACGCACATTTACAGTGATTTGGGATTGAGACAGTGAGCTCCCCAAGCTGTTGCCTCTTCTGATAGGAATCTAAGCGTGGTGACAAAGGAGATACCAAGTACTGAGACAAATATCTGAAAGCTACTCTGAGGATTCTTTTATGCTTAATATCATGTAGGAGAGGAGCCATAACCAGGAAATGCAATCATTTTGTTCATTAAAGAAATGAATACACTTTCTGCTGCAGTAATTTGATAATGAAATTGATATATTACACAAAGCAGGAGCAACATCCCAGTACCTGCCTGATTTTCTTTAGTTATGAAGCTGATGCTAAATAATCAACATGAGAATCATTTATAGATGCCCTTGTTTTATTAAAAAGCACTCCATGATTCCATTTTAACCTTACTTAGTAATTCATACAGAGTGCAAGCGACAAAGACATCATCATAATTATACATTGAAAATTGCCCTACTGGGATATAACTTTTTTATTCATATGATGTAGAATTCAGCAAGAATATGATCAGAGCTTGGTATGTGGAGAAGAAAATCACATGCTGAAGCTCTGCATGGGTTTTATGATACACAGCTTCCCATATTAACTTCAGGACAACATTAGAATTTACCAGCAACTCTCTTTCCTTAGGACTCTATTGATGTGCAATAAATATCAAAAATAATGGTGGAAAGTTGAGATTTCAATTTTTATACATCCTGCTGGATCTATATGTAACCATATAGCTTATTTAGAATTTATGTAAAGCTTAGCTGTGGTCAGAGGAGTTACATGTGAAAAGCTTTCGTCTGACAATTTTCCTATAATTGTCCTCCCCTCCGTGCACACACAAGGAAGACTTTTTTTTTCTTTTTCCCCTGAATTAAAGGTGGGAATGAAGATGTTTTGTGAACACATGTTAGTTTGGATGGAAATAAATGGAATCACTTTGATATAGAATCAACCTTCTGGCAAGGAAGCCTGCTGCCCTATTGAGAAAAAGACTGCTGCTGGCCAAGGTGCCACTATGCTAATAAAGTCACAGAGAAGCAAGAATGAAAATCACATTTGGCCAAAGAATCTGAGGGTGGGCTTTCCATGACGGAAATGAGTATGCATTGAGGGTTGCTTTACTTTAGTTCCATCTAGAACTCTCTGGAAGGCAATCTTTGGAGTTAGGAAACCTCTTTCTGTTAGGTACGGACTATAGTCTGAAAGGGGAAAGGATATCTGGGGGGCTTTTGAGATATCTCTGTCTCCTGGAGCAAAGGGGATGCGTATTCCTGGGAGGGGCACCATGCCTTTCAGAGAAAGTCTTTAGTGGCCAGTTTAGAAACAAGTGAATATATGTCTGGAGTTAGTGTTAACTTTGAAATGGTAAAATATGCAGGTTTTCATATACAGTATATTAATATTCCTTTATGAGGTTTCTCTGTAGTAAACCTGAATAAGAGATGCATGGATATGATTGTCCATTGATTCTCAGGAGGAGCATGGAATCCCTGAGCTTGATTGGGTCTCTTCGTCAGTGTCCATGTGAGGCTGTCTACCCAAGTCCCACCTGTCAAAACCATATCAAAGAGCATATAAGCAGATCATTAGCTTTTGAGGTTCTCATATGTGTCTTGATTTTTACCTTAGACACTGGGAGGGTCTTCTCTGCTTCAGGCTTTTATTTAGTTTGAATGAATATGTTAGAAGTGAACATGATGTGGAATTCTAAAACCATGCAGCCCAACTTGGCCTTATCCATCAATTCTTATAGGAAAACATTTGCCAAGACTACAGTGTGCATCTGAATATTTTCATGCCATCTGGGTTGTTTGTCATGAAACTTTTGGGGTGGAAAGATCATCATGTAGAACCTCCTTCTCTGTGCTTTGAAGAACTTTCTTTGAGTACAGACTCCATTATTGAGAACATCAAAGACGTAAGGGCCCTCAGAGGTCTTCTAATCCAGGCTGAGGCCAGAGTGAAACTCTTTGCATAGTATACCTCTGGCCCGTGTAGTTAGGGCAGTGCAAGTAACACCAGCTGTCCTTGAGATTTGGACACTAGGGATCTCCTATTATTCAACCCAGTGCTTCTCAACTTGAGCCCACATTAGAATCATCTAGAAGGCTTGTGAAAAACAGATTGCTGGGCCCATCCTTGAAGTTTTTGGTTCAGTGTGTTGAGGACGGGGCCCTAGAACTTGCATTTGTAACTTATTTCCAGGTGCTGTATGTCCAGACACCATATTTTGAGAACAAAAACATAACCTATAGTTTTTGGTGGTTCTTGAGATTTGAAAATTAACAAAAGAACATGTAATTTAAAAAACAGATGTTAAATTAGGTATACACTGTAAATTCTAATAACTTTTTCAAGAATGCTTCTCATTTTTAAACCTTATTTGGATTTTATTATACTCCTTTGAATGTATTTGTTGAGAGCAATGAAGACTTAAGACCTAAGCATTTATTATATCTTTCTATTCACTTTTTGCCAAGAAGTAAGTCTGCCAATCATTTTGAGAAAGCTGTAGGGGTTTTAGTTATGCAAAAGTTTTGTTGAGGATAAAATATTCTTATTCTCTTGAAAGTTTGTGCAGAGACACATTAGATTGAACAAGACTTTTAGTGGTTTCAAAATTCATAATTAATTTCTCACTCTGATCACAAATTCCCAATTTCTTCCTCTCTTCTCTTCTCTCTCAGTTTTTAGAGAATAATATTAACAACAACAACAGCAATAGCAGCTACTATTTATTGAGTGAATGCATTTCTATGCCCAACACTTTAATGTTTGGGGGTCTCTGAGTCTCCCAATAACTCTGTAAGTTAAATTTTCTTTTTATAATGCTGCCCATATGAGGACATTGATACTCAAAATCATCATATGACATATGCAGTTTGATGCCTTAGGTCGTGTTGCATCTTCTTCATTAAAAAACATATTTCCCCCCACAAATGGCTATATCTGGTTTCTGAAGCATTTTGGGTTTGTTTACATCAATGTTAGTTGAAGAAAGTTTAAGATGTACTGAGTGCCTTCTAGACGCCATCCATTTTGTATATGTGATTTTATTTACTCCTCACTGTATCCTGTAAGTAGAGTAATGTGTCAACCTCATTTTGAGGATGAGAATTCTCGAGCTTTGAGAAAGAGTAAGGGAGCTACATAAATAATATGGGGAGCAGCATTTGAACCTGAGTCTTTCTAGCTCCTAAACAGGTACTTTTCTTAAGACATCAATCACAGTGCTTCACTAGCCTCGAAATGGTCTTATAATTGGTATTAAAGTTGATAACTATTGTGGTTAGTTCACCTAGCCATGGTCAGACTTAACCATGGGTGGAACAGGAAATCGTTCTGCTAGAGAGATTTGTGGTATATGGGTAAGTCCTGTCCCCACCCTGCCTTCCTAGTAAATTGTGCAGGGACTAGAGAGCTTGTTAGTTATCCATTAGTGTTCTAGAACTATAACTGCATCTTTGCTCTCTGCAGTTGTCTTCTGCAAATGTCTCCATCCTTGGGAGGACTAATGCACTAAAATGCCCTCTGAGATTGTATTTCATTCTCTACTGAAATAAGCCAAATGGCCTTTCTTTAGAAAAAATGTTCAGATATTTTTGTTACAGAATATTAGAGAAATACAGAAAGGTAAAAGAAATAATATAACATTGTGTATATACCACCAAGCTTTAGCAAATGTATTTATTTCAGTTCTTTTTTTTAATACTGTAACACTTTTTTTTTTTTTTTACATCGGAAACCTCTTACATTCTTTGTTTCAAACCCATTTTTCTTTACCCCTTGCCGAGTTAAACACTAGCCTTTATTTGGTGTTTGTAATTCCAATAAGTATTTTTATACTACTGCTGCATATTTAGAGAAATATGTTATACTGTTTGATGTTTTTAAAATTTACATAAATGGTTTCATACTTTGTGCATCATTCTACAATTTGCTTTTTCACTCAACCTCATATTTTTTGAGATTTATCTATGTTGATAAATGTAATTTTAGTTCATTGATTTTCACAGCCATATAATGCTGTGTTGTATGACTACACTAAAGATGATTTATCCATTTTCTTGTGAATGGCCATTTAGGTTGCTTCCATATTTTGCTATTAAAAACAGTGATATAGTGATCATTTTTGTGTATCTTTCACCATGAGTACATTTGAAAGATTTCTCTAATATATGCCTAAAAGAAAGGTAAAGCAAATAATATAAGATATTGAGAAGTGAAATTGCAAGGATAAAGGGTATTGTGCATTTTCGATTTTCCTGGATGATGCCTGTTTTCTAAAAGGGTTGTGCCAGTGGACACTACCACTAGTAGTTTATAAGAATTCTTTATTGTAAGACTATAATATCAGATAATTAAAACTCTTTCAGTCTGAGAAGTATAAAATTGATGTGTTATTGTGGGTTTAATTTTCATTTCCCTAATTATTGATGTTGAACATTTTTTCATATGTTGTTTGGCAATGAATAAAGGGTGGTTTTATCTCTTTTTAGGCATAAAAATAAATGTTATAGCTAGTGTTTTATTATATTTTAATTTACTGATTCATTTTCATCAATATTTTGTGCCATCACTTCTTATATCCTATTCCTTTATTTTCAATTTTTTTCTTTCTAAAGTGTATTCTTTAGTAGTTTTGTTAAATTTCCCTGTATTTGTATGTCTAAATATATTGAACTCAGTCAAGAGTGATAATTTATCTGGTTGTAAATTGGAGATATAAATTTATTTTTTCTCAGCTATTTAAAAATACTGCTACTTTTTGTTGTTGATGTTGTTGCTGTTGAGAACTCTGTTGTCAGAATAATTGTTTGGTTAGAGATCATCTATCTTTTCGTTCTGAAAATACATAGTCTTTTTTCTCTGTTTGTTATGTTCTATAGCTTTTCTATGATATAACTAGATATAAATTTATCTTTAAATTTCTTGCTTGATACTCAACATATCCTTTTTTTTTTTTAATTTTATTATGTTATGTTAGTCACCATACAATACATCATTAGTTTTTGATGTAGTGATCCACGATCCATTGTTTTCGTATAACACCCAGTGCTCCATGCAGTACGTGCCCTCCTTAATACCCATCACCGGGCTAACCAATCCCCCCTCCCTCCTCCCCTCTAAAACCCTGTTTGTTTCTCAGAGTCCATAGTCTCTCATGGTTCATCTCTCCCTCCAATTCCCCCCCCCCATTTTTTCCTTCCTTCTCCTAATGTCCTCCATGTTATTCCTTATGTTCCACAAATAAGTGAAACCATATCAACATATCCTTTTAATTCTAGGGTTCATGCCTTTCCTAAATTATGTCAAATTCTCATCTGTTATTTTGTGAGTATTCTTGTCCATTATTCCCTATATTCTTTTTTCTGTAACTACTCTATATTGCATGTTATATAGCCCTTCAGTCTACCCTCCATGTCTCTGAACTGCACCTTACTGCTATTTTCTCCTGTCTTTTTTTTTAATTTAATTTTATTATGTTATGTTAATCACCATACATTACATCATTAGCTTTTGATGTAGTGTTCCATGATTCATTGTCTCCTTTGTCTTTGATGGATTTCTTATAATACTTTCTGATTATTTAATTTTTTTCTTTGATTATGTGTAGGCCTCCACTTATCTCATCATATTGTTAGCTATTGTTCCTCCAAATCATCTTCTAATTCAGTGACTTAAAACAATTCTCTTATTATTGTTTACCTGTCTGTGGGTCAGCAGGAAATCAGCTGATCTTGGCTGGACTCAGCTGGGGTGGCTGTTTAGCATGTGTCTCTCATCTTCCTTGAACCAGAGGCCTAGAGAGAGATGTTCTTCTCCTGGTGATTGTAGAGATATCAGAGGGCAAATGGAAACAGTCAAAATGTTTTAAGGCTCAGTCTTGCATCATTTCTACTTCTTTCTGTTGGACAAAGTGATTCATACTGGCTGAGCCTAAAGTCAAGGGATGTGGAGATATATTCTGGTTTTATGGGAGGAATTCCAAAGAAAATGGCAAAGGATATAACCCCAGGGAAAGATGAATAATTGAGTCCAATAATGCAATCCATGATGACTATATATATATTTTTTATTTCTGTTATAACAGAATAATAGCCCCTAAAAGAGTCTCACATCCTAATCCCTAGGGATATGTTTTATGGCAAAAGGGGATTTTGTAGATTTAATAGAGTCCAGTCCTTAAAATAGGGAGATGACGCTGCATTATCCAAGGGACCCAATAGAATCACATGAGCCCTTATTAAACACAGTGATGTGACAGAAGTGGAAGACACAAGAGATGTAAGAGATGGGACAGTCAGAGTCCAAGTTTTAGAAGGGTTCTGAGGTGCATGGGCACATAGACTCAGAATAGAGAGGGAGCCTGTCAGAGCTAAGTGTGGCCCTGAGATGATAGCCGACAAGGAAACAGGGACTTCAGTCTTAATGCAAGGTACTGAATTCTGTGAACAGTCTCAATGAGCTTAGAGTAGATACTTTCCCAGAGCCTCCAGAAAGGAACTCAGCCATGTTGACTCCTGGATTTTGGTCGTATGAGATTTGGAGCCAAGGACCCAGTTGAGCTATACTATGCCCAGATTTCTGACCCAAAGAAACTGGTAGATGATTATGGAGGGTGTTTTAAGCTGCTAGGTTTCTGGTAACTTGTTACGGCAGCAATCTCAACAGTTTTGATTTTGTCCTTTCCCATAATATCTTTTAATGTAATTTATGCCTGTCTTTGTTTCATGATTTATTTGTTCCTTTTACTAAAATTTATTTTTATTTTATAATAAAAGAGCATCCTAGGTATTTTTATAGTTCTATACAAAGCTAATTTTATTTAAAGTGAATTCTTTTATTTGCTGAGATATTTGCTTGTCTTTCTTACCATGAAATTTCTTCCTGTTTACTGGTATTTTGGTTAGAAAATTTTAATATGTAATTAAAAAATTGACATTGTTTCAAATCTACAGAAAAATTAAAAGAATAATGAAACAACTCCTGCATCTCCTTAACTCAGTTATCTTTTCTTTCTTTTTTTTAAGATTAATTTTTTTTTATTTTAGAGAGAGAATGTGAGCTCTAGTAGGGGAGGGCCAGAGGAAGAGAATCTCAAGCCGACTCCCCACTGAGCACAGAGGCTTGGTCTCTACATCAGTCCTGAGATCATGACCTGAGCTGAAACCAAGAGTTGGACGCTTAACTGACTGAGCCACCCAGGCGCCCCTTAACTCAGTTTTCTTAATTGTTAACATTTTGCTGTATTTTTCCTGCCCCCCCATCTGTATATGTATGTATATAGTCTTTTTCTCACATGATACTCATCATCCCTAAATATTCAAGTGTGTGCCTCCCCCCAAACAAGCACATTTTCTTTCTTTTTTAAAAGATTTTATATATTTATTTGACAGAGACACAGCGAGAGAGGGAACACAAGCAGGGGGAGCGGGAGGGGGAGAAGCAGGCTTCCCTCAGAGCAGGGAGCCCAATGCAGGGCTCGATCCCAGGACCCTGGGATCATGACCTGAGCCGAAGGCAGACGCTTAACGACTGAGCCACCCAGGCGCCCCACAAGCACATTTTCTTTATTACCACTGTGCATCCCTCCTACTCAGGAAATCAGCCCTGATACAATATTGTTATTCATCTTACTGTCTTCACTCAAATTTCACCATTTGTCCCATCAAGATCTCTTTTTCCTCTGTGGCCTGGATGCAGTCTAGGACTGTGTAGTGCATTTAGTTGTCAGGTATTAATATTCTCCTTCAATCTGGAACTTGTTTGCCGTCTTTTTTCTGTCTCTCATATCCTTGAGAGGCTTAAAGAGTACAGACATTCATTTTGTAGGTTGATCCTTACCATGGATCCATCCAGTGTTGTCCCATGACCAAACCAGGCCATGCATTCTTGGCAGGATGCCATAGAAATGATCCTATGTTCTTTTCAGTGCATACAATAAAGAATAAATAATGTTGACCCACCAAATCACTGATGATAGTAGTTTTGATGATCTGATTAAGATGGTGTCTGCTTGGTTTCTTACTTTTAAAACCATTTTCCCTTTGTGTTTGATTAGCATTTTGTGGGGAGACAGTCTTATATGATGCCAAATCTCCCCTGATCAGGCTTAGCTTTTGTTGATACTCCTGCTTATATTAACTACCACTGTCATGATTGCCAAGTGATGACTATCTATCTAGTTCCATCATCCTTTTCATATTTGTAGATCAGCTTTTGCTGTGAGAAAGAATTTTTCCTTCTCTTCCATTTATGTGTTTATTCACTTGTTTTAATTATATCAGCAAGAACTCATGAATTCCTATTTTATTCAATGGAGTGTAATTCTATACTCGCACTATTTATTTATTTTCTCAGATTGTCCTAGATTTGGCTTATGTAGCTTTTTAAGCTCGTTTGTATCCTTTTGACAGATCCCTCTCATTCTTTGAGTACTTCCTTATTTTCTGGCATATCAGGATGTTCTAGGCTCATCTTGTCATCTTGTACTTTTCCTGACCCAGCTGGTAATCAGCTATTTTTCCTGGAGGATGATATTTCTAGGCCAGATCAGGATACTCACTGTGCTCACTGCCACTGGAAAGTCATTGCTCTTAGGATGACTGGATATCATTGCTCTTAAGAAGCATGTCATTTCCTATTTGTTGACAGAGCTAGGGAAAAAACCCAAATACATAATAAATATATATGTATGTATGTGTGTGTGTGTGTGTGTGTGTGTGTGTGTGTGTAGAATCACATATCTGTATTCATGTATATTTACTTAAGTGTTTATTTATTTAAATCACATGAGTTCATACCAACACTGTCCATTCCAGTTGAACACTGTTGGTTCTTCTTTGTCTTCTCTCTTTCCATGTTTGTAAGTCTCTTCTTAGTAAGAAGTGGCTCCC
This sequence comes from Halichoerus grypus, assembly GCF_964656455.1. Lineage (NCBI taxonomy): Eukaryota > Metazoa > Chordata > Mammalia > Carnivora > Phocidae > Halichoerus > Halichoerus grypus. Next base: position 103,279,347 of record NC_135715.1, read on the forward strand.
ATTATCTTTGATATACTTGCTTCTTTGCTCACTCAGTTAACATATTTGCTCAATAATCCACTTCCTGGTCTCACACTGCTTCTTTCACCACCTGCCTAACTCTGTTGATGTCCTCCTCTGCTTTGTCCCATTTTCTGTCTTCACATCACCACGATCTCAGTGCAGCATTCATTTTTCCTCATTGCCCAGCTTCCACAAGCTTCCATGATGCTCTTTTTGTCAAGCCTGGGAGGGGAAAGGAAGGAAAGATGAAAAGGGAAATTTGGAAGTGAAGATACGAAAAGCAAGGCAGCTGGGTCATTTTTAATGAGACGTAGTTCAATAATTTCTTTCTCTCTCTTTACTTATCCATCTCTGCTGAGAGTTTTGTGGTGGCATCTTGTGCTCCTGACTCGGACTGATATTGGGAATGTGGGAGATCCAACCATGGAAGTGGTGGGCACCTTGGTTCAATTCCTGATTGCTAGTATCTGTTTCATCCCTCTAACCAAGATTTTCTAGAAGCCATAGCCCAGGTGATGGTCAGCAAGGGTTTTTATTGTTTTAGTCTCTTCTAAATATGGAAAATGCTATCCCAGGGACTGGCTTTAAGTAATTAGCTTCACATTGCTCTGTTATATTGAATAAAGCATTTTTAGTTTCCTTTCTGCATCAGGAGATGAAAGTTTGGCCACTTCTGCTACTTCTAAACATGGAGGTCAGCACTTTATAGTTTTAGCTTTACTTACTGCTTACCTGTAGAGATATATCTCTTTGATTTTTTGTATGTTTATGTATGTATTTCTTAACCTGTTTGGTTTTATTTCTATGTATATAGTGAAGAGTGGGTACATCTTGAGTAAAATTTGAGCATCTTTTTTCCAATATACATCAGATCTATCACCCACCCACCCAGTGCTTTAAACCCTTACACTGGCTCGCTATTATCTTAGAATAAATCCAAACTACTTATCAGGACTTAACAAGCCCCGTATGATCTGGCACCCGCCTCTTTCCCCAGCTCTTCTCTCATCACTGTCTCCCTTCATTCATTATGACCCAACCTCAGTGAATACCTTTTGGCCCTCAAATATATCAACCTCATCCCCTCCCTGTGGTTGTGTAATAACTCTCCCTCTGCCTACATTGCTACTTTCCCCTTTCCCAGAACCATGACTGGTTTCTTCTCACCATTCAAGTGTCAACTCAAATGTCACTTTCTCAAGGAAGCTTTTTCTGTGTACCACCCAGTCATTACTCCCATCAGCACTTTCTATCATGCCACCCTGTTTTATTTTCTTCATAGCACTTATCACTGTCAGAAAGAATTTTGCACAAGTCTTTGTTTACTTCTTAATTTCCTCAGTGTCAGGGGAGGGCAGGGCACTACTATTCTTGCCACAGTCACTGGCATATTGTAGACTCTTAGTAACTGCTTTTTGAATGAAAAAATGAACTGTGCCTACATTGCTAAGAGGAAACCAGGTGCATCTGGGCATTTAGGGAATTGGTAGAGTTTAAATATAGGGAGCGATTGAGGGATCTTCTAAAGCACACCCCAATTACCTTTTTTACAGGTTGATGCCAGCTCTAACTTGTTACCTTTCACTTAAAAGCTCTTATTATTCCATTCAGTGTGATGATTCTTTTCCAGATTTTCTTGAAAATGATTTTTAATGTCAGTGCTAAATCCTCTCTTGAACTTAGGTCAATTTATGTGGCTCTTGAAGAGATAAGTCACTCAATTATAATGAGTTCCATATTTGAGTGTGCTCAGAATTCCTGTTAATTGTTTTCCTTCAATCTTCATTTTAATATTTTCTCCTAGTCAGAGACAGAGAGAGAGGATGAAAGAGACAGACAGAGAGGGAAGGAGGAAGGGAGGGAGGGAAGGGGGGAGGGGAGAGAGAGAGAGAGAAGGAAGAAAGGAAGGAGGGAGGGAGGGGTGGAGAGCCCAAGATTTCAGATACTACTTTTCTGTTAGCCTTAATTGTCATTCTTTTAGAATAGAGACCTAGATTGGTTTTCTGATGGGATGTTACTCTGTTTTGAGCTGATTCATTTCAACAGTCACCAGAAATGTGGCTTGTCCTCTATGAAAAATCATTTGATGTATAAGCATTAAATTGACTATATTGATTTTAAATTGTCACCAATTTGAAAATGTGAGTTCATGAAATTATGTGACCAAGCTCAAATGTTTAGCAACAAACAAAATGACAAGTTCTTAAGTTGCTGGAGTCAGGCTCTCCATGTGATAAGATATGTCCACCGTGGGCTCAGGCTATGAGGTGGGAGTGCTCTAATCCCACCGGGTCCATTCTCCCATGGCAGGCCATGTGCTACATTTCCATTAGATGTAGCAATAGGCAGCTGAAAGCAGCAGCAACTTGTGCTGCTCTCTCCCTTACACCTGAAAGTATTAAAGCAGATGTTGCTTTTTCAAGTTTTTCTAGGCATCCTATGGCTTCCCCCACCTTGTTTAATTTTTCACTCGGATCTATCCTATTCAGTGTCTAGGAAATGTTTCTAGGGCTGTGTGAAATTTGCTGGCATAATTGTCACATAGAGACAGAATCATATATCTGGAGGTGTGATCTGAGGGTCCACCAGATACGGGTTGCTAAATTCACACAAGACGACTCCAACAAAATTTCACACAAAAATCAAATAGTTTTACACAATTTGAGGAAAAGAATGGAGTCATGTCCTTTATAATAATGGTTCTCCATTGTTGAACATTGATAGATCATCTTTCCTCCATCCAAACTGAGTCCTGTCTCCTCACGTGCAGTTTAAGCCTGTGCTAGCATCTGTGGAGAATAGCAGTTTGCCTCCCTTGTCTGTCTACTACCCTTTGTATTGCTTGAAGGCAATTGTGTTTATTCACGGGCTGTCTTCTTTTTTATTCTGAAATGTTTTTGGTTCCTATAGCCTTTTTTCTTAAGCCTAATATCTCAACTTTTTATTCTAGATGGGAGTAGCATTACAAACAGATGTCTTAAAAACATAATTGAGCACAGCATTTGAGAAAATAATTAACGATTTAGATGAATATTTAGATATGCTAATTAAAGCAATTTTAAAGTGTTGATTATTAAGCAAATTGTTACGTAGGCTTGGGTAGCAAATTTTCAGCTGTTTTTGGCTTCTTTTCTTTTGGGGATTGAAAATATCTAGTTTGAAGAAATCAACAAATAATGATCATTTAAAATGAATCTATAGGTCTATCCAATGATAACTGGGTCTAATTTGGGAATTTTAGACATATGGAAATGTGGCTCATGCCACTCTTATCTTAAATTGCAATTGCCATTCTCCATTTGTTCTACACTATATGAGGCTAATGGTCCTTCATGTTTTTGTCCCTTTTCAGATCATCCTTGGGCATCCCATGAAATGCTTAAGTAGTATATCAAAAATATATTCTTTTATACCAAACACACAATCTAGATAGTGATACTTTGCTTGATAGCAGCTTCTGCCAACACTGTATTTTATTTATATGATCTAAAACAGTGGTGCCATTGTGATCATGCAGCTTCATGAGTCCAGTCTATTTTTGTTATTACTTTTATATTCCTTTCAAATATGTGTTGGAATGCTACACTTGGAAATTGACCTAATATTTCTGGGTGATGAAGTACCCTTCTTTCTTTCATTATCTGAATTGCTCTTGCCACCCAGTGTCAAAATGGGAGGGGGAAAAAAACAGGCTGACATCCCATCATATTTTCCCATGGTGCACCCTCATTGAATTATTTCCAGGTGGACGCGACAGATGTTCATCAAGTCGCTCCCGGCTTCCACTGTTAATTGAACCATAATGAGAGTGACAGCAGGGAAGGACAAATTACAGGAGTAGAGCTACAATTTGAACTCTGCATTCTTATGACCTTCCTGGAATTTTGGTTTGGGCTGGCAGTCCCTGTTAACAGGTTACTAAACCAGGAGTCCTAACTATGAATCATGGTTTTAGAGAAGTCACTTAATCTTGTTCAACTATACTTTCATCATTTCTTCATTATCATTTTCAAAAGGAAAACAAAATATCGCCTGTTTTAAAGTGTCTGAAATGAGGCCTTCACAAGCTCATGAATAATTTTTTTAAGGAGAGAAGCATTATGCATGTACCTGTTTTAAAAGTCATTTTAACTAGAATTAAAAGTTCTCCACTCAATTGGATTTGGTGCAGAAGATGTGGCAGAGTTGGTTAAGCTTAAGAAACACCATGTTGATGTGCTAATAGATGATGACTCTAGCAACTAACAGTTGGAGAAGACACTACATTGAGAATGAAATTTACAGAGTTCAAAGAGGTGAGTTCAGAGGAAGGGTGAGTGGCAATCACCAATAAGATGAGAGATAAAAAGATTGGTTTGAGAGTTGGTATGGCTGTGAATGCCGTTTGTGGGTGGCATCCACGAGAGAAGACTGAATGGTCAGCATCTGCTGTCATAGGATGTTTTTAATGTCCATTAGAAAGAGCCTTCCTGCAAGCTCTTTGATGTTTTTGTTATGAGGAGTGGTATGGCCCCAAAAGAGAAGCGCAGAACTCAAAGTGTGAGAAGGAAAGGAAAAATTCAGACACATTAGTTGAACTGTAGTGGGAATGTAAGTGGGGATTGATAATCACTTCTCCTATTAATTGTCAGTGGATAAAGAGAACAGCTAGAGAAACCAAATCATTCAAGGAATTGAAAGAGTTAAGTGTGGAGGCCAGTTTAATAAGAGAGTAGATTGGGAAAGATGATTCCTGGTTTATTTGAGGAGTACAGGGCAGTATCTTGGGAGCCAGGAAAGTGAAAGAAGGGAGAACTCAGAAGACATGGAGATGTGAATAGAAGGAGCACATTATTGTTGATGGTGGACTTGGTGTAATCCTTGGTCTTTATTCTCAGTCACATCACCTTGGTGGCGACATGCAACCTCACACCACTTGTAGCTGATTTCTTCTGAATATCACCAGCTCAAGACTCTCTCCTGAACTATGGATTCATGGATTTAATTTCCTTTGTGTCATCTCTACTTGGATATATCATAAGCATTTCAATCTTAACATCTGAAACCGAGCTCCTGATAGCCCTCCTACTTTACATCTGCTCCTCTTGCCTTACATCCTGTGAGTTGCAATTCATTTTGTCAGTTGCTTATGTCTAAAATCTTGATTCTTGGGGCACCTGGGTGGCTCAGCCGTTCAGCGTCTGCCTTCGGCTCAGGTCATGATCCCAGGGTCCTGGGATCGAGCCCCGCATCGGGCTCCTTGCTCAGCAGGGAAGCCTGCTTCTCCCTCTCCCACTCCCCCTGCTTGTGTTCCCTCTCTCGCTGTCTCTCTCTGACAAAAAATAAATAAAAATTAAAAAAAATAAAAATAAAAATAAAATAAAATCTTGATTCTTCTCTTTTACTCACATCTAATCTACTAGCAAATATGGTTGGCACTTCCTTCAAAATATTTCTAGAATTTGACCACTCCTTACCATTGTCACTCATAACTGCCTCACATCTAGTCTCCCTGTTTCTGTATTTTCCCCTCCCGCAGCCTGTTCTCAACACAGCAGCTAGAGAGATCCTGCTAAAAGGTAAGTCACATCATGTCACTCTTCTGTTCAAAGCACTCCAGTGGCTCCCCATCTCATTCATAATAAATATCAAATTATAAGGCCCTATACTCTACTTCTCCTCTTGCTAACTTTATTCCAACTTCAGAGGCTTCCGTGCCTTAGGAGCTGAGAATTTACTGTTCCTTTTTTTGTTTTGTTTTGTTTTATCCAAATTCTCATTTTTTTTCTTTAAATATATATTTTATAAATTTTATTATGTTATGTTAATCACCATACATTACATCATTAGTTTTTGAAGTAGTGTTCCATGATTCATTGTTTGCATATAACATTCAATACATGCCCTCTTTAATACCCATCACCAGGCTAACCATATCCCCACCCCCCTCTCTCTAGAACCCTCAATTTGTTTCTCAGAGCCCATAGTCTCTCATGGTTTGTCTCCTCCTCCGATTCCCCCCCCCCTTCATTTACCCTTGCTACTATCTTCTTTTTTTTTTAACATATAATGTATTATTTGTTTCAGAGGTACAGGTCTGTGATTCAACAGTCTTACACAATTCACAGCGCTCACCATAGCACATACCCTCCCCAATGTCTATCACCCAACCACCCTATTCCTCCCACCCCCCAACACTCCAGCAACCCTATTTGTTTACTGAGAATAAGAATTCCTCATATCAGTGAGATCATATGATACATGTCTTTCTCTGATTAACTTATTTCGCTCAGCATAATACCCTCCAGTTCCATCCACGTCATTGCAAATGGCAAGATTTCATTTCTTTTGATGGCTGCATAATATTCCATTGTATATATATACCACATCTTCTTTATCCATTCATCTGTTGGTGGACATCTTGGCTCTTTCCACAGTTTGGCTATTGTGGACATTGCTGCTATAAACATCGGGGTGCATGTACCCATTCAGATCCCTACATTTGTATCTTTGGGGTAAATACCCAGTAGTGCAATTGCTGGTTCGTATAGTAGTTCTATTTTCAACTTTTTGAGGAACCTCCATACTGTATTCCAGAGTGGCTGCACCAGCTTGCATTCCCACCAACGGTGTAGGAGGGTTCCCCTTTCTCCGCATCCCCGCCAACATCTGTCGTTTCCTGACTTGTTAATTTTAGCCATTCTGACTGGTGTAAGGTGGTATCTCACTGAAGTTTTGATTTAGATTTCCCTGATGCCGAGCGATGTTGAGCACTTTTTCATGTGTCTGTTGGCCATTTGGATGTCTTCTTTGGAAAAATATCTGTTCGTGCCTTCTGCCCATTTCTTGATTGGATTATTTGTTCTCTGGGTGTTGAGTTTGATTAAGTTCTTTATAGATTTTGGATACTAGCCCTTTATCTGATATGTCATTTGCAAGTATCTTCTTCCATTCTGTCGGTTGTCTTTTGGTTTTGTTGACTGTTTCTTTTGCTGTGCAAAAGCTTTTTATCTGGATGAAATCCCAATAGTTCATTTTTGCCCTTGCTTCCCTTGCCTTTGGCGATGTTTCTAGGAAGAAGTTGCTGCGGCTGAGGTCGAAGAGGTTGCTGCCTGTGTTCTCCTTTAGGATTTTGATGGACTCCTGTCTCACATTTAGGTCTTTCAACCATTTTGAGTCTATTTTTGTGTGTGGTGTAAGAAAATGATCCAGTTTCATTCTTCTGCATGTGGCTGTCCAATTTTCCCAACACCGTTTGTTGAAGAGACTGTCTTTTTGCCATTGGACATTCTTTCCTGCTTTGGTGAAGATGAGTTGACCATAGAGTTGAGGGTCCATTTCTGGGCTCTCTATTCTGTTCCATTGATCTATGTGTCTGTTTTTGTGCCAGTACCATACTGTCTTGATGATGACAGCTTTGTAATAGAGCTTGAAGTCCGGAATTGTGATGCCGCCAGCTTTGCTTTTCTTTTTCAACATTCCTTTGGCTATTCGGGTCTTTTCTGGTTCCATACAAATTTTAGGATTATTTGTTCCATTTCTTTGAAAAAAGTGGATGGTATTTTGATAGGGATTGCATTGAATGTGTAGATTGCTCTAGGTAGCATTGACATCTTCACAATATTTGTTCTTCCAATCCATGAGCATGAAACGTTTTTCCATTTTTTTGTGTCTTCCTCAATTTCTTTCATGAGTATTTTATAGTTTTCTGAGTATAGATTCTTTGCCTCTTTGGTTAGATTTATTTCTAGGGATCTTATGGTTTTGGGTGCAATTGTAAATGGGATCGAGTCCTTAATTTCTCTTTCTTCTGTCTTGTTGTTGGTGTATAGGAATGCCACTGATTTCTGTGCATTGATTTTATATGCTGCCACTTGACTGAATTCCTGTATGAGTTCTAGCAGTTTTGAGGTGGAGTCTTTTGGGTTTTCCACATAAAGTATCATATCATCTGCAAAGAGTGAGAGTTTGACTTCTTCTTTGCCGATTCGGATGCCTTTTATTTCTTTTTGTTGTCTGATTGCTGTGGCTAGGACTTCTAATACTATGTTGAATAGCAGTGGTGATAGTGGACATCCCTGCCGCGTTCCTGACCTTAGGGGGAAAGCTCTCAGTTTTTCCCCATTGAGAATGATATTCGCTGTGGGTTTTTCATAGATGGCTTTTATGATATTGAGGTATGTACGCTCTATCCCTATACTCTGAAGAGTTTTGATCAAGAAAGAGTGCTGTACTTTGTCAAATGCTTTTTCTGCATCTATTGAGAGGATCATGTGGTTCTTGTTCTTTCTTTTATTAATGTATTGTATCACATTGATTTGTGGATGTTGAACCAACCTTGCAGCCCAGGGATAAATCCCACTTGGTCATGGTGAATAATCCTTTTAATGTACTGTTGGATCCTATTGGCTACAATTTTGATGAGAATTTTTGCATCCATGTTCATCAGGGATATTGGTCTGTAATTCTCCTTTTTGATGGGGTCTTTGCCTGGTTTTGGGATCAAGGTAATGGTGGCCTCATAAAACGAGTTTGGAAGTTTTCCTTCCATTTCTATTTTTTGGAACAGTTTCAGAAGAATAGGTATTAATTCTTCTTGAAATGTTTGGTAGAATTCCCCTGGGAAGGCATCTGGCCCTGGGCTTTTGTTTGTTGGGAGATTTTTGATGACTGCTTCAATTTCCTTAGTGGTTATAGGTCTGTTCAGGTTTTCTATTTCTTCCTGGTTCAGTTTTGGTAGTTGATACATCTCTAGGAATGCATCCATTTCTTCCAGGTTATCTAATTTGCTGGCGTAGAGTTGCTCATAATATGTTCTTATAATTGTTTGTATTTCTTTGGTGTTGGTTGTGATCTCTCCTCTTTCATTCATGATTTTATTTATTTGGGTCATTTCTCTTTTCTTTTTGATATGTCTGGCCAGGGGGTTATCAATCTTATTAATTCTTTCAAAGAACCAGCTCCTAGTTTCATTGATCTGTTCTACTGTTCTTTTGGTTTCTATTTCATTGATTTGTGCTCTGATCTTTATTATTTCTCTTCTCCTGCTGGGTTTAGGCTTTATTTGCTGTTCTTTCTCCAGCTCCTTTAGGTGTAGGGTTAGGTTGTGTATTTGAGACCTTTCTTGTTTCTTGAGAAAGGCTTGTATTGCTATATACTTTCCTCTTAGGACTGCCTTTGCTGTATCCCAAAGATTGTGCACAGTTGTGTTTTCATTTTCATTTTTTCCATGAATTTTTTAAATTCCTCTTTAATTTCCTGGTTGACTCATTCATTCTTTAGTAGGATGCTCTTTAGCCTCCATGTATTTGAGTTCTTTCTGACTTTCCTCTTGTGATTGAGTTCTAGTTTCAAAGCATTGTGGTCTGAAAATATGCAGGGAATGATCCCAGTCTTTTGGTACCAGTTGAGACCTGATTTGTGACCTAGGATGTGATCTATTCTGGAGATTGTTCCATGGGCACTAGAGAAGAATGTGTATTCTGTTGCTTTGGGATGGAATGTTCTGAATAAATCTGTGAAGTCCATTTGGTCCAGTGTGTCATTTAAAGTCTTTATTTCCTTGTTGATCTTTTGCTTAGATGATCTGTCCATTTCAGTGAGGAGGGTGTTAAAGTCTCCTACTATTATTGTATTGTTGTCGATGTGTTTCTTTGCTTTTGTTATTAACTGGCTTATATAATTGGCTGCTCCCATGGTAGGGGCATAGATATTTATAATTGTTAGATCTTCTTGTTGGATAGATCCTTTAAGTAGGATATACTGTCCTTCCTCATCTATTACTATAGTCTTTGGTTTAAAATCTAATTTGTTTGATATAAGGCTTGCCACCCCAGGTTTCTTTTGGTGTCCATCAGCAAAAAAAAATAGAAAAAGAAAATTAAAAAAATTAACTTTGAAAGACTAAAGAATCATGGGGAAAAAGCCATGAAATCTATGTGCTGTATTCCCCTAGTGCTGCAGTTCTGCCGTTCTCATTGATCGGTAAACTTGGTCTTGGCTGGCTGTTCTTGCTGATCTTCTGGGGGAGGGGCCTGTTGCCGTGCTTCCCAGATGTCTTTGCCGGAGGCGGAATTGTCCCGCCCTTGCCCGTCCCGGCTAAGTAATCTGCTCAGGTTTGCTCTCGGGAGCTTTTGTTCCCTGCGAGCTTTCCGTCCAGCTTTGGAGGAGGAGAGTGAAAATGGCAGCCTCCCAGTCTCCACCCCGGAGGAGCTGAGAACTCAGGGCCCCGCTCCTCAGTGAGCCCCCAGAGAAAAGCAGTCAGTCGCTCCCATCTCCCTGGTCTCTGGCCGCACTCCGTGCTCACCCGGCCTGTGACCGAGTGTTTCTATCTCTGGCACCCGACCCTGTGTGGGTCTCCAAACCCAGCAGATCCCTGCGGTGCGCTCCCGCACCACTCTGCCTGGGGGAGGAAGGGGAGTCTCCCCGGATCTGCCACTTGTTGGGTCCCTGCTGGAAGAGCAGTGGCCCGACTGTGCCGCGGATCATGGTTTATGGCAGCCCCCAGCTGAGAGGCCACTCCTCGGCTCCGTCTCTGCAGCCGGCTTCCCCGCCCTGGGATACCGATACCTGGGAACTCTGCCGCACTCAGGCACCCCCGGTCTTTCTGTGACCCCGAGGGTCCCAAAACCACACTGTCCCATGAGGGTTCCACCCCCCGCTTAGCCACTGGAGTGACGTCCCTCAACGGAGCAGTCTTCTAAAAATTCTGATTTTGTGCTCCCTGGCTCTATCACTTGCCAGTAGCAGCTGACGGAGGCCCCCTCTTCTGCCATCTATCTTCCTGAATATCACCTCGAATTCACTTCTTCTCACGTCCTACCTTCCAGAAAGTGGTCGCTTTTCTGTTCAGAGAGTTGCTGCTATTCTTTTCTTCAATCTCCTGTTGAGTTCGTAGGTGTTCAGAATGGTTTGATCCCTATCCAGCTGAATTCCTGGGACCAAACGAAATTTAGGTCTCCTTCTCCTCCAACATCTTGCTCCTCCCCGTGCAGTTACTGTTCTTTATGCCTGTAACAGTGTTGCCCAGATATCTGTATAGCTTACCCTTATCTGCTTGAAGTTTATTTTGTTTACTGTTATACTCGTAGCATCAAAAACAATATGTGGCACACAGTAGGTACTCCTTAAATATGTATTGATAAAATTTATTTTGAATTAAGGTATGTGCTCAAAGGCTGGTGATTTGGGTATCATGGGAGGGACTTGCCAAAGAAGTGAGATGGACCTATTTTGGCACATGTAGGAGATAAGACTTGGCATAGAAATGCTTTATGTCAGGCAGAAGTCTAATTTTAGGACCTTATTATTTTGTGGTTCACATTCTATAGTAGCTTCTTCTACTTATTTTTTAGCCTCTTAAGCTGGTTTCTCTTTCAATTGCCTTTAGATATTTATTTAATTCGTATTTGTTGAGCATCTGCTATGTGCTAGATCCTTTAATAATGGGTGCTCATGAAATTTTATCCAAGACAATCCCACAATAACCCTGTGGTTTGGGTATCATTATTCTCATTTTTCAGGGGCAGGTGGAAATAGAGATTAAAGGATGAAGGGACTTGATCAGAGTCACAAAGTAAGCCAGTGACAGAATGAGATCTTTAATTTGGTTCTTCCTAGTTTTGAGTCAGGTGCACGCCACTCTGCAGTCTCTAATCTATCAGCAGAATCATCAAGTGTCTACTCTGTAAGAGTCATTATCATTTACTATTCCTTATTACCTTCTTCCTTTTCTAGAGATCTAGAGAAATAGAAAGAACCTAAGTGTATTAGTCATTTATTGCTGTGTAACATATTACTCCAAAACTTAATAGCTTAAAACAACAATAAACATTTATTATCTCATACAGTAGCTCAGGAATCTGGTGCTGGTTCTTTTATGAGGTTGAAGTTATGACATCAGCTGGGGCTGCAGTCACCTGAAGGCATGACTGGGGCTAGAGGATCTGCTTCCATAGGGACTCACACACATGCCTGCCACATTAGTGCAGCTTTTTGGCAGGGGGCCTTAGTTTCTTGCCATGTGGACTTGCAATAGGATTGCTGGAGTGTCTGATGACATGGTATCTGGTATTACCCAGATAAGTGATCAAGAGAGCATTAAGACAAAAGTTGGTATGTCTTTTATGACTTAGCCTAGGAAGTAACCCTCTATCTCTTTCATAATTTCCTATTCAGTGTGGAAAGGGACTATACAAGTGTGAATACCAGGAGGTGAGAATCATCAGAGGCCAACTTGGAGGCTGGCTTCCACTGTTATCCCATTTCTCCCCATGATTCTCATCTTTCTCACATGCAAACTGAATTTGCCCCCTCTCTGGCCCCCCAAAGTCTCCTAGCATCAGCTCAGTGTCCAGAATCCAATCATCTACATCAGGTCTAGGTATCATTATTGTTATTCCCCAAATTTTGCCGGTTAGTGGTCAGGTCATTTTTATCTCAGCTGTGCTGAACATGGAACATTTAATAAGCATTGATTAAATGTCTCTCTGTGCCAGGCACTGTGCTAGGAATGTAAAAACTAATAAGGCAAAATATTTATCACTGTGGAGTTCACAATCTAATGGATGAAAGAAATGTCTAAATGATTATTGTACAACATACTTTAGGATTATAAATTTGGGTAGTGAGTAACTCTGCCCAGATGAGATGGAGAAGATTCTGCAGATAAGGTGCCATTTTTGCTAGACCTTGAGTGTTGCAGACAAGTTCATAAAGCTGACAAGAAAAAAAGAGCATTTTGCCTAGAAGAGATAGCATGAGCAAAAACTGCTTCTTCCTTCTGAGTACGAGCAGACTGAAGGGCTCAGCCCTTGCCTCCTGTTCTTTCAGTACTGCATTCTCTCAATTGGAGAACTTGCCCAATTTTCTACTTTTGTGGACTTCACTACCAACTTAGTGGACCTGATTTTCCAAATTGTATCTCTAGCTTTGACCCCTCTCAGTTCCATTTCTCCAACTCTCTAAAAGACATCGTTATTTGAATATTACATTATTACATCAAACTTGTGACAAAGAAAAACAATCATCATCACTTCCCTTAACCGGCTCCTTCTTCCAATTCTTTGTCAGCTTGAGACCTCACTGTTAGCTATGACTGTCTCCTTTTTTCCTCTACTTTGCACTTCCTTTGTTATATCTCTTGCTGCTCTTTCATTTTTCCATTTCTACCTATAGCATGTATTTACACATAAATTACTGCTCTAGTTTTCTACTTCGACCCTATCTTCCTTAATCTGCCATGTGTGCTGCTGTCCATTATATAGTCAGTTATATCTGCTGTCAGATTTTCATATTTCACATTTGCTCTGTGGTTCCAATCTATTCCTAAAGCTTTATCCCACATTTCAGCACTCATTTCTTCCTTGAAATTCCATTTGTTGCCCTGTGTTCCAATCTTGTCTAAAATCTATTTATCTTTCAAAGTCTTCTCCTTGAAGTCGTTCTAGGAACTCCTAGAATGCTCATTGTCTGCAATGGGAAATTGTCACTTACATAAGCTGCTTTGTTTCATGAATTGAATCTATTACTTATTATATGTCCAGTAATTATAGTTAGTTGGCAAGCTCTGAAAAAGAGGGGCCAGGCACAGTCTTTCTTAATTTTACCCAAGCCTAGCACTGTACTTTGTCTCTACATTCTGGTATTCATTAAATATTTGGTGATGGCAGTATTTGTTGGAAATATCGTGTTAGAGTAGGAGCAAAATTACACGATTCTGTTCCCCGTGTTGCTGTGACATAATATCATGGAGTTAGGTGCATGTTGGATTTAACAGCATTCAAGGGACCACCCAGGTCCTTTTGTACTAGAAATTCATTTAATGTTAAATGAAATCAGCTGGCAGTTGGCTGGGGCAGTGACTATCACTATGATAGAGTTTGGCCTTAGTTTCTGAGTGGACAGCCAAGTAGAGCAGAGAATGTTGGGAAAAGATTTTATAATGGATTTCGGTTGGCCTCAGACTCTAGGAAGAGGATCTCATGGCTGGTACAACTGTAAGGAGTAGGAAGGGAAAGCAGAAGGAGTAGACATCTTGATCTCTGTTTGATTTTAAGCTCTCATTACTGAACACAAGGCCAGCTTCAACAGAAATAAATCAAACTGAGATTACCTTCTTCAAAGAGGCAAATTGTTTACATTTATTTTACTTTTCATGATAAAAGATATAAAAGTTATCCTGCAACCAGCTTTAATTATTTATGCAGCATCATGAAACCCAAGGGTCTGCTTCCTCTCTTGCTCCAGGCATTTCCATTAAAAGTTGATGGTAATTCTGTGTTTAGATGAGTTTTGCAGAGCACAAAGAAGTGGGAAAGCATGTCCCATTTTGCTACTTGGAGAAGAATGGCTACATGGGGAAACAACACTATTTTTAAAGTAGTCTAAAACATTGAAATTTTGAGGAAACATTAAAGTTTCTTTTGCAGCAGATTATTTTGCTTCCTGGGAAAAACCTTAGTTCACTGACAGATTGAATCCACACAGTGCACTGAAATGGCCTTGCTGAGTTGGCTTCTTCTAGCAGGCAGCAGATGTTCATTAAGCACTCAATATGTGCTGCAAGTTGTACCATATTTGGTGTTGGGTATATACAGTGTGTTCTCTGGATTTTCTTTTAAAAAATTTGCAGCATTATCCTAAAACTGGGAAAAGACAATATTAGAAGAGAAAACTATAGACTGATACCCCTGATGAATAGAGAGAGATGCAAAAATTCTCAGTAAAATACTAGCAAATCAAATTCAGCAGCACACTAAAAGAATCATTCACCATGATCAAATGGGATTTATCCCAGGGATACAAGGATGGTTCAATATCACAAATCAATCAATGTGATACAACACATTAGTAGAATGAAAGAAAAGAATCATATGATCATCTCAATAGACACAGAAAAACGTTTGACAAAATTCAACATCCATTCATGATAAAAACTCTTAACAAATTAGGCACAGAAAAAACATATCTCAAAATAATAAAGGCCATATATACCAAGCCCACAGCTAATATTATATTCATTGATGAGAGGTTGAAAGCTCTTTCTCTAAGATCAGGAATGATGGGTATGCTCACTTTTACCACTTCTGTTCAATATAGTACTAGAAGTCCTAGCTATAGCAATCAGCCAAGACAAAAAATGTATCAGAATTGTAAAGGAAGGGGGCGCCTGGGTGGCTCAGTCGTTAATCAGCTGCCTTCGGCTCAGGTCATGATTCCAGGGTCCTGGGATCGAGCCCCACATCAGGCTCTCTGCTCTCCCTCTCCCACTCCCCCTGCTTGTGTTCCCTCTCTCTCTGTCTCTCTCTCTCTGTTGAATAAATAAATAAAATCTTAAAAAAAAAAAAAAAGAATTGTAAAGGAAGAAGTAAAATTGTTTCTACTTACAGATAACATAATTTTATGTATAGAAAATCCTAAAGACTCAACAAAAAAAACCTGTTAGATCTGTCAATGAATTCAGTAAAGTTGCAAGATACAAATTGAACATACAAAAATTGGTAGCATGTCTATACACTAGCAGCAAATTTTGTGAAAAAGAAGTAAGAAAAATCTCATCTATAATCGCATGAAAACAATATAATACTTAGGAATATATTTAACCAAGAAGGTGAAATATCTGTACTCTGAAAACTACAAGACACTGATGGAAGAAATTGAAGAAGACACAAATAAATGGAAAGGTATCCTGTGTTTGTGGATTGGAAGGATTAATATTGTTAAAATGCCAAAAGCCATCCAAAGATTCATGATAATCCTTATCAAGATTCCAGTGGCATTTTTTATAGAAGTAAAAAGAAACATTCCTAAAATGTGTGTGAAACCACAAAAGACCCCAGATAGCCAAGGAAATTCCAAGAAAGAAGAACAAAGTAAGAGGCATCACACTTCTTGGTTTTAAGCTATACTGTAAAGCTATAGTTATCAAAACACATGGTACTGGTACAGAAACAGACAAATAGACCAATGGAACAGAATTAAGAGCCCAGAAATAAGCCCAAGAATATATGGTCAACTAATATGTGACAAGGGAACTAAGAATATTGAATGGAGAAAAAACATTCTCTTCAATAAATGATGCTCAGAGAATTGTATATTCATGTATAAAAGATGAAAATTGACCCATATCTTACACCACTCACAAAAAAATAAAATGAATTAAAGACTTAAATGTGAGACCCCAAATCATGAAACTCCTAGATGAAAACATAGAAATAAACCTCCTTGACATGGGTCTTGGCAATGATTTTTTAGTTTGATACTTGAAGTATAAACAACACAATAAAAAATAAACTAGTGGGACTACATCAAACTAAAAGCCATCAGTACAGCAAAAGAAATCATCAATAAAGTGAATGGACAACCTATGGAATGGGAACACATATTTGTTAATCCGTATATCTGATAAGGGGTTAATATCCAAAATACATAAAAGATTTATACAACTCAGTAGTGAAAAAAACAGCCCATTTAAAAATGGGCAAAAGACTTGAATAGACATTTCTCCTAAGAAGATGTATGAAAGGTCAACAGGTATATGAAGATGTTCAACATCACTAGTCATTAGGGAAATGCAAATTAAACCACAATGGGATGTCACTTCATTCCTGTTAGAATGGCTGACATCACAGAGACAGATAAGTGTTGGCGAGGATCTGGAGAAAAGGGAACATTTGTGCACTGTTGGTGGGAATGTAAACTGGTGCAGCCACTATGGAAAATGGTATGGAAGATTCTCAAAAAATTGAAAATAGAACTACCATATGATCCAGCAATTCCATTTCTGAGACTATATCCAAAGAAAATGAAAACACTAACTTGAAAGGATATCTGAACCTCCCATATTCCTAACAGCATTATTTACAATAGCCAAGATGTGGAAACAAGGGTCCAGAGATGGATGAATGGACAATGAAGTTGTGGTATATATTTATACAGTGGACTATTATTTAACCATAAAAAAACAAGGAAATCCTGCAATTTGTGACAACATGGATGGACATTGACGGCATTATGAAATAAGTCAGGTACACAAAGACAATTAATATATGATCTCACTTACAGGTGGAATCTTAAAAAAAAAAAGAACAAAAACCCAAAACCAAACTCAAAAAAAAAAAAAAGCAATCAGACTTGTGGTTACCAGAGGCAGAGAGTAGAGGGAGGAATAATTGGAGGAATGTAATCAAAAGGTACAAATGTCTAGTAATGAGATAAATAAGTCCTAGGGATGTAATGTGCAGTGACTATAGCTGACTGCTGTGTGGTACATACGGAAGTTGTTAAGAGAGTAAATCCTGGGCACCTGGGTGGCTCAGATGGTTAAGCGTCTGCCTTCGGCTCAGGTCATGATCTCAGGGTCCTGGGATCGAGTCCCGCATCGGGTTCCCTGCTCAGTGCAGAGCCTGCTTCTCCCTCTCCCTCTGCCACTCCCTCTGCTTGTGCTCTTCTGTCTATCTCTCTGTCAAATAAATAAATAAAATCTTTA
Source organism: Halichoerus grypus (assembly GCF_964656455.1). Lineage (NCBI taxonomy): Eukaryota > Metazoa > Chordata > Mammalia > Carnivora > Phocidae > Halichoerus > Halichoerus grypus. Next base: position 103,296,817 of record NC_135715.1, read on the forward strand.
AAAAAAAAAAAAAAAGAGAGTAAATCCTGTGAGTTCTCATCACAGAGAGACTTCCGCCCCTTCTTCTTTTCTTTTTAATATATCTATATGAGAAGATGGATGTTAGCTGAATCTCTTGTGGTAATCATTTAACAATATATGTGAATCAAACCATCATGCTGTATGCTTTAAACTTATACAGTGAGGTATATTATTAATTTATTAATAAAACTGGAAGAAATCTGTACAATAAAGGTATTTTGAATTATACATCCTAATTTAATGTTTTTAAAGCTTGGATAAATGAGAGGACAAGAATAGAAAAATCTCTCGTGTTTATACCATGTAAATGCGACTAACATTCTTAGTATGTTTTTTTCCAAAAAACTTAATGCATAGATTTTTCTTACGTAATTTGAGTCAAATATAATATAATATTGAGGTTTTTTTCAATTTATCATATACACATATTCCACATTTTTATACTTTTTAAACTGCATAATATGGCTACACGGTACTCCATTGAGAAGATATAATGAAGTTAATTAATCATTTCCCTGTAGTAGACATTTAGGTTACTGTCTTTCTAATTAACATTACCATGTTTCTAATTAACATTAATAATAAACCCTGATATGAATGCTTCTCTGCACAGGTTATTTTTTTCTTGTACTTAGAATTGTTGCTGGGGTACTTCTTGTTCCATCCAAAGCTCCTTCACCTGACCAGCTACTGTGAATCTGGCTACTAATAGCTCACAGGCTTGCCTTCTCCACAGAGTTGTCTTTCACTTTGTGGAGGTATGTCTGGAGGAAAGGGTCATTTTAGTCAAGGATGTGGAAATCATGAAACGTGAGTAATGGGGAATGCGATAAACACATTGAGCCTAGAAAGGAGGAAATTTGGAGTTTTGTTGTGTGGCAAACAGATGAGATACACTTTTGCTATAACTGCAAAGGGAAGAGTTAAGGTTAAAGGCTTTAGATAAGAAAGAACAATTATTCTAGATTGAGGTGCATGTCCTAATAATTGAAGTTATCCCAAAATGGGATAGGCTGCTTTGTGTGGCACTGAGTTAGTTCTCTGTCATTATAAATATTTTGTTATTACTAAGAGTGTTAGGGAAACTGACAAAACAAAACAGTATTAGGTGAACTGAGTTATAGAGATCTATTCTAACATTTTAATTCCTTGATCCTTTAAGTGTTTGTGTTAGTGCTATCAATAACCTCTTATATGTTTCAATATTTACTTCACCATTTATTTCTTCTTGTGCTTGTAAGCTAAGAAGTTGCAAGAAGAGTTGCTCTAGAAATAAGTCAAACAGAGAAAGACATGTATCATATGACCTCACTGATATGAGGAATTCTTTTTTTTTTTTTTTTTGAAGATTTTATTTATTTATTCATGAGAGACAGAGCGAGAGAGAAAGGCAGAGGGAGAAGCAGGCTTCCCGCGGAGCAGGGAGCCCGATGTGGGACTCGATCCCAGGACCCTGAGATCATGACCTGAGCCGAAGGCAGACGTTTAACCATCTGAGCCACCCAGGCGCCCTGATATGAGGAATTCTTAATCTCAGGAAACAAACTGAGGGTTGCTGGAGTGGGGGGTGGGGTGGGAGGGATGGGGTGACTGGGTGATGGACACTGGGGAGGGTATGTGCTCTGGTAAGCGCTGTGAATTGTGCAAGACTGTTGAATCTCAGATCTGTACCTCTGAAACAAATAATGCAATATATGTTAAGAAAGAAAAAAAAAAAAAAAGAAGAATGTAGCAGGAGGGGAAGAATGAAGGGGGGGAAATCGGAGGGGTAGACGAACCATGAGAGACGATGGACTCTGAAAAACAAACTGAGGGTTCTAGAGTGAAGGGGGGTGGGAGGATGGGTTAGCCTGGTGATGGGTATTAAAGAGGGCACGTTCTGCATGGAGCACTGGGTGTTATGCACAAACAATGAATCATGGAACACTATATCTAAAACTAATGATGTAATGTATGGGGAATAACAGAACAATAAAAAAATTAAAAAAAAAAAGAAGAGTTGCTCTAGAGCAAGAGGAGGATCAAGTTTAGAATAACAATGGCATGTGTTAGAAATTGTTAGGGAAATATAACATTGTCATTTAAGAATTGATACCAATTTTTTTCAAGCTTTTGTTCTCACAGACATCTGTTCCTGATCTTAAGATTTCTGAGCATCATTCCTCTCCCCCTAGCTGACAGAGGTCATGTCTATGTTGCTGTTAATATCTAGTGCTCTGATACAGCAAATATCAGATGTGTAGAGAGTTATATTTTAAATTTTAATAAAAAATTACTATACTAAAACATTACTTTTAAAGACCAAGGTTCTTTGAAGGCTGAGATTCACTATTAACTCTGTTAAAATGAGTGATGATTTCTAGAAATTATAAGGCATCTGACAGTTCAAAACTATTAGCCCAGAGGACATGAGTCATTTAATTTTCTTGAAGAATTTTATCTAATCGTTAATTTTTACTTGTTTTATTAAAACATCCATTTGGCATTTCATTTTCTATGCACTGTTATACCCAGAAAAATTTTCCTCCTGGGGGCCTTAGAGCCCCTCCAACACTGTAACTGTTGGTCCTCATTCCAACTTGGAATTGGCAACAGTCTGTAAAGTGTATGTTAGAAAAGGGGTAACATTAATAGGGTGAATAGCAAATGTTAGGTATCTAATGAAGTCTTTGGAATGGAATTTTTCAGTGTTTTTTGGGGGGCATGTTGGAAATCAATTTTTTTTTTTCGAGAGAGAAAGTGAGTCAGCAGGGCAGGCAGGGGGCAGAGGGAGAGGGAGAGAAAGAATACCAAGCAGGCTCCAAGCCCAGTGCAGAGCTCGATGCAGGGCTCGATCTCACGAACCTGAGATGATGACCTGAGCTGAAACCAAGAGTCTGATGCTTAACCAACTGAACCACCCAAGTGCCCCTAGAATCAATTTTTTATGTTTGAGGTTACTGGCTTTCCTAGTCTGATTCTTTTTGTTCATTGTAATTTTATTAGATTAGAATACACCCTGCTGTACCTGTTCACCTCATTCGTCCTTCACTTATTCAACATTTACTATGAACATACTGTGTCTAGTTGTTAGGCTACAAGCTACAAGCTAGGAATACAAAATGAACAAAATATGGCTTCTGGTTTCAAGGAGAAATTTTTTGGTCAGACACTGCAGAAGCCCCAGTGCTATGCATGTCTTTAACAACCTAGTATCCTAAGTAGATCATTGAATGCTTGCCAAGAATAAAGTACAGACATGTGACATTGAACACTCATCTCAGCCATCCACTTGGTTGTCCCACATGGACCACTGGTAACATTCACTGGACACTTTGGTGGTCACTGTTGGCTCTTTTGCCTTCTTCTGAAGCCCATGGTCTCCGTGCAGTGTGGAGCTACTTCAGGCGTGGTTCACCAAGGACACCATGCAAACAGAGAAATGGTTTCTCATTCCCACATTGCACCGCTGGACCTTTCCCCTCCTCCGTGCCCACAGTTTTCTGCCCTCATAACTGAGACTGGAAGGTTTAAACATACTTTCCAGAGTGAAATGGTTTCAAAGAATATATTATATAGCACATAGTTTTAATGAACTATGGGTAACAGTAGTATCATTTCACAGAAGAGATCTATCCTATTGCTGTTTAATGAAAATCTTTCTGCTGATGGAAAGTTCTCTCTCTAGTGTTTTCTTTAATGCATTCATGATGCATCTGTCTGGGCTCCCTTACTAGAGATATCTTTCATTATAATCCACTTATCTAAGTTTGTAATTAAACTTCTAAATGTAAAATTTCCAGTGGCAAATTGCCAGGGTATCCAATGAACTTGTTTTCTTTCTCTGAGAGAAATCACTCTTTGAAAGTCTTGCTTTTGTGTTTTGATCATTTTGTCATTTTAAAAGTATTTGAGTGTGTGTGTGTGTGTGTGTGTGTGTATGTGTGTATACATAAGTACATACACATTAATAGTGTAATATAGTACATGACGATGAAGAATGCCTTTCTATTTAGTATCATCAATTTCTGCCTGTTTCTATGAAATTGAGGGTAGATAGCATTGATAAATAAATGTATTGCATTTTTTAAGGTAGAAAAATGGTAACATGAAATGTATTTCAAGGCAGCTGCCTTCAGGCTTTGTTGATATATTTAAAACATCTAGAGAAAATAAAATTAAAAAGAAAAACCCTTGGAACTACTAGCAGAAAGAACATAATCTGTTTTCCATTGGTTAAGCATGTTCTTACAACTTTCTTTGTGGCTTATACAATAAAAGAAGAATCTAAAAACACCTTTTGCATTTCAACTTAATTTGGAATGTTCTCTTTCAGGTGTTACTCCATTCTTTTGGGAAGTATGAGATGAGAAAGGATGAGAGTAAATTCTATCAAATCTTCTGAATCTAATGTGCAACTCATTAATGGTCAATGCCTAACCATAATAAATGAAAGCTTATAAAAGATAATGGGAGAGATTGCTAGAAAACTTTACAGGCTTATAAACATGTTACTATTTTTATGTCAACTGTGGACACGTTTTTCAATAAGTTCCTTTGCAACAGTAGATGCATAATTAATAAAGAGAAAACAAAACTATATTTACAGTTTAACTGGATAATTCTGACATTAAATATTTAGAATCTTACATTGAAGAAAATATTAATGACTAATTAAGTATTTTTTAATTTCAAAGGTCAACAGTATTTGAGAAGAGGATGTTATCTTGTTCACACATTCTAGTTATACTGAATTCTTATAAAGCTCTTCAGAGTGATTGTTAAATATAACCTTACACAAAAATCACTCTTTCTCCCCATTTGTATATATAAAACATAATAAAATATATATTTACTTATTTATAAAATTTGGTACAAAGAGATGATCAGATTCTTTCCTGCACCTTTAACCCTAACGGACTGTAGACTAACACCATTAGGTGCCTGTTTTATTTCTTAAAATATCTACAAAACTGATTGTACTAACTTTATTACTCTTTCCAGAATGTAATGCTTTCAAATTGAATGCATTTTCTTTTTGTAATTAACCTAAGTTCCTCCAAAAAAGTTATATAGATTTTATTTTTTCTTTAATGACTACCTTATGTTTTTTCATATTGTTTCCATTAAACCACTTAACTTTCATTTTTTCCTACTTTATATGAAAAAAAGAGTCTTCACCTGAAGACTTAAACATAGACAATATAGAGCTTTTTCTATTCTCCTGATCTTTTGGGGGTGTGGAATAGGATGCTTGTAATTTATTTATAAAGTGAGAGGAATTTTTCAGCCGTTTGCCATAACCCATATGATTTTCAGGGTTTCACAATTACTAAATTAACTTTACTGGACACAGAGGAAAGAATTCAAAAACTTGAACCAAGAGAAATTCATAACGTTATACAGTTTCCCATTGGCCTGTTGAAAATCTGATGAATGTTATTTCAGAGACAGCCTGTTGTTCTAAATTTAAATAATTTCCATTTGTCTATAAACTAAGTAAGTTATAGTAGCCATTAAAATTAAAATAACAAGTATACATTTTAATCAAAATTTCCTTTTTTGCTTTAAATGCAAGGGTTAGGATCCTGACAACATCATTTATGGAAACAGAGCAGCATTAAGTAATGATGGTAGTTGTTGAATAATAATGCAGGGAAGGTCCTATGATGACAAGTAGGAAACTATACATTTTTTTTTTTTAAAGATTTACTTATGGGCGCTTGGGTGGCTCAGTTGGTTAAGTGACTGCCTTCGACTCAGGTCGTGATCCTGGAGTCCTGGGATTGAGTCCCACATCTGGCTCCCTGCTTGACAGGGAGTCTGCTTCTCCCTCTGACCCTCCCCCCTGTCATGCTCTCTCTCTCTCTCTCAAATAAGTAAAATCTTAAAAAAAAATAAAAGATTTACTTATTTATTTGAGAGAGAGAGAGTGAGAGAGCATAGGAGTCGGGGGAGGGGCAGAAAGATAGGAAGAGAGAGAAGCAGACTCTTAGCTGAGCACAGAGCCCTTGTGGAGCTCAATCCCAGGACCCTGAGATCATGACCTGAGCCGAAATCAAGAGTTGGACGCTTAACCCACTGAGCCACCCAGATGCCCCAGGAAACTATACATTTTTAGAAACCATTCCTTTTAGATAAATTTTGTTTCTGTTGGTTTCATAATTTTATTCCCTTCCCATAGGAGGCATAAAACTTTATGTTTGGGAGCTATTTTGCGCTTTAAAAAAAGTAAGTGATAAGTTTTCATCTAAAGACATGGAAATATGATTCTTTTAAAATGAGAGTCAGCACCTTTATTTACTTATTTTTAAATATTTATTTAAGTAATCTCTACACCCAATGTGAGGGTTGAACTCAGGACCCCGAGATCAAGAATCACATGCTTCTCTGATGGAGCCAGCTAGGTGCCCTGAGAGTCAGCACTTTTAGTCCTCTCTTAAATTTGTAGCAGATAGTTCTGTGTGCTAGATAAGACCCCATTACCTGTGTATTTAGACATCCTGCATATATTCCAAATGTTGGGATTTTAGACAAATTTTACTGTATTTCAGAGTAATCTAATTTTTCAGGTAGATGGGCTTTTCTAGCTGTCTATTTGCCCTTATATGCCAAAGCCCCTTTATCAAAATTATGGCCCACCACCAAGAAAACTTAACTAGAAAAAAATTTACAAATGTAGACTTAATAATTCTTTCTTTCATTAGCTCAACTGAACATCTACTATTGAATATTTATTGACCATCTACTGTTTCCCAGGCAATATACAAAGCACTAGGCATATAACAGTGAACAAGATGAAATATGCAGATGGTACTAGAGGAGACGAAAATAAAAAAAAAACAACAATATGTATTAGATTGTCAAGTATTGATCCTTTTTAAGTGTTACAAACACAGAACAAACAAATGTCAAGAGGATAGATTGATTGCAACTGTGTTGAACAGATGGTGGTCTGGGAAGGCCTTTGAGAATAATGAAGTAAGGAAGCAAGCCATGTGGATACCTAAAGAACAGTACTGTAAGGACCTTGAGAAAGTGCATCCTTCAGGAACAAATAAGAGGCCAGCATGTCTGGGCCAGAAGAGTGAATGGAGATTAGTAAGAAGGGGAGGATGCAAAAATCCAACCAGCAGAATCTTTAGATTTTATTCCATGATGGGAAGCCATGAGAGGATTTTAAGGAGGGCAGTGTATTTTTCTTTCCTAAGTATTATCCTGGATTTTCTATGGAGAGTGCATTGAAGGCAATCAAGAGTGAAAGCAGGAAAACCAGTTAGGAGGCTGATACAGTAGCCCAGGTGAGAAATGATGGTGCCTGGCACTAAGAAGGTATTGGCAAAGGAGATGGGAGGTGGCCTGATACTGGAGAGATATGTGAAGGTGTTACCAATTAGGTTTGCTGATGGATTGGTTTTCAGATGTGAGAAAAAGGAAGGATTTCAGGATGACTCCTGGGCTTCTAGTCTGGTGAAGTGTGATGCCATTATTGAGACAGGGACGCCAAGGGGAGAACTGGGCTGCAGGCTACATAGGGACATCCCAAGCTTTGTTACGCTACACGTGAGTCGCCTATCAGACACCTCTGTGGAGATGTTCAGCAGTAAATTGCATTCATGAGTTTAGGGAACAAATCAGGACTGGAGATATGGGAATGAATATGGGGAAATGGAAACGTGGAGAGTGACATTTAATGCTGAGGGATTAAATAAAATGACTTGGGAAGTGAAGAAAGAAAAGGAGTCTGAGGACAGAGTCAGAGATATGTCAATGTAGAGGTCAAAAAGAGAAGAAATGCTAGAAAATGAGGTTGAGAAGTAAAAATGTTCGGTGTCCCTGCCCCAAGTGAAAAAAAAAGTGATGAAGTAAGAGGAATTGGAAGATTTGAGCAATAACCAGGAACACAAGGAGTAACAAGGACATGATTCTGTGAGGTAATAGATGGTTTTCCATGAGGTGATGAAATTATAAAATGTGTCCATAATACCTCCAGAATCAGGGAGGGCTTGGCAGCAGCATGGGGGATAGGTGCATAAATATGTTCTTAAATGAGACTATGTATTAGTGGATTTGTTCTCACTGGGGAACCTGAGGCAGCTTACCAGAGTAATCACTACCCTTCTCCTTTATTTGTAGTTTATCACATGTGAAGCACCCTTTCTTTACTGTAATGACTCTTATGAAAAATGACAACAGATGCAGTGACTTTTCTTTGAATAATGTGTGTATTACTTACTGGGAGTAATCAGTATGGGAAATAAACCAACCTCACCTGTTTAGAAACAGGGATATCTGCGTTCAGGTTTACAGGGAGTTTCAATGTATTGCTTGAATCATGGAAGACATGTTTCAATCTGTAGAAGTCATAGACAGAGGCACACTCATTCAAATAGGTCTATCTATCAATAGACCCACTGCATGTAGGGACATGGGTACTGTAGATGTTAGAGTTGCTTTCAGCTCATGTAAAAGAAAATACAGAAAAAAGTGGACTTATTTCCCTAACAAAATGGAAAGTTCAGAGGTTGACAATCTCAGGCTTCTTCTACATCCTCAACTCTATCATTTGTAGTGGGCGGTGTTCATCGTCATGGGCTTAACATGGCTCTGGTCCCTCCAGGCATCATATCTGTGTTCCAGGAAGGGATAATGGAAAAGCTGCCGATGGCAAAGAACCACACTTTCACATCTTCTGCTTTGGGATTTTATATTTTCATTGGAGACTAAAACTATATTTGACACCCAAACCATTGGTCAGAACTGTCATGTGGTCACTCTAACTGAAAGAAAATCTGGAAATGTGATATATATATATGTGTGTGTGTGTGTGTATTTATGTATATATTTATGTATATATGTATATATATTTGTGTATATATTTATATATCTATAAAATAGTGTCTACCACAGCTACCAAGATGTAGTTTTGAAGGTTTTGGCAAATCTGTTTCAAGTCTTCTATCATGTCCTGTGGTGAAAGTTTGTTCAGAGATACGTAAAATATTTGTGTGGACTTTGTGCAGAACTTTCTGTGGCCTCATTACATGATGCAAACCTACTGCAATTATTAATATAGAAAACCAAAGATCACGTGATTGTATATTCTTTGGTATGCTTGCAGATGCCTCATGCTTATATTGACGTAATTTAGGATTCTGCAGAGTAAGGCGCATGGAGGAAGAGGCTGGTGTTTAAAAGGCTTGAGGAAGTTTCTAAACATCATGTCATCATGAGGCCAGAGGTTACTTTCTCATAAAATAGAGATGATAATATCTATTTTCTCCTTCACAGGGTCAGTGTGAATCTTTAATGGGGCTCTTGGTACAGAGTGCTTTTACCTCTTCAGAAATACAGCACAAGTCACAAGATTGGGCGGTTGAAAAAAAATCATCTCTCATTCCTTTGCTATAGGGCAGGATTGCATTCAAACTGTTCTTTAAATATTGCTAGAGTAAGAGTTTTTCTGGATTTTGAAAGAATAATGACAGTAGTAACAATGGTAACCTTTATTTAGCAAGCACTCATTCTCTGGCTGGCCCCCATCTAAGTACTTTCTACCCATTATTTGATTCCATCCTTGCCCCCTAAAGGTTAGGAGATGACTGTCCTCCTCATTTTGTAGTTAAGGACCCTGAGGCTCTGAGGCCAGGTGACCTGCCCGGGTCACCACATGTGATGCAATAAGCAGATTGGGGCTGTGGTGTCAGGCCCATTTTGTAATCCAGCTTTGACATTTTCTGGCTGAGGTAACCTTGGAATAATTATTTAACATCCTTAATGATCAGTCTCTTTTATATCTGAAAAATAGGAATAATTGCTCATAGTGTTATGTGAGGATGGAGTGAAATGATATGTAAATTGCCTTGCATAAGCTGCTGAGAGACCCTACATAGGGCTATAAAGAATCTCCATTTTCAGGGTTATGAGAAATTGCTTGTGTTGATACGGGATTACGTTGCTCCTCTCTCTTGTTGCGGAGGAAGGCCATAGAGATCACTTGCAAACGACTTACTACCTCTGTGACCTTGGGCTTGTCACTTAACTCTCCATGCCTCACCTCCCTCATCTCTGAAATGAGGGAAGATAAGAATAACTTAGGTACTTAGGCCAGTATTTTGTATATTGACAGATTAGGAAGGATGGAATGGAATGCACAGTATTGCAGTCAAAAAATCAGGCAGAGAGTTGAGAAAAAGCAGATATTTCTATGCTTTCTCCAGTACTGTTTAGTTCACAATCACTTGTAGTGGGCATCTAGCTAGAGTGGCCATCAGTTGAGTCAGCTGAGCATGTCAGTCGGGTGGGTCTCCACCTCCCGCATCCTCCCCTCCAGGCCCTGTTACTCAGCCGTCTCTATCGAGCCATCTTGTCCACAAGTCGCCATGAGATGGCGCTATGGAGATATGTGTGGTCAAGTTTGCTTGTATATTCTTTGGTATGCTATTGGAACAGCTTTTCTTTCCTTTTCCTTTTCTTTTCTTTTCTTTTATGTTTTGTGCCTTTTAAATATTCAAGGACTTCAATGATAAGAATACATTTAAAGGGAAATGAAATGCGTATAAAGTGTAAGACACATTTTTCATAGTTCGAATGGCCTTTGAATGATTAGAAAACTAAGGCTAAAAGGAGAAATGGTGTTTTTTTATTCTTCTTAGTGTTCATCAGTTTAGAGCTAACCTTGCAAATACATTTTGGATGCTAAGATATATAGTAAATAAGTTGATTTGGAAACTAAACACTGGTCGTGATGTAAATTATTCATGCTATCGTGGGTAGCACATGCTTCCTGCATAATATATTGGTTTTTTTTTTATTGTAGTTACAGTTTTTTTCCACTTATGCTCTACAAATAGAGAAGTGGAATTTCTCATTGTTTCTTGTTTCCCCTCTTTTTTTTATTGTGAATTCTTGTGTGGCTTTTCAAGTGCTGGATACAAGGATGACTCCCACTGTCTTTGAAGGGATAATTGATTAAAGTTTCAGGCATTTGGAGGAAAGACAGGGAACACAGTTTAGTGGGGTAAGACAAACCTGTGTTCAAATTCCATCCTGTGCTGTCCATCCACTTGGCAGAGATTCTCATTTTACTTATATGTCTAACACATGTAGCATGGCAACTGGTAGAAGCTTCACTGAATCTAGTTCCCCATCCTCTGTCCCTAAGCTTCCTGGGGAAAGGGAGGTAGTGAGGTATAGAATTGTTGATAATACAGATACTAAAAATGTGTAGGTGTTTCTAAGAGTAAGATTGCTGTGGCATCCTAAATTGAAATACTTTTGTTCATTCTCTAAGATCTGTATTTCAGATTTTGTTGTTGTCGTTGTTGTTAAGATCAGCCTAAGATTTCTACTGGTACTATCCTTATTAGTCAGTGGTAGACAGAAGATATGGTGACTGTAGGCATCCAGTAGGCTCTCAAGCCACTCTGCTCAGGGATCTGCCACTGGCTTAGGCGAACACAAAAGGAACCTCCAAGACATTGGATCCCTTGGCAGAGTTAGCACAGGGTTCTGGAACGGTAAGGAAGCCTAAAAGGAGATCAGGGCTCACAGCACCCTCTACTCAGGTAATTGTGATGGTTTTGTTGTTGATGTTTTTATTTTGAAAGTAAAATCCAAAGATTGATGCAAAATTCAAGATATTTAAATATGAATTTTTGACTAATCATTCCAGCTCACATGCAGTCTCACTGGAACTCTTAATTCTTTTAAATCTTTTTTGGCTTCCCACCTATAACTACTTAGAGTGTAGCAAATACACTTTTGGTCCTCCTTCTCTTTAGTTTACATATTAATGATCTGAATATGTTTTTAGATAATGCTGGATCCATGTCTGTCACTGATGGGGATGGACAAGGTCCCCTCCTATACCCTGGTGATTTCATGGCATAAAAGAAGTTTTCTTAGCAGAAAGCCAGTCCTGCTAGCCAGTTACTTTATTAATAGTAATGATACTAGCTTAGGATCAACTACCCTAAGATGCAAATCATTTTTACCAGAAGTTCTATCCTTAGAATAAACTAAAATTAATATCCATGTTGCAAAACACAGTTGTAGCAAATCATACTCTTGGATGTTTGCTACAAAGAAATGTAGCCAGTTCAGTTCTCTAGGCCTGAGGTTTTTGAATCCTGTCCAGTAATGCTGCAAAGGTTGCGTGAAATAGTCTCACAGGCCAGTCTTGGGGGCAGTCAGGCAAGAGAGTGCAATCTTATTTCAGTCGGCTCCCTCCACTGTGATGCTTCTCAGGCTTGGTATGCAATACAGAACTTGAAGAAAAGGTTTTGGTTGCTTATCCAAGTACTGTCTTCATCCCTTGATCCAGGTTGACTGTCAGAGAGCTGTACACTTGAACTTCACTGCTTGACTCCTTTGTAGAATCTTTTTTACTCATCTGTACTTTTCCACTGTGCCCTCGGAGTATTCCAGGAGAGCCAGTCTGCTGCATATGGCTTGCCACTGTTTCTTTGATTCGATGAAGGGCTGTGTTCAGCACATTGCTCGGCACGTCATCTGTGTCTATGAGGACTCATGGGGTAAAGTCCATCAGTGCTTGAGAGCAGAGCAGTGGCTCCTCCTAAAACAATAATGAAACAAAGAAGATAAAATTTGCTCCTACATACATGAGGGCTTTAGTAGCTACTTCTTTCTTTGGTCACTAGGAAGCTCACTCCCTGCTTTTAGCAATCTTGTGGGTAAATATGTAGGGACGATAACTTCTACCCTTGATAACCTTTTACTGTTCAATTCTTTCGTCCCCCTCCACCTATGTCTCTTAATCCATTTTCCCAGTACGTGCTCCCTGGCATGTCCTCTCCAGTCTCCTTAGCTCTGGGCAGATTTTCTTATTATCATTTGGGAAACTACCTGGATATCCTGTAGGCACATCAGACTTCATATTCTCTAGAGGAAGCTCTTTCTGTCTTCCTTTTCAAACCTGCCCCTCTTCCCCTTTTTTCCTTTGGTAAAGGGGTCCCATCTGTTTGATCATGTAAGTTGGGAATCTTGCTGCCTTTTTTGTCTTCTCTCTCTCATATCCCAACCAATTGTTAACTGAATCTGGCCGCTGCACCACATTTCAAATCCCCCCAGATCCTTTCATTCATCAATTCTTGCCTGGACTCTTTGCCTAGTTTCCTAACTAGCCTCATCTACCATGAATCCATGATACACACTGATGTCAGCTATTTAAAAGTTATTTGCTCTCCTAGAATTCTTATTGCTATTATTTACCGAATGAAGCCCAACTCACTCACATGACATTCAAGGCTCTTCATAATGTGCTCCCCAGTCTGTCCGCTCCTCCTGCCCCTTTGCATCCTTCACAGAAGTCACCGGCCCACTCACAGGCCCCCAAACACAAAATGCATGTCAGCACCTAGTTCTCGTGGCCTCAAGTGCCCTTCTTGGCTCCTTCAAGCCCTTGTTTCCCTGAGGCTCCTCTCAGATATTACCTTGTGTGAGATTTCCCTCTCTTTTCTTCTCACCACAGAAGATCTAATTGTGTCCCCCTCAGTCTTTCCATTTCGCTTTCTTAATACTACTGTTAGAGCATTCTTTGCCCTATTTTGGACTTAGCTGTGTGTGCATGTTTCTTCCCAAATTGTGAGCTTCTCAAGGAGCTTGGCTAAGTTGAAGGAGGGAATAGACCAGGTATCTGCCAACCCTGCTCTTACAAACAAAAATAGACTGACTGGGGGACTGTGGAGTCCTTAGGACTGGTAGTTTCTCCAATGGGTAAGGATTGAAAGCACGGCTAATTAACCTTTGATCTTAAAATGTTAATAGTATCTGTACTCTCTGTATGGTAATGGGAAATTTGTAATGTATCATGATAAAGGTTCTAGCAGTCAATGTGAGTTTTTATAATTTCTGCATAGAAGAAACTTACCTGGTTTTCTTTCTTTCTTTTCCTTTTTTTGCTTCTGTTTCTGTTTTTTTAGGAATAGGCAAGCCAAGAGGCTGAAAATCTGAAGAATGTTTTCAAAAGGTAATCTGGCTGTCACTTGCTGGTTATGGAGGAGCATGAGGAAGCTATTTCTATTACTTTCTCTCTTGCTGTCCCATGCAGCTCATTTGGAAGGCAAAAAGGATAATCAGTTCATCTGGAAACCAGGTAGGAATGTCCTGGCTGTTCCTTTGTCCTGTTTTCATTAATGAGAAGAATAATCTTTCCATCCTTGTTCTTATTTCTGGAGTAGTAGGAAATAGCCAAAGAAGAAGGATAGACTCTTTTTCTTTATAATAAAACTTACATTTAATTTTTATTTTGGCATAATTGTCACCTCTATCTGTGATGCTTGTTATACTTCTGAATTTTCATGTTGTTGTCAATTAAAGTTATGATTTCCATAGTTACATCTGCTTCTCCTTTGTCAAATATATCACCACTGGGCAGCACATTTGTAGCAAAAATGACATCTGAATTTAGTTGATATCCTCAGCTAAAAATGCTTTGGACCAATTCTGTATGTTTCTTTCTTTTAGCTGACAAACTAGTTAGCTATTTATTATTGAATATTTTCTAGCATAGATCCTACATATTTAGGTTTTGGAACATGAAAAATTGTCCTAACAGCTTTGCTCATTAGCTGTGACTATAAAGTCTCCTTAATGTGTTTTGAGATCTTTAGCTACCTTGTACATAAGTATATGAATAAGTTTAATTGCAATTTGGAGGCTTGTACATAACTCATGTTCTTCTCTAAGTATTTCCTTAATTTGAGTGTGGAAAAGATCTGTTAATTTTAATTTTAATTTTAAAGGCTAATACTTTATTATCTTAAATGATGAACCCTAAACATCTTGGCTCTTTGTATCACTGATGTGTTTCTTTGCTCTAGATTTTAATTTTCTTAAAGTTTCATAATCAGATCATTTAAAATATTTATTACTCTTTCAAGAGTCCATTCTTGCAAATACAGATAACTTATACACTTAATATCTTGGAATAGGAGAATGGGATGTTGTAGAAGATGTATGGTCCTCAAAGAGTTTTCATTTTATTCTCATTAGTTGTAAATTAAATAGACTGCAAATGTATTGTGTCACCATGGAAATATGTACAAAAGTGATATTTGTAATATTTAAATGACTTTGCAAAAATGAAAGTAAATTATGCTTTAAAGTATATTAAGTAAAAAACCCAGCACCATTAGAGATATGGTCTGGAGGAAATTTAATTGCACTAAAGCCCTTATAAATTAATTTAATTGTGGGCTCTAATACCACATTAGTGATTTGTATTTTTTACCACATAGTAGTTTTAGTGAGCTTTGGAAATAGTTCTAAAAGTCAATCTTGCAATTCTGCGAAGGGGCTATTTTGTTTTAATCACAAAAGGCTAAACATTTTATCAAATCTAAATGAGCACGTTTATATGACTTCACTCTTGTCTAAAGTTCTCCCAAAAAGTGCAATTAAGATGGAAAATAGCAAATCTGAACCACAAATGAGAGGTGTGGAGAAAAGGGGCTTCTTTGGAAACCAATTTTCAAAATAAGTCTGCTTTTCTAAAAGCAGGTCATTGGAACAAGATGGTACAGACCCATGCTGCAGTGGATGAATTCTTTGATAACTGTCAAACTTCAGTTTCAGAGATACAGTCCTTCCCATCAGACATATTGCATTGTTCCAAATGAGCATCTCTGTCATCACTGTCATTTTCCCTGGTATTCATTACTTTTTTCCCTCCTTAATGTGCCATCAAAAAGGTAGTAAATATATACTTCCCATTTGGGTTTGCTTCGAAATTACAAATTTATTACTTGTATATGACCAGATATTTTAAAAGTAGAAAAAATTTAAAAGATACAAAATGAAAAGCCAAAGTCCAGACTATATATTCCATTCTCCAATCTCTTATGTATCCTTTAGAGATTTTCTCTGCACATGTAAGTACATCTCCATGCATATGTGTGGATATAAACCACATAAGATACACACAGACACACACAAAGTATTAGTATTATTATTATGTAAGGTTCTGACAAAAAAGAAAGAGTATACGCAAAGAAACTCATTGGGAGCAGTTTAATAAAAGGACTACGAATTGTGGAGTGCCCATGAGCTAGTGTTAATCTTTATGACTTCTGGATCTGCAGGGGCAAAGAAAGGAAGCGGTTTCTGGAATCTGGAGAGAAAACTTTATGGAGAGGATGCCCAACAGATGTCATGACCTTTAGAGAGATATAACCAACCTGCAGTGAGAAGTAGGAAAGGGGCCAGGGGAATGAACAGCCCTTGCCCTCACATCTCCTGCCAGGGCTCTCATTGGCTGAATCCAACCAGAAACCACAAGGCAAGGGGCCCCATTGATTTATCTATACTGACCAGCCTCCTGGGCAGGGAGCAGAGTAGAGAATGGTGGAGAAGGTGGTCCTGAAAATATCTAATTCATACATGCATGTATGTACATATGTACACACACTTTGCTTCATACAATCAGAATCATACTATGCACTTCTGTTTGCAGCTTGCTTTGATCACATAATGATGTCTTGATGAACATTACCTATTAGTGCGCATGGGTCAATTTCATCTTTTAATAGTTACATAGTATTGTTTTGTATTTTTATTCAATAATTTATTTAACCAGTGCCTTGTGGCTTTCATCTTTTCTTCTCCTATTGCTTGGCATTTTAGCAATTTTTAGTGTTTTGCTACTATAAATTAGAGTGACATGAATGCAACACTATTGTAAAGGTAAACAATACATCCTTTTGAGGAGTCATATGCATTAGAGCAATTCTGGGTCATTACCTTCAAAGGCAATTTCAACATATTAGAATCTGTTAATGTGCTTATACGTGAGTCTATTATATTTTATGTGGATTTGAAAAAAAAAGAACCTGTATTGCAGGTGACATCAGTTACATTTTTGGAGTATGTTATCAAATCTGACAACTCAGGTCCAGTGTATTCTGAAATTTGAACAGCTTTGCCAGGAGACCCAGGTAAGTATATTTTAGAAACCTAGAAACCATTCTCTGGGTTTAGATTGTAGTATTAACAACTTAAGCTTTTTGTTAGTGTCTTTTGTTTTCCCTTGAGTCCATAGATGAGCTGTTAGTCAACCTCATCCTAATTGGAGGCATTTCTAAGTGACTCCTGGCTTTGGACAAACAATGGATTGATGAATAATAAGTGAGTGGCGCATTATGTTGCTAAGGATTTCTGTACTGAGAGAAAGTCTGGTGAGCTGTAGGCTGTGGGGTCATTGATCTGGCAAGGCTGTTGAATGCCTGTCATCATTGTGATGAGATCCTCTGATCTATATTTAGTGTCAAGCAATCTGCCATCCATGCCAAGGAAGAAGGATTGTGTCAGCAAGAGTACCAGCTAAGGAGTGATGTTGCTTGTTGCTTTAAGTAAATATATAACTGTTCATGTCTGCATGCTTTGTAGAGATGAACAGAGCATGGTTTCTGAAGCCAAAGTAATTAGTGGTCTCAAAACATTTCTCAGTATTGGTTCTAAGGGGTTCATTCAGTCCACTAATACCTGTCGAATCCTTATTGTGTGTCATGCACTTTTACAAGCACGTGAGATAAACTGAGAATAAAACAGACAAAGGAATGGGGTAACGAACACGATTAAGAAGGTGAATAAACAGTATGCTAGATGGTGGTAAATGTTTGTAAGGAAAGAGAAGGAAAGGAAGAGGGATATGCAACGAGAGGTGTGCGGCCGAAACACCAGCAGGTGGGCTGTGGGGTGCCTCCCCGAGGAGGTGAGTTTGAATAAAGACTTGAAGGGAGAAGGGAGCCAGCCATGGGAGACAGGTAAAGAATTTTCCAGATGAAGGGAACAGCAAAGGCACAAGGCCCTGAGGCAGGAGTGTGTGAGACAAGTTTGGGGACCAGAGAAGAGGCCAGCCTGCTGGGACAGAGTGAGCCTGGGGGACAGTTACAGCTCAGGTCCGAGATGGAATGGGGCCCAAATCAGGTATGTCCTCAGAGGCCAACATTACAATTTGGCTTTTGCTCCGGGTGAGGCAGAAAGACACTGGGGTGACATGATCTACTAATAAGATTTTAGTAGAATCATTGCGGGTGGTCAGTTAAAAATGGTGGAAGTGGGGAGGCCAGTTAGGAGGCTTCCGTAAAAATAACGAGGAATGATGGTAATAGCTTGATCCGAGGTCATGGCAGTGAAGGTGGTGAAGAGATTGAATTCTGGATATATTTAAGGCCCTGGTTTTCAACCAGGGGTGATTTTGCCCAGCAGGGGACTTTTCTGGTTGTCACAACTGGGGCGAGCTACTGACAACCATGTGTAGAAGCCGTAGGACAGCCCCCACAACAATTACCAGGCCCCCAAGTGTCAATAGTACCCAGACGGAGAAACCCTGATGGAAGGTAAAGCATCATGACTTACTAATATGCAGGGGCAGGGAAGCAAAGAGAGTCAGGGGTGGCACTGAGACTTTGCCCTGTGCAGCTGGATGAGTGGGTCTTCTGCCACTTAATACGGGCTCAGTGTGAAGGAGCTGTCATGGAGCCAAAGGACATTAAAAATTAGAGTAGTAAAATACACATAACATAAACTTTACCATTGTAACCATTTTGAAGTATACAATTCAGCAACATTTAGTATGTTCACAGTTGGTGGAGACGTCACCACTCCCTAGTTCCAGAACGTTTTCATCACTACAAATTACATTTTGCAAGTTGAGTTTATAAAAAGACTGGAAAACAAGTTTTGCAATGAATAATAAGGTATGAAACGAAAAAAAAAATTGCATTTGTCTCTTTGTGAGAAGTTCTTTTAATAGCCTTAAGTCATCCTAAGAGATCCATTGAGTAGATGAGAAAGAGCTAGAGCTTTGTACACAGGCAGACCCGTTTTCGAATCCCAAGTATCTAAAGAGGAGAGAGTTCTTTAACTTTTCTCAGCCCTATTTATCCATCCAAAAATGAGGGTAATAAATAATTCATGGGACTCTTCTGAATGTTAAGTAAAACAGTATATTGAAATACCTGTGTATAGTATACCTACTCAATAAATGTTAGCTATTATTTTTATCGTTACTAATAATAATTCAATGCTTACAATATCCTTGCTTTTATGTTATCTAATTTTTGCATACTTTTGTTCCTTAAACACACAGAAAAGGGGAGATAGGTTTGACAGTTAAACATATTTTATTAATAAATGGTCATAAGTAATTCCACTAACTTTTTAGGTCTAAAACTTTCTATATGACAGACTCTAAGAAAGCTTTAATTTCAGTAGCTCCTTCCCAGTGAATAAAAAAGGTGAGAATAATGACTCATGTTCTAAGAACTAAGTAGGTAAGTTGGAATTAATTGTTTTGGGGAAAAAAAAGGGGGATTATGAAAATGACATTGTATAAGGAAAAAGGATCTTACATAGGATAATATTTAATTATAGCTTAAATAATAATATTTTCAGTGTTGAAAGCACTCTAAGAAAAAAAATAAATATTTAAAGTTTAGGAATCCTAGGAAAATAAAATGTTCTTAGGAGAGAGCTAATTTTTTGACTATGTCCATGAAATATTTCTTTTGAGAATTTGATTAAATTGAAATCATTTTAATTATTTCTATGGATATTAATTTGTCTTAGAGACATGTACGTAACATAATATAGTCTCAATGGTGTGATTTCTGTGATATCAAAAAGCATAGACCTATATGGCATGGGATTCACTTCTAAAAATTCTAATTATTTTTCCTTAGAGACCACAGGTACTAATTTTATAATGCTCCTATTAAGTCAGAAAAAGTCTATATTATTTAAATAATATAAAAATAAATTATTTTGCTTTTTTTCCCTAAGTAATACCATAATGCACACTCTCTGAGGACAGGGATTTTGCTGATTTTATTCATAGGTTTGTTCCAGGTACCTAGAGCATAGGTAACTGTTGCATGAAATATTCCCAGCACATTAAGTACCTGCAGAATGAGGGGAACTGTCTTCTGTGGGTTTGTTTGTGTATATATGTATATTTAAGAGGGTTGGAAAGTGATGAGACTGAAGAGATAGAAGGTATGATTCCTGTTATTCTAGAACTTGAAAGAAATACTGAGGAGAGAATATAAAATTAATAAAAGCCAAAGTCAGACTTCTGAATCAGTAAATATAAAAATAAATGATCCATATTTCCTTGTTGCTTGGTTCCAGGACCCTTTCTGATCATCTCTGGAAAAAGATCTTGAAGACATGTTTTTATAAAGAGGAAGAGGTGCATAGTTAGAAATTTACTGTTACTCTAATTCTTATGATGATGCATTACAGTCACATGTTGCCTCCCGGTTCATTTTCACAGAGGCAGCCACTTCCAGCTCTTTTTGCTGTTTATTCTGATGTTCCCCTCCATATTTCTAAGCCATCTGCTTATTATTGAGAGTTCTTGGTTTATACATAGTCGATATTTCCTATTGATTTTCTGTTATGTTAGTTGAGGATGTATTCCCTTATCTCCCTGCCACTTTCCCTCCTTACTACCCCCCTTCAAACGGGTGAGATCAAAATCTTTAAATCAGTGAGCAGTGTTTATGTGATTATTTTTACATAGATATTGTTCTCTGTTGAGCCAAGCAGTGTACTTTGCTTCTGTGTCCCTTCTTTTCAGTTTTTTGTTTGACACAGAAGTAAAACACTGCCTCATTATTTTCTTTGGTTTCACCTTCTTTGAGCCTATTGATGTCTTTTCCCCAGTGCTGCATTTGATGGGTCACATGCCTATTGTTAATTTTTTGAAGCACTTAAGCATGGTTGCAAGCACTCTACCATATTTTTGCTTTGGGAGATCTTTCCACTCTTGTTTTCTTTAGAATATTCCTTCATTTTTTTCACCTGGAACCTTGTGGTCCCTGTTCTGTTTCTCTTCTTTGCCTTTATTGCTTTATTTTCTAGAACTGCCAAACTTATCTGGTAAAACTGCTAACACAGGGTACATTGGAAGTAATTTTTCGTGTCTGAAAGTGTTTCTGTAGTTGTCATACACTTGACTGATAGCTTGGGTATGGAGTTCAAGGTTAAAGAGCAGTGTACTGTACCATTTATGCTTCCTTTAAATTTCTTCTTCTCTTTTATTCATGTGTTTGTTTTGATCATGGTCTCTGATGTGGGGATGTATCAAGTGTACATAGTACAATTCAGAATTTTGAAGGTTTTGCTTCCCTGTATTTTAGCTTCTGGTGTTGTTACTAAGAAGTTTGATGTTATTCTGATCTCATCTCTTCGTACATTACTTGCTTGTTTTCCTCTTTCTGGAACCTTCTTTTTTTGCAGGAAGTTCTGAAATTTCATGATAATATACTTTGGGGTAAGTCTTTTCTCCTTACTGTGCTGAACATTAAGAGGATATTTTAATTAACATGCTCAGGCTCTACAGTTCTGAGATTTATTATGTATGTGATTTTCTCCCTCCTGAAACTTCTCAGACAGATATTTCAACTCTCTAGCTGATCTTCAATTTTTAGATATTTCTCCTGTTTTTTCTTTTGCTTTCTTTTGTTTGTATTTTTATTTTAATTTCTAAAATATTGATTCTACTTAATCTTTTAGCCTTTCCTTTGAACATATTTCAATATCACATTTTTTGATTTCTAAGACCTCGTCTTCTCTGATTATATTTTTTTAGTGCACCTATGTTAATATTAATTTAATTTTTTCCCTTTCATTCTCTGTACCATTTATGCTTCCTCTAAATTTCTTCTTCTCTTTTATTCATGTGTTTATTTGATCATGGTCTCTGATGTGGGGAGCTTTCTTTTAATGTCAATTGATTATTGTCTATCTCCTTACTGTTTTCCAAGAGTGAAGCACTAAAAGCTGTTGGGGCATTCTGCATATCTGACTCAGCTTGGGCTTCATCATCAGGCTTCTCTGAGTGATGAGCTGGCTTTTTTATTGGAGAATAGGTTCCTCAAAATTCTATATCCCTCAGCCTAAAGAGCTTTACTCTGGGTCTTAATATGGGTATTATTTAAGGTGAAGGCTAAGCTGCTGTAACAAAGATACTCCCAAGTTCAGTGGCTTAAAAACAATAGCACCTCTTGTTGCTCTCTGGGGAAGGTCTCATAATGTTAGTGGTCCAGATTGATTAGTGATTCTGCAACATATAGTCCTTCAGCCATGTGTGGTTTTTTTTCTGTCTTGTGGAAGGATATTATCCTCCTCTGCCTATCCGGGCTACATCACAGTCATTTCCATGTTCTAGTTAATCGAAAATTAACTTCTATTATTAATTTGAAATTATTTCATATTTTAAACATCGTTCTTAGGAATAAAAAGTATAATCATAAAAAAAGAAGAAAAAGTTAACTCCAACAAGTAACATGGAAGTTCCATACATGTTTCATTTCTCTGTTTCTGTGCAACAGCCTACTCCAAAATAATGGTTTCACACAAAACAGTCATCAAGTTTACTCACACATCTGCGGGGGAGGGGGATGGTCCAGTGTTCTCACTTGGGGTCTCTTATGCTGTTGCATTCGGATGGTGGCAGGGACTGAGTCACGTGGAAGGCTTCCTCATTCACATATGAGATACCCAGCTTGGAAAGTCTCAAACAGCTGGGGTTGGAATAGCTGGGCCTCTAGGTATCTCTTTCTCTCTATGTGGTCTGTGTGCATGGTCTCTCCATATTGAGGCTTCAGGGTAGCCAGAATTCTCACATGGTAGCTGAGGACTCTCAGAGCAAACTTCCAAAGAGACCTAGGCAGGAGTGGTGTGGCTTTTTCTAACCTAAACTAGGAGCCATGCATGGTCAGTTCTGCCGCATTCTGTTGGTTACAAGAGAGTCTCTAAGGAAGGAACTTAGGTTCCATCTTTTGATGGGGGAGAGGCAAATAATTTGCAACTATGTTTTAAATTTGCCATGATCCATCACTTCTGTTCATATTCCATTGGTGAGAATGTAGTCTTGTGGTCACTTATAGCCACAAGGGAAGGTGGAAAATGTAGCCTGTGGTTTGGCAGCCATGTAAGAAGGGAAAATAGATTTTGTCATGATTAACAGTCTTGATTACAGGGGCTATTTAGTGTCTGGATTACCCTGTTTCCAGAGAAACAGAGCATATAGCATATATACATTATATGTATGTATGTGTGTGTGTGTGTGTGTGTGTGTGTGTATTGTGGGGATGGGGAGAGAAGAGGGCGGAGGGAGAGAGATTATATATTATCTATCTATGATAAGGAATTGACTCATGTGTTTATGGAGGCTAAGAAATCCCACGATCTGCCATCTGGAGGCCCCAGAAATCCATGCTGTAGTTTCAGTTTGAGCCTAAAAGCTGAGAAGCAGGGGAGCCAATGGTGCAAATCCCAGTTCAAATGCAGAACAGTGTCTCAGCTCAAGAAGTCAGGCAGAGAGTGAATTTTTCCTTCCTCTGTCCTTTTGTTCTGTTCAGGCCCTGAATGGATTGGAGGATGCCTGTCCAAAGTGGTGAGGGAAGTCTGCTTTACTCAGTTTACTGATTCAAATGTTAATCTCAGAAACACCCTCACAGATATGCCAGTAAATAATGTTTAACCAAATATCTGGGCATCCTGTTGTCTAATCAAGTTGACACATAAAATTAACCATTGTCCCCTCGTCTCCTGAAATGAACATTTCCTTGACTGCCTACACTGCACTACTGAAAAGCCCAGGGCTAAAGTCTTGGCAGACGTGGCTCAACGTTGAGTCCTCAACATTTCACTTAACTCCTCTCTTTTGAATACCGTACCTCATCCTTGTCTTCCACGGTGTATGCTGTCCTCAAAAACGTTCTCTTAATGAGATGAATTTTGCTGTCTGTTTTCCTGCCAAGATTGAGGAAGGAACAGAGAGAGGCCTCTGTGGGGCTAATTAATTTTCTTTATAGACTTTTAATTATTGCCCCCGTCAAGCCACAAGACTTACTCCTTTCTGGTGCCCCTAGGTCCCAAGTCTTCCCAACATTCTGCAAGTATAGATTGGCTTTTTCTCTTGTTGCTCCCATACTCTTCTGTAAGCACCTAATCTTCAACACTCTTTACATTGTCAGGTCACTTCCTGCTCCTCCATCCACTCTCTGTGCTCCAGAATTTATTGCCAACTGTTCTGCACCTCTTACTCTATATGTTTTTGACCCTTATTGAGTTATATCATTTAATGCCTTTATTGTCGTTACAGGGGGGTATTAGGAGTGAAAATCTATACATGTGTCATGTTCCCTGAGTTAATGGGAACTCTTCTCACTTACTTTTCTGCCAATTCTACTAAAGGCTATTTATTCTGGAATGGAAAGGGTGTCAAAATGTTAATTTTTTATGGTGATTGACTCAGTTACTCTCTTTGAGCATGCATTACAAAATCTGTCTCTGATAAAGTTAACTGGCCAACCAAACTGTGCCTGGGCTAAAATTTTTAAAATTTAATTTGGATGTTTATTGGCTCTGTATGCTTTGGGTTGGACTGAGCTTTTGGATTGGTGATTAATCTCTGGAGGTCAGATTATCAATGGAAAATTCCTTTATGGCCACCTGGAAATATCTCCCTTCAACTTTTTCTTCCATGGTAGAATTTTGATACTTAACATACGTTTGAATTATTCTTAACTAGGAAAATAGAGACTTCCGTGGAAAGAAATACAAAAGTCAAAAATGAAAACAAGTGAGATCTATCAAAGTGGGATTGAAACATGAATTAGAGGCTACAAGACAGTATTATGAATTCATAAAAGCAAACTTAAAAGCTTATTTTATAAACATCTTCATGCTCATCACCTTAGGTACCATAAAGCATAGTCAATCTTGATCAAAAACAAATAAGAAAAACAAAAGCCTGCCTTCTTGTAGGTTGATTATAGATTTACTCAATTCATACACTTGTTTTGATATATCCACAAAGTTCTCCAGAGAAGAGATGACATCTGTGCTGCAGACATTAGATAATATCTGAGAGTCAGAGAAAAATAACTCAAAGGTATACATTTAAGGCACCTGGGTAGCTCAGTAAGTTAAGTGTCTGCCTTTGGCTCAGGTCATGATCCCGGGGTCCTGGGATGGAGCCTCACACGTAGGGCTCCCTGCTCAGCCTAGAGTCTGCTTCTCCCTCTGCACCCCTCCCTCCCTCCCGCTCTTGTGCTCTCTTTCTCTCAAATAAAATAAACAAAATAAAATAAAATCTTTAAAAAGTATACATTTAACACCATTCATATTTACTACTCTCTTTAATGCTATGTACTTTTGAAGCTTATTTTCATAGCAAAAGTATGAATATGAATTAACCATCTCATTCTTTTGTTCCTTTGCTTCCTTGGAGTTACTATAGTAACCAAACTGTGGTTCATGTAGGGAGTCTGTGATATTGTTATCCCCTTACATTGATCCCCCCAAAAGAGGAAAATAATAAGCTAATGTGGAAATAAGTAGTTTTATCACCCAATGGTGGATTTCATTCATCACTACACGTTACTACAAATGGAACATAAGAAATGATAAGAATAGCATATGGATATGTTTTTGTGTGTGTGTGTGGATTTTTCCTCAGGATTAATAATTTTTTAATTGAATGCAGCTGTTCAAAGATTTTTGTTGCTAAGTATATGCACTGTGTTGAAAAGGAGTGACTGCATTTTAAATCTTCTTTAGAAAACCATTTTGAGGCTTAATTACTTAGCTTTATTTGTAAAGAACCTATAAGTGATAAAGATGCAGACACTACATATTAAGCAGGCTGATGCAGTGGTCCAGAACATGGACCCCATAGTCAGAGTGTCTGGGTGCTAAACCAAGCTGTGTGTGACCTCAACTTTATGCCTTTGCTTTCTCCTCAGTAAATGGAGTATAAATGAGAAAATGTTTGTAAAATATAGTTTGCATTCTATAGTACATACTCAAAGTACATTTTCTATACTCAAAGTAAAGATGCAGAGCCAGAGACCTGAGGACATCCTGTGAACTAGACCAATAAATGACTTGTCGATGAGGTGTGGGCTGTTGATGACAGCCAAAGGGGTCTCCCCTGGGCCTAGGCCCCCCAGGATCTGTCAGCACTTATTGTGAAAATTAGGTTCACTTCACAAAAAGTGTTCACTCTTGCCACCAGAATCATGAGATGTCTTAAAAACCAAATTGGATAATAAAAAGGAATCAACTGGAAACAAAAAAGCAAATATTGCTTGATCAAAGTCATGTTAAGTATTCAGTGCTACTCTTTTATCGCTATTAAATGAATGCTACAGTGAGAGATTATGCCCTGTTCCTCCCAACTTCTGAAAGGTGAAACACAATTTAATTTGGACAGATAGACGTGAAGGTATAATGAATATCATTTCTCTTGAGAGGTGATGGGATATTCTTTTTCTCTACTTTAAAGTTTATTTTCTAAAATAAGTATTTTTTAAATTGTCATTTTATTGTTTAATTTTAGTGGCATTCCCCATGCACCTTAGCTGTTTCAAATACTAAACCTCCAATAAATATTGTCCCCTGACATTTCCATTCATAAAATTCTATTTTATTGTTTTCAAGGCAAGAGCTATGGGATGCTATCCAAAACAATTACCAGGAAGAATACAGTCTCAAAGCTTTCTTAAGGGCCAAGAATATGTGACCTGTTTTTGACCAAACCTGGGTTTGAACTTAGATGGGTTTGTCTGATAGACTTCTGTCTTCAGACTCAAATGAGAAAGAAAGCAAGAGTGCAAGAACACCCTGATATTTGGCAATAGGGGAAAATATAATTATACTATAATGCCTTCTCTTTTGTGTGTCTTATACTGTCCCCACAAAAGCCTGAGATGTTGTAGGCAGGTCAAGGAGGAAACTCAGTTTGAATAGTATGGGTATTAAGTGATGGGACCACGGCTAGCCCAGTGACCTTTCACTACTTGAATTTTCATTATGCAAAGGTCTTTGGTTTTCCTCTCCTGAAACTTTTAACTTAGAACTACTTATGGTGTTTGCCTTTCTCAGTAGAGAAACTCATGAACCCCCAAAATGTCCACCTTCTCTATTTCCCCAGATTTTGTGTTAATTGCTTGTAATTTTGGTGGTTGATGACCCAAATAAACAAATATTTTATGCCAAGTAGAGGCTTCTCTTTATAGCATTCTATGCTGTTACTAGTAATTATTAGTATGAAAGATTATTTTTAACAACTTTATTAAAGTATACTTTATATGCAAAAATTTACTCATTTAAAATGTTATTTCAATTATTTTTACTGTATTTACCAAGTTATGCAACCATCACCACAATCTATTTACCTTTAATCCCCATTCCAACTCCCAACCGCTGATCTACTTTTGGTCTCTGTAGATTTGCCTTTTCTGGATATTTCATATAAATGGAATCATACAGGATGCGGTCTCTTGTGACTGGCTTCTTTCACATAGCATGATGTTTTTGAACTTCATTCATATTATAGCATGCATTAATATTTTATTCTTTGGTATTGGTGAATAGTATAATATTTTATTGTATTAATAGAATTCTTTTATTCATTCACATGTTGATGGACATTTGGGCTGTTTCCACTTTTCTGCTACTCTATATAGTGCTGTGAATGTACCTGTGCAAGTCTTGGTGTGGACATATATTTTCATTTTTCTTGGGAATGGAATTGTTGGGCTGAATGGCAAATAGATTCTTAACTCTAAGAAATGGCGTATGATTTTCCAAAGTGGCTATGCATTTTACGTTCCCACCACGAATGTTTTTTCCATATTCTAGCTAACATTTATTATTGTCTGTATTTTTTATTAAATTCATTATAGTCAGTGTGAAACAGAATCTCATTATGGGTTTGATTTGAATTTTATTAATGATTAATGACATATAAAGACAATATCATTAATCATTTTATCTTGATAACTTTATAAGAAGTTCAGAAATTGGAAAGTGAAAATCCTCCAACTTTATTCCACTTATTTATTTATTTAGAGAGGGAGAGAGTGAGTACAGTGGGGGAGGGGCAGATGGAGAGGGGGAGAGAGAATCTTAAGCAGGCTCCACACCCAGTGTGGAGCCTGACGTGAGGCTCCATCTCACAATCCTGGGATCATGACTTGAGCTGAAATCAAGAGTCATACGCTTAACCAATTGAGCCACCCAAGCACGCCAAGCTTTGTTCTTTTAAAAATTGCTTTTGCTATTCTGAGTTTCTTGCATTTCCATTTCCATTTTAGGATCATTTGGTAACCTTCTTGCATGAAAGCCTGATGGAATTTTGATAGGGATTATGCCTAATCTATAGATCAATTTAGAAAGAATTGATGTTTTAACAATATTGAGTTTTCCAATCCATGAACATGAAGTGTTTCTCCATTTGCTTTATTTCCCCTAGTAACATTTTATAATCTTCAGGTTACAAGCCTTTTACTTCCTTTAAACTTATTCATAAGCATTTTATTCATTTTGAATGGGGTTGTTCTCTTAATTTCATTTTAAGATTGTTTACTGGTAGTACAAAGAAATAAGGTTGATTCTTTATATAGATCTTGTATTTTGCCATGACTGGTTATTAAACCTATTATTCAGTGATTAAGGTATTCACTGATTTAAAATGGATGATACCAGGCATCTGTGTAGAATTTTCTAGACTTTCTGGATATTAAATATAGATATGAGTAAAATTTACTTGCAGCACTTCTTGCCTAACAGAAGTATTAAAACTCACTTAGGATATAATAGGAGACTGAGCCTTTTAATGTGATTACTGCTACCTCTCTGGTCCAGAAGGCCACTCCTAGTACTGTTATCATGGCAAGAGCCTTTGTTCTGGCAAACACATCCATAAGAGCAAATATCCTTTAAAGCACCAATGAACCATGTTAAGAAAAATGCCCACAGTGAAATAAATAGACTATTAAGACGTAGAAAACTTGGCCAGTGTATTTAGCTTATGTGATTGAGAGTACCCAGTTTGAAAGGGAAAGAGGTATTATTTTTCTGTTTCTTAAAACTGTTTAAAGATCAATCCTGCAGTCTGTGTCTGATGCTCTATAATTCTAGCTTCTTGGGAGTTAAATGTCTTGCTTTTGTTTTAATGTATATCTATACTGTGTATTATTATATGCTTCAAGTAACTACAATTTATCATTGAACTATATGATGCAAAGATGTTTATTGAATTCTTAAATGGGATTTTAAAACTCTATTTTGACATTGTAACTTTTCTTCTGGGAACGTCTGTCCAATTTTATAAGGTAAGTCAATTGGACAATCTATTTCAGTTAATATAAATCAATTTTATACAAGATCATGCCTATAGTTTCCAGTGAAGCACAGCTCTATTTAGTGTTCTGAGAGTGGGAGGTGTTTAAAAGTTTAAAAACTAACAACTAGGTGAGAATCTTGTTGATTGCATTTGGGTGGGTTTATATTACAGTTGTAAGTGGGGTTCCTAGAATTGCTGGTGGGGAAATTCCAGGCTTATGAGTAACTAGACATTAATGTGTTTGATACTTAATAGCATTTATGTTAAATTCAGAGAGCCAGATGGATTATGATATTCCTACCTGTAATATTACATCTCGAGTATTGTAAGTTCATCCTAAGATTCAATCATTGAATAATTTATTTATTTTTTATTATTTTTTTAAGATTTATTTATTTCCTTTGAGGGAGAAAGAAGGCGGGCAGGGGGATGGGGCAGAGGAAGGGCAAGAGAGAGAATCTGGAGCGGACTCCCTCCTGAGTGTGGATCCTGATGTGGGGCTTGATCTCATGATCCTGATACCATGACCTGAGCTGAAATCAAGAGTTGGACATTTAACCGACTGAGCCACCCAGGTGCCCCAGTCGCTGAGTAGTTTAAAGCAAGCATAAGTTCTGTAGTTGTTAACGTGTTGATGATATGCTGGTGGATACTTAGCTGGCAGCTCTGGTAGAGCAGCCTCCTGGACATAAGTATGTCTTGTATGGCTAGTCATGAAAAATCACTTTTCAAATGAAAACTTAATAAAAACTTTCCTGGTCAGAACACTAAGCTCCACTCCCTGTGTGATTAGTGGTTTCATTTCTTTCTCAGCAGTTGGGTAATGATTATGGCTCCAGATGCAATGAGAGTGATAAAGAGATTGATTAATTTCACTTGAAAGGGCATATGTTCAAAGAGAATCCAGTCAGAACGCCATGAATGAAGATCTGACATCTTTGCAGCTGAGAGTTGTACCCTTACTTGGTGTCCCACTGATGTTGAGAATGGGATCTCTAAACCAATGTTACTTAGCCACTTGGTCCATAAAATGTTAGGTCTTGCTCATGACCTCGTGTACATGTGTGTGAGTGTGTCTGTTCTTGCTGCCTTTCTCTGTCTTTGTAATAAGCTATTTGTGACAGTTAAAAAGGTTCTTTGGCTTCTTTACCCTAGAGATTCCTTTGAGTTGTGTGTTGTTATTGATCAGGAGAACCGAGGTTGCTTCTGAACCATGGCTTAATTTAGAACACACTACACACACAGTATAACAAAGCCCTCTGTATTTTAGTGCAGAGAACATTTTCAGTATTATAGCAGTGTGATCATACAGAAAAGCCTTTTATTACATTTTATATAAAAAAACAAAAAAGCATCTCTTTATCTAAAGCTTTATCAGCTTACATTTATTTGGTACCTCCTATTTCCAAAGAACACTTTTTATTTTAAATATATCATTTATATACCACTGTCTTTTATTTTCATGCATTCTGTAACATTTAAATATCTTATGACAACTTAACAGTGATTCAAAACTTACTTTTTAAGAGAAAAATATTAACATCCATCAAAGATGGTGGGCTCAAATTTCGACGGAAGAAAGATAAGGATTCACAGCTGTGATTTCAGCATGGAGCTTGAACTTAATGAGTTTTGTTTCTGAGCCTGTAAAGGAGTGCGTGTGTGTTCCTGAATGAACAAAATGCATGCATCTTCTTTTTGGAAAGTGTCTGATCTTCAAGTCTCTATCATAATGGGTGAGGTGAAAGGATTATATAAATTCATGACACTTAAAAAACTATCATAAGAACTTTTACTCCGTGCTTCTGTAAATCAGGAAAATGTTCTCGTTCCTTGGATTTTATGATTGTTTTGATAGAGAAGTTTTGATCTGCCATGACTTAGGTTCTTTTCCCTGCCTTTTTGCTTGAATGTTAAGATTCTATTCATGTAGCAAATAGTTCTTGGGCTCTCCTACATGCTAGGTGCTGTGTTGTGAGACTTACAAAATGGAGCAAGACACAGTTCTTGTTTTCAAGTTAGGAGGGCTGCCACTTAGGGATCTCAATGCGGAGCAAGTAGACCGTGGCCCTTGAAGTCTCATTCTGAAAGAATGCCAAGGATTTCTCTCTAAGTTATGTTGATGTACAACTTTGGATTTTAAGAATATACCCTTTCCTCAGTGCTTCTCATTTTTTTTGAAAGCCCTAGAATATTATCTGAGAAAGCCCCAAGTGTTTCCTAATCATTAAATTCTGAAGTAGACAATGAGGTCAGTGAAGGATGGTAACAAGGTAACTGGAAAGGGGATGCTTGGGAAGAATTTCATTGATATTTAAACACTCCTCAGTGCTTAGGTTAAAATTTTTTTAAAGATTTTATTTATTTATTTGACAGAGACACAGCGAGAGAGGGAACACAAGCAGGGGGAGTGGGAGAGAGAGAAGAAGGCTTCCCGTGGAGCAGGGAGCCTGATGCGGGGCTCCATCCCAGGACCCTGGGATCGTGACCTGAGCCGAAGGCAGATGCTTAATGACTGAGCCACCCAGGTGCCCCATGCTTAGGTTAAATTTTTAAAAATTACTGGGGAAGTGACTTTAGCTCTTTCAGTCCTCTTGATAGTTTAAAAACATTTCCATTAGGGTGAACTTTGATGAGGAGAGATTCCCCAGAGAGTTGTATTTATATACTCAAGAAAGAAATTGTGTGACCACCAGGATTTCTACAAAGCAAAGGTAGTTTTTTAAAAGTTTTTTTTTTGTAAAGCATTCTGCATTCAGTATTAAAGCCTGTGATGCATTATAAGTTAGGCTTTGCCATCTCTTAAATTCCATCTTTGTTAGACTGTCTGATTTGTTTGCCCTTGATTGATTTTGAAATAGATGAGCCAGCTTTCAGTGCAGGAGAATGATTTAATTATTACAGAACTCAAGGCCCAAAATCAGATTTGAAGGTATGTTGAAACAGTGTTCAGAATGAATTAATGAACAGATGTAGCGTATATGTCGCTGATATTTGATACCCCTATGCTAACCGAAGGGGAGCGCATTTCCCTTCAGGTCTTCCATCCTAAATGTCAGAGGGTCCCTCTTAATGTGAGATAAATTCACTTAAGTCACATAATGGAAATTCTGGGTCCATTAAAGAATCTAGAGTTTGGAAAATGGAGGAGAGGACAAAAGTAGGAGCTACTGAATTTGTTGACTGGTCAGGGACCACATTTTAGGGTGATTCAATTAGCAGGCTGAACACTGATGTCAGTACTGACACCAGAGATAAGCTGAAGTTCAATTTATTGTTTAGTAGTTTCAAAGGTTACTGTGGTTGTTTGGATCATTATGAAGCATAAGTCACTGTTTTCATGGAATTTTAGAGCTGGAAAGGATCTTGAGGCTATCAAGCCTGGCCGCCTTATTAACAGGGAGCAAGCTGAGAGCCAGGAAGACAGCTTGGAGCAACAGAGACAGAATGGGGACAGGGGTGCTCTGAGTCCATCCTCCCCCCTCCCTTTCAAGTACACTTCACTTTCTTCTGCCACATGGGCTGTTGGTGGAAGGGACCAGAGCCTCACTGTGAGGGAGTGGATGGTGGACCTTAGTGGTACACATTCCACTTTTTAGAGGCAAAATACTAGGTGGTCATGAAAAATGGGAGATGAAATCAATAAATTCAGATGGTAGTTTTCAGGAGAAAGGGCAGATGAAACAATATAATGGAGGTGCCCAGAATGACTTGACAAAAGGTCATTATTCCCCTGTCTTAATTAGGCAAGGAAGAATTTTTATTCTCCTGAGAGATGGGACTAGAGTTGGCAGCTCTGGAATCTGGTGAAAAGAGGCAGCTACTTCAAATAATTACACGAAGGGGAAGCATTATTTTAAACACAGTGCCAAAAATGGCATCACAGTTTAGTCCAGCATGGAGGCATTTTGAAGTTGGATGAATCCGGTTTGTGTCTAAGCTTTGTTCTTGCCTGAGTGTGAGTTTGGACCAGTTGTGCATCCTATCCATGCCTCAGTATTCTCTTCAGCAATTTATTTCTTCCCACATTCACTTGGTAAACACTTCTGTAGCATTTATTATGGACCCTATCATATTTTGCAAAATAAGGTTAATGATATCCATCCCAGAAAGTTTTCTTTTTTAAATATGAATGAATAATGTAGCATTGAGTCCGGCATAGAGTAAATGCTTCATAGGAGATAACAATTTTTGCTAGTGCTGATCTGTTGGCATAGGAAAACCAGGTCTCTGCCTGGGAAAACTTACGGGATAAAGAATTTAGGGTGGTCAAAAAGATGGTTATGGGCAGATGGCATGGTTTCGAAGCTAGTCTTTTCCTGATACTAGGAAGTAGCTTGGATCTGTCATGTTTTGTTTTTGTTCATGTTTGCTTGATTGCTTTCAAATGCTTTTTCTTTTTTAGTTACAGAAGAAAATACAGCATTGAAAATATGTTTTTTTCTTATGCATACCTCAGAGGTGTTGCTGATTGGCTACTACAAAGCTGGAGCATGAACAGGATGGAGGTCTTTTAGCCGACTCCACCCCATCCCTCCATCCTGGGTGACAGAGACACACACAGGATCAGCACCTTCCCACACCCAGAGGACCAATGGTTCTGAGTTGCATAAATGGGAACTCAGCCCCCAGCTCTTATCACAGAGATGGAGCATAGGATTCATCAGTCCTATGTTCCAGTACAGTGTCCACCTTAAATGAAGCTCTGTGTTCCCTCCTTGAGTCTCAGGGAATGGGCAGCAGAAAAATCAGACCTTTCAAAGGAGTTCTCAGGACCCAGTTGTGTCCCCTTGGGGGTTTCTCTTAGCTGAGCCAGAGGCATGATTTTTGGAAACCTTAAAACAAAGATCAAAATGTAACCCTAGTCATGTCGCCAAATGCTCCCAAGGGAAGGAGAGGGTAAGCATTTATTTATGGTAGAAAAAGCATGGTTTACCCTCCTCCCAATTCAATACTATTTGGTGAGGGGTAAGAGTATCAGGCAACCCCAGCAAAGGTGAGGAGGGGTTGGAAGTGGTGTCACTGACTGATGGGATATTCTCTGGGCCTCCTGGGCAGTGGTGGAAAGATGTCTGAGTGAATGAGCGATCCTGCCCCTTGAATTGGTGGCAGGCACAGAGAAGTAGAGGTACTGGCCAAATTCATAGTGTCAAGGGTAGTGTGCAGTGATGGGGCTTCCTTCTCACTCTGGCTCCTGGAAGAGTCCCCATTTAGAGTCTCTCCAGGGCTGGCTCCTGGGGAATTTGGGGCATGCTCTGTGTGGCCACTGAAGGACTCCCCCTTCCGCTCCTCTGACTGGCTATGGATATGTGGCGGGCTAAGTAGAGAACCCCATGCTCACTAGGATTGGAAAGGAGGTGCTTGGTGCCTAGCTGAGGTTTTCTGCTCTGGGGCAGTCTGGTGGGATAGCTGGTGCTGAGGTGATGATGGTGTATCTTCAGTGGACAGAAGTAATAAGTGGTCTGGAGACCCCCAGGAACCTTTACTGATTGGCTCTGGGATCTCAGTGGGAGGTAATTTTGGAACAAGTGAATTAATTTAGAGAAAGAAATCAGAGAAAGCTGAGAGTAAAAAAAGAAAAAAATTATTTTCAGCAAATGCATGTTCCATTTGATGTGATTTTTAAATTCTTAATCATCTGAGAACTTCTTCATGGTAGTCTGTTTAGGGATTGATTCCTCAGACTCACACAGTGTTGAAGCTGGTAACACATTCCACTGTCCAACTAAGGATACTGAATCTGTGGGGAGGGAAGGGACTCTTTGATTCACTACATCCTTGGCCTTCATCCTCACATTTACTATGGAATGTAATCTTCATAGCAACCCTAGAAACTTTGTAGCTTATTCTCTGTTTGCCCGCGGGTTGCCTAAGACAAGGCAGGGAATCATTGGTAGAGTTGAAATTAAAATCCAGCTTTCCAAGAACTGGTTGAGTGCTCTTAATCATCATCCTACTTTGTGTAGTAGTGGAATTTTACAAAACTTAATTCTACCTTCATTCCTTCAGTTGGCTGTCAGATATTTATGGGGCATTTGCCATGGTACTTACCACATTCTAGGGCCTGAAGATACAATTATGATTTCCTTTCCTCCACTCTCAGGGAGTTTATCATCCAGTTGGTGATTTAGCACATAAACAGACAATTACAGAAAGAAAATCTAACAGAGATACATCAAAAGCAATATGAGAATATAAAGATTATATAAGAAATATTGCTTTGAACAGTGGAAAGGACCTATTAACAGTCTGGATACCAGGCACTGGGCTAAGTGCTTTGTGTGAATTACATTGTTTATGTATTAGAAAGACTGTTTCATGGTCTTCAATTAATAGCTAGGTATATAGTCATCCTCCCTAGTCATAATAGTGCTTATTCTCTTCACCAAGCTTCAGTAGAATGTTCTGATATCTCATATAGTACTTAAGACAATGCAATCTAATACAGTATTGTATATCAGAAATAATGTATCACTTGGTTTTGGCAGATAAACCAATGATAACCAATAATTTGAGTCATTCATCATTAAATGTTGAGAAACATTATCATTATGGATAATCTAAAATTGAGGGAGCATGTAGTCTCATGCAAAGACAGAAAATCAGTGAAAGTCAAATGGAAGAGGACAGTTGGGGCTGGTGTTGGAGACTCTGATACTGGGGACCAGAAGGAGGTATGCGGTGGCTCTGGATGTTGAATACCAGTGGGAGATACTCACAGCTACCAACAGAATCAGGCTGTGGCATTTGCTTGTCTGGGCAACTCTGCAAGGGTAGACTGAGATTCTCACTCAGTTGTGGGTGGAATGTCTCAACATTCGAACACATTTATCTGGTATCCTCCCACCCTTTATTTCTGCTCTGCCTTTTGTGATCCCTTTTTAAATTTTCTCTCCATTTCTTCATAGAGGTCTTTAAAAATACTCATTATTCCCTCCTTTATCCTATTTCCCTTGTTTGGAGTGAATTTCCAGGGGGATCTAAGGTTTGGAACAAACTCAGTATTCAGCTGCAGGCAGACACCCTTTGAGAATCTCCTAACTTCAAAATATCTCATCTTTCAAAATATTCTTTGTATTGGTTAGAAAAAAAAGCATGTGTGCATGTGTGTGTATATATACATATGAAATATTTATATATAAATAAATATATATAAAAGATATAAATAATATATGTATATATAAAAGCATAGAGAGACAGGGAGAGAATAAATGAAGCCAAGGTGAATGTGTGTAGGGGAGAGGTGTCTGGGTGGGGAAAGTGTACACACTGATTTTCTGGTACTTACAGGGTGTTCCCTAGTAAAAAAAGGAGGATGTATTGGGGGCAGGGGAAGTAACAAGGGAAACCTGAAATTTTTGTGGTCATTTTTATATTTTTGAATTTGTTGACTATGGTAACAGAAAAGCAAGAGTATAGATATTTCCAGATAGCAATTTAGAAGTATATTTGCCTTGGAAGTTCTGATTAGCTTTTGCAGAGTCTCCCTCTATTTCTTGTTTAGGTGACTTTATATATAGAATAGAATAGAGGAAGAAGTATGACATAATAGTTCCCTTTTTTTTTTTAAGTGGTCTTTTTAGTTTTTCTGTAAAATCTCTGCAAAAGTAATCTGTGGAAATACTAGTTTTAACATGAAAATAATGTGAAAATTATTATTAGAGTTTGTGGAGAACAAGTTGAGCAAAATGTTGTTTGCCATTAAAAGTCACTCAAATGTTTATAGTTCCCTTACATTTCAAGGTGTTTTTACAAAATTTTTTTCAGTTTTAATAAGATATAATTGACATGCAACATTGTATAAGTAATCAGTATATCTATTATGGAAAATAGATAGTCTCAAAAAATTAAAAATGACACTACCATCTGCTCCAGCAGTTTCACTTCTGTATATCCAAGGGCAT
Source organism: Halichoerus grypus (assembly GCF_964656455.1). Lineage (NCBI taxonomy): Eukaryota > Metazoa > Chordata > Mammalia > Carnivora > Phocidae > Halichoerus > Halichoerus grypus. Next base: position 103,333,888 of record NC_135715.1, read on the forward strand.
TGAAAGAACTGTCTCGAAGAGTTATCTGCACCTCCATGTTTATAGCAGCGTTATTTACAATGGCCAAGACATGGAAACAACCAAAGTGTCTATTGACAGATGAATGGATATATATATATATATGGGTATATATATATATGGATATATATATCCATATGCATATATTATTATATATATACTATATTTATGTTTTATATATTATTCATGTATATGTAAATTGGAATATTATTCAGCCATAAAAAGAAGGAAATTCTGCCATTTGTGACAACATGGATGGATCCTTGAGGGCCTTGTTCTAAATGAAATAAGTCAGAAAGAGAAAGACAAATACTGTATGATCTCATGTATATGTAGAATATAAAAAATATTTTTTCTAGATGAGAAATGTGAAAAAGATTTCAGTATATTCGTCATTTAAATGAACACAAAAGGAAGTATGGCAGAGAATTAAGTGGTCTTCAGATTTCTTTCATTGAATCAGCTACAAAGGTAGAAAATACTGATTGTTTTTAAAATTGTGAGATTTTAAAAATTTTCAAACATGTATACAAGGGTATATTTCAATCCATTTGTTTATTCACTTACATTGGGTCAAAGCAATGTTTGATAACCAAGAAAGAAAATAAAAAAATAAATCCAGAAAATAATAAAATGATAAATAGGGACCATGGGATAACTTTAATTCATTTAATGTCTGAACAATTAAAACTGTTATTGTCTTAATCATTTTTAAACCTAGAAGCAAGTGACAGTTTAGTCTGATGAACTGTTTTCACAATTTACTATAGTAGTGGAAATCTACTTCTTAAAATTTGAGAATTTTTATTTTGTTTTCTTTAAGAGAAACTGAAGTAACAATTATGGTCTCAAAAACTGAAAAATTGTCTTTTTCTTCTTTTCTGATAAGACAACTGCCGTATTTCACTGGCCCACACAGATTTCAGTTTAGAGGTTTGTGTTTTTCCTTCTCAAGCTGAAAAATAAATGTCACCAACATTAAGCAGCAGGACGTCTCCTCTGGTGCAGTATTTTCGGTGATAGGGATGACACTAATAGTAGAGGAATTTGACATCGGCGGCTATAGCAGATGAAAAACATTCATCTCAAGTTTTTGTATTTGCCTGAAAATTTAGTATCTTAAACTTCTCAAAATTGAGTGAATCAGTTTTCATTTAATCTTTTCAGGGAATTTATTTGACATCTTTGATTTAAAATACTTTATGTTTTTTAATAGTTTTAATTTTTTTCCAGAGAAATATTGAGTATGGCTGCGAAAATTTGCTTCCTAGGCTCATTTAAAAATCTCCAGAGCTACATGAGATGCATAAGATAAGATGTACAGAATAAATAATACGTAAGAAAAATCTTATAAAAACTCCCACAAAATGTGCTAGAAATAATAGAGGCAATGATAATATTTATGTTGACTGACCAGTTATTAGATGCCTGATTGCTTTCACATGCTTTATTTCATTGAATCTTCACAAAACTCCTATGACATTATTATTCCTATATTGCATCTGATGAAACTGACTCACAACCGTGAGATGAGTAGCAGAGTTGGAATTTGAATGAGACTGTTCTTGATAATAAACTTGTGTTTCCAAACAATTGCTTTAAAAAATGTAACACTGAGACTCCAGGTGGGAGTCTATCAGGAACCTTGGATTCTCATTTGGAAGAGACAGCCCTCCATGAGAGCCCTAAGTCTATAGTCATCAACCTAGGAGAGAATCTCCACACACTAGCTTGTAATGCATACTTACTGAAGGGACAAATAAAGGAGAAAATAGTTTTAAGTGAATGGCATCACATCTTAGTTATTTGTGTTAACTACATCAAGGACTCCTTGAGGCTTGGATATCAAAGATTATGTTTTTTGAATACATACAAATAGAACATCACTTAAACATACGGGACAAATGTAATTAAAAGTGGGACTGTCATAGAAAGTGCATTCGAATAATCCCTTTCAGTTTATGGCACCATAGGGAAGGACAGGAATGAGCCCTGAGGTTCTAGGTACCTGAAAGATGGCAGGATGTGGGAGGGTTGGGGAGCAAGAGTAGAGTGTGAGAAATGAAGCCAAGGGAAAGACAAGGGAAGGACAGCAAGAGAACTTTCCTCGTTTTGTCCATCACTCGTGATGGCTAGTACACCAGCACACTCCTAGAATAGAAACCCTTTGAGGGCAATATCTTTTCTTACTCATCTTTGAATCCCTCATAATCTTGATTCCAGAGTCGTGCTCAGTTTTGAGCTCAATAAATGTGTAGTGCACAGGAGAATGAATGCATGACAAATACACTCATGACTTTGGAAAATCCAGTTTGAACTTCTTTTTATCTGAGAAACTAATACTAATCAGATTGTGTGTGACACATAATCCAAAATTGTATTGGAAATAAAGAGAAAAGAGTAGACGGCATTGTTAACTGAGGGCTTGTGAACATGCCCTAACAGTGTTCAAAATGAATATATTGGTGGAATCATGGTGCTTTAGTGTTTGTAATATGGCTGAACTACTTAAGTCCTTTTCTGTTGTTAACAGTTTCTCTTGTTCTGGTTTTTGTTTGTTTTAAGAACTGAATTATTTTATTTATTTTTAAGTTTTTATTTAAATTCCAGTTAGTTAACATACAGTGTAATATCAGTTTCAGGTGTACAGTATAGCGATTCAACAGTTCCATACGTCACCCTGTGCTCATCATAATTCATGCACTCCTTAGTCCCCATCACCTATTTCACCCATTCCCTCCACCCATCTTCCCTCTGGTAACCACCAGTGTGTTCTTTATAGTTAAGAGTCTGTTTATTGGTTTTCCTCCCTCTCTCTTTTTCCCCATTGCTCATTTGTTTTGTTTCTTAAATTCCACATATGAGTGAAGTCATATGGTATTTGTTTTTCTCTGACTGACTTATTTTCCTTAGAATAATACTGTCTAGCTCTATCCCTGTTGTTGCAAATGGCAAGATTTCATTCATTTTGTGGCTGAGCAATATTCCATTGTATGTGTGTACCACATCTTTATTCATTTATCAGTTGATGGACACTTGGGCTGTTTCCATAATTTAGCTATTGTAGGTAATGATGCTATAAACATTGGGATGCATGTATCCCTTTGAACTAGTATTTTTTATTCCTTGGGTAAATATCTAGTAGTGCAATTGTTGGATCATAGGGTAGTTCTATTTTTAATTTTTGGAGGAAACTCCATACAGTTTTCTACAGTGGTTGTACCAGTTTACATTCCCACTAACAGTGCAAGTGGGTTTCCCTTTCTCCATATTCTCGCCAACACCTGTTGTTTCTCTGTTGTTGATTTTAGCCCTTCTGACATGTGTTAGGTGGTATCTCATTGTGGTTTTGATTTGTATTTCCCTGGTGATGAGTGATGTTGACCATCTTTTTATGTGTCTGTTGGCCATCTGGATGTCTTCTTTGGAAAAATGTCTATTCGTGTCTTCTGCCCATTTTTAATTGGATTAGTCATTTTGGGGGGTTATTGTTACGATTCATTTTTCTGCATGATTTCCTTGGAAGTGAATACAAATTACTGGCATAATGGGATGACTTTCTGGGAACCCTGAGAGTAGAATAGCATAGGAAGGAGTGTTGTTGGCAGGCAGAAGCAACAATTCTGTTCTTAGATATATATATTGACTTCTACCACCCGTCTGTGTGGTGGTATCATTCTTGGTTTGAGATACTTTCAAGAGGTTCCAGGAGTCCTGGAACAGTTTCCTGGGCAATGAAGAGTTGAGTAGTGTATCATCAGTCTATGGAAAAGCTCTGTCAGGAAAGAGAAAACAACTTGAACCACAAACATCTAGTACTGAGTAGGGGCTATACATAGTGCTAAGCAAGAGGTGCAGAGCAGGAGAGAGATCAAAGACCAAGGTCTGAGAAAGGTCAATGTGCAAATGGTTCTGGAGCTAGTTCTGTCCAGGGTGGCACCATTCTTGAATGCGGTGCACTTTTAGGAATAAGGGACTGTGTTCTGAGAGGGACTTAATCATATCTATTTGGGATTTTATGGTACCTATATGGATTTGAGGATCCAAAGTAAATAAATTGAACCTCAAGAATGTTTTTTTATTTTAAAAATGTCTTGTTTTCCAACATTCCAATATTGTGGTTATTGATGTTGTACAGACTTAGTTTAATCTAAACATTTATGATCCTGAAGCATTAATGATTGTTATGAAAATATTCACTTATTTGAAGGCTTTTTTATATATGGAAGAGAATCAAAGTGCTTTGCATCTGCAAACTGTTCATGGATTATGAATGTGAGTTCTGGAAGTACACAAATGAGTTTGAATGCTGGCTCTGCCATTTGGTAATTATATAATTTGAGGCAAATTTCTTAAATTCTCTCTGCCTTACTTATGTATAAAATTGGGTACCTGGGTTATAAGAGCAAATGAGATAATACATGTTCATGCTTTGTTCAGTAATAAGTACATAATAAGGGATGATGCTGAAAGAATTTGGGGAGATATTATTTTTGGTCAGCAAAGTCACCTTTAAGGCCAGCTTTTGGCTCTTTCCTGTAAGGGCAGGCAAATTTATGTTTTGTTCATAGAAATCTTGAATGTTTATGCCCACTGAGAACATTTAGAGTGATGATTATGTTGATATGACCCATATTCACACTGAAATTGCTCTTTAAATGCCATTCATTCATAATTCTTTGATCATCTTTGTGTTTAACAAAATTGATAAAATTGCTTTCACTGTTTCTTTCTAATAAAAACCTTTTGGCGTTCCTCTGGACATTTTATTGATAAACTCTCCCTTAAGCATACATCCAAATTAAATGTGAGAACCTGCAGCTAAAAGAAATTGCTTCCAGGCAATGATTCACTAGGATGAAAAATCAATAGCAGTTTCATTAAGGAAGGAAAGATAGTTTAGACATACTTCTACCTAACTTCCTTCTTACTGAAAGAAAAGGAACAATTGCTGATTATGTCTTTCCTTTTAGATATAGTATTCATATCTGAGTAACGTGAATGCTGTATGGTAAGACTATACGTGTCCCTTCAAATCTGCTGGGTTTCTTGAATAGAGCTAGTCTTTACATTTTGAGAAACTGACACTCATTTAAAGCACTGTTTCTTTAATAATGCATGTCATGCTGAGCCTACTACAAGAGAAATCTTTACAGCCAAGAAATCCTACAATATATTTGAATTAGTTAAATTTCAAATTTCTAAGTTTATGCTCTAATTCCTTCTTCCTCGCCATCTATTTCTTGGTTGACAGCTGGATGGAGAGATGGGCAGATAGATAAAAGGACATATGGATGAGTGGTGGATGAACAGATGGATGCGGCAGGCAGGAAGGAAGGAGAAAAACAGAAAGGAAGGAGGGAACTAGAGTGTAGCATAGTGGTATGTGTGCTTCTAACTGTGCTTTCCAGCTGTATGACACTGGGCAATTTATGCTCGTTCTTTCTGCCTGAGTTTTATCACCTGCGAAAAGATCATAATCATAGTACCTCAGGACTGTGAGGACGAAAATGAGTTTTGTGAAGTGTTACAATCAGTGTCTGTTGCATGATAGGCACTATATAGCTATATAATTTTGAGCTGTATTATTAGTAACATTGTTGAAAAAAGATAAAGAGATAGGTAAGGCAAATACAATGAAAATTTTAAGATGCCATTTTATACTACAACAATGCAAATTAAAATAAATTGCATTTTAGCTAGAAGGAACAGAAAATGGCTTCTGGGTTATTTCAGACGGGAGTTGGACAGTTTGGGCCATGAAATGTCCCAAAATGAAGATGTATTTACCTAGAGGGTGGGATATTAGGTGAGGTGGAACCACATCCATGCAATAGGGTATCATTCTTTTTCAAGACATTTCAGTATTGAGGAAACTTTCATATGGGGACCACACTGTGCTCTGAACTGAGTTAAGGGACTTAAAAAAAAATCTTTTCCAAAGCATGGTGAAATGGTTAGTTTTTCATAGTGTAGGATTAATCAGGACACTCATTCCAAAGATAGAGAACTTTTATCATAAATCGTTGCATGTCCTATATCAGGTGTAAATGTAGTGATAGGATGTTGTTTCTCTTGTGGTAGCAGCAGGCAACATAAGAAACAAAGAGTTTTTCAGCAACTTTATTATAAAATGCTGTTTCAAACTCTCAAGTTTAACTAGCCCAATCAGTCTTCACTTAACACATTTCTTTCAAGACCTGTGAGATTCACTCAGTAATAACTAAGCATGATTGCTAACATTTACTACTTTTTCTTAACAGTCAGGCACTGTTCCAATTGCTTTGCATGGATTTTATATTCTTTTGCCTCACCTGGATTGTTAGGAGGTTGATATTGTTGCTATTTTGATTTTGTAGATCTGGAGACTGTAGCACAGAGAGGTTAAGTACCCAGCCCAAGGGCACACAGCCCATCAGTACCAGAGCCTAGATTCAAACTCCTTGTGATTCCAGATCCTGGGTCCTAAACTAATGCTTTATATAATCAGTGCTTAATATTTTTGAATGGTTATAATATCTAGTGTTAAATATAGCAAGACAAAGATTTCTGCTCAACATGAGAGTTCCCTTCCAGCTTTGTAGGTTTGTGTCAAGCATGTGTACTTGAAGGACATTTTTAAAATTGCAGAAATAACTATCTCTTTTTCCTTCTAGTATAAAAGGAGATAAAGAGCCCTTCTTACTTTGCCTAATAATTGTTTAATTGCTTTCTTTTTGGTGTAAATTTTGCTAGAAGGAAGGAGACAAAAGGCTTTTTTTTTTCTTAATCCACTTCTAGCTACCAAAAGAAAAATGCCAGAAGAACAAATATTATTGTGCCTGTTAGTTGTGAGATTGTTTTGATTGGTGGCCTGTAGGGAAGAGCATGTACTAACCTCTGCCCATGATGCCCAATATGTGTGTCTCCTGGTTCAGATTGAACTTTGTCTACTGGCCTTGAAAGGGCTTGGTGGCTGCAGGTGGCAATTGTGGTAAGAAATGTGTTACTGATGGAGGGCCTCCCATGCAACATGGGCTCATATACATGCACTGACTCATTTCCTTACAACAACAATGTAAAGAAGGACCAGTGATCCCTGTATTGCAGGTAAGAAGAGCTAGGTATATAGAAATTCCGAAATTTGCTCAAAGTCACACAGCTCATGAGCAACAGAATTAGTTCTCTGGGATTACTGCCCACTTTCCACCTTCCCATGGAGCCTTTTATTATAGTTCAAGCATGTGATCTAGAGAATGCTTTTCCCCATTGCTTCTCACTGGGCATGAAGTGTAGCTTCCAGCTGGTATGATTTTTCCGGAGTCTCTCACATTCCTTTGCCTCCTTTTTGATCCAGATTGTTCAGCCATGTGGAGACCACTTTGCCACTGCATCTGGCTTTGCTCTCTGCTCATAGATAGGGGTGGAGGAGGCAAACAGCCCTTGGCACTTTACAGAGTAAAAGGACCTGAATCCAGATAACGGTTGTCGTGAATCAGTGATTTCATTCCTCGGTCCTGGCACTGCATTTCTTTGAATAGACTTTAGGGCCCCTATCTATAAAATGGATAATTGGAGTTATTTAGCCTGTGGTTACAGAGGGCACTGTTGTGAGTCTACAAAAGTTTGTAGAAATACCTACAAGAGTAGCATTCAAATCAATGCTGGTTTTATCAGTCTTATATAGGAGGCAGTTAGGATAAATAATCATTAAGTTTCATGACTTTTTGACTACGGTATGATTTCAAAACTTGGGGCAACAACTTTGAATTTGTATGAGATCTTTAGCTTGGAAAAGTGCTTTTACCATTCCTCACTTGTTCCTATTTTCCTATTTCCTGTTAGTAAAAGAAAGTATATTTGCACTGCCACAGTGTTTGTAGGTATTATTTAGCTTATTGACATCACATGCTTTTTTGGGTTCTTTCAGTAGGGATGGACAAGGCTGATTGTGCATGGTTTTGCCTATAGACTCCCAAAGCCAGTTCTTGTCTAATTGAGTCAGTGAGTCAGCTTACATTTATGGAGCTCTCAGCTGGGGGTGGGGTGGAACCAGGCATTTTCACCAGAATTGAACATCTGCTCAGTGCTTAAGTAGCCTGAGCCTCCAGACTCTGGCTAGCCTAATGGACTCGCCACCGCGTCTCTGCTATTGAACAGTGATTAGTATACAGATTGGGACATATTTGGTTTCAGTTCAGTCTGTTCCCACAGATGAGGCCCGAGTATGATCACATCATATAAATTATTTAAGGTGCAGTGTCTATGTAATCTGAGCCATAAGTAAAAGTTGGCCCACCGTCTGTTCTGTCACCCTGGAGGACTCTTTGTTTTCCAAAGGAAATAGTCCATCTTGTGAACTGACATCATTAGAGTCATAAAAATTCAAATGTGCCTTGAGCGATTTTTTTACTTTGGCATAAAGTCTCAAGTACAATATCCAAAAGCTTAGCATTCTCTAACTGTTGGCTTAGGGTTAGATGGAAGAAATTTCTAGAACACTAATTGCAGTTCCAAAACAGTGTTACTAGTTAGAATCTGAACAAATTTGAATCTGTACACACCATTCATTTTCACTGATTCTGAAAAGTTCAAGTTTTTTTTATTTGTGAATTTAGTTTGATTAGAAATACATTTAGTCATGGATTTTTTGGATGGTGAAGTAGACTACAGAGATTATTCTTGTACAATCTGTTTAGTTTGTCTGTGAAGAACTCCTGGGTCTACAAACAAAATCGACCTGCTCAAGGTCACATGGGGTTAGAACAGGAACCCAAGTGACCTGACTTCTGAAGGAGCCTTCCTGTTACATCATCTCCCATCCACATCCTCTTATTTCAGTAAAGAATCGCAGCCTGGGTCTCTGTCATGTTCATTTTCCCACTCTGGTTTCAGTGAGTTGGAAATAGAAGGGTAAAGGGGAACTAAATCTATCTCCCCTTTCTTCTTGTTGAATCACCTTGCCAAATATAGTTGCTACATTCTATCTATTCTTATCCTGTTTGGATAAGACCTGCTCCTTGAGCCTGTTCTTTTTTTTTTCTTTTTCTTTTTCTCTTTTCTGAATGCATGCAGTGAAAACTTTGGGGTAGACCATGGCAAGTGACAGCATCCCTGAAGTTAAAGCTGCCAGTGGTTACAGGCCCGCTGTGGAAGCGTTTATAACTCATGCTCCTTAGAGGGAAAGGATAACAACACAAAGTGTCCAGAGCTTTGTTCCTGTCTTCTGTGACAGGGATTCTGAACTGGAGCTGCCTGTCAGGACCGGGGAACCTGGCCTCCTGAGTGACTTTGGGGAAGTGCAACTTTAATTTGGCTTCCCTGTTTAAGAAAATTAACTAGATTCAACCAACGGAGTTTAAAAGGATGTTAGTTTCTTCCCTTTGGTATCTTTCCTTTCTCATCCTAGCCTGTGCTGGTCTCCAGAACTGGGAGAACGAAGTAGGCAACACCCTTGAATACTGCAAAGCCCCAGGGCAAGACTCCTGAGAGTGCTGGTGCGGCTGGTGACTTGGCATTCTCTTCATGGAGGCATTTATACTTCAAGTCTTCTTTGTTAGGCACTCAATTTAGAAGTCCTTTAAAAAGTCCCTTTAATTCTAGTTCTTTAAAGTAGTTCTTCCTAAGCCCCCAAGCGAAACAATTTCCCAAATGATGAATTCCTTAAAAATGCATGCGGTTTAGGACAGCAGTGGTAAATAATTGGCAATTCAATAGCTTTAAGTCCTTTTTACTCTCTGGAAGCTCTTGACTAAAGATGGCACTCACATAAAACAACCACAAAGGACATAGTTGCTTAAAACAATAATGCCTCGGAGGACATGTTTTCTTCTGCCAAAATATATTCTTTGATTATTTCCTGGTAATTAGAACGAGCCTCCAGCAGAACCGAAGGAGGCAGTTTCCCCTGCAGGGCTGCCTCTCCCTCCCTCCCTCTCGCACACTTGGAACCTCATAGCCCTCTGCTTTTTAGAAGACTGGCTCCCTTCATTCTGATGATCCAGATCAGATTATGTTAATATCTATAATATCAGTTGCTTCTCATAGAAATGCTCACCTCCCCATAGGTTGATTTTAATGTGCAAAATGTCTTAACCCAAAGGACTAAATCCCCCACTGTGGCAGGCAGGCTCCTCTCAATTGAAATTCAGAGGACTTTACATGCTGGAGACCCACAAAGAACACCACATAGGCCAGCGTCTTACTCTGCTTATGTGCGGGGCCACTTTTTTATTTTGCATATCCTGGGTTTTATTTTCCTTATCAGGTCAGGCCCTGGTGCAGGTAAGATGCCTTAGGCTAAGGAAGGTGGAAAGCAAAGTTTAATTATGAAGAAGGAAGAATGGAATTTGTTCGAGATGTTACCGACTATTAACAGTACCGTCTTAAAAACTAGCTGGCAATTTCAATTCAGCATTTCCTTGATTTTCTAAGTTTTTAAGATTCTTAACGTTTTCTTTTTTTTTTTTTAAAGATTTTATTTATTTATTTGACAGAGAGAGAGACAGCGAGAGAGGGAACACAAGCAGGGGGAGTGGGAGAGGGAGAAGCAGGCTTCCCGCGGAGCAGGGAGCCCGATGTGGGGCTCGATCCCAGGACCCCGGGATCATGACCTGAGCCGAAGGCAGACGCTTAACGACTGAGCCACCCAGGCGCCCCGAGATTCTTAACATTTTCTTAATTATAGAATTAATTAGCATGTTAATGGAAAAATCATTAGATGGCGGAATTCATAAAGCCTCTGTTTTTACAAACCATTATTTGCACAACAGAGCACTGGTTTTCATTACAGTCAGGAGAGCAGTTGGGCCAAATTGCACCCTGTTTCTAGGTTGTGAGAACTCACATGTCTCTTATCTTTTTGACTGGTTATTGTTTTGCACAGAGATGGCTATTTTCCTTAGAAACTTCCCAAGGTATAAAGATAGGTTGGAGAATTTGGAGCCTGGGGTTGCTTTGTGCTTTTTCAGTTTTCTTTTCTCCTTCGTTTTTACTAAGATAAAATCTCAGGGATGATTTTATACGTATTATCAAAGGAATAAAAAGCCCTAATGCTCTTTGCAGTATCCTTTTATTGTTCCTTCCCTGTCTGGATTCTTGGTTCTCGGGTACTTGCCCCCACCTCTGGTGGTCATGAGCAACCAAGCCCAAGGAGACTGTGTCTGGCATCAGCTTTACCTTTATTTACACTTGGCTGTCCAGTTTACTGTGGGAATTCACCATGGCAACTCTTGCAGCCCTGCTCTGACCAGAAGGGATTGTTGCCACACAGTACTATGATACCATTATATAATTATGTATCATAATTTCTGTCTTTTTTTTTCCCCGCCCGATTCTACTGAAATCACACCTACCTCCTCTTCTCCATAATCAATGTCACTTGGCTTAGAAATTGTGCCATTTCCAGCTTTCTGAAGGTGGTGGAAGGGAGAAGGGAGGCATGTCTAATAAAGCTACATTATTTGGAGGGGAGCATTCACTTAGTTGGCCATGATATAATTTCCAGTTGATAATCTTTCCAGCCTATCAACCAGAAATTATACCTAAAAAATGTAATAAGCTTCCTTATCTCTATAGTTTCAATTTTCAGCTTCTCCAGTGAGCTGGAGATATAGATATGAGGCATACATTCTGTTTGTTATACTTGATTGATGAACCCTTGTTTGCTACATTTAACTTTTAAAGTAGATAACCTTGACAGAATTCTACATTTTTTCTAAAATTAAAACTCCATGATATGCTCTTTTCCATGACTGGTCTCTATTTTCATCAAGGTAGGTATTGCCCACCTTGCCATTAAAACTACAAAGTGAACGGTTAGCCCTCTTATTTGCATGTCAGAGACCACTGATGTCCTATAATGCGTTCTTTCAGCCCAAATGCCATTCCTCTGTGTGTTCATACAGTTTCTGTGCATCTGGATCCACAACTATTCTGCTTTTTTATTTTTTCCAAAACCTTTTTTTATTGTGGTAAAAAACACGTGCAGTAAAATTTACCATCTTAACCAGTTTTAAGTCTACGGCTCAGTGGTAAGGATAGTCACATTGTTTTCCAACAGATCTCCAGACATCTTCATCTTTCTGCCCTGAAAAAATATACCTACTAAACATTAATTCCCCAATGTCCTCCCTTTACCTCTGGGAACTAATCACCTTTCTGATTACTGTTTCTATGTTTTTGACTACTTTGGATATTTCATATGAGAGGAATTACACAGTATTTATCCTTTTGTGACTGGCTCATTTCACTTAGTAAAATGTCCATGTTGTAGCATGTGACAGGATTTCCTTCTTTTATAAAGCTGTATAATATTCCTTTATATGATTATAGCACATTTTCTTTATCCATTCATATATTGGTGGATGTTTGGGTTGCTTTCAACTCCTAGTTATTGGGAATAATGCTGTGATGAACATAGATATGCAGACATCTCTTTGAGATCCTGCCTTGAATTCTTTTAGATCTATACCCAGGAGTGGGCTCACTGGATTATAGGGTAGTTCTATTTTAAGTTTTTTAAGAAATGCCTGTACTCTTTTCCATAATAGCTACTCCATTTTACATTCCCATGAACAGTGTACAAGGGCTCCAATTTATCCACATTCTAACAGTTGTTATTTTCTGTTCTTCTGATAGTGGCCATCCTAATGGGTATGAACTAATATCCTATAGTAGTTTTGATCTGCATTTATCTTATGATTAATAATGTGGAACAGTCTTTTCATATGCTTTTTGGCCATTCATATATAATTTTGGGGGGAATTATTTAATCAAGTCCTTTGCTCATTTTTTAAAATTATTTGTTTTGTTGTTGAAATTCCTTAAATATTCTGGATATTAACTTATTATTTATTTGAGTTGCAAATATTTTCTGATTCTGTAGGTTGGTTGCCTTTCCACTGTTGTTTCCTTTGATGCACAAAAGTTTTTAGTTTGATGTAGTCCCATCTATTTTTTCTTTTGTGGCCTGTTCTTTTGATGTCATGTCTAATAAAACATTGTAAAATCCAAAGTCCTGAAGATTTCCCCCTGTTTTCTTCTAGGAGTTTTATAGTTTTAGTGCTTATCTATTTTGACTTAATTTTTGTATATGGTATAAGATAAGGGCCCTACTTCATTTTGTGCAGTGGACATCCAATTTTCCCAACACCATTTGTTGAATGTTTAGTCTTTCCCCATTGTGTAGTCTTGGCATTGTCTATTTGTACTTTGAGATTCCATGTGAATTTTAGATGTTTTTTTATATTATTTTTATAATTTAATATATTAAAAATGTCATTAGGATTTTGATAGGTATATTACTTTGAATTTGTAGATTGCTTTGGGTAGCATGGACATTTTAATAATATTAAGTCTTCCATCTCATGGGCATGGATAGCTTTCTATTTATTTTCCATTTCTTTGAGTACCATTTTGTAGTTTTCAGTGTACAAGTCTTTTACCTCCTTGTTTAATGTATTCCTAAGTATTTTATCCTTTTTGATTCCCTATAATAAATTGCTTTCTTAATTTCCTTTTGGAATTGGTCATTGTTAGTGTATAGAAACACAAGTGAATTTTGTGTGTTGATTTTGTATCCTGCAACTTTGCTGAAATTGTTTATTAGTTGTAACCATTTGTTCCCATCCATGGAATCTTTTGAGTTTTCTACAGATGAGATCATGTCATACGTGATCAGTGATAATCTCACTTATTCTTTTCCAATTTGGAAGGCATTTATTTATTTTTTTCTTATCTAATTTCTCTCACTAGGACTTCCAGTAGTATGCTGAATAATAGTGGTGAAAGTGGGCATCCTTGCCTTGTTCCTGATCTTAGACGTAGAGTTTTCAGTTTTTTACCATTGAGTACGATGTTAACCGTGGACTTTTTGTATATGGATTTTATTATGTTGAGATAGTTTCCTTATACTCCAAGTTTGATCAGTATTTTTATCATTAAAGGATATTAAATTTTATCAAATGTATTTTCTGTATCATTTGATATGATCATGTGGTTTTTTGCTTTATCTTGCTTAAACAGTTTATTGCATTGATTGATTTTTATATGTTGAACCATCCCTGCATTCGATGTATAAATCCCACTTGGTCATGGGATAATCTTCTATCAGTTTTAGGATAAAATCTGAATTCCTTTGTATACCAGAAAGACTCTTTGTGTTTTGTCTGTTGCCTCAACTTTATATTTTGTCTTCTGTCACATACAATTTTTTTGTAATTTTTAAAATTGAAGTATAATTAATATACTGTGCTGTATTAATTTCAGGTGTACAATATAATTCAACAATGCTATACCTTTCTCAGTGCTCATTAAGATAAGTGTACTCAATCTCCTTTATCTATTTCACCCATTTCCTTACCCATCTCCCCTCTGGCAACTGCCCGTTTATTATCTGGATTTAAGAGTCTGTTTTTGTTTGTTTGTCTCTTTTTTCTTTGTTTACTTATTTTGTTTCTTAAATTCCACTTATGAGTGAAATCATATGGTGTTTGTCTTTCTTTGACTTATTTTACTTAGTGTTATGCCCTCTAGGTTCACCCATATTGTTGCAAATGGCAAGATTTCATTCTTTTTTTATGGCTCAGTGTTATTCTATTGTATCTTTATCCATTCATCTACTGATGGACACTTGGGCTGTGGCATTATTTACAATAGCTAAGATATGGAAACAATCCATTACATACAATTTTGAGCAATATGAAACTATTTGTCCTTCCACGAAAGAGCATTTCTCTTACTTGCTAGTTTTTTCACCTCTCCCTCTCACCTCTCCTCTCTCCCCCTCTACTTTCTCTTCCTTCCTCTTTCTGACTTTGTGACTTTTTTCTGACTTTCTCTCTTATCTCTACATAATTAACTTCTTTTGATCTTTTCAGAACAGCAGAACACCCCCGGCTCTGTGAACTCTGTCCTAATTAATCACTCATGTCACACACATAGACACTTGGTTAGAATAGGCCTAGCTCAGCTGGGCACCCAGGTATGTTGACTTCCAGGGAGTTGTCTTTTCATTGTTATGCTGCGTAAGACTTGGTTTGAGTTTCAGGCAAATTGACTTCTGGAATACTAACAACAGGATTTTCTTCTACTGCTGCTCAACTAGAACATACATCTTTTGACATTTAGATAATGTTGTGGGATCCTTATTAAATAATTGGCTGCAGGGATGGAGCCCTTGTTCAAAGTGTTGAACAGATAAAGTCAGCTGTGTAAGTAGCAAAGGACTTAAGTTCCTCAAACTGTAAGGCATTTCATTAGCATTTCTGAGGAACAGGTGTTTCTTTTTGAGAAAGTTTTAATTGACCACAGTGAATTTTGCCTCTAGGGATGGAAGTCCACCTTGGTCCAAACAGGTAGACTGTACATAGTCAGGGCTGACTGATCGCAGACATTGATAGGGAATAACCAGTGCTCAGAAATGCAAGAATGTTGACAAGAGTGGAGATTTTCCAGATCACTTTTTAACAACAGTTATTTCAATATAATTGTTTCTTTTTCTTAATGGGTGGTCACTAAGTTAAAGCCCTTCTAATTGTCTGTCAAGACACATTGGGTTATATCCATTCTTATCATGTGCATCCTTACCAGATCAGGAGGTCGGGAGGGAGAGGGAGAGAGGAGTTTTGTACATGTTTTTCTTCTGAAAGTCAGCCTCAATTTGATTTTTCATGACTTTGCTTATAGCTGTATAGTTTTGAATATTTTGAAAGCATTTGAATAGCATTTTTTTCAGTATAACCCACTGTATCCTATTTTTGGCATTATTATAAACCAATTTATAATCATATGTTAATAAGATTATGTGTCTGTATCCTTGGCATACTCCAAAGAATATTTATTTAATACTCTAGGTTTGAAGAAGCATTCTTGATATGAAAAAGGTACTTATTTCTTTTGTTAATGATTTGTACAGAAAATAATGATGCTTTTCATATAAATTTAAAACCCAGGAATTCATAATTGAATGATATGCTTCTTACTTTAATTTGAGGAAGTCTAATATTAAAAGATCATTTAGTTAAAAGACAACTATTCTTAAAAAGAAAGAAATAAAAGAAGTTTGTTACAGATTTTGAGGAGTCCAACTCAAATGTCTCTACAGAGTGGGTTGATAGAAGAATCATAAAATATAATGCATGCAAAAAGAAAAATAAGCTATTGAAAAAAATCAGGCTTCTCTTTTTTTCCCCTTATTTTAATCAGAAAAAATTATGAAAATTGTTCTATAAACATGAGTGAGCTAAAAAATATTACCAGAGTATTAGTTACTAGAGAAACAGAAATGAAATTTGGAAATGAGATTTATCATCTTCTCACTTTAATTTGTACTTCTGCTGTACTGTAAATGTAATAACCATCAACATGAAGAATGTAACAGATTGATAATACCATTGAGTTTTAATTAAACCACTGAAATGAAAAGGACCCAGATGGATAACTGGGAAATGTAGTTATCCTTTATGAAATGTGCTGGATTGCCCGTTTGTTCTGTTTCTTATAAATTAATTCTCTGCCAAGAATAGTGCCCCATCAGAAGATTTACTAAACATTAATCATTTAAGTTTATAAAACATATGGTTGCTTTAGTTTTTTTCAATTTAGTTTTAAAACACTTACCACTCCAAATCAGCAATTGTTTGCTTTCCCGATTCCTTCCTGCTATGACTTCCATTTCTGTGATTTTCTACATAAATAGACCAAAAGAACTGAAGTATGTATATGTTGTTTTTCTACAAAGTCATTGGTCTGATGAATTTGCTTTAGATTGCCAGATTTGTAAATCTAAGTTTTAGTAGGTTTTAGGTTCTGTGAATTCAGGAGTTAAGAAAAAAAAAAGGGGGGGGGGCACCTTAAGAAGCCATTCCGTTGGAAAGTTTTCATCACTCCTGAAAATAACAACCACTGACAGTCGTTCAGTTAAGACATGAAGCAGTGGTGTTTGTCTTATCAGCTTGATGTAAGGATGAATTGGCTACTTAGGATTCGGGAGTTAAGGTTTTCAGATGTTTTCAGAAAATGGTTGCTGGAATCCACAAGGGCAGACCGCTAACTTACTTGGAAACAAAAGCACCAGGTCTCCCCTGTGGGAGAGTGGTGGTTGTAAATGTGCAAATTTCCAGTTTCTGACTCCCCCTGTGTCACATGACTATCTGAAGATGACCTTTATCCAGGAGCAGAACTGGACTTAAATGTTGAATAACATTTAATCAAAGAGCAATTCTGTGTGTTTTTATCTTAGGGTTAATGTTAGGTTAAATGTAGGGTATCCAAGTTTTCTGTTTGTAAAGGGCACAAAAATCAAATGTTTGTTGTTGAGTGCCCATTACGCCTGACATTGTGAGGACGATGTCTTTAAGGAAGATGTCTGAGAGGAAGGTATCTCTAAGATGTGCCTGTGCTCTCAGGCACTTATAACCTAAGTGTAGAGATAGCAAAACAAATAGGAAATAATAAATTATTATATAATTGATTCTACCTGGGTGGAATCAGCATGAGTGGCCTATAAAAATGGAACAAAATTAGAACATTAGGTTGTAATGGATGATTGGAATTTGGAAATGGAGAGTAGACCATTTTAACTAATGAGATGAGCACAGTCAGAGGCCTGGGGGGAAAATGATTGTGATGGGACAGGGAATATTGAGTATCCAAGAAGAATGGTTCATCTTAAGGAATAGATGCAGATAAGGTAGCTGGGCAAGAAAGGCCCAGGCATTGAGATGCTTTAAGGGAAAGTGGCAGAGGTTAGATCTTTTATGCCAGGACACACAAAACCATTGTTGGTTCTTGAGCCATGAAGTAATGCAAAAGAGGACAGTGGTGGGCAGAAGAATCTGGCAGTGGTACCCGGCCAGAAGACTACTACAGTCATCCGAGATGGTTGATTTATTTGAGGAATGAATAATGATTAGTGACTTAAAAAAAGTAACTGTAGAGAGTGAAGCATTCAAGATGTGGACACAGTCTTAGTGTAATCCAGCACTTGTATCTGCTTAGGATGCCTGCCCAGCCTCTTTGGCTGGGGCCTTGTGCCCCTGAAGTCCTGCTCAAGTTGGTTCAGTATAGTACTACACCCCTAAGGGGAGAGTGATTTGTCTTATGATGGCCATTTAACTCAACGTAGGCCAGTATGAGTGTTTTCCATACTTTTTTCCTGATTTTCCTAGTTAGAGAAAGTCCTATTTTCCCTTCTGTCATGAAGCAATAAAGATAAAGACCAGAGCTCCCTCCAGTATTGTTACAGCTTCATGGGACAGCAAGCCTGAGAGAGGGCAGCCAGCATACCGTAAGATGTAGGGAGATCAGTGACTGGGGCGTTGTATATGTCTGTGTGCGTGCATGTGCGTGTACCTTAGTACAGCCCTAGCGTGGAAGCCTTACTAGCTGCATTTCGCCGATGAGGAAAGCATTGCTCAGAAAACCTAGCAATTTGGTTAAGGTTAAATAGGTACTTACATGGTAGATTGAAAATCAAAGCCGAAGTTTGTCCGGTTCCAAACCAGTGCTTCTTTTCTCTTTATGAGGCTGCGTGTTATCATGGTGGTGGAGGGTCATGTTCGGATTAAATGCTAAATATATTAATTGTACTTTCCTGGTCTTTCTTTTATGCCTCAAGTATATGTTCTCAGCAAACACAGCTCTTGTAGCTCTGCGCTGTGCTGTAAGAGGGTAACATGTTCTCCCCTTCTATGTGATCCTCAGTTATATGAAATATGGGGACTATATATATACTATAATAAAACATCCAGTCCATGTTAATAATGAAAAAAGTAGAATGTTTTTTGTCAAAAACAAAAGTCAGGAAAATTAAAGTAGGATTAGCTATTAACATATAACTCTTGTAAAGGAATATTTAGTTAAAAGGTTTTAATAGGTGGGGGAAATAGTTGTGGAGATTTCAAATGATATTTTGGACACCTATAAAATTGGTTAATGTAGACCCTAATAGTCCTGATATTTTTTCAATTATATTTAATGTAGATTTACTGGATCTAACATTTTTTATAATTACATTTAATGTAGATAGTACTGGTCCTGCTATCTATTTCAATTACATTTGTAACTTTCCTTTTTGTTGATATAGTTACATCTCATTTATGCCTCTAGTATAATTTTCTAAAGTCCTGTAATTAGAAATAATACACTTATTAGTGATGATTTACTTGAATCCTAAACTCATTAATCCATTTTTAACTCATTGTAGAGATCAAGATAGAAAGACGGATAAGGAGAGAAAAAATTGTTTTCCTAAAGGAAGTTACTAAAAGCTGGAAGAGATACAGAAGTTGAGACATGGAGAGTTGTATATGTGAATAAATCTGAAAGGTGATTCCTTGAGTCAGGCAGAAAGATATTGAAACAGGGAAAATACAATGTGAGTTGATAGAACTGGGGGAGAAATAAGGTGGTAAGGAAACAAGGGAGGACAGGAGTTTCTCATTCTAACCTCCAGGGGGTGGTAATGTCCCAGAGACATTTGTAGGGCACCATAGACAGTAGGGCTGCCCCTGTAGATTAAGCATTAGTCACATTGAGAATGGTTAAAAGGGAAATGTGATTGATATATGTCATTCTAGTTTCTGTTACTCAGGCAATATCTTAGTATCAGATTTTATTCAGGGGATAATTACTCCATTTATAGATGATCCATTTTTTTTTGTTTTTTGGTTTTTTTTGGTTAAACATTTGACTATTTTGTTGTTTTTTAAATACATTCTCAAGTAGGTTGACTCAGAAAATAAAAGGTAAGCTCAGATCTATGTAATCACCAGTAGGTAATTACTGCCTACTGGCGTCATAGCAAATTATTATTATTTTTTTTAAGATTTTATTTATTTGAGAGAGAGAGAATGAGAGAGAAAGAACACATGAGAGGGGATAGGGTCAGAGGGCAAAGCAGACTCCCCGCCAAGCAGGGAGCCCGATGCAGGACTTGATCCAGGGACTCCAGGATCATGACCTGAGCCGAAGGCAGTCGCTTAACCAACTGAGCCACCTAGGCGCCCCGGGCATCATAGCAAATTATTGATGAGTTAAGAGACTCCAACTGGATTTTTTATTATTGATGGATTTTAATTACATTACTCTCATTTCTATAATCAATCTCTTTCTCTCAGTTTCTCTTTCTTTCTTTTTCTCCTACACTCTGTCCCTCCCATCCTTCAGCATTATCACATAAATGTAGTGCCTACTCTCTTTTCATATTCTAATGCTGAATTCTATTGACCTAATTGATAGTGAACCTAATTGAAAATTTTAATCAATTTCTAATCTCTTCTACTGATGTAAAGTGGCAAGTAAATAAGAAACAAGTGTGAAACTATATAGATCTTCCAAATCCATAGCTATTTAGGTTGTGCTATTAACTGAGTTTCCCAAGCTAGAAGTGTATTAATTTCCCCCTCTTTGGAGTTACATCAATTTCATAAATTCAGACAGTTTGTCAGGTAGCTTTTCCCTACAAGCCATGTTCATGCAAAAGGCATTAGTCTAAAATCCACAAATTAGCATACAATGTTAGAAAAATCAATACAGTAGTCCCCCCCTTATCCTCAGGAGATATATTCCAAGACCCTGGTGAATGCCTGAAGCCACACATACTACTGAACCCTACATATATACTATGTTTTTTCCTATCATGCCTATGATAAACTCTAATAATATATAAATGAGCACAGTAAGAGAGTAGGAACAATAATTAATAAATAATAAAATAGGACTATTATAATAATATACCGTAATAAAAATTATGTGAATGTGGCCTCTCTCTCTCAAAAGATCTTATGTGCTTTTTTCCTCCTCTTCTTGTGATGATGTGAGATGGTAAAATGCTTATGGGATGAAACGAAGTGAGGTGAGTGACGCGGGCAGCACTGTGACGTAGCATCAGGCTGCTGTTGACCTTCTGATGATATGTCAGGAGGAGGATCACCTGCTTCTGGATTGAGGTTGACTTTGGGGAACTGAAATTGTGGAAAGTGAAACCATAGTTAAGGGACACTGCTGTATTTTATTGATTTCAAAACCTTTGATCTCACTCTTCTTGATTTTTTTCAGAAACTTTTTGTCGTCGTCATTGATTTAAAGCTTTCCAAACATTGGTGATCAATAATTGTTTTCTAGTCACCTAAGAATTCATTAACTTCTATACTTCCTGCATTGCCACATATTCTTATTGAATTCTCTTCTAATCGCCACATTATCCTTGGCTGAAAACACATTAGCTATAAAAATTCATGAAATGAGAAACATAACATTATAAAGACTTTGTTTAGGTATAGTAGTTAATGGATTGTTCAGAACAGTGGAACACTCTCTCATTGCGAGTAAAACTAAATTTATATCTTCCATTGTTTTACACTTAAACATGGGTAACTTCACTGCTTTATCATTGCATAAACAAATTATTGCCAAATGAATTTGTGGAGCCACAGAATTTGTATTTGTCTGGCAAGATTGTAGGAATCTCCACACCTTCTGTAGATGGAGATAGACAACAGTTGTATATGTACTAGGGATAATTTATTTTTAATAAAAATAGATTATTGGTCAGCATTAACTTGAGAATACAAATGTAGTATAGCAAAATGAAATTTAACATAACTAAGTCATTTTAGTATCTTAGCATATAATTTCCCTTTTCTTCTGGGTGCATGTTAAGTTATAATCATTTTAGCCTATCTCAAAATTTCTAGCATTTCATTCTATAAAAATGCTAAATCATTCATATTTAGATTTTTATTCCTAAGTCACATCACAATTTTAGTGAATAGACAAGGTAATACTAACTTACAATTTGTTATTTCTAGAGCATTCAAGAAACTTTAAAAATTAAGATGAATGTAAAAGATGTTTGCATTCTTCCAAGATAAAACTACAGTATTGATGCAGAATATGATCATGAGAATAGGCTCATGAATCAGAAGGCAATTAGAGATTCACATTCTGACTTAAAGGCATCCAAAGACTTTTAAGGAATGATTCAGATATAAAACTGCATTCTTTCCTAACTTCACTTGCTGTTTGTACTTACACATAACTCTGCTCATTGTTCCTTTGGAACATTTCTTGATAGGTTTTGGGTCAGACAGACCTGCTTGAACATTGATTTCACCACCTCCTAGTGATGGGGAAAATTACTACACTTTTCTGAGCCTCAGCTTTTTCATCTACGTGATGGGGATCATTAAACCTGCATCACAGCTTTGTGGTGAGGATTTAATGAATGTCTGTAGAAAGTGTTCAGCACGTGCCAGTAATAATAACAGTGTAGTTAAGCTACTTTTATTGTGTCATTTTTATTCTTTATAATGTAAGGGATAGAATAGATGGAATATATTGAATATATCCTAAAATCCATCGATAACTAGCTACTTTAAGCCATTTGCATATCAGCTGATTGGAAGGGATTAGGGACAAGTGTTTTAACATGATGGAAAATTTCTGTGGACAAAAGACAGCAGTCTCTTGAGATTCCGATGCATTGTGAACTCAGTGTCTTTCTTTAATATGAGGAAATCGGATGTAACTAATATCATTTACTCTTCCCAAAGCTGTGATGAATGCTAAATCTACCCTACCTTGGAGTAAATGAGAACATAGGAGAAGAGAAGGAGGGCTATACTCTGTGGAGATTGCCAGGGGAAAGTATGGAAGGGACAGTGGCAGTCCTGTATTTTTTTGATATATGCAGATATACTTGTTAGATTTTGGAATAATTACTTAAGACATAATTGTGAAGACCCTTTAGTGACAGTGATTGTCAAGCCATCTTCTCTCATTCTCTCTCTCTCTTTTTTTTTTTTTTTAGCTTTATGGAGATAGAATTCATATACCATTACACTTACACATTTAAAATATTCAGTTCAGTGGTTTTTAGTATATTGACGAAATTGTCCAACCATATTCTAAATTTTGGTCATCCCCCCAAAGAAATTCCGTATCTATTAGTAGTCATCTGCTACCTTCCCCACCCCCGGCCATAGGCAACCAGCAACATACTTTCTCTCTCTTCCCTCATTTTTGAGCCTTTCTCCTACATTTCCTCTGATCAGAATTTCTATCCAGTTTATTCAAGTTTTTGCTTTGCCATCTCTGCCTGTTTGTCCCATCTTCTGCTCTCCTCACCTAGCTAAACCTGTCCCTCTCCTGCTCCACCTGTGCAGGCATTATTAATCCTAGTTCAAATCTCATCTCCTCTGTAAACCTTTGCCGGTATCTCAACATCTCTGAACCTGCATTCCTCGAACTGGCAGGCATATTTTATACAGTCTTGGGTCAAATCTTCTGTTTTAAACTGAAATCTTCTTTTAATTGCTCATATGTTAGCATTATTTTCCCAAATTAAGTACAGGATGCTTGACCTACATGTGTCCTACAGACTATTTAAGGTTCTTTGGATAGAGTTGGTATTCAATCAGTATTAACTATCATCTCTACTCACTTATCTGCTTGACACGGTTGCCCAGATTGGACTGTAAGTCATCTTCACTTTCTTATACTTAAAGAGGTCTGCTTCTTGGACCTCTGGTGGATGCTTCTTGTTCAGAAAAACTCTGACCTCACTTGCAGTTGAAAAAAATCTTGAGTTTAACTATTAAAGACAGAGCTGAGTAGAGTAGTTGCTTAATTTTGTAATTGAGTAAATAAAATATTTGCCATAGTTGAGCATATGGCCTCAGGTTGGTACATCCCACGTGTCAGGGTTTGTATCAAAATATACTTTGCTTTTATCCAATTTTTATACAAGCCGAATTAGGATAAAGGAAAAATAAAAGAGTACTTTGAGAGGTGGAGGAAGCCCACAAAAGAGTAACAAGTGCAGGAAGGGGTGAGAAGTCCAACTCAGTTTGACTTGGGCTGTGCTTTGGACTCTGCATTTTTTTACCTACACTGAAGGGGCCGCTGATGTGGGTGGTCTGTGGATCACACCTGAAGAAACAGGGCTTGGAGAGAATGAAGTGCCCATCCCTCTAAAGAGTGGAATGTGAGATTTTGAGGAGCTGGGCTTAAAAGGAAGGAAAATAAGCTTGGATTACTAAACAACAGAAAATGCTAGACAGGAAGAGAGAAAGAAGAGAAAGATGCAGAACCCAGAGACTGAGAAACTAAAGGAGGAAAAAGAGCATAATTCAATTTGAGCTATCCTGTAGTAGGGAAAGGCAATCAGAATTTTTTTTCTTTTCCTTCATTTAAAACACTAAAACTTTAATATTGACCTCAACCCATTTCTCCTCAAAAACAATTTTTTTTTACTTATTCCATATATATTTATGTGTGTATATATACACACATACACATGTGCAGACACACACACACACATTTTTTCATGTGTTTGGTTTTTATTCATGCACTTTGGTACATAGGATCTGAAATAAATGTTCTTTTCCTTTAGATAATATAATATTCTCTGCTTTTGTTGTAGCAAAGATTAGACTTTGTATTGAGACACATTTTTCCTTTTTTGTAGCATAGTGCAGCAGTGGGAGGGTTGTTATTTGATGCTGCAATGTGTGGACAAAGCTTTTGAAAAGAAAAATAAGATGAGGACCCAAATTGATGAAGGCCACATCGTGTCCATGTCTGTAATAGAGTAATTTGATGAATACACTGATCTGACTTTGTGTGGCATAACAGAGGTGACTGCCAAAATAGAATATTTGTTCTTTTGCAGATTCTCATCACTAGAGAATTAATAGGCAAAAAAAAAAAAAAAAAGAAATAATACAAGCCATGCTGCCTTAGAAATCAAGATACGTATATGTGACTTGACAGTAGTAATAGAAGGGATCTTATTTAACTCCTTTGCTATTTGTTGAGTCCCTGTTGGCCACTCGCCCAGTTGGCCATGCAAAACAAGATTCCATGGCATCTTTCCTAAGTATCTCCCTTTCAAGCAAGTTTCAATAAAAACACATTTCCCATCCCTTTCACTGGCTGCATCATTTGTCTGGTTACCTGGGCTTGCATTTCTGTAGCTGGCCTTGACTCCATTCCCTTATTCACCTCCCAAGTCCAGTTAATCAAGTTATGTTGAGAATTTCCTCAAATCGCCTTTGCATTTCTCTTGCCTCCAGCAGCTGCCAGATTGTTCTCCACTCTCTTGATATACCCTTTCTTAATTGATTCTGGAGTGGAAGATATTGGATTAATTTTCTCCAAACACAGATGCTAATATGTTACCATGCTACTGGGATTTTTAACTTTTTTTTACCCTTTACCTGTAGTTAATAGCTCCAATTACTTTCATCTGGCATACTGGCCCTTATAGTTTTATCCCCTAATGCCCTATGATATTCTGATATAATTCCTGCCAAGTTGGGTCTTTCCCTTCTCTGTGAATATCAGGGTATACACATCCCCAATCACCAGCTGTTCCCTGAGCCCTGGTTCATCTGTTTCTTCCACAAAGCCTTCTTGTCTCTCTGACCAACGGCAATGACCTTTCTCTCCTCAGAGCCATTGTGTGCATATTGTCTCTCTATTGTAACAGTTATGAGTATCTTGTAAATACATGTCACCATCTCACTTTTGACCACTTTGTTTCACAGACACAAATTCTATCCCTGCCTCTGTTGAGCTATCTTGTGAAAGTGCAGCATTTATTACACTGGATCCCTAGGCAAGAGAGTTTATAGATTATTTAGTATCCCTCCCACTCCCCTACTCCCCAGGGCCACTGCCACCATCTCATCCTAAAGCACCCAATGGTAACACAGAGCTTTTGTCTTTGTGTAAAAAGGGCAGCCTATACTAACGTGTCTCACTACCATCCTAGCCAGGAAAATCCTTCCTTCTATATAATACCTGGGGTCTGCATAACTAATCCTCACATAGGTTCTTCGGATTACAATCTTAATGTGTGTAATTGCATGAGGCTAAGAGAAGGCCCTTCTTATACCAGGGAAAGTATTCGAAGCTTTGTCATTTTCAATGTATTATGTTTTCAGTTATTTCTGCATTGAAAGGTGAAAAGGGAGAGGTGAGAAATGACACAGACATGGACAGATAGAAATATTAGACTAATTGAGATATTTGCAATGTTATAGTATGCAATCTGTGATATATTAGGTATTCCTTTCACCTTTTTTTTTTTTTTTTTGATTCCTTAAGCACACAGATAAGGGAATCACGTTTCAAATGATTTTCCAAATTTGTTGCAATGCTTTCATATGCAATGCTACCTTTTCTAAAAGGGAAAAATACATCAAATACCAGTTGGTCTTGAATTTTCACTTAAGGTACTCTATTATAGATATGATTCCCTCAAGGGGAGATAGTTTAAATCTAAGGATTTGTGTTAACAGCCCACCCTGATTAGAGATTATCCAATTTGGAGATTTTTTTGATTTATCTCTCTCTTCCTTCTGTCTTGTCCTTGGTCATTTCCCTAAGAAGAAGGTCTTCCATTAAATGGCATGTGAGGGAACAAAAGAGGTGAAATCATTTTTTGGTTATTAGTTCTAAGATATATGTAAGTATACATTAGACTGAACTATCATACTGAACTATTAATATCCATAGATCATGTGGAATTTCTCTAGATCACTTTTTACATGATTTTGGCTCTGCATTTAATAATTGAAACATTTTTCTCTATTATTTTTTTTTTTCTGCCTTGGAAATGTGACACCCCAATTTAAGCCATCCACAAGTTTGTCTCTCCCTGCCACGTTCTAAGTTACTCAGCAGGCACCTGCTGAGAATGTCCTGCAGGCACATCACACTGACGTGTCCAAAATAGGTTCCATCACCTCTGCCCCATGCCTTATAAGCCTGCCTTTCTCTGTGAATGGCAACACCATGAGCTCTCTGAGTTGACATGAATATCTTCTTCTTTCTTGTAAATGAAGTCTATTTGTTTTGAGTCCTGCTCCTTCTAACTCCATAACAGTTTTTTTTTTGGTTTGTTTGTTTTTAATGACTCAACCTAGCATGGTGTGTGTCATAAAATAGAAACAGAGTGAACATTTGTTGACTAAATACATGAACAAACTCATCATTCCTTCCTTGTGTGTCGCAGATTGACTTTCTTAGAAATGTAAGTTGTGCATACTGTGCCCTGCTCACAAATCTTCTGGAATTCCCATTGTCTCTAGAAAAACCTAGATTCCTTAGCCTGGCAGGCAAGCCTCTTACTATCTAGATACAGTCTAATGTAGTGTTCTTATATCTTATTACTTTCCCAGTAGACAATCCCGACTTCTCATGCTTGACCAAATAGCACCCCAGCCCCTATAATTCCTTCTCTTTGCTCACACAGCTGTCTCCCCTAGAATGCTCTTACCAAGGCCACCCTTCAGAATGCCAGGATATTGCCCACCTTTATTTCCTGATACAAATACTTTTGTCCTGTAGGACACTTCCCTACTTTCACCCAGCTGGAAATAATGTTTTTCTTGCCGGATTTTGCCTGGATTTCTATGGTATTTTCTCACAATTTTTAAAAACAAATACACACACACACACACACACACATATATATATGTGTGTATATATATATATATATGTATGTATGTATGTTAAGGCATACATGTAATATATATAATTATATATGAGAATATGTATATGTTTTAAGACATTCCTATATTATTATATATAAGACATATATAAATAATACTATATATTCATATATATGTGTGTATATAAATATATAAATCTTTTGAAAGTTGAGAGCAAATACCATGGAAATCCAGGCTAAAAAATAACCATTATTTCTATTTGAGTGAAAATCAGGAAATTTATTAAGGGACAGCAGTCTTTGCATGTGACAATTAAGCTTCTGGTTGGGCATAGGGCTAAGAGCTGTATGGGCATTTTTCTTACTTAATTCTCACAAGGACTCTAGCATATAGGCAACATACGGTTCATTTTTTATGTGAGAGAAATTCTTGACCCAGCATAGTAGAAAACCTGCAGACTTCAAAACTGCTCCTGAAAAATCTTGGGTGTTGTTACTATGTAGTAATAATATAGATATAACTTACAATTCACTGAGTCTCTGGCTTAGAAATTATTGTTTTGATAATTTAAAAAAAAGCGTGGATGATTCACATTATTGCTGATATTTCAAATATTTTAAAACTTTATAATACTCTTATTTATATAATGTAGCTTTGCACAAATCCTTGATATTACAGAACTGTGGTATTAATTGAATACAGTTTGCGCAGAAAAGAGTAAGGAGCACATCTTCTAACATGTTGTAGAAACACAGGGAAGTTGCATCATGTGTGAATTTAGTTAATGCCAGTTCAACCATACCATCTTAGTGACAACAATTTTTATAGAGAGAATAGCAACCTAAGCAGTATATAATATTCTGCCCACTCTTCTCTTCAGCAATCATATATCCGGGACTAAACCTGAGATAGGAAATTTGATTCTGCTCTCCGCTCGTAGGCCTCCAGCATTTTGCCTCTCTGGGTGATATTTTTGTGTTAAAAGATAATGCATTTCTGTTTAACATGGCCCCAGAATGAGAATCAACTATTTCATTTGTTGCTCAACTAAAGAAACTGAGATTTGTTCTGAACACGGAGGAAAAGCTAGCTATATTGGACTTACTGAGAGCTACTGTGTCAATAATGTGTCAACATGAGAGCTTTGAAATTCATTTTCCAAGTTGCTTTTTGCTAGACATGATTTCTACCTTATACACTGTTTTTGAACCTAATTCCTTTGTAAGGTGCAGAGTGTGTGGCTCCATGTCTGCCTGTGAGATTTGGCCTGTATGCATTTCTGAGGGGCTTCCTAAACCTTATGTCTTCTTAGTTGGAATGGCCTTATGGAAGACTGAAGTAAGCTGGTGGGCTACTGTGGTTATTGCCAGCAATGATCACCAAAAATTTCTAGATCTATCCTCCTCCCCTTCTATCATGTGGTATAGTCATGCTTCCTTGTCCTTTCTGGAACTAAATGGTCCTGAGACTTATCTTCTCCACAAATGCAAGTCTCAACCAGAGGAAAGCTGTAAGAGCAACTGTGGGATTCTCTACATTCATTATTTTCCTGCCTCAGCTTTGTGTATGAGTGGATATGGGGGTCCCCTTCAGCCTGATTCCCTCAGTAAGAATGATGTTAGGGAAACCCCCATTTCTAAGTCTGTATCCAAAAGACATGCATTCGAAACCACATAGCTTGCTATTTGAAGCCACTGGGATCTGGAGGATTGTTGGTTGCTGCAGCGTAATTGATGAAACTGTGTTCTGCAGTGGCCATTCCAGTGTTGCAGCTGTGGTAGTGTGGAAAAAAAAAAACCAAAAAACAAAAAACTCAACATTGTAGCAAAATCCAAGGGTGTGCTGGTAATAACTGTAGACTAGGGGTTCTCAACCCTGGCTTGTATTAGAATCATGACCCAGACTGATACCATGCAAGGGACAACCGTCTCGGAGTTTCTGATTATAATTAGCCTGTGATGAGCCTTGAACACCTACATTTTAAAAAGCTCCCTAGATGATTTTAACATTCTGCCAGAGTTGAGATCCACTTGTCCAGAAGTCAGATGTTAGCTCAGACTTTCTTCTTTACTATCTGTCCTTGTGATTGAAGTGGCTTTAAGCGTGATTCTTCATATTAATGTTAAGCTCAGGTGAGGTGGATTTACCCTTGATGATGCCTGAATTATTTGATTAATCAGTAAAATTGTTCATGGAAGCTCTTAGCCTCACCCCCAAAAATCACCATTGTGAAAAAAGCAGAGGTGATTGGGTTCCCAGGATTCAGTGAGTGGAGAGAGAAAATCTTCAAACACAAATGGTGGCATTCACTATTGTTTTACAATGGCCCATCAAATTTTTTCATAATTCTTGTGAGGGACGTTGAAGAAAGGCTGATGGTTATGCATGGCATTCTCTTGGTGTTGAAGAAAGGAACAAAGAAATAACTTCCTCCTCTGTTTCTCTTCAGATTATGCTGTGTTTGGGGCATGTTGGGGAGAGATGCATATAGGTGGTACTTGTGGTAAAGACTCCCATATTCAGTGGCTGGAGACTGAAAATACTTCAGAAAAACCACCTGTTTGGATAATGGAGAGGCTCCCACCATTGACTGATTTCTCAGTGCTGGCATCTCCAGGGTGAGGAGAGGATGCAGTGCAGGAGAGAGGCCTCATGACATCCCTAATTGTAGCAGGCATCATGGACCCTACTGAGAATCAGTCTTCCCTGGGATGAAGCATGTACTTGAGGGTTAACTTTTAGGAGATACGTTTATTGAATAACTTAAGGCAGAGAGACGCCACAAAACATTTTCTGTTTCTCTCCTGCCATGCTGCCTCATCTTATTATTATTGTCTCTCCTGGCCCCAATCCCCTACAGGCTCAATTTAAATAGTTTGCTGATTAATGTACTAAGTTTTTTTTTTTTTTTAATAAAATGTAAGTGGATAATTCTAATATAGTGAATTCTATATAGTAACATCTATTTTTTTTTTTTTTTTTTGTCAAGAAATACTGTTAGAAGTTACTGTAGATATAAACTTCATTCCTGGTCAGTAGGTCTGGGAAGAAAACAAAGCTAAAATCTAGCTAGTTCTGTAGTGAATAAACCAGAGAAAAAAAATGTGGCATGAATCCAAAGGGAGACAGAAGTTATTCTAACTTCCTCTATGATTACTGTTCTTCATCCTTTGCTGTTTGTACCAGAGCTTTAGAATGTTATTTATTTTATTAGGGAGGATGGTTTCATAGTTTTGATGGTTTTTGAATTAACATAATTCAGATAGGCTAGTCACCTCCATAATCATTGCTCCTTGGTGGTCAGAAAAGAAGAACTGTGAAAATTTCAACCTAAATCATAAATCAGCTCTTCTCTGCTATTACAATGCAGGTAACTCATCATCAAGATTTTTTTGAATATATAATACATGGTAAATAAAAAGGGACCAGGAAAAAAGAATAGCACTTACAATGAACTCATTGAAATCTCATCAACTAAACATATTTCACTGGGTCATGATGTGGAAATAACTTTGGGGTATAGACTGTTCTTTGTCAAGTTAATTGTTTTAATGAGATTTTTCCTGTGCTTGAGTTTGAGTAATGCACTGTAGCTTCCTTTTCTCAGTTTCAATAAAAAATATAAATGCATGGAGAGACTTAGTCTGGGAAGAAGACTATCTTGTGTGTGAGGATTGTTTTCTTGTTAGTGTAAGTTATTGAATCTCCTTTCCTAGAAATATCTGAGATGATTTAAGTACAGGCTTGTTCAGTGGCAGAGGACTAATCTTTGGAGGGTTTTTTCATCTGAGTAAGACAGTAAATCATCTAAGAGACCCAAATCCATTTTAATATTTTTACTCTTTGTGAATTACTATGTCAAATGTATGATTTACCAGCACCTCTAAAGAGGTTCTCAAAGAACCTAAAATTCTTCGTATATTTTATGTTGAGTATGGTAATAAAGAGATACTATTCTTTTGTTGTCTTGACCAAGTTCTCTAGAATCAAATGTGAAGACCTTGAGTCCATTTCACTTTTGACCTTAGACAGCCTATGACGTTTGCATCTCTAGAGATACTCTTGTAGAACATTAAGATAGTGGGTTACCTTCTCCCTTGTGTATATCTGAGATTTGCTATTAGTGGGAATAAAAAATTCATAAGCCACTTAGAATTATAGTTTCATATGGATTCTTCCAAAGCAAATATTTATGGTAATTTGTAACTTTAGCCAAATAACTTCAGATAAGTCACATATCATTTGGCTAAAGTTATACATCCTCCGGGAAAAAAAAATAAAGGTCAAGGTAAATAAATAAGTAAGCAAAATAAATAAATAAATAAAAATGTAATATTGTGTTGGTAACATGGTGAGAGGCATTGTTACTGATCCAGTAAAAACTGGCAGAATATGTTGAATCACAGACCTGTACCTCTGAAACAAATAATACATTATATGTTAAAAAAAAAAAAAGAAGAAGAAGATAGCAGGAAAGGAAAAATGAAGGGGGGGAAATCTGAGGGGGAGATGAACCATGAGAGACTATGGACTCTGAGAAACAAACTGAGGGTTTAGAGGGAGGGGGTGGGGGGATGGGTTAGCCTGGTGATGGATATTAAAGAGGGCATGTACTGAATGGAGCACTGGGTGTTATATACAAACAATGAATCATGGAACACTACATCAAAAACTAATGATGTAATGTATGGTGATTAACATAACATAATAAAATAAAAAAATAAAATAAAGGAAAAGTATGTAGAAGGGGGAAATAGTAAAATGTACGTGGTTCAGATTTTTCATTTATAGTTTTTAACTTGTACTCTGAGAGCAAAGGAATAGATAGCTGCAGGCCCCTCTATAGAAATGAAAATTTACTCTTAGATTAATTTTGCAGGAAAGACAAACTTCTTTATTGAGCTTCAAGGCTGGCTAACTCCTTCGAAGACACTGCAGCTTAATCCGATTACTGGTTTTGAAGAACACATTAAGCTATTTTAAAGAACTACTATTTTCAGCCTGGGGAACTTCTTTTCATATTAGGCTACAGTGTTTACTACCCAAGTAATAAGAGACTCAAGCAGAGAAATGGTAAGAAAGAATTGTATATCCTCATGCTTAAGGTTTTCTTGTACATGTAGAGATTATTTCTAGAATTATTTCACTATGAGGCCAGTTATGTACAAATGTATGAATGTCATTAGTAAGTGTTCACATGGGTCACGATTAAATGGAGCACCGTAGTGGAAAGAGAAATGACCCTCAGAGCCACTTCACCATCTTTGTACATTAACCAAATGTCATTTTCCTCATAAATTAATCTCATCAATCCCAAACATGTGCACAATAAAGCCTGCAAATAAGCATCTATTCTTAAAGCTCCTAATAATTCCCAATCCTTAAATAGCTTTTTTTCTTCTCCTCAGAGTCATATGGACATTATCATGTTTTCACTCTGTTCACTTTTCTCTTAGGTACTAGGGGTTGTCAAAATTGCTGACATTTCTAGAGTTCAAGTTGAAGAGAGAAGAGATTTGCTTAATGACCAATGTGTCAGAAATACAGCCTTACCCAGTCATCTCAATAGTGATGTACTTTAGGATTTCATTTTAGAGTCAAATTCTAGGGAATGAGAGAGTTAGATGGTTCATTCAGTTATGTACTCAAAAAGTACTTATTGGATTATTTATTAACACTGTTGGGTGCTGGGAACATTGGGCATGATCTCCATAGTCATTGAATTTGTAATATAGTAATCAGATACAAAAAAATTATTACATTATTCATTATGGAGCCTCAATTGTGAAATGTCTCCAAAAGAGAAAAATGGGCTGCTGTAGGAGTTTAATGGGAGGGGGGCTAATCTGATTTAATCTGGAGTCAGGAAGGCTCTCTGAGGAGGTAATGTTTAAACTGAGATTGGAAGAAACCCACCAAAGTGTGGCCAAGTTGAAAAAAGGCAATGTTCTGCAGACCTTCCTTGGTCAACTTATCTCATAGTGATTTTCCTCTTCATTTGACATGTTGACCAGTTAGTGAATGTCTTATTCTTAAAACATTATATAAGAGCTTTCCTATTCTTTGACTTATATTGTTTTTCTTGCTTCTTCTACTGGACTATAAAGAAATGCAATACTGGGTTCTCAGGCTTGAGCCTGCAGTATCCAGACTTTTTGTATTTCATTGAGCATTCGCATATGATTGTCTATAGTAGTTTCTTTGTGTATTTCAGTAGGCTCTAGAGTTAACCCATTTTGCTTTTTATCAATAGATTGTAATCTTGCTCTTCCTAGTTATTATTATCCTTCAAATCCACATTTTTGGATTGACTTCTATTGGAGGGACACTAGGACTATCATGGAGAGTGAAGGGAAGACCAGTCATACTAATGTAGAAATGAGGACCACCCACCAGTGAACCTGAGTTACAGCTTGGGGGAATTCTGCCCTTGTTTGAGCTTGAAGCCTTAGCAATAGAATTGTGTGCAATTTAAGCTGATTTTCAGATAGCTGGAATATATTGGGTCACCTTGATAGAGCCGATGTACAAATGGAAATTTAGAGAACTATTGTTTACCTATATCTTTAACTGAGCAAGTTTCAGCCTATAACATCAAATTGTTTTTAACTTAATTTAGAAAATCACCTAGCTGAATTAGCCTCACTCCCGAAGGGAACTGGATTTGATATGCCCAACATAATCTCCTCTCTGTAGATTCTGTCTATGTGTTAATAATAGCTTCCCATGCTCCTTAAAAACGAAGCTCTCAGAGAAACAGGCATGCCACTTCAAGAAATCCAGTCACAGAATCAGCTGTCAGAGTGTTCCTTTAAAGTTGCAGTTTCCTTAAAAATTTTTTTGGTATCAATTAGGTTTAGGTTTAGGATGTGAGGGTTTTTTTTTTTTTATTAGATTTTTTCCAATTTTAAATTGGTATAGAGCATTTTTAGATTGTTGTATATGAAAGATGTGAATGCAAAAGCAGGGTAAAAGTGAGGGCATTTCCTTCATAGGAGATAGCAGAAGAGAGGAATGTAGGAACTACATGCTCTCTTGCACATAAAAAACATTAAAGTTCTAACTCTTAGGCAGTAGAAATTTAATAAATAAATCAGGCATGGAGTAAGATTAAATTTACCCTAAATTTTTTAAATATGTAAGGAAGTCAGCTGCATGAATCCCGAACTAATCTTTGATCTCAGAGGTACTTTGCAAGGCAGACATGACTGGTTTTTAACTTCATGTCAGCAAAATAAATTATTTAGCAGCATACAATGCCAGTTTGGCCCCAAGTGAGAATGAATCTCACACTGGAAATGGAAAATGTGCTTGCATGTTTTGCAAATCTGGGAGAGATGGCTTGGCTGTTTGCACCTGGAAACAGAAGTTTGCCTACTGGTCTGACCCATAGCAGCCCCTCCTCCTTCTTTTCTGTGGCCGAGTATTCTCCTATGGATAGTGTACTGTGAGAAATTTGTTAGGCTTATGCGCTGGCCATTTGAAGTTTGAGCCCATCCAGCAACTCTGGTGACGGTAGTTCAAATTTCCGCTGCATTCCTCACAGTGTTCAAAAAGGGCTTCCCTGCAGGGTCTAGATGTGACTTGGCCTGGCCAATGTGTGTCATTTAGTCCCAATGTTGGTTCATTTATTTATTCCTGGGTCTTGGGAAGGTGTTACCATTTAAGGACTGACCCTGAGAGGACACAGAGTGGTAGCTCCTGGCAGCCATCTGGCTACTTGCACAGCCAACATGGAGGAGCGCAAAGCTGAGAGATGGACAGCTAGGTCCTGACAGCACGCTGTGAGCCCAGCGTCCTGCTGCCACCACCTTAGACTGTTCAGTGACATGGGCCAACACAATTTATTTTTTGCCTTGACCAGTTCATTATTAGTAGTCATTATTATTAATAATATTTTCTTCCTGGAACTTGCAGCAGAGTCCTGATAAATACAGTTTAATTGGTCTAAAGCATTTCATTTTCTTTGTTATTATGTTGTAAAGAGTCTCCTGAGTTTTGTGTTTTGTGTCTGGATTAAAGCACTCTACATCTGAATTAATGTGGTCATGTACATTTGAGCCAAATGATAGTCCAAAGCTAGAGGGACCCCTGACTCATGGAAAGACCGTACTGAAATTGTGATGATTGAAGTTGTGCTACTGACTTGGGGCAAACAGTGTGCCTTAGGGCTGTTGGTCGCTTCAATCTGGTCATTAATTTTCTTAGCGTCTTGAAATTAGCCATTAATGGAGATATTTATCAGTTGGATACACAACTGAAAGTGAGGAGTGATATTTTGCATATCTAAATCAGGATACACAACGGTCTTCAATAATTAAAATAATTATTTGTAAGTAACAAGATGAAATTTAACAGAGTTATGATTTCTTATAATTGTGTACACTGGTAAGATTTACCAAGCCTATTTTTCTTATTAATTACAGCATTTTAAATACATTTACCAAAACAAATTAATATTTTTATCTTAATTTACTTTGCAGAAATAATTTCAAATGTAATGAATGAGGAGATAAAATAAAGGTATTTTGGAATTTATTAAAATGCTAAGACTGGATACTCAATTTTTTTTATCAAAAAGCAAAAGTAGCTCTAAAGATTTCTATAAGTAAAGATCTATAGTCGTGTCCTTCAAATAAACTGCAGACTACAAGAGCACAGGATGAAGGAGATGTGTGGTTTATCAGCAGCACTGTGAAAGTGATTTAGTGGTTTTAGTTGATTGCAAGCACAATATGATTTAACAACCTGGCATAGTGGCCAAAATGGTTAATTTGGATGCATTGATTCAGTAGTAGACTGGTTTCATCTAGACACAAAACCCCAAACTCAGGAGGTAATAGTCACCTTTCATCCTGGGGTAATGAAGCCACCTCTGAAGAATCCGTTGTTTTGGCATTGTGCTTGGGGGAGGGGGTATTGACAAAAGGGTGG
The DNA here is from genome assembly GCF_964656455.1 of Halichoerus grypus. Taxonomy (NCBI): domain Eukaryota; kingdom Metazoa; phylum Chordata; class Mammalia; order Carnivora; family Phocidae; genus Halichoerus; species Halichoerus grypus. The sequence continues at coordinate 103,370,283 of NC_135715.1, forward strand.
GGTTCAGTGTAAATGCAGAACATGGGGAGAGTACTTGTCACTATTCTGAGGGATTGGGATGTTTGCCTTAGAGGAATGAAGAGTCATAGCAAACCTAACCATCTTTAAATATTTGAATGGTATTTATGTGGGAGAGTGAGTAATGTATTCTGAGTGGCGTTGGAGAACAGAACTGGTCCTACTGTTTGGAGGCTGGTTTCAGGTTGCTCTAAGATGGAATGGTCTAATAGAACTGCCCTGAAGTGGACTGGACTTCTAGAATGGTTTCTGACAGACAAGCCTCTGAGAGTATGGTAATGCTGGTAGATGTGGTAGTGGTGGTGGGAGGGACAGTGCACCTGACTTTCACACTCCCTCCAATCCAGGATTCTGGCATATTCTTTCAGAAGTGGAACTGGTTTCAAGTGGTATCAGTGGTCGGGTCACAAGGAAACCTCAGAAATCAGACATTGGAGGAGATCCTTAGCACATTCTAGAGCCATGAGCTACTTTGATATCATACATTTTCAACTCAATTGCTTCAGTCATTATGACATTTTAAATAATTTCTTGCTTCTTTGATAGTACTGCCTTCTTCTCCGACTTCTACCTGTGATTGCTTAGGGAAGTAGACATTGAAACAGGTAAGCTGCTGCTCTCTCTTGACCAGCAGCTTAGTTTCCTTCAGTCCAATTTTAATAGCATTTGTCCCAGTGAATTACTGAAACTACATTCTGATGTCCTCCCTTTTCCTGTCATAGAACTTCTCTTTCCCTGAATTCACTTTGCCCCTAAACATGGGTTTTGTAAAAACCTACTACTTTCCACTTCTCTTAAAATTACCTGGTTGTCAAAACAGTCATTTTGTGAACTTTTTCGAATAACACTTTCTATTTGGTCAGAGAAATCATCTTGAGTTTCCTTGTGGATTTTTTGGCAGCATGTGAACTTCAAGTTACTTAAAGCCATTATTCCTCCTTCGCCAAGGGTTTTTCAGCCTGAAATCTGGGTGATCAGAAATAGAACACCTATCAAAGGGGAGGGAGGTATTCACAGCCCTACCAATTACCTCCATAAATATATTGCAGAGATAGCAAGGTGTGTTTTTGTGCTAATTCAGTTAAAATAATTTTGACATTTATCCACAACTAGAATTGAGGGCTGGCAAGAGAGAAACTCTGGAGGGGGGCTTCAGAGGCAGGAATCGGATATTAAGTTTAGGGAAAGAACCAGCACACTGTACTAGAGGAAGGCATACTTGATTCAGAGTTAATATCACTCAGATTCAGAACTAAGAGCCAAAATCTAACCATTTTGAGTTAGTGAGTTCTGGGTTGTTTGTTTGCATTCGAAGTGAAATTGCAGCAGATTGTGACCTGTAGATACTCATCTGAGGGCATTCAGTGGAATATATTTTCCAAATATAGGGTTTCCATGGTCTTTATTCATCATCGCTAGTAACAATGGGATAGCTTTGGGACAGGAATGCCTTTAGCCTTTCCATGAGCGCCTTTGGCTTCATTCCATTCTTTGAAGTGGATAATTTCAATGCCATTTCTAAGGAGTGCTTTTCAAAAGACAGCTTTAACGCATATAGCCCCTCATGTTGGGCCTTTCCTACCAACAAGTTTCCTATCTTGAATCTTTTATGGAGAGACAAGTTTTAGCTGTAATTGTCACTTATGGTTCCACAAACAGAAGAATAGAGGATGAAATGTAGACTCACAGGGGGAATAAAAACCAATGGCAGATTTGAAAATGTAAGACCAGAAAACTTAGAAATTCTTGGGTAAAATGTAAGATTTCTGCTTCTGATTGAAATCTATTATATTGACTTACAGGTATTATTGGTATTTAGGTCAATGTTTTTCATTGGAAATAATAACACTTAGAGGAAATGCCCAGAATTCTTGGCAGAACTTGGTGTCCTTTACTATGGAGATCTTCAAATATATGCACGTGCAACTTGAAACAAGGAGGCTCTTATTATTATGGATTTATTCCGCCTTTACCTTAATATTTAAGGAAGGTAAATGATCATGGAGAAGGGGAGTCCATCTGGGCTGTTCATGAATGGTGCATCGTGATAAGCTCCATCATCTATAATAATGGTAATGGAAGAGAATAGAAGTCTCCTACCCCTTCCAGTTACTTACTATATCATCAAGGGAATCAAGAACTCAAGAAAAGGAATTTGAGAACTAAAAACATTCCTTCATTTTATAATGTTTGTATCTGTGGTAGGCAGAGTAATGTACCATCCCTCCACCTCCAAGATACCCTTGACCTCATCTCCGGAACCTGGCATATGTTATGTTACATAGCAAAGTGCAGTTCAGGTTGCAGATGGAGCTAATGTTTCTCATCAGCTGAACTTGAGATGGAAAGATTATCCTGGATTTTCTGGATGGGCCTATGGTAATCACCAAAGTCCTTATGTGTGAAAGAGAGAGGCAGAGTGATGCACATGCACATGCACATGGTCTAAGACTAGGCCATCAATTGCTGGCTTTAAAGATGGAAGGGGGACCATGAGATGGGACCCCAGGCAGCCTCTTGTAAAAGGCACGGACATGGATTCTCCTCTAGGTCCTCCAGAAGGAGCAGAGCCCTGCTGACACCTTGATTTTAGCCTAGTGAGACCCATTTCACACACCTGACCTTCAGAACTATAAGATACTAAGTTTGTGTTGTTTTAAGCCACCAAGTTTGTGGTCATTTGTTGCAGCAGCAATAGGAAACAAATTTGCTATCTGTATTTATTAAAGTCTGTTATCAGTTTCTTCAAGGTATATGGCAAAGGTCTTAAAAGTTGAAGACCTTGATTTTGGAAACAGCAGAGTTATGGAGAGTTGGGCTGGCTGTACCTTCCTCCACAGTCAGTCTTGAGCAAGAAGAAGGAGGGCAGGGCCTGCATAGAAGTGTATGTCCTGTCAGCCTCTGAAGACAAAGAAACAGTCTCTGGGGACAGGTGAACAGAATAGAGGAAGGGCAAAGGAGTTCCTGGGCTTAAGAAGCTTCTTCAGGACCTTAGTGGAGAAATACTCCCAAGACACCTGAGGAGATGTCCTGAGTGAAACGATATGAAAGTAGTATAGAAAATACGATATATTTTTGCTGAGAAATGTAACTTAATAAAGATAAGTGGATCTATTACTTTTGTTATGGAAATAACACTTTTGGGGGGATATTTTTTGCCACTTACAAAACATACCTAGTTTGCACGAAGGAACATAAAAGCTAATACTTCAATTTTGATCATAAAATACTCATTCTGAAATCCAGGTTTTTGTTGTGTTATTCTTTTGTTCCTTTCAGCAGAGGGTCAGAGTAGAGGTTGTAATAGAATGATGGATGAGATTACATTACTGCTTCTGAATATTATATGTATTCCGGAGATGGAGGCAGTAGGTCAAAAATATTGCTTTTTGGGATAAGAATGACATAACTAAAGCTATGTAACAGGGATGAATGCATCAATATTCACCATTGCTTCGTGTTCCTACTTGCTATGGAAGACTTTGGCATTGCACACTCCCTAACATCCCTCCCATCCTACTCCTCCATTTATTTTGCAGATTAGAGTAATTAGTACGGAAGGAAAGGGGAAGAAAAGACAGACAGTTTGTATTGGAAAGGTTTATGATTTGCCTCAGAGAAGTTGAAGAGAATGAAGGTAACAGAGGAGGGAAATTAGGAGGAAAGCACAGAGCCTGTGCCAACCCTGTGTCACGGAGGCTTTGATCGGGAAAGTCAGAAGATGTGGTAAAAAGTTTCAAGGGTATCCCTGAGAGACAGAGTCAGGGAACAGGATAAGGAAATGGTATTTGTGTGTTTTGAATTAGATCTCAAGTTCTTTGAGAAGTATGAGTAAATAATTCCTTTTAATTATTAGATTTTATGTATGTGCATGTTGAAATGCTAAATGGTGAGACCAGGCCACATGAAGATCTGCTGTTTATTTGGGTTACAACTGTAGATATCGCTATGTTATTGTTTGGTAGAAAATATCACCAGTCATAGTGGTTAAACTCAACTCTTTATCTGCTCTACAGTTATATCCTTGCAACTGAACATAGCTGGGAGAGAACCCACAATTGTATTGCTGAAGTTCTCACTTAAAATTCCATACGACAAAATTCCCACAGGGACTTCGTAGTACCTAGAGATTCTGCCACATGCCCTTGGTACATTTACTCTCTTATGCTCAAGACAACTGTTTCATGTCTTCTTTTCTTAAATCTTCAGCAGACTCAGTTCTCCTTTCACTAAGAAAGGAATTCGAAGAGAATTGTCTCATCTTGAGTCAACTTGTGCCTGTGCTAGGCCTTGCTGCCTTTCCCAATGGGGTCATTGTCTCTACTTCTGTTTAGGGTCATCCCCAGAGCATGCACCAGAATCCACCCCTTCCTGACTTCTCAGGGGTTTGACTTTACTAACTATTCCTCTTATTTTGCATTAGTAACTTTTTCCCTTTCTACTTGAACATTCTGATCCTTATATTGATATTGTATAACATCTCCCATCTCACAACAAAACAAAAACAAATCCATCCATCTCTCTTGTTCTCTATATAGCAAACCTCCTTAGGAGGACTGTTTATGCATGCTAGCTTTACTTCTTCATTAACACTTTTACCCACCCCAGTCACATAGTTTTCACACTGCTCTTTTGAAACTGCCCTTGCTAACGTCATACTCCAAAATCCTATTGTCAGTTCTCTGGCCTCTTATTATCTGACCTTTTGTGTAACACAGTTAACATGCCTTCCTCTTGACTTGATTTTGAGGACATTCTCTGTGTAGGCCCTGATCTCAACACTAGAGCTACGAACATGAGATGGAAATCCCTGCTATCATGGAGTCTATATGGGGTGAGACAGATAACAGACAGATATAAGTAAGTAACATATATGGTGTTAAATGCTGCAATGCAGACAGTATGGGGAATGCTGGGAAGCTTGTTTTAAATAAGAGGATTAAGGAAGGTCTCACTAAGAAGATGGCATTTGAAGATCTGAAGGAGATGAAGGAGGACCCAAGAGGAAAGTGCCACAGAGGAGAGGGGATGCAGGTCGAATCCTCCTTCCCAATTGGTTTCCGTCTAGTTCACATTAATGAGGCTACTTTCCCGAAGTTCACCCATGACATATTAACTGTCAGTGGCCTTTCAACAGTTCTTTCTCTGTTCATTTGTTCTTGACATCTCTGTTAGTCTTTCCTCAACCATTTTTTCTTTTTCTTTCTTTCTTTCTTTCTTTCTTTCTTTCTTTCTTTCTTTCTTTCTTTCTTTCTTTCCTCTTTCTTTCTTTCTTTCTTTCTTTCTTTCTTTCTTTCTTTCTTTCATCCTGTTGAGATAATTCTTCTGATTTTTGTCTTTTGTTTTATTGGAATATATCTTTTAAAAACATTTATGGTGATAACACTTACCACGGGATTTACTCTCTTAAAAGACTTTTAAGTGTAATACAATATTGTTAGCTCTAGGCTCATGATTGTACAGCAGATCTCTCGGAATTATTCATCTTGCATAATTGAAATCGATACCCGCAGTTGCCGGGGGAAGTGGGGAGGTGCTAATCACTATAATTTTTTTAAGGGTTTCTTTTCTTCCTACCTGTTACACTCATGAATTTCTTTCACTTCTCTCTATAATTCTTTTTCCTCTCTTCTTAACTCGAAGTTCCTATGGTAGGACCACATGTGGTTGGTGCTCAATACATGCCTTTTCAATACATTCATTAGAGATCTTTTGTACTTCTCTAGATTCAGCTTTCACTTTTCTCTGCATACATCATTCTTCTGCGGACCTAATTTTTTTCCTGAGTAAATGCTCTCATTTTCCATGACAATATTGGGCATTTTTGCTTAATTCGTGAGTTTTGTTTCATTATCCTCCCTGTGCTTAAAATTGAACTCCTGTCCCTCTCCAGAATCTTCCCCTCCTGGCTGACTTCTTTCTCCCAGTGGTCTCAGGGATCTTGCTGCCTAGATTTCATGCCTCAGAGCTGGCTTTACCTGTTCTCTCTCCTCCAAATCAATTCTATATTCATTCCTTCTGAACAACATTTCTTGAGTCTGTTCCTTCACTTCCATTCCTGCTGCCACATGTGAGCCTAGGTCTGTCTCTTTTTGTCCTGACTGCTTCAGTGGCATGGTCCCTGACCTGACTGATTTTTTATATTTCTTCTCTCCTGTTTGGCTGCTGAAAAAAATCTGGCTCCATTCTGCCATTCCCATGTTGTCTTTGCTGTTCCTCTAATTCTACCTGCATAGTGTCCTCTGAATATGCTAGTAAACACCTTCCCTGTCTGGAAAGACTTTCCTTTTTCCTAAGTCCTCTTCATGTTCCAAGACAGAGATCAAAGAAATACTTCTTGTAAATGATTCCCTCTGTCTCTCTTCTACCCACCTATTCATCCTTCCTTTCTCTCTCTCTCCCTCTCTTCCTTTCTTCTTCCTCCCCCGCTTAAACTCTCTATCACTCATTGTCTCTGCAACTCCTTCAGCCTTGTCTTTTATTTAGCTGTCATTTCCTTTATACATGTCCTGCTCTTGGCTAAATTGTAAGCTTCCTGGGGAACAGATTGCTGCGTATGCTTTATTGTATCATCTGCAGTGCTCAGTATGGGACCTTGCAGGTGGGAGATATTCAAAAAAGCCTTTCTTGGTTGGCTCTTTGAAATAAATGATTGCAATGGGATTATGTTCTAAACAAGTATGTCAAAACTAGTGGACATCTCTGCAGAGGTGTTAAACAGAGTTGTGAATATGCCCAAGCTGTTCTTGTCACCTGCCCCACCTTTCCCCCGCTAACTTGCTCGCCTTCCTTTCTTGCCTCTCTCTACCAGTTACCTGAATACAATCTAGAAGACACCCTCATTTCTTTTTTTTTTAAGATTTTATTTATTTATTTATTTATTTATTTATTTATTTATTTATTTGAGAGAGAGAGCAGGGGGAGGAGCAGAGAGAGGAGAAGAGGGAGAGGGACAAGCAGACTCCATGCTGAATGAGGAGCCCAAGCAGGGCTCGATCCCATGACCCTGAGATCAAGAGTCAGACGCTTAACCGACTGAGCCACTTAGGCGCCCCAAGCCATCCTCATTTCTTCTATTTCCCTTTGTTATTCTATACAACCATTCACCAAATTCTATTAATTCTACCTCTGCTGTGGGAATTCTCAGTGCCATTCCCTTCCCCTCCACGGCCATAGTTCAAGACCCCACGTCCTTTCTGTTCTGTTGTTGAAATAGCCCACTCCTCTGCTGCTTTCTGCCAGTCTTTTCTGCCTTATTCATGAATTTCAAAATATGTATGTATTTATTTTATCTTTGTTGTTAGAGATTCTTAGAGAAAAATACATATAAATGCAAGTTTAAAGAATAATTGAAACGTGAGCCATGATGCATCAGCCCAGGCCAAGAAATAGAATATTGCCTTTACCCACGTGTGCCTTGTCTTTATCATAATCTACTCCATCTCAGCCAGAGGGAAGCACTTTTTTCTGACATTTGTGATAATGTTTTCATTTCTTTTTTTTTTTTAAAGATTTTATTTATTTATTTGACAGAGAGAGACACAGTGAGAGCAGGAACACCAGCAGGGGGAGTGGGAGAGGGAGAAGCAGGCTTCCCGCTGAGCAAGGAGCCTGATGTGGGGCTCGATCCCAGGACCCTGAGATCATGACCTGAGCCCAAGGCAGACGCTTAACGACTGAGCCACCCAGGTGCCCCTCATTTCTTTTCTTTAGAGTTACCATGGATCTTCTTTGATTTGCTTCTTACACTCCACTTGTGTTCCTGAGATTCATCCATATTGTGTCATGTTGCTGTGTGTTCTTATTGCTTTATAGCATTCAGTTGAATGAATACGGCACGGTTTATTTATCCATTTTGTTATTAATGGACATTTGGGTGAGTTTCATTTTTACTATTAAAAATAGTGCTGCTCTGAACATTTTATGAATATATCATGATACGGATATGCATGAGTTTCGGCAGGATTTACATCTTGAAGTGGATTTGCTGGCCATGTGTATCTTTAATCTGTGAATGACAAGCTCTTTTCCAAAATGATGAAACCAATTTACACTTGTTTTAGCATTATGTGGACATCCATATTATTCCACATTCTAATGATATATGGTATTATCAGGTTTTTAAAAGTTTTTTGGTTTTATTTGTGGGTGTGTATGTGTGTGTATGAATGAATATGTGTTTGAAGGAATCTTTTTGTAATTTTAATTTACATTTTTGTAATTATAGACAAAGTTGAGGATCTTATTTATTGTATGTTTGGATTTCCTTTTTTGTTAAATACCTATTCAAGTATTTTTGCCCATTTGTCTATTTTGTTTTCTCTTTATTTCTTACTGATTTTTAGGAATTCCTTAAATGTTTCTGGGAAGAGACCTCTGTTATATATGATGCAAATGTATTTTCCCGCTATGTCTGTGTTTTCATTTTCTTTGTGGTGTTTTTAAAAAACAGAAGTTCTTAATTTTAATGGAGACAAACATCAATATTTACAGTTAGAATCTTGTTTAAGAAATTCTTTCCTACCTTGAGCTTATGCTGTAATTTACATATATTATTATCTGGAAGCTTTTAAAATTTAAGTCTTCTTTCATCTTTGATTTTTGTTTCAGCTGTTAAGGAGACAGCGATAGCCTTTTAACTTTTTCTGGTTTAACCTCTGGTTTCTCTCACCTCCCATCTATCTCACACTTGGCAACCAGACTCACATCTCTAAAACAACAGCTTGAGTAGTTTGTAATGTGAAACTACGTGGCATGTTACCCAACCCACAGCAAATATTAATTAAATAAAAAAATACTAATACTGTTCAATTGCCCAGAAAAATAACCCAACTTTTTACCTTAAACTTTAAGACGCTACTTCGGTGACCCCAATCTCCATTTGCAAGTTTCCACTCACATTTTGAGCTCATATAACTATACCAGCTATTGACCTGCTTGCTGTTTTAGTAACAGTTCTTGCCTTGATCTCCTTGCCTCTGTGTCTTGGACTTTGCCCTCTCGGCTCTCCTTTACCTTCTTCTCTGATTTCAACCTTCTAAAATCCTTTTCATCTTGTAAATCTCACGACCCTGAGATCATGACCTGAGCTGAAACTGAGAGTTGGTCACTTAACCAACTGCACCACCTAGGTGCTCTCCCCCAACCCAAATATATATTTTTGAAGTAATTTGTTCATCAGTTCATCCTATTTTCCTTTCTTATGAGTTTATAGCTATTATTTAGTTATAAGAGTATTTTTTTTGTAAAAATATTTTGTGAAAACAAGTGAAAGTATAAAGGAAGGAATAGATGGAGATCTCCAGCCCTCATGTGCTGTCTGTTCCCAGAATACATCAGATAGGACATAGAGGATTTTTCTTTGCAGAGACAGAATAACCTCAGAGGAAAGACATAGAAAATACCTGTATTTGGGGAACAGAGGATCCTCTTAAACACACACACACACACACACACACACACACACACACACCACAACCTGATCTCCATAAGTGAAGCTCACTAGTCGGCAAGCTTCTAATTAGCTTTTCAGTTTTTTGTGTTTGATATAATTGAACAGCCAAGAGCACCATGCATTTGAGGGGAAACTCCAACACAAAAGTTGAACAACTAAGTTGTAACAAAGCAACAAAACAATCTCATACCTACAAAAGGAATTTGTAGGATGTAGCAGCAATGCAGGAAAACATAAAATATTGTTAAAAATCAATATCTTGAGGGGCACCTGGGTGATTCAGTTGTTAGGCTCTGCCTTCAGTTCAGGTCATGATCCCAGGGTCCTGGGATTGAGCCCCGCATCGGGCTCCCTGCTCAGAGGGAGGCCTGCTTCTCCCTCTCCCACTCCCCCTGCTTGTGTTCCTTCTTTTGCTGTGTCTGTGTCTGTCTCTGTCAAATAAATAAATAAATATCTAAAAAAAAATCATATCTTGAGAGAAATAGGAGAAAATATTGAATCCATGACACAGCATCAGGATAGTTAAAAAAATATCAAAGTGCTCTATAAAATTAAAAATTAAATAGAAAAAAAAGTCAATGGAATATTACTCAGCCATCAGAAAGGATGAATACCCACCATTTGCACTGGTATGGATGGAACTGGAGGGGAGTATGCTAAGTGAAATAAGTCAAGCAGAGAAAGACAATTATCATACAGTTTCACTCATATGTGGAACATAAGGAATAGAGCAGAGGACCATAGGGGAAGGGAGGGAAAACTGAGTGAGAGGAAATCAGAGAGGGAGACAAACCATGAGAGACTCTGGACTCCAGGAAACAAACTAAGGATTACAGAAGGGAGGGGGCTGGGGGAATGGGGTGCCCGGGTGATGGGCATTAAGGAGCACATGTGTTGGGTGTTATGCGCAACTAATGAATCATTGAACACTACAACGAAAACTTACGATGTACTCTATGTTTGCTAACTGAACATAATGAAAAATTTAAAAAAAAGTCAAGTAAAGGTTTAAAAGAAAAAGCTGAAGATGCTCAGAACCAAATAAATAAAACAAAATAAAAAAAAGAGGAAAAATATGAAGAATAAAAACAAAAGGAAGATATAAAAGCATTTAAAAAATCAACTTCAGAGTTCTAACATTTGAGAAATAATAATTTCAGAAAGGCAAAGCTAGAAAAAGGTGATGAAGTAATGGAAGAAATAACAAGGAATTTCCCAGAATTGAAATGTATCAGTAACTAGATTGAAAGATCTTATCAATGTCCAGCTCAGTAAGTTAAAAGAAACAAATCTATGCCAAAGTACAAATGGTGAAATACAGAATATCAGAAGTAAAGAGAACATCCTAAAATTTTGCAAAGAGAAAAAGAGAGAGAGAAAAACCCAACTTATACACCAAAATGGAATAAAATTGCATTGGGTTCCTGGAGAGGCATTTTGGGATCTATAAGTTAGTATATCAAAGCTTTTAATAGTTTAATAGCTTTAATAGCTTAAACTATTAAGCTTAAATGTAGAATAAAGAGATTTTCATACCTCTCTATTTCAACAGTACAGTGTGTGTTTCAATAGTACAGTGGAGTAAACCAAGAAAGCAGAAACTACTGGAAAACATTTTCTGTGTAAATAAAGAGAAAACATGAGAGTTAGACCCAGGGTATATAAAACAAGGAAGAGTAAGATAAAGAGACTGTCCAGGAAGTCTGTAATGGAAAGTTATAGAACTAGGCTAACTCACCTAAAAAACAGCTGGTCTAGTTTATAGCTGAAAGGAAGACCCATAGAGACCTTAGTTAAAAAGGCCTTTAATTAAAAAATGCACTGATAGGTTATTAGGTATATTTATGAAAACTGTGTGTCTTGGTTTTCTCAGTACAATCTTAATTTATACCTGTGGTTCTGGTATCATTGATAACACATACTTTCACTTTCAGAAGTGTTGAAGGATATTAAATTACATGGTCACCCTAGATATATTCTACCATGTGAAAAATTGCCTCAAAAGTCTCATGTATGGTGTAGGAATAAAAAACAATAGGCACAAAGCAAACTAAGCAAATGAAAAATGAGGTGTATTTTAAATTCCAAGAACATTAAATGTTGCATAGAAAAGCAAATGTAATTATTGTTTATCACTGAACAGAACTTATATAGATATAAAACACAGATGCTGAATTATTGGTTTAACCAAAATTATATTGCATGATGAAGGGAACAACTGAACTGAGGGATATTAAAGATATATAGGGAATGCCAACTCATTTTGGCTTCACCAAAATTCAAATTCAATATCTCATATAAAAGGGAGTCTGAGATAGGAAACTCCACAGTGCTGGCCGGGCTTGGGCTCCACTTCTCATTGAATGTTTAGTTCTCCCTTCCTGTTTTGGCTTTATCCTCAGATAACAAAGATGGCTGCAGAAGTTCCAAGTGTTACATTCGGTTATGAGAAAGCCCAAAAAGGATAAATTCTGCTGAAGTCTTCTTCTTAGGCTCTCGGAAACCTTCCCCAGTAACTCTGCAGAAGACTTCCCACCAACTGTCTATGAGCATGATTAGTTACATGCTCACACCTAAAACCAAATCACTGTCAAGGAGAATGGGCCACCGTGATGGGCTTAAAGTATTAGATCAAGGGTAAATGTTGAATAGGAACCCAGCAGTTTTCTTCTGAATTTGCAATAAGAAGTGTTTGGGAAAAAAACCTCAGCAAACAAACAGGGTTGCTGGAGTGGTGGGGGGTGGGAGGGAAGGGGTGGCTGGGTGATGGATATTGGGGAGGGGATGTGCTATGGTGAGCACTGTGAATTGTGTAAGACTGTTGAATCACAGACCTGTACCTCTGAAACAAATAATACATTATATGTTAAAAAAAAAAAAAGAAGAAGAAGAAGAAGATAGCAGGAAGGGAAAAATGAAGGGGGGGATATCGGAGGGGGAGACAAACCATGAGAGACTATGGACTCTGAGAAACAAATTGAGGGTTCTAGAGGGGAGGGGGGTGGGGAGATGGGTTAGCCTGGTGATGGGTATTAAGGAGGGCATGTACTGCATGGAGCACTGGGTATTATATGCAAATAATGAATCATGGAACACTACATCAAAAACTAATGATGTAATGTATGGTGATTAACATAACATAATAAAAAAAAATGACTAGAAAAAAAAAGTGTTCAGGAGTAGTGAGACCTATGTCCTTAACTTCCTTAGAAGTTAGTACAGAGTATCCAACATTGATGAATTAAGATACAGAAGTATAAGTATATTATTTAGAAATCTGGTGCTCAGTATCAGCAGAAAGAAAAACAATTTCAAAGCAGTACTCTGGTGAACAAGCAGGAAGGGGAAAACAGTTTTTTTTTAATACTTCATTATGCCTTTCAGTGTTGATATTTTAAACAATGTATATGTATTTGATAAAATGCTACTTAAAAATAGAATAGTAAGTATTTAAACTTAATACCACAATTTTAAGTAACAATGTAACATTCTACTGCAGTTTTCCATAACATTTAATCAATCCCCTATTGAAATGTATTTAGGCTTTTGAAAATCTTTGCTGATACAAACACGAAGGGTGAGTCTTGTTTCATTTAAAATACTTTGGACATATTTATAAATATTAAGTAAACTTGGTTTGGGGCAGGTTATTATTAGGAAGAAAGAACTAAAGGATTAAAATGGTGGTTCTCAAATGTTACAGCACATAGGAACCACTTGGAGGGATTTTAGAATATTCCAATACTTGGGCTGCACCCCAGACCAACTGAATCACAACTTTTTTGAAGCGGGGAACAGCTACAAAGACATGAGTTTACTTTGAAAACTTCCAGTGATATAGTGACTATACAAGTTTGAGAATGACTGGATTCAGGGAAATTGTTTCCCCCTGAAGAAAAAAAATGATTTAAAAACATTTACTATGTCGGGGCACCTGGGTGGCTCAGTCTGTTAAGCGTCTGCCTTTGGCTCAGGTCATGATCCCAGGGTCCTGGGATCAAGTCCTGCATCCGGCTCCTTGCTCAGTGGGGAGCCTGCTTCTCCCTCTCCCTGCCACTCCCCCTGCTTGTGCTCTCTCTCTCTCCCTCTCTCCCTCTCTCCCTCTGAAAAATAAATAAATAAAATCTTAAAAAAAGCATTTATTATGTTTATGGTGCATATTGAATTGATACTATAATTATATACTCTCTTACACCCTTTACTTTCCCCTTCATATCTTCTCTCATCTGTAGTCTTGCCTTCCCTGTCACTCACACTCCCATCCCCATGCCTCAGGGCAAGAAATTTTAGGATTAGAAGTGCAAAGGTTATAATTGGGGATATCATTTTCTTTCTTCTTTCCTTCCTTTATATTGTAACCAGTCTTGTCATTCTCCCAAAGGAGCAGAGGTTGTCTTGTCTGTGTTGGCCATTCTGAATTATGTGCTTCCTTAACTGACATTACTCTCCTGTCTATTTTTATACCCCTCACATTTGGGTTCTTTCATATTCTTGAATGGCTCTTCCTTTTCAATGTGAAGACTTTGTTTCTACTTTTCCATTCTATTTTGGCAAATAAATTGAATTTAAAGACTAAATATCTTTGTTTTTATTTATTCTGCACTTTCCCTCTTATAATGGAGTGTTTTTTAAAATCAGTATTTGTGGCTACAGAATAAGTAAAATGCATTATTTTCAAAAATTATTTGTGAAAATGGATTTCTAAGTCTTCAACATATTCATTCTATTTGTGTACCAGTAGAAAAGTGTTTTCAATCTACTTTTCTGATCAAAGCCAAACTTGACAAATACATTGTACAGCTATGCCATCTTTAGCAAGCTATTGTAATTACGCATCTGGTTCAAATTGCTCCTTTGTTAGTACATTTTTGCATTCAGTGTTCTGCATAATTAAGCTCATTAAAGTAATACCCTTGAGTTTTAATATTTAGGGTAATATTTTTGAACTCTGGCATCCTAGAGAGTATATGTTAACATGTAGAGTTTTGATGAAAGCAAGTATTTTATTCCTCAGAGATTTGTATTGCTTAGGGAAGCGGTATTTTAAAATATCATGAGATAATGCTTTGTATAACCACATATTTCAAAAGGACTTTATACTTTAATGAAAGTTAGACTAAATGGCAGTGATTAAGTAATGATGATTCAGATTATGGTTTTTCTATGTTTTATATGAATTTAATGAATGTTCACCTGAACTTCTGACATTTATTTTCATCCTGCTATTGACATTTACTTACTCCTTGCATTGTTATTGTTATACCCATAATATTTTGGTATTCATATGATCAAAATGCTTAACATGGTTTGTGCCAAAATGTATTATTTTACTTTATAAAAAGTTTCATATGTTACCATTTATATTAAGATATATGTAAAAAGGAGAACATAATTCTTTTAGGTAAAAGTTACTGATTAAGGAACTTGAAATACTGAGGTTTATTTTATTTTATTTTATTTTATTTTTGAAATTCATTTTAAATGGAGATTTTGTAGTTGATATCTTTAAGATATAAGAGAATTAATGTTCTCTTTCCGTGATGCCTTTGTACAGAAGTTATGTAGAATATCAGAGTTGTAGAGTTATGGTTTATTTGATTATATGGTTTTTTTTTTTTTTTGAAGGTTTTATTTATTTACTTGACAGAGACACAGCGAGAGAGGGAACACAAGCAGGGGAAGTGGGAGAGGGAGAAGCAGGCTTCCCGCAGAGCATGGAGCCGGATGTGGGGCTCGATCCCAGGACCCTGGGATTATGACCTGAGCCGAAGGCAGACGCTTAACGCCTGAGCCACCCAGGCGCCCCGGTTATGTGGTTTTTATAGGTATGTTTTGGAAGTATGCATAGTCACCTAGCAACATGGGTAGAATGTTGCATTTGGTTAATACTAATAATTATAATAATAATGTAAACATCTATTGAGTACTTATCACATACCAGAAACTATGTTCAAGGATTAGCCTGCTTCATTTCCTTTAGCCTCACCAAAATACAAAATAATGTTTAAATAGATATTACTATTATATTTAATTTATATATGAGTGAACAGAGGCTTAGAGGTTATATATATTTTTTTCAAATTCGCCCAGGTCTAATGGCTAATATGATTTTGAACCAGAAACTGGACCACTTTCTTACACCATACACAAAAATAAATTAAAATGGATTAAAGACCTACATGTGAGACCCAAAACCATAAAACTCTAGAAGAAAACATAGGCAGTAATTTCTTAAACATTTTATAAACATATAACATCTATAAACATTTCATAAACATATAACATCTATAAACATTTTTCTAGAAATGTCTCCTCAGGCAAGGGAAACAAAAGCAAAATTAAACTATTGGGACTACACCAAAATAAAAAGCTTTCCTACAGCGAAGAAAACCATGAACAAAACACAAAGGCAACCTACTGAATGGGAGAAGATATTTGCAAATGATATATCTGATAAGGGCTTAATATCCAAAATATATAAAGAATTCCTACAATTCAACACCAAACAGACAAAGAATATGATTAGAAATGGGCAAAGGACCTAAATAGACATTTTTCCAAAGAAGACATCCAGATGGCCAACAGACGCATTAAAAGATGCTCAACATCACTCAACAGGGAAATGCAAATTAAAACCACAATGAGCTATCATTTTATACTGATCAGAATGGCTAAAATAATAATAAAAAATAACATAGGAAATACCAAGTGTTGGCAAGGATGTGGAGGAAAAGGAGCTCTCGTGCATGGTTGATGGGAAGGCAAACTGGTGCTCCCACATTGGAAAACAGGTGGAAGTTCCTCAAAAAATTAAAAATAGAATTACCATATGATCCAGTAATTTCACTACTGGGTATTTATCCTAAGCGAATAAAGACCTAATTCAAAAAGATACATGCACCCTTATGTTTATAGCAGTATTGTTTATAATAGCCAAGATATGGAAGGAACCCAAGTGCTCCCCCTATAGATGAATAGATAAGGAAGATGAATAGATAAGGAAGATGTATATACACAGTGTAATGTTACTCAGGCATAAAAAGAATGAGATTTTGCTGTTTGTAACAACATGAATGGACCTAGAGGGTATAATGCTAAGTGAAGTAAGTCAGTCAGAGAAAGACAAATATATAATTTCACTCATACGTGGAATTTAAGAAACAAAACAAATTAACAAAAAAAGACAAAAAAAACCCCAGACTCTTAAATACAGAGAACAAACTCGTGGTTACCAGAGGGGAGGTGGGTGAGAGGATGAGTGAAATAAATAAATGGCATCAAGAGTACCTTATCTTGATGAGCACTGAAAATGTAAAGAATTGTTGAATCATTATACTGTACTATATGTTAATTATACTTCAATAAAAAATATATATAGTATGTTAATCAGGCTTCATTCAAGAAGTAGAGAATACTGCAGGCTTTTACAACAGAATGGATTTGGGGCACCTGGGTGGCTAAGTCAGTTAAGCGTCTGCCTTCAGCTCAGGTCATGATCTCAGGGTCCTGTATCGAGCCCCACTTGGGGCTCCCTGCTCAGCAAGGAGTCTGTTTCTCCCTCTCTCTGCCCCTCCCTCCTGCTCATGCTCACTTGCTCGCACTCTCAAATAAAATCTTAAAAAAAAATAAAACAGAATGGATTTAATATAGGTATCCAGAAACTGAGAGAGTATCAAGTAGTAAAAGAGATAACCCAGAAATTGGTAGTTGTAGAAAGTGGCTGTCACTCCTCGGGCTGGGTAACCGAAGGAGGAGATGGTGCTATCAGAACCTAGGAGCTTGAGGCCTGGCCACCATGGGGCCAGGAGTGGTTACTCTGAGAGGCTCCGCTGGAAGACTAGGGCCTTTGGGAGGGTCTTTCAAGGCCGGTCCTCATCCTGCGGATTTGCCTTGGGGCTGCAGCTCAGATGCCATGGGGAGGGGATTAGAGCTCTTGGCTGCCACTGGAAGAATAGTGATAGGAGTTGGAAAGAGAGAGGGTCTTATCCTCCCTCTTCTCTTCTTCCCATCTCTCTCATCTTACATCAGTGCCTCCCAGCAGCAGAAGCTAACCAGAAGGCAGCTGTCAAGGGAATCTGAGAAATGTATATAGTTTGCAAACTTCCAGGCCCAGGATCATAAAGAAGAGTGCAGAAGAGGTCGGCTTGGGCGGAGAGGTAACTCCATCCTGGGACTCCAGGATCATGACCTTAGCCGAAGGCAGTCGCTTAACCGACTGAGCCACCCAGCCGCCCTTAAAATATTTCTTAAACTTTTCTAAGATGAGCAATTATGTCAAATAATATATACTCCTCTGTCATCGTAGTTGGCTCCATGAAAGATAGTTGTACACTTTTGAACTTGGTATACTCAAAACAAGGGGAAAATGAATAAATGAATTCTGTTCTTATTAGACATGAGGGAATGCAATTAAATATTGTTACTTTTAAAAATATTATCTTCCTATTGAGAATACATACTTAGTTTAGATGGTAAAATGTCTTCTTTAATTAGGAAAAAAAAAGAGCTGTTGCATATATTTGACCTCCTTTTCTATGAAATTCATAGAATCTTCCTCCAAAATAATTATGTTAAAATTTAAAGTGTCAGTTTTTTCTGGTAACACCCAAATGAGAATTTGTATATGAAATAAGTTAATGCTAAACTGAAAAATAAACTTAGAAGATTTTATTTTCTATCTCTGTTACAGTAAAAAAGTCTATATAAATACAAATTATTGATGTTTAAAGACTTTTCTGTGTAGCATACCTTGTCGAATGATTTCTAGACACTTGACCTAGGGAGTTGGCAAAATTTTTTCCTGTGGGAGAATTGCCAAGCAGTTGTAATGTAGTTTAAAAACAGCGGTGCACCTCAGTTCTAAACAAAAACCAGAGCAATGTGCCGGTCTGCAAACAATAGAGAATATGTAGTGATCAGTGCTATAGCTACACAGGAGAAGAAGATTCTCTCGGTGACCTTAACCTTGGAAATGATGTCAAGTGTGGGATGAGGATTCTGGTTTTATCCACCCAGTACAGAATGCTGAGAAGATGAAAAAGAGTCAAGTGTTGGGCAAGAAGAAGGCAGGCTGCATGTTGATCTGGGCTCTGTGGTGTGTACGTACGTAGCTGTGAGAATCAACCTTCCACCTTAGATATCTGATCTTCTGTCTTGGGTATCTGATAATTTAAATAATTTGCGGGAGTGTTTTTTCTTCTTGCTTCATTATTGACTCTGCTTTTTAACTTAATTTGAGTCTAGCCATTTCTCTTTTGAGGGTAGCTCTGTGTCCTTTTCTCTGGGGAACTCTTAGGCATTGCATGTTCTTACTCCCCCTGCGCTATTGTTTGCAGAGCCTTGGGTTCTCTATTATTATCACCAATGCCATGTCTTCATGCTGATCCAGTTCGTAAGTCTAGAGTGAGTGCCTTCTATTTGTTCACTCAACATGTGTCTTCTTCATTATCACTTATCTGGGAAACCTGGCCTCACTTCTCCAATCTGAGTAGAGGCCTTCTTTGCCCACACAAGTTCCAGGCCACCTATGTTATAGCACTTACGGTGACACCTTGTAATCATTGGTTTATCTAACTCTCTTTCCTACTGGCCAGTGAGCTCCACGGCAGCAAGGACTTAGTCTTTTTTATGTGTTGTTCAGTGCCTAGCACAATGCCTAGCTCTGACAGAGCTCTTGACAGCCACTATGGAGGAGGCCCTGGGTGAGCTTTGGGGATACCAGGATGTATGTGACCCTATTTTGTTCGCAAGGAACTCACAATCTAGTTAGGGAGATAGACACACAAACAACTAACTGTAACACAGTGTGAGATAGACACACAAACAACTAACTGTAACACAGTGTGACCTGTTTGTTTAAAAACTCTGGCAGAGAAATGAGAAGTATGCTGTGTTAGCGTGAAGAAATCCCATGATATATATGATGAGCTGAGTAGAATGTGTTAAGTCCCTTCTTTCAGGAACTTGCAATCTGCTGACCTGGGCTTAATGAATGTGCTTAGTATATAACACAGCCATGTTGAGTGAGAAGTTTCTGGATGATCCAAACACTTTAAGTCAATGAGGGTTAATTGGGCACTGATAATGCAAGTTCTAAAGTTTTTTTTAAGATGCAAAGTGTAAGCATAGTTTCTTCCTTTAAGGTAGTACCCCTTAGATAGGAAAATATGACATGGAAGCCTAGAAGGTAAGATTTTTTTTAAAAGAGAAATCATTCTAGAAACACCAATCAGAAAGTCTGTGATGAATTACCAAGTGGACAGTAAGTTCTGTGAGCTTCGTGTTCTTCCATTTTCATAGATCCTCTCTGCTCATCTCATTGTGTAGAATGGTTTAGCTCTAAAGGATGTAAAATGAGCAGGTATGTAGAAGCAAATAACATAGGTTTCAAAATGTAGAGATAGTTGGAAGGCTTCTCTTGGGTTTCTTAGGGAAATGTCAAACAACACTGGTGTTGCCATGATTTTTTCAGTCAAATAAGCGTACATTATTTAAGAATATGAATCAAAGGGTAGGTAACCATTCCTGCCAATAGAAGCAAGTGTACCTTTGTAAACATCATCCCAGAAAGTTTATTTCTGTCATCTTGTCAGCTCCCACTGCTAAGAAACTATGACTGTAAGGACAGCTTACAATTTTGGAAACAGGACCAATGCTGTTTCAACACACTGAATATTTGTCTAGTGGTTATTGGGAGTAACTTGGTGCCAGTCCAGGATTCAGAGATGCTGGTGGCAGTAAAAGTGTTGATTCTTAAGTTATTTAGCCCTCTAAATTCAGCACCTACTTTGTTACAGCTCCATGGTGTTATGTCACTACTTGCCAGCAATCCAGAAAGATAGTCATCCATCCCTCCATGTCTCAGATGGAAACAGTTAGATTCACAGTAGTTCAAGAAACATTTCAGTATGTTCCATATATAGATCTGTCCCATCTGACGTTCAGAATATATGCCAGAGAGCAAACAAAAGAGAGTCCTTCTTTTGATTTTGTGAAGTCATTTAGCCAGGGCAGATGACTGACTGCTCTGGAATCAAAGACTGGCATGTCCTTTTTAGGGAAAGTATGCTACACCTATGGACGTTCCATGGTGGAGAACCACTGGGGCTATTCATTGATTTAGTGAATGGGTCATTTTAAAAATGTAAAAACAGAACCAAAAGTTAGTCATAAATGGAATTGGAGCAACACAGACAAGATGGACATCAGACATGTGAGGCTGAAGTAAAGGTGAGAAATAATGTCTGCCTTTTCACTACCTGAAGATAGGGATGAGGCCGCTGTGGAGACTGGAAACATCAAGTTGAGAGGCTGAGAAAGGCCTGGAAGCCCGTCATTCCCACCAGCCTTTTCACCTCACAACATAGGCTTCTGACTTTAACTCCAGACTGGTGCCATTTTAACTTGATTTGAATCATTCTCTCAACATTGGCTATAATCTACTCATTGTGTCCTTTTGTATTTGATCAAGTGAGGATATGTGCTAAAGTTTTTACATCTGGTTGCTTTATATTTGCCAAGAAGGATTGAAGAAGAAATGACACATGATTTTTGGCGTGGGAACTACCTCTTCTGGGAACCTCTGGCAGTACTATCAAGTGAAGACTTCCACAGGTCCTTACATTGAGTTGAGAGAAGAACAGAGAAGTTCATTTTTTTTTTTTATTATGTTATGTTATTCACCATACATTACATCATTAGTTTTTGATGTAGTGATCCATGATTCACTGTTTGTGTATAACACCCAGTGCTCCATTCAATACATGCCCTCTTTAATACCCATCACCAGGCTAACCTATCCCCCCCGCCCCCCTCCCCTCTAGAGAGAACTTCATTTTTACATGGCATAGAAATGTTCTTCTTGAAATGAAATGGAACCCAGCTGCTTAATTTGAAAAACTTCCTTTAAAACAAAACACAACAAACTCTCTTGAGATGTACTTTACATTCCATCTAATTGACCCTTTTTAAGTATACAATTTAATAATTTGTGTAAATTCACTGAGTTGTTCAATCACCATGCAAATGTAGTTTTGGAACGTATCCACCACCCCAGTGAGATCCTTGGTGCCCTTTTGTAGTTAATTCCCTTTGCCTCCAGTTCCAGGCAACCACTAATGTACTTGAGATCTCTACAGAATTGCCAAAGGCTTTATTTTAAGGAAAGCAAGTTGGGCTAGGATGTTTTGGTAGGATTTGGGTATCCCTGGCCTCTGAGGTGGGGTAGGAATGCTAAATATGAGCTCAGGTATTACAGTCCGAATTGTGCAAGTCTTCTGATTTGTCTGCAATCTGATTTGCAAGTCTTCTATTATGTGAGAAAATGGCCGTGGGCAGTGGAAGAAACAATACCTAATCTGTATTTGCTTCCAAAGCTGCCAGAGTAAGGTGAGAAGCTTCTTTAAAAAGTAGTTTATAACACCGATGTCCACAATAGCCAAATTATGGAAAGAGCCAAGATGTCCATCGACAGATGAATGGGTAAAGAAGATGTGGTATATATATACAATGGCATATTATGAATCCATCAAAAGGAATGAAATCTTGCCATTTGCAACGACATGGATGGAACTGGAGGATATTATGCTGAGCGAAATAAGTCAATCAGAGAAAAACATGTATCATATGATCTCACTTATATGAGGAATTCTTAATCTCAGGAAACAAACTGAGGGTTGCTGGAGTGGGGGCGTGGGAGGGATGGGTGGCTGGGTGATGGACATTGGGGAGGGGATGTGCTATGGTGAGCGCTGTGAATTGTGTAAGACTGTTGAATCACAGACCTGTACCTCTGAAACAAATAATACATTATATGTTAAAAAAAAAAGAAGAAGATAGTAGGAAGGGAAAAATGAAGGGGGGGAATTTGGAGGGGGAGACGAACCTTGAGAGACTATGGACTCTGAGAAACAAACTGAGGGTTCTAGAGGGGAGGGGGGTGGGGGGATGGGTTAGCCTGGTGATGGGTATTAAAGAGGGCACGTATTGAATGGAGCACTGGGTGTTATATGCAAACAATGAGTCATGGAACACTACATCAAAAACTAATGATGTAATGTATGGTGATTAACATAACATAATAAAAAAATAAATAAATAAAAATTTTAAAAATGTATAAAAAAATAAAAAGTAGTTTGAGGGACGCTTGGGTGACTCAGTTGGTTAAGCGTCTGACTCTTGGTCATGATCTCAGGGTCATGAGATCGAGCCTTACGTTGGGCTCCATGCTGAGCATGGAGTCTGTTTAAGTTTCTCTCTCCCTCTGCCCCTCCCGCTCCTGCTCTCTCTCTCTTTCTATTTCTCAAATAAGTAAATAAATAAATAGATCTTAACAATGACAAAAAAAGTAGCTTGAGATTGTTTAATCCTTTCTCTGGCCAGAGTGTGACCTCAGATGATCTTACTTGGGAAGACTGGCCTCCACTGATGTGTAAGTATACTGGTTCAGTATGTGAGGAGCTTCCACTGAAGACTGTCCTTGGGGTGACTGCAGGGGGGAGAACTTTGTCCTTATCCTCAGAAAATATTTCCCCTTCCCAAAGAAACTTGTCTATAACCTTGAGAAGCCTTTCATGGATTTCCAACTCTGGGCATGTGAATTTTTTTCTCACATGTTGGTGGAAGCCAGTCTTCCCAAGTAAGAGAGGTCACACTTTGGCCAGAGAAAGGAGTAAGCCATCTCAGACTGCTTTTTGTAGTTTTTCAACTCTCTCTCTCTGGTTGATTTGGCAGCAAGGATACCACACTGTCTGTTTTCCATTCAAAATCTGTTTCACTGTTGCTCAATGCAAAATCAGGCCTGTCATTTAAAATCTCCAAGAAGGTTTCACCACCCTGATAACTCTCCCTTCCCTCATTTACCCATTGAACAAGAATTTGTCATTTTGAGCATTGTTCTAGTTGATGGGGACACAGGTGTGAAGAGGAAAAGCAATGCCATTGTTCCCCTGAAGTTTACATTTGAGTGGGGAAGAGAAATAATAAATAAGGTAAATTTAGACAGAAGGCAGTGATAGAAATCAAAGCAGGGTATTGCAGTGGCGCCTGGGTGACTCAGTCATTAAGCATCTGCCTTTGGCTCAGGTCATGATCCTGGGGTCCTGGGATCGAGCCCCGCATCGGGCTCCCTGCTCCGCGGGAAGCCTGCTTCTCCCTCTCCCACTCCCCCTGCTTGTGTTCTCTCTCTCGCTGTCTCTCTCTCTGTCAAATAAATAAAATCTTTAAAAAAAAAAAAGGCAGGGTATTGCAGTAGGAATGATTGCTGATGCAGGACGACATGGTTAATATAGATAGGGTGATCAGAGAGAAAGCCTCCACAAGGAGAAGTTCATTTCAGCTGAGACTGGAGTCACACAGGGAGCCAGTCACGTGAAGGTTTATTTGTTAGGCAGGCATTCCAAGCAGAGCATGCGGCAATTGCCAGAAGTAGTGGGCATGATCATGGTGTGTTTGAAAGACCAAAACAAGGCCAGTGTGTCCATAACGTTGGAAAAGACAGAGTGATCCAAGATGAGGTCAGAGAGGCTGGGACCCATGGTAAGGCAGTTGGTATTTATTCTAAATGCAATAGGAAGCTACGGGCGGGGGAGGGGAGAGGCAGTAAGAGGGAGAAGGGGCAGTGATATGGTCTGATTTACATTTAATCCAGATTACTCTAAGTGCTGGGTGTAGAATGGAATTCAGGCGTTATGGGAGGGATCTGGTTGTGGCAGGTACTAGGGTCAAAGTGACTTCTGGTAGTTTCTCACGTGTTGATTCTTAACGTGATGCTTTCTCTCTTCATTTTTTGTGCATGTGTCCTGTTAGAGACATCTCCTGCTTCCTTCCTTTTTTTTTTTTTTTTAATAGTCCTCATTGTATTGACTAACCTAAAGTGAGGATGACTTTAAAACACTGAATAAAAATATTCTTTAGAGATAACATAGTACAATCCCCTCATTTTAGCATTGAGGTGACTGAAGTCAAGAGGGAAATCAATGACTTGTCTGAGTTTTATTCATCTTGTTAATGACAGAGCCAAGAATGGAACCCAAGCTCCAGGTTCCTCACCAATTGTTCCGTCTACTAATGTCCAGCCTGGGTGGTGTTCTCATAAAATGTGCTCATTTTAGTATTCTGTGATGTGAGAGTCAGATGTATTGGTCAGTGGGCTGAGAGGCCTGAGTTAGTAAGACAAGTTGGCAGAGTAGATCATTGTGTCAACTCAAGGTGATCAAGATGCCTGAGCAAGGGTGGGAGAGAGCCAAAAAATTGACAGGACTTTAAAAGGTCAGAGTGATGAAGATGGCAGATGGACAGAGCTGTAGGGGGGTAACGCCAGGCAGGGAGCAGATGAACCTGAGACTGTCTGAGGGCATTACAGGACAGTCAGCAGATGGGCTGTGCTGGAGCGTGGGGTGAGCAACACTGTTGTTGACACTAATTACTTGTGATGGAGGTGCTTTGCAAAACATGGGGGGAAAATGGCCTTATTTCATAGAACATTTTCTATAACAGTGGACAAGTTCACAACAGCCTTCCACGTTAAATGTACTAAATTGAGGAACGAGGGAAATATTTGCAGTTTGCTTTCCCCCCTCTAATACCGTGTTTGAGATGGAGATACTGATTAGGACATGCCACAGTGCCCAGGCAATGGCTTTTTTTCTGAGCATTGAGCATTTTCACAAATTAAAATTCCCTTAAAAGTAAAATATTCAGAAGTGAAACAATGCATAACATGACAGATGAGGTGATTTTTCGTAACAGAAATCAGCAAGTAAATCACGAGAATCAGATGTGAGAAACACATCAAAACTGTCACATCTTCTCTGTTGGCACAGTTTCATACCAAAAAAAAAAAAAAAAAAAGGAAAGAATAAAAAATAAAGATGGTTATATGTTAAAAAGCCTGAACAAATATGAGATTGAATAGAGAGGCTATCCTTTTAATGCTATCAGAAAGTACTTGGAACATAATTTAGCATTTTAACTCAAGAGATTTGTTTGGAGCAGTTATTATGGGCCAAACGCGGTGTTCTGGTGATGCAAAATTGAGCTAGATAGGATCCCATATCTCAGATTGCTTACCATTTAGTCAGAGAGGATACACACAAAAATGATTCTAACATAACTGTTACTAAGGTGGTAAGTTAAAAAAAAAAATGCTTTGGTCACACGGCTAATAAGCTTCTATGATGATGAGAGTAAGAAATTAAAATCTGAAGGTCATCCACGATCTTGAGAAAATGGGTTGGTTAAATGATATATTTGCAAAAAAGTCTATCTTCGGTTACCTTTGTGTTGTTGGAGGTTACTCCACATGCTGCGTGTGCAGTGGAGAGATGGGCCTCTTCCCTCCTGACTTCTGTTCTTATGTCTCTGGCTCCAGAGTAGCAAAATGCTAAGTGGTAGCTAGGTGATCCCCAACATCTGAGGAGCTGGAAGAGGTGGCAGATCGAGTGCAGCGCCTCTGTTTGTAAGCCCTTTGATTTGCTGTTCATTTATAAGGCAGTGACTATCGTGAATTCTACTTAGCCTTATTGTTTGCATTCTCTTCTCATAGCCAATTCTTTCATCCCATTAATTTTTCTTCTGCCTCACTTCTTTCCTTAAAAATCTCTTATTTCTTCGCCACTGCCCCAAGGCCAAATTAAATTTGTCAAGAGTAGTTTGGAACTCATGTCCATAAACTTTGAATGCCAAACTGCAACTGTTGGGTTTTCACAGTTTTGAGAAGCTTGTCTGGCCCTAAAACAAGATTTCTGACTTGGCCTCTGCCTTCTCCATTAGTCACTTTATCATAATGGAAATTACAGAGTCCTCTTCAGCAGTCACATAAGCTATAAAGTCACATTCATGAAAACAAATTAAAATTTTATCCTCATTGTCTCTCTTGCCCAACACACCAATATATAATTTTATTTCTGACTTGGAAAAAATCATTTAGTTGATTGATATAGCAATAAAAAGGCATGTTAGATCAACCAAGATTAAAAAAAAAACAACTTGACTAAACTATCTTTGTTTCACAATAATCTTTTATCTCAAGTTACCAATACCTTACTTAAATCACTGAATGACATATAAAAGTTGTTCTCTGGCAAAACTTTTGTTGACAGAAGGCTGTAACTGATCTGAAGGAGCTTCTCAAAGTGTCATTTTGGTTCTGGGACAATCACGGGACCCAATTTAATTGTTTGTTTCTGGGTCATTTAGCTATTGCTAATGCACATATGCATTATTGAGGGTTCTTTCAGCATCACATCTGGAATTGAACAGGGTTGAGAGGAAGACATTTACGTGGAAAGTGTAGGAAAAACCTGGAGGGAGTGGGGGAGTGATGCAGGGAAGGGAAGGCAGCCAGGAAAGGTGAACTATTCAACCAGCATTACAGTGGGTGCCTGGAGCATGACCCAGAGGGCAGACTCTGGGAAATAACACAAAACACACAACTGAAGGGTGAGGAGGTAATTGCCATTACCAAGTCTCAAGACATTGGTTGAAGACTGCCCTGCTCCTGGCGGTATTAACTTCTTGGCACTTCTGGCCTGCCATGGAGTAGCACTCATCTTTCCATCCTTCCAAAGGTCAGCTACTGGTAATTAGAAGTCAGCCTGATACCAGCATACAGAAAGGTCCCAGGACAACCATGAGCCATTGACAATGTTGTTTATACAATTTTAGACTATCTGACAAACAGAGGAATAGAGAGAACAAAGTTAAGTCTTAAATCTTTGTTCTCTTTTTAAATCATTACTTCTGTCTCTATCCCTCATTGATAGTTTAATCAAGGGATTCCTTCATCTTTCTACTCATGCTTTTGCACTGGAGGAGATACTCAGAGGCAATCTGACAGTGGGAAAAATGAAGAGAAACAAAGCTACCTGAATGATTCATAAACTGGAGAAGTAGATCATGAATAATCAAGGGTTGTCAGAACGGGCCTTTTCAGCTAAGAGGATGCTTTAGCTATTTCAGCTGTACACAAGAACAAATCATCTCATGCTTGTATCATTGCCGTCATTAATGTCACGCATTTAGTAGACATCTCCATTTGAATATGACACTTTTAAACAGTATAAAAAGCAATCAAACTGATGTGCTCCTTTCCCCTTGGAATCTAAAATCTGAAAAAAACACTGAAATGGATATAAAAGCATAGTCCAGAGTGCACAAAATGAAATAAGGGCCATGAAAGCAAAGTGAATGAGAAAGCAAGCCAGGTGTAATATGGTAAGTAGTAAGTAACACAACCTCATGGTCAGGAATAGAATAGTGAGTAGTACAGTCTTTAGTAAAATGGAGAACCTGAGCTCCATCCAAGGGGGACAGGTTGCCACATGGAGATGCTGTCTCAATGGTTATGGATCGACCAAACTTTCCATAGTAGGTATATGGATGTTCATGCGACATTATCTAAAGTTTTAAATGAATAGGTAATTCACATACATTTAAAACACTGTGTGGCCCAAACATATTCAGGCCAGATAAAACACATTTGGTGACCAGATTCAGTATATAGGTCAAATTTAGTTGGAGACCTCTGACACAGAGAGATGTATGAATACTAGATGATCTTCATTGCTGAAGGTGGGAGAGGGGTGTGTGCGTGTGTATGTGTGTATGTGTGTGTGTGAAACAGAGACAGAGAGAGACAGAATCACCTTATGTGCTTATGATGACTGTATATACATACGCATTTATATATGTGTATATATGCATAAATGCATTTTATTGAAAATGAGACAAGTATATTTTCTGAGATGATGAATGGGAAGGATAGCAAAGGTAAGTGTTTTCCATATCCTTCTGCCATTTCAGTCATGTTCTCACTTCAAGGCCAACCCAGCCGTTGCCACATCACTGACTCTTTACCTTTATCAGAAAAGATTTTTGCCAAGAGTTTCTTGGTATGTAGGGGGATTTGCAGGGAAATCCATAATTGAATAGGTCTGGCATAAGGTGAGAGATTTAAACGGCTTGTTTTGTAAGAGGAGAGAGCATGGAGAAGTTTGTAAGGACTTTGAGCTGTGGCTTGAGAATAGGAATGACATATGCTGAGTGCTCTGTCTTAAGATATATTGTCTTTGTCACCTCTTGTAGTCCCAACAACAATCTTGTATGGTGTTAAGAAACCATTTTAGAGAAGGGAGGATATATCCCTCTCTACATACATGTACATAGATACCTAGAGTTTTAATGGTTTGCTACAGATGATAGAAGCAATACACGTCAGCACCAAGGCTCATATGCAGATCATACCGTGCATAAGGTATTCTACGCAGCAAGTATTGTCCACATTTTCCAGAAAGAAGGAAAAGTATGCATTAATTTGTATTTGTGGTGGTATTCAGGTTGGAATACAGGTTGATAAGTGTTGCTTCATTTGGGGACTTTGAGATAGAGCATGTACCTCTCATGAGCCTGAGCTCACCTGACTACATTACTCCATGACCCGTGTATCTACTGGACTCTTTTAACAGGTTAGCTAAATTTTTTCAGAGCAGTGGTTTAACCTATCAACAGTCATTTCAAGCAATTCAAAGCTTGTGCCTGGAGTAGAGGGAGAGGGTCAATCCTAACCAACTTAGAACTCCGTGGCTGAGAATGGCTGTCTCAGAACAAACTCTGATAGGGACTGTGAGAAGGGGGGAAATGGATGTTTGTCAGTAGCGGGTTATGTAATGTGTCATCAAAGCAGCAAGAGCAGAGAGAGAGTTGGAGGTTAGTGTAGGGCAGATGAGCAGATCAAGAGTAGTAAAGCAGAAACTCACAGGGTGAGGCAGGGACCAGCAAATCTGTATCCCTGAAAAAGGAGAGGGCAACACTTCTTCACCTCTTCCTTCTCCAAGAACAAGCTCTTCTTCCTGCCTATTTCTATTCTGTTCTCTGAATTCTTCCAATAAGTACCTATTTTTAATTTGAACTAGTCTGAATATGTTTCTATTCCATGAAATGGAATGACCCCATCTAAGGGGACCTTTCCTGGGGAAGTGTGATGTGAATCAAGATTGAAGCCATCATTTCTTCTTTACTTGGGAAAAGAAGAATGTGATTGGCAAGTAATTACTTCTCATGACTTCATCATCTTAAGGAGACAAGTTCATCCATACCTCACTAAGAAATAAGAAAGATGGTTGTTACCTGCTTTTGTCTGTTTCATTTTAGAGAGGAAATTGAGAAAAACTTGTCGAAGGTAGAATTGTTGAGGCAATTTTCTCTGGGCTATTCATTTTTAATGCTAGGTCTTACTTATAGACAGTCGGAATGAGGACAGAATACATGTCATTATTGAGATCAGAGTCAATAGTGGTGTGTCCCGCATTAGTTTTTCATCCCTCATCCCTTGATCCACCAACTGATTTTTATCCCAAAGGTTTTGAGGAATCGTCTTTACTTTTTGCTTTAGCTCACATAGCATTTTGTATCCCTGAATAGCAACATATAATTTAAAGATGTAATAGCATGAAGTTATGCTTATTTTTTAATGGATTAATTCTGTGTTGACACCTCTGCACAGATGTTGCTGTAGCATTAATTTCTATTTTCCCTGAACTGTCTGTGCACAGGCTAGCAGACTGGAAGAGGCTACTTCACCATTCAGTAGGTAGTTAGAAAAGACATTGAACCTATTTTAAATTACTAACAGATGGGTCAAATTCTGTTTTTTAACATGTGATTTAGAAACATACTAAGAACACGATTGGTGCTTTTGATAAGGTAATTTCATGATTAATCAATCAGTATTCATTGGACACTCTTGGAAAGAGCGTGATGGATGCCAAAACAAATATATCTAACAAATGCACAGAAGTGTAAATAAATGATCGAGAGAGCTGTCTTTTAATGGTATTAGTGAAATACTGTACTTTCTCTGATGGGACTGAATTGGAAACATTCATGGTGTTCGTGGAACAGAGTGATGGGGAGTAGATTATGTATACTGGATACATTTTCTAAGTAGTGATGGAAATTATTTTTTCTCACATACTTATTGTTGAAAGTCTATAATACTATTTTGCCTGCTCTTCATCCTTGGAAACACAGCCCCAGTAATGTAATTGACAGCTCTTTGGATTCAGGATGTTTTCCAAGTACCACCAGTTAGTCATAGTAAGCATCAGGGGTTATTATAACTTTGAGGAATTAAATAGATGGCTGAACCTGTATCCAGCTGAGAATATTCCTGGTGTGGGAAGATGCTCCTCTTGTGTTCCTCCTTTTTCTTCTCTTTTATCTCCTCCTTATCCTACTCTTTCTTCTCTTCTTTAGTCAAAATCCTACTTATGAATTGTTTTATTGACAATTACTTTATGCTTCTTAGAGTACAAATATAACACTAAATCCACATTTTTGAGAGATTTGTTTAATTAGGGATTAAAGTATAAAATATCTTATACAAGTTCTCTGATTTTATATGGCTATTGTCATATCTAGACTCCATGGGGATAATATTTTGGAAAATATTAAACCAATGTTGGTTTATAACCTTTATTCATTGATTTTTTTTACTCTCTCTGCTTTGGAAAGTGAAGAGCAGGTACATAGGCACTACCAGAAGGTGGAAGAGGAGATCATAAAACCCTCAAGTCTCTGTGAGTGAAAGAATAGAGGAGAAGAAATGGAAACAGTGGAAACAAGTGATCTGACACCTATGTATGTTCTCATTGCCTCGTCCAGTCACCACAAAATAAGAATAGTTGGTCACAGTGAAGGGCTGAGTTAATGACTCCTTGCCCAACCTGGTAGCTTTCTGTCCTGGAAGTTATTTGGATGCTTCCTGGTGACCTTTTGGGGATGCAGGAGGAAGCTGAGCTCAAAACCTGGTACCACATGGGTTTCAGGTTAGGCTGTGGTCAAACTGCAGGACATGGCTAAGACCCAAAAGGGGTTCCCCAGCACTACCAAATGGTGAGGCAGAGAACTGGCCTGGACTAAGCTAAGGAAAAAAAAAAGCCAAGAATTCACCAGACACACCTTAACACACAACTTCACAAGGTGCTCAGGACACACTAGATCAGCAGAAGACACCAACCAAAGACCCATGCAAAAATCAAGGACCCTACCAAATTATGTAGTATCACCTAAGCTTTTCTACGCTTTTTCTTCTTTAAAGATTTATTTATTTGAGAGAGAGAGAGTGAGCGAGCACACAAGTGGAAGGAGCAGGGAGAGGGAAAGAGAGAATCTCAAGCAGGCTCCCCGCTCAGCACGGAGCCTGATGTGGCACTTGATCTCATGACCCTGAGATCACAACCTGTGCTGAAATCAAGAGTCAGACACTCAACTGACTGTGCCACCCAGGAGCCCCACTTTTGCTACTCTTAAGATGCCATTTTGGGAAGAGGAAAGCCCATAATTATCCTTAAAAGACAGGGTTTACTTCCTAAAATAATCTTATAAACAGAAAGAACCTAAAAGACCTGTAATGTAACTTTTTAAACTTCATATTTTTATGGGGTAGGAATATGTTTGCTGTACATTTGAGTGTAACATGTCAATTTCAACCCATGATTCACAGTAAAATGTCTGAGAGCAGCTGGTTCTTTTCTCCATATACCATCTGTAGGAGGACTGGAGAGACCACTTCTTCTTCTTCTTTTTTTTTTTATTTTTTTGCGTAGTTAACCTACAGTGTAGTGTTGGTTTCTGGAGTAGAATTCTGTGATTTGTCACTTACAAACAACACCCAGTGCTCATCACTACAAGTGCCCTCTTTAATACACATCATTCATCCAGCCTATCTCCCACCTCCCTCCCTCCATCAACCCTCAGTTTGTTCTCTATCTTTAAGAGTCCCATATGGTTTGTTTCTCTCTCTCCTTTTCTTTTTTCCTCTGGGGAGGGCACTTATAATGGCAGAAACTGGAAGATCTTTATAAAGTTTTCCCGAGGATTTAGGCTTTAAACATAAAGCTTTGCAATATCAAGTTATATGAAGGATTGGATTTCACGAACACTCTTTTGAGAGTGAGTGTTTGCTGCTTGTAGAATACAGAATGGCTTTCTAGCATCAAAGAACAAACCTGCTTTCATTTAGTACTTTTCACTCAAGAATACTGCTGGTGGTGCTTTCTTTCAGGAGGATGGGAAGTTCAGGTCAAAGATTTTCAAGTTCTGAGTCGAAAGCTGTTTCAAGAAGCAGAAAGATAAGTGACAGCCTTGAGAAGCTTAAAAACACACTTATTGATAGGTAAAGTAAGTAATCAGTGGCATTCATGTTCATCATCTACTATTTCATGCTTTTTGAAATAATCCCTAACATGTGTGTATGAGTGCACGTGCTTGCACATGTGGACACGTGCGCACAACACACACACTACACACGCCTACCTGCTTTCCTTTTATTCAAGTTTTAAGCATGGATGAAGATCCTATTCAAGATTCTCCTCCTTGTTGAGGGCTTATGCAAACACTCCCATCTCTTCCTTCTTTTGAATATTTATTTTCTGTCTTCCTTATTTAGGGACTAATTGTATTTTGCCTCAAGATTTACCAACAGTTCTTGAGAGCTTGATGTTTCCTCAGGAAAGATTATAAGCTCCATAAGGACAGCAGGGATATCTTGTGATCTCACCCTGCTCTTCTGGGCACAAAGGAGATAACTAATACTTGGTAACTAACATTAAAACCACACAACTATCCCAAATAAGCAACATAGTCTTTTAGAAATTTCAGGTGAATCCTTTTCATCAGCTCTGCTAAGTCATGTTTACTAAAAAGCTCAGTGTGATGAACTTGTGTGTTGACTGAAAAAATGAAAGACTAGGAAGGTTCTGGGTAAAGTGGTGGAGGATGATAGCTTAAAGTCAGAGCTTTGGTTTACTTGTTTAAGCATGGTAGAGGTTTTGAATTATCCTTTTTGTGCATCATTGTGAACTTGCCTGAACTCACCCTAGAAATACTGAGAAATTATGACAGCAGGTAAGGGATTAGTTAATTCCCCAAATCTACAAGTCTGTTCCCCTACCCTCCTAGCATATGATTTTGGCATCTGTCTCACCAGCAAGCTGCTACAAATCTACAACATTGTGAAGAGAAACTCACAATATTTAAGAAATATGAGCATACTGTTTAGATTACATATTTCAAATATTGTACCTCCTCCTTAATGTCTGACTAAAGCCCAGCTGGGAAGTAATTTTGGTTCAGTAGAAGTTGTACGCCAATTTGTATTTTTCAAGTTTTGCTTCAAGGCTCAGGGAAGAGAATCCATCCTGTGCTAACGTGTTCAGTTTGGGACTTTTTGGAAATGGATGGAGAACAGTTGGAGTTCCAAATCTAATTGTGTGAAATATTCCTGACATTTTGGGGTGGATTCCAATTCCAATAGAGAAATTTCATTAGAGAGTTCTATGTCAAGACAAATTATATTTACTGTCTTTTCATAAATTGCAACAGGACTGTCTAACTGCAGTTATTGGCTACCGGTTTTTGCCAGGGAGGTTAAATCATTTTATGAGGCTGGAGGAGCAAACTTACAAAGTTAAGGTGCAGTGAACAACAGAAATACATTTGCCATTATGCTCTGAAGCTTGCAGAGCAGAAATGTTTACTAAGCCCTCTCAACTTTTTCCTCCTAAGCTTAACTTTTCAAAACTTAAGGTGACTATAACTAAGGTCTGTTATGTCATCTAGAAATTGTGGAATTCCTAGCTCTCTGAATTTAACTGGGAAGCTGTGTTGATATCATAGAACCTGCGGTGTCTTGGAAACTCTTTTAATGCTTAATCTCGTTAAGAGGTAGTATATTTTAACATGCATCACAATTGTGACTGCTATCTTTAGCATTTAAGAAGGAAGACTGATCCTGAGGGGTTTGATTATTAACTCTGTTATTATGTTGCTAGTGTACTCATGAAACTGTTTGGTAATGCACCCATAATTTATTTTTATTTTATATTTTGGAAGCATTGTTATAGGTTAATTGGCTCTATATTTTACAAGTTTGCATCATTAATGCCAATAAAAATCTGTTTATATTGTTCTTCTGGGATTCTGATTGCATTAAGGAATGATTAGTCCTAATTAAGTTCTGTAGTCTGTGCTAATTACAATCAAATAAGACTTGACATAAAAATGTGAAATTATGCTGAAGTAAACACATTTCTGATCATTAATTAGAAAACTACCAGGCAGACCTTTGAAGATGTTTTTATTTTATTTTGTATTGTTAGTTGCGAGAAGGAAACTTCAACAACAAGCCAGTGCGTTTGGAAGGGGTTTCTCCCATCGTGGTGACAGAAGCAATCTTGTTAATTATGAATTTGATGTCTCCTCATTTTACTCCTCATGAGAACTAAACTGTCCCCGCTGTTCCTCATCTGCCCTCCAGGTAGTAATATCATGTTTACATTACAGAATAAAAACGAGAGACTGAGGGTTTGAAGAGCGTGTGTTCTATCATATTGCCTCATTTAACTTTTATGCACTGTAGTCCTTTTCACGTTTGACATTTCCCTGATTTCTTTTTAATGCTGTGGGTTCATTTGCACTCTCCTGTGTGAGGTGGTAATGATACTTCTACCTGAACTTCCCTGGTGTGCTGCTGACAACTGATGGAGAGAATCCTTTCGCCCTCAGCACTGACTTTTTAATACTCTTGCTTACGGGGAAAAGATAAACAGGAGAGAATCATAATTTTTGGCCACCTACATCTGTTTCTGTCCTTTCATAGGAAGCAGTAAATGAGATAGTGCCTTTAAAACACAGCATGGTTCCTGGTGCTTGGAAGGGTTCCATAAATGTTAGCAAGATAATAATTACTGTTAGCATTGCATTGCACTCGGTCCTGCTGGAAGTCCAATTTGAGGTCAGTTAATTGGTTTTGAGCTCAGAAGGAAGAAAGTATTTCATCAGAATTCTCCCAACAATTTCACTTCCTCTTCTGGACCACTCCTGCTTGGAGATGCTTGGAGTTTGGCAGCTAAAACACTTACAGAAGCTGCACTCTCTTGGCTGCTTCGATGACCCTCAAATGCCCATTTTGATGCAGTCCTCCAGGCTCCAGTTCAGAAATAATACTCAAATCTTTGACCATTTATCTGTGCTCTAACCTTAATCTCCTTTTTTCTAAACCACCTCTTCCTCATTCATTTCCTCATGCCCACTTATTTTTCTCACCTATTTATCAACCCATGAGCTATTTTTCTACTTTTCTGACATTTAAATGTGCCATGATTTCGTTTTCTGTTTTCAAACATTTTTCTTTCTGCCTTAAAATTTTTTTTTCTCACTCTTCAGATACTCCTCATTATTTTATTCCTGTTATTTTCTGCTGTGGCCCTGTCTTCACTTGAGCTGCTGGTCTCCAAGACCCGACCCTTTTTTTTTTTAAATCTCATTACTGTTATTTCTCTATGATTGAGTCCACATTCCAGCCAATCAAGTATGCATTTTGCCTTTCACATATGACTCTCTCATTTCTAGCTCTGGGGTTTGATACATGACTTTTGCTGTGTGTGGAGTTTCCTCTTTGACACTTCATCAAGACTCCATTCACTTCCCCTCCCTTAAGTTCCCCCAGAATTCCTTTCTTTCAAGAATTTTTTACATCCAGATTATGGGAAATGCCTCCTCACAGGACTGGGATTATAGAATACCCCAAGTATCTTTGAGATCATGTAGTCAAATCTTCTTATGTTACAGATGAGGAAACGGAGGTCCAGAGTGGGTCACCTGACTGCTCAAGATTACAAGGCCGTTAGGTGTCAGAATAGGACCTGGTGACTCCAAATCCCATGCTCATCCTTGCACCTGCTATATCTCAGCACACACAAATATATGTCTTTTTTGGTATCTTATGATTTTTTTAAACTTTCTTTATGCATGTGTCTTTCCCCCCTCAGTTACTTTGTAGATTCTTAGAACTCAGGGACCCATACCTCCTTGCTTTTACCCTTTGTCTTCCATCATAATCCATAAATCTGACACAGATTGAATTCTCAACAAATGTTCACTAAATGCAAACATCATTGTCTGTATCACAATAGCATTTTTATTTTCTGTTTCCTGCCTCG
This sequence comes from Halichoerus grypus, assembly GCF_964656455.1. Taxonomy (NCBI): domain Eukaryota; kingdom Metazoa; phylum Chordata; class Mammalia; order Carnivora; family Phocidae; genus Halichoerus; species Halichoerus grypus. The sequence goes on from NC_135715.1 coordinate 103,406,754, forward strand.
ATTTCTCTATATTTGATTCCGTATCATTGTTCTCATTTCTTTTACTTGTTTTCCCTCTTTTGCCTTAACTCTTTCCCCCCAAGTTCCCATTATTTTAAAAATTATATTTGTCTGCATCATAATAGCTTTCTATTTTGTGCTCAGATCTTTGTTCCAATACTTCTTATATTATAACTAGATTTTAGTTAGAAGATAAAAGGTAGGTAGTTAACGGCTCTTTTCTTAGTGAGTTGGCAGCAAAACCCAATAGCATGGGTGTCAATTATTGTCGAAGACTTTGTACTTTATTTGTGTAGTATCTGAGGAAATTAACCCTCTGTGTACTAACTCCAGTCTTTTATCTAGTTGGCTGCTGTTACCCATGAACTTTTCAAATGTTTGACATGTTTCACTGGGAAGTCTCTTCATTTATTGGTTTGTAAGTCAGTTAGCAGCAGTATGGTAATCTTGCCCAATGGGAAGAGTTGAACTAGATGCTGTTTTTCTGTGTTGGTGGGATGGGAATATCTACACGTTGCTTTTTACAAATGGGTAACATATGGAATTCGGAGACAGAATGTGATTGTCTTGGAGTCCTGCTCCTATAGAACAATCTTGAAAGATGGAGGTTCACAGTTTTACTAAGGGAAGTTGGAAGGGCATTCTAGGGATAAGAAAAGGCATGATTAACTGCTTACAGGGGAAACAGGGAGCAGGATACTGTGTTCTCCTGCCTTTAATATAAACTAGAGTGGGTTAGAAGGTAATAGGGTATAAGAATAGAAGAGTTGCTCAAATTCTTTAAGTCAATGACCAAAAATCTCATATTTAATATAAAAAGGAAATATAAGGTGTAGCATGGCAACTATTGAGATTCAAAATCATTAAATGGAAGGGTCCCTTCCTTTGTAGGACTGGAAAGGCTCTGACTTCCATAAGAATTTCTTTTAAGTACCTTTTTTGGATGACTTCTTCTGATAAAAAGACTCTTTAGAAGCACCTGCTTACTCTGTTCCTACTCTGTGTTAGGTCTGTCTTTGCATTTATCAGCTCATTGGTCATCACAACTAATTCTGGGGTGAACATTATCAGTTTAATCTAACAGACAAGGGAAAAGAGTCACAAAGCAGTGAAATAGCATGCCCATACAAAACACAAACAATGCATGTGGTAGAACTAAGATTCGAATCTGACATTTATCTGACTTTACATCATTTTAATTTTTTTTCTAGGCTACATTACCCCTTAATGTTAAAAATGTCATACAGATTTTATGAACTCTAGTCACAAAACCCTGATGTGTTTGTCTTTTTCCATTGATGCCTAAGAAATGCCCTTCACCTCCCCACCCCCCACCCCTGCTTCCTGAAAGTAATTGTGTATTCAGTTTCACAATTGTGCATTCAGGTTACAACTCTGCCTTAGTATCTCAATTGTGAATATATAGAACAATTCAGGAAAATCAACATTAATTAATAATTATGTAGAAAATTATTTCTTTCTTCAGTTGAAAAAAATGTGATGAAGATTCAAAGATGGCTTTGTGTAAAATTGGAGATATGCACATTTACACATTCATAGATTGGACTGCTGACCTTCAGCCACCTTCATCCTCCTTCCCCTGATCCACACACACATGCACACACACATACACCCTCACACACTCAAATACTCATCATTCAGGAAGAACCATTATAAGGTCATGTGATGATAGTTCTTCATTCTATAAATCACATTATTTGTTCTTAAGAAAACAGTAGGTTGCTTATGAGCTCATGGAGGTTACTAAAGCCTTTGGAGGTGCCGCCTATGCTGAACTGGGGAAAAAAGGCAGTGAAATACAAATGAACAGGCGACTTCATGGGGAAAATTGCATATCTGATTCAGATCATTTGTCTTTCTGGAAAATTATGGTCCTACACCAAACTTTGAAGAAACTTCCTTTTAAAAATCCCAATAGCAATCTCTGTGTGTTTAGAGAAATATTGTGATGATGTTGATACCATCTTGAATTCTGTTCAAAATAATCAGCCAGCTATGTGGACATTTTATTGAACCCAAATATTTGAGTAAAATTTCCCATTTCCATGTGAATATTTACATTCAAGAATGTGCAGTCTTCATTTTGTTAGATTTTTCTAATGATTTGAAATCTGTTCATGAATACACTGAGTTTTTATTATTTATTTCAACTTCCTTAGATCCCTTCTATTCCAAATAGCTGTGAATAGTTACATCATTGTATTCTTCTTCTGTTTTCTTTTGGAAGTTGGATATCATATAAAGTTACTATTTACTGATGCATGAGTGCATTTTATAACTTTTCTTCTCTTTTGTAAATAAAATAAGCATAGTCTTATTAAGTAAATAAATCTAACTGCTCAGGGGTGCCTGGGTGGCTCAGTCATTAAGCATCTGCCTTTGGCTCAGGCCATGATCCCAGGGTCCTGGGATCGAGCCCTGCATCGGGCTCCCTACTCCACGGGAAGCCTGCTTCTCCCTCTCCCACTCCCCCTGCTTGTGTTCCCTCTCTCTCTGTGTCTCTCTGTCAAATAAATTAAATAAAATCTTTAAAAAAAAAATCTAACTGCTCGGAAAATCCTAGTATATGTGCATGTATTATATATATCAAAAAAGACTTCTACCAGTCCTTTAAAGAATTATTTGATGTAAAACAGGAGAGCTAGAATGTTTTCAGGCTTTTTATATTTATTTATTTATTTATTTATTTATTTATTTATTTATTTATTTATAGTCTACATTGAAGTTAATTTTTTTTTAATTTTTATTTTTTCCAAGATTTTATTTATTTATTTATTAGAGAGAGAGAGAGAGAGAGCACAAGCAGGGGGAGCGGCAGAGGGAGAGGGAGAAGCAAACTCCCTGCTGAGCAAGGAGCCTGACACAGGACTCTATCCTAGGACCCTGGGATCATGACCTGAGTTAAAGGCAGATGCTTAATCCATTGAGCCACCCAGGTGCCCCTGAAGTTAATTTTTAAATGAAGATGTGATTTCAGTTCTCAGCCAAGTCCTATTACCAATAATTTTCCTCTCTAGCCAACAAATGTTTATGAACAAGTCAGTTGGTGGAGTTAGAAGGTACTGAAGCCTGCCCAAGCATGGCGGTTCTTTTATATTTGGATTCCCTAAGGAAAGAAATGAACATCACCTGCTGTTTTCTTTCCCCAGGGCAGTGGCTCAGCTTTGCAGGTAGTGAAACTGCCCATCCTCTACTGTGTTGCACTAGCACCTTGTGACTCTTTTACATCCATTGCACTGTAAGACGTTTTGATGCTTAGAGCCCAGATTGCATGTATTGGCATGACTGTACGAAGACATGGAGATATCTTAACAGAAGTAACCATGTACCTCTCTTGTTGGCTACTCTAGGTCATAATTACTTCTGCACTTGCCATGTTCCACAGATTTAATGTCAGCACATTAATTTGGCTTCCCTTGTAGAGAGAGCTGAACCTACATTTAGGCTTTTTATTATACAAGGAAGAGGGAAAATTTTTATTTTTCTAGATTCTGTTATATATATTTCAAATGGCACCATCTTGTCATATTATTCACTGAAGTTTTACCTTCTAAAGATTTTTTTTTTTTTAAAGATTTTATCTATTTATTTGACAGAGAGAGACACAGCGAGAGAGGGAACACAAGCAGGGGGGTGGGAGAGGGAGAAGCAGGCTTCCCGCAGAGCAGGGAGCCCGATGCAGGGCTCGATCCCAGGACCCTGGGATCATGGCCTGAGCCGAAGGCAGACTCTTAACGACTGAGCCACCCAGGTGCCCCTACCTTCTAAAGATTTCATTTTGCCTTGGAATTAAAGTCAGTCTAATAAGGTGTTGATTACGTAGTTGTGTTGGTACCAGAGCGGAGAGAGAACTGCTTTGACTTTTTATGTGTATGTGTGTGTGTGTTTGTGTGTGTGTGTGCATGCGCATGCACGTGTGTGTGTACATTTACAACGAATCCTAAACTTTACATCTTTTGCAGATTATTAAAAAGAAAATCTGAGCTAATATCAATATTGAACAGGGAACCATTTTCACACCTTTCAATACTGAAGCAGTAAGAACTACGTAAAAATTATGCAACCTGAAGTCCCATCTGAGCCATGTTAAGTAATAAATATGGGCTGTTTGTGAGCAGCATGCACATTTGTCTGTGACATGGCCTGAAGTTTGTGTCAGGGAGGTTAAAGAATGCCTCCTGTGATCCTCATCCTACTGGTATGTTGGCTGATTCCCTGTTATATCCCCATCCACATCAATAATGAAAAAGAAAGCTTAGTCAATTCTCCCAGCTTCTTTTAGATATTAGCGGGGCATAACAAAATAATTAAATATTTATCTCCACCCAGACTAATACTGTAACAAATATGAATTAATTGAATATCATGTATCTTATTTCATATTTGTTGACCATTTTATATTTTGCAAATTCTGTATCATGTATCAATTTTTCTATAGCTATATAGTTATAAACTATTTCTCATCTCATGACTCTATGAAACTGTGTTATCAAGGACTAGAATATAAACAATTGAAAGAATTTTCTGTGGAAAAAATGCAAATTTTCCTCAAATCAATACTGTACAAAACATTTTCTTCCTAGGTGTGTAGATGACAAGCAAATTAATCTTAGTGTTCTCTTAGTTTTGAAGGTATTACATTTAATTCTATTAGGGTAACTTTAAAAAGTTTTTATGTCACATCATTGCCAATGACTAATAGTGAAAATTTGCATGCAGACAGACATTCCTGAGTGTAAATATGTAGGCTGTCTCTGCTCTAAGATGTAAATATTCATGTAAAAATGGGCAGTAGTGAATGAAAAGGTAGTTAAATTAGATATTTGTCACTTTAAGGGAAAGACGTTGTGGGCAGCTTAAATTATGCCTGAGAAAATTTAGATGACTAAAATGTGTACTAATTCTCACAGGAATGTTTAAATTACAGTATGAAGCATTTTAGCAATTAAAAGTTTCCTGTAGATTTGAATCACATTAACATCCAGTAAAGACAGATGACCACCTAACAGAAATGAAGGCAGGAGCTCTCTGGAAAGGACTGGGGTGGCTAGTTTAATATATTTCCATATCAGAGATTAAACAACTCATGAAGAATATACAAGTTAATGGAGGATGACTTGTAAAGTTTGTATCCGTGAGAGACAAATGATGCCTGTGGCCTGGTCAGACCTAGAATTCTGCACTTGGACCATTCATTGTAAAGGTACGATGTAGTGGGATAAGAATTGCAGAGACACTCTGGCCAATTTTCATGGTAACATAAAAAAAGCAGAAATTAAGGCAAACGCCAACAGTAATGTTTCTATAGAGATCATATTGCCAATGAAAAACTTGGACGAAGAATTCTTTACAATGAATTCAGTAGGCCAGAAGTCTTTTTATTTAACTATGAATCACCTGAATACCAATTTAATTCCAGGTCAATTGATGTTATCATTAGTTCTTTTAATATCTATGAAACAAATATCCATCATAAAATTTGGAATGATATGTGAAATACTTTTCTGAGCATGATTGATATTTGTTGGCTTGGTTTCAGCAATAATTACTTGAAGGATCCAGCTATCCAGATAAATTTTATATGATGCCAAAGCTATAAGACTTAATGGTTTCATATCTAATCCACTCTACTAGCGAGGCCTGGAAAGCAGTCTATTATCAGTAAAAGACTGTATCCTAGTTTGGACTGGATCAGGAAAATACCCTGTGGCCAAAATTTCTATTTGCAACCCAGAGTGGAAAGCCCTTTCTGCTTTCTACAGTGTAATGATAGAGGAGTGGGTGGAAATGCATCTTAATAAGGATGTCCTGTGGCAGAGAGTGAATTGAACATGTGGAAACAAATTATTTTAAGAAGCTGCTTTTTGAAAAAAAAATAATAAGAGGTAAATCAACTTTAATTAAGGGGAAACTATAAAGCAAACACTCAGGCCAAAGGGTACATTACCTCTTCAGATGTCAACTTACAAAATGTCTTTGTTAGCTGTTAATAAAACTGAACTTATGACCTAATGGACAACCCGAAGTGCTTGGTGTATTTCTTTAGCTGACCAGATGGAAGTAAGTTCCCCCAGAATAAGATTAAATTTGACTATGCTCTTTTGTTTAATGTGGTTGATTTTTCTGGTGTGTGTATGTGTGTGTGTTTTAAAGATTTTATTTATTTATTTGTCAGAGAGAGAGAGAGAGAGAGAGAGCACAAGCCGGGGGAGCGGCAGGCAGAGGGAGAGGGAAAAGCAGGCTCCCTGCTGAGCAAGAAGCCTGATGTGGAGCTCGATCCCAGGACCCTGGAATCATGACCTGAGCTGAAGAGAGATGTTTAACTGACTGAGCCACCCAGGCGCCCCAGTGTGTGTGTTTCTATTCCTAATGTAAGAGATAGAACTCTTCCCCCACTTTTTTTTATACAAGAGCCTATCTTACAGAAACCCTTCTATTTTCATGGACATCACAATGTGTAAAATATTTTGTTTTATGTAAATGAGGAGAATAATAAAAATATCATTGTTTATGAAAGAGATAGTGATAGTTCATAAATTGTACCTATTATTAATCACTGGGGATACAAATGACCTTAAAGTAGTCTCCTTTTGTTCTTTCATTTCTGAACTGAGTCCTTTGTTCCACATTTTTGTATAAACTGCAGTGTAATTTTTGTTACAGCTTGCTCTGTTCTTTAAGGGTTGACATAAAAATGCTTCTGACAGTCTCTAGACCTAAAATGTCACATGGGGCTTTTTTGTCCTGCAGACAGAAAGGTACAGAGTAAGTTAAAAATCACTCTGAAAACAGTATAGAGGTTCCTCAGAAAGTTAAAAATAGAGCTACCCTAAGACCCAGCAATTACACTACTAGATATTTATCCAAAGGATACAAACATAGTGATTAGAAAGGGCACATGCACCTCAATGTTTATAGCAGCAATGTCCACAATAGCCAAAATATGGAAAGAGTCCAAATGTCCATTGACAGATGAATGGATAAAGAAGATGTGGTATATATATAATGGAATATTATTCAGCCATCAAAAAGAATGAAATCGTGCCATTTACAAAGACATGGATGGAACTAGAGGGTATTATGCTAAGCGAAATAAGTAAGTCAGAGAAAGACAATTATCATATGATTTCACTCATATGTGGAATTCAACAAACAAAACAGATGAAGGGGCGCCTGGGTGGCTTAGTCATTAAGTGTCTGCCTTTGGCTCAGGCCATGATCCCAGGGTCCTGGAATCGAGCCCTGTATCGGGCTCCCTGCTCCGCTGGAAGTCTGCTTCTCCCTCTCCTACTCTCCCTGCTTGTGTTCCTGCTCTCACTATCTCTGTCAAATAAATAAAATCTTAAAAAAAAACCAAAACAGATGAACATAGGGGAAGGGAAGGAAAAATAAAATAAGATGAAAACGGAGAGGGAGGCAAACCATAAGAGACAAACAGAGTTGCTGGAGGGGAGGTGGGTGGATGGAAGGGGTAACTGGGTGATAGGCATTAAGGAGGGCACTTGACGTAATGAGCACTGGGTGTTATATACAACTGATGAATCACTAACTTCTAGTCCTGAAACCAATAATATAGTATACGTTAACTAAATTGAATTTAAGTAAAGAATTAAAAAATAAAATAGTGAAAAAAAATCATTGGGAGTAAATTTCCTAATTCTTTGATATGATATCTAGTACCTTCACTTAAACTCAGGTGAATTATGACGTGACAATGATGTTAAATATCAGAGAACAAGGGTGGAGAACCATGATTTCCTTTGGTGGCTTTGTCAGGAGTGTGGAGATCAGTCCTGCTTCCCTTGTGCACCTATGGTATCTTAGATATTGTCCCTTATGGGGCTTATTATGTTGGATTATCATTATTTGCATGCCTTAAGTCCTTGAGGGCAGGCATTCTTTCTTTTGATCTTTAGGTCTACACCAGGATTTTTCAACCTTGATGATATTGACACTTGGAATGAGAGGATTCTTTGTTGTTAGGTGCTGTTTTGTGCAATGTAGGATGTGTACAGCGTATCTGGGCTCTACCCACTAGATGCCAGAAGAACCGCCCCCCCCACACACATACACTGCTGTGATAATCAAGAATGTCTCCAGACAAGGACCAGCTCGATGTCTGGCACATAGGTGACATTTAGTAAATATTTCCTGAAGAAATAGGTGCAGTGATGCTGCTGCATAAAACAACGTATTTCCCAGGGAAGCCAGAAATTTTCCTGGGTTTAAATGCATCTGGATGTGCCATTTAGTCATGTCATAGTGGGAAGGCAACTCTGACTTCCTATCCCTAATTCTGGTGTCTAACTCTGAATAAATTCGGGTAACTTTGCCTCTCCACTCACACCCCCCACCTCACTGGCAAACGGTTGGCAGCAGGTCATCTCACTGTGTAGACGTCTTTGCTCATTTTCATCTGAGGAGTCGTGTAATCCATTGCAATCAGATACAGAACCTTGCATAGACCCCCTCACGGCCAGCAGGGGTGGAGGAAACTCGATATTGGCAGAGTGGAGCCAGGCTCTGACTGCCGTTAAGTGTGCACTATATTAATCTCCATAGCTAAGGGGTCAGTATATATTTACAAGAATTTCATCTCCACTTTTCACCTACATGACTTAGAACAATTCCACTAAGTTCTCCGACCTGCTGTTTTCTCACCGATAAAATTAAAAGAGCAGTAGTATCTACCTTCCTGACACTGTATTGGAATACTCATCACACTTGGTTGTTCTTTTTTCATTGCTTGCCCCTCTTGCTGGCCTGTAAGTTATGGGAAGGGGCAGGCTCAGATCTCTCACTCACTAGAGTCTCCATCAAAGTGCCCATATGTAGTATTCCTCAGTTAAAGAAATGAAAGTGCTTCATAAGAACATATACTATGCAAATGTTAGTGATGGTCATTTATTCATTCAATAAATATTTAATGAGCACCAACTTTTTCAAAGCCCAGTTGGGGTACTCTCTCAATTTAGAACTACATCAGGAAATGGATTTAAATTCCTGACTTCATGGACCTTGCATTCCAGTGGGCCAAGCTGTCAATAAGAATTGAAATCTCTCCCTCTCTCTCTCTATCATCTACCTACCTACCTACATAATTTCTGATATTTGTGAATGGATAAGTGCTATGAAGAAAATATAGCAAGATGAGTGATTGTGAAACCTATTTTATAGAGAGTGGCAAGGAAAGGCTTCTCGGGAAGTAATTAACATAATATTTTTATCATTATCTTGATTAACATTATCATCAAGGTGCTATTAGTATTTCATTAGTAGAATTTGTACCTTGATTCATCTTCCTAATAGGGATGCTGAACTGTTTATATTCTCTGACCTGATTCTGCTTGAAACCACCAGTAAGAAATGGGGCCAGGGGTAGATCTTATTGGTTTGAAATGGAGGTTTTGACCATGTAATGAATCATTCCTGTGACCTTAGTCCACCCCGTCTGCATAGGAGACCCTTGATAAGGAAGCTTTACCTCTAACACTTCACATACTATTTGTCTCCTAAACAGGGCCCCCGCATTTTTTCTTTCATTTGGTGTAAAGAAGGTTACTTTAGCGAGCTACTTCAAATCCTTCTTAAGCTCTTTTTATAGTAAGGTTTCTCAACTTTGGCACTTTTGATGTTTGGAGTCAGGTAATTCTTGGAGGGCTGTTCTGTACATTCTAGAATGTTCAGCATCATCTCCAGTCTGTACCTACTAGATGCCAGTAGCATCCCCTCTCCAGTTGTGACAATTGAAAATGTCTCTGGGCATTGCCAAATGTCCCCTGGGGGCCAAAATTGGCCTCAACTGAAAACTGCTGCCTTTTAGGAACCTTCTCTGTCCGTCTGGCTGTTGTATATAGTGTCTCCTGCAAGTGCTTTTGCTGACCCACTGTGCTTGCTTATGCAGCACCACAAGCTCCTCTCTCTTCCCCTGTGATGTGTATCCCATCCATCCCTTCAGACCCAACTGAAATTATACCTATTGCATGAAGCCTCTTCCTAAGCCATACAGCCTGTTTCACCTCTTCTACTTCTAAATTCCTATTCTCAGTCATTTCTGTTTCATCATTGCTGTCTTCATCCATTAGCTGAGCCCACTGTTGTTTATTGAAAGGCTTACATCCTTTTATGCCACCTAGATGATAAATTCTTCGAAAGAAGAGACCACACCTTAGTCACCTTCGCATCTCCATGGGGCATCTAGAAAAATACTTGGAATAAGGACATTCATTAAATAATGGGTTGAATTTAGCAGAAGCACTCCTATTCACCAATAACCCCATCCTTAGCCAGGAGAAGTGATAAATAACACAGTTGGCATGGTCTTTGTAACAATCAGTCACTTGGGAAAATTAATTTTTTATGAACTCAATGTACAATTCAAGTGTAACAAATACTGTGGGGGTTCTGTAGCTGATACTGGGGGAACTGAGTTTACAGAGCTACTTTCTCTGGAAGAAGATACCCATCTAGGGTGATCCAGAGTTGGACGGTCAGAACACTTTAAATAATGGATTTCCACATCAGCAACGAGGCTCCACCTCATTGTTAGCTCTTTATGCAAAAGATGGTTGCATAACCATTTAAGAGCTTGAACTTGATTATCTTTGGTAATAAGGTAACAAGGTCCTTGGAGAGGAATATATAGAAAGGGGCATCTATTCAGGCAAGGCAAACGTGTGTCTTTCTAGATGTTGATGGTTTGATTTAACTCTTGAAGGGTTGGTTAATAGGTCTCATTGGAAGAAAAGCCTGCACATTCCATTCTTTTGTGTCCAAGTGAAACTTGTTATTCAGAGTGTATCTATTTGTTAAGTAAATTGAGTACTCATGTGGCATTCAGGTAATTATTGAACACTGGAGAACCAAACTCAAGGTCCTTTTAATAACATCTGAGAAGTGTAGGACAACCACAGCTTTCTAACATTGTGTGCCGGCATCTCAGGTCTCCTAGTGTGTGTTTACTCCACTTAGGCTATGATTGATAGTCCTCCTTCTGTTTTCATTTGCACATTTAACAGACTGCGTAGGGATTTCGGAAACATGGGCCTATCTCATGCTTTCTCATAAATAAACTCTTTTAAATAGTAAAGAGAATTGTATTATTTCCAAATAGAACAACTGGATAAAAAATGCCTGGGGGTGTAGACTTACCTGAGAAATGCTCACGTGGTGAGGAATTCCTGGGTCAAATGCCATACCCACTCAGGTGGTTTCATTTCAGCCAGTCAGGATAACGGTGCATAATGACTGTTTACTTGATTTCATTGCTAGGTTATAACATACCCATTATTCTATTTGCTAGCCACTCTACATGTAGCAATTAAAGAATCCTAAACACAGCCCATTGTGAGCTTTCCCTGTGGGGAATTCCCTGTCATTCCACAGGCCTTTCTTTAAGATCCATGCCCAACCCCTACTCTCCACCCCCACCCCCCAGTAGGGAGAGGCTGGTGTAAGTGGCTTGCTACCTCAGGGGCAGAGCTGGGCCACCCAGGTGCTCTCCTGGGAATTAGGAATTAAGATTTGCAGAAACTAGTTAGTCTCTGTTAGTAACTAGAAGTTAACAGTGTGGTCATGGAGAGCCACACTTCATCACGTTCAATTTGGGAACCAGAGGTTGTGGACGAGGACGTAAAGCAGAGGAAGAGCCATTGAGAGTGTAATTGCTCTCCACAAACTTTCTAGTTTTTGCTTCCCTTCCCTGAGAATACTTGACTGTATGTCCTTCCGGTAGGATCCATGTCATCATCCAAATCCTTACAACAAAGTCATCTTCTTTTGCTTATGCTGGTTGACTGGGTTTCTGCTAGCAACAGAGCCTCGAAAGCAATTATTTCCTGTGTTTTCCTAATGAGAAAGGTGAAGTCCAGAGAAGTTAGTAACTCATCCAGAACAGTGGAGCTAACATGTGTTTGAGTTGGGATTTCAGCTTCGCACTCAGTGTAGACTGTTTGTGCAACTACTTGTGTGGTCATGTTTTCCATCAGCATAGTTTAGTGTGGATGCAAATAGTTTTGTAGAGTAGATGAGTTGTGAATTGTCTTGTGATTGGGCACCTGTGTGAATGTGGCCCTTTCCTTGGTGCTGCTGTGCGTGCATACAGCTGGGTTCATTGCTTAAGACATGTTTCCTCACCTGCAGGCCAAGATTGACAGTTCTCTTTGCTGCTTTTCCACAAAGCTCAGAGCCATGCCTGCTTACTTAAAGCTATTCCCTCAGCTTGGAGTTTTCAAGTGTTGTCAGTCCTGGAGTACTTTTATTTGGTCTATAAAAGTTTAAATGTCTGCCTGAGTCATCTTTGGGTGTTGTAACAAAATGCCCATAGTCTGGGTGCCTTAAACAGCAGATATTTTTTTTCTCATCATTCTGGAGGCTGTGAGATCTGGTACCAGGGTGCCAGCATGTTCAGGTTCTGGTGAGGACCCTTTTAGTGGCTGGCAGAGGGCAGCCTTCTGGCTATAGCTTCATCTGGAGGGGGGGAGAGAGAAAGAGTGAGAGAGACTGAGAAAGAGTGCTCTGTGGTCTCTTCTGAGGGCACTAATCCCATCATGAAGACCCCATCCTCATGACTCATCTAAACCGAACTATCTCCCAGAGGCCACATTTCCTAATGTCATCACATTGAATTTTAGGGGGGCCTCAATGAATTTTAGGGGGATACAAACATTCAGTCCATAGCAGTGGTCTATTCTATTTCCAGTGTGGAAGAGGTATATTGTATTCCTTAATTAATTTGCATTGACGTCCTCACGAATTTGCCAGGAGTGTGCCCACACTGCCCTGGTGCACACACATTGCCACCACATGTAGTTCTTTCATCCCTGCTCTGAGCTTCTCTGGCCCCCCTTGGAATTCCCCATCCAGTCCACTCAGCATCGGCCTCTCCCTCATCCCCTTCCTCTACCTGGTCTTCATGGTCAGGACAGTGAGGGCTGCCCCGACTCCAAATTCACTGGAGTCATTCAGTGAGATTGGCTCTCTGAGATCAGACCTCTGCCTCCCTCAGACCTCACCTCAACCTCTCAGCCTCTTCCTCCCTTGCTATCTGTGCCCCGGTCTACGTAGACATCTTCTGTGCCCTGAAGTCCATCGTGCTCTTTTGGTCTCCAAAGCTTTGACCGTGCTGTTCTCCCAGCCTGGAAGGCTTCACCTGCCTAACTGCTCACATCCCAGGGCTCAGCTTTATCCTCACATCCTCAGAGAGGCCTTTCTGACCCCTAGACTTGGTCCTGTGCCTTGGATCCACTTTTATCTCAGATTTCCTGTATTACAACACACAACACCACAGCTTATTAAAATTGCTTTTGAAGTGTCTGTCTCTCAAACTATAAACTGTCGGGGGCAATGACCATATGTCTTGCTCACTTTTATGCACCCAAGCCTCTCGCAAATAGCAGTCCACAGTCAGGATGATGATACCTGAAGTAGAGGGTATGAGTCTCATTCTAAGCACCGGGTATTTTCTAAAAATGCCCTTATTTATGGCTATGGGTACATGTAATTGTTGTCTCTGAATTACTCTGATGGACTGTTAGGAGATTTAACTTGGTTGGACTCAGGGTCTCCTCCCTCACTGTGCTTGTGCCCTACTATTGGAGTTTTCCAGTTATCACTCATGTGTTCACCGAGGTTACTCCTGAGACAGCCGTTGCCTCTGCAGCTGTCTGGTGCCGTGGGTGGGCTTGGAAGTCATGGGGGTGGGGGGTGGATATCAAGGCCTTCTGAGCCCACCTCTCTTGACGTAACCTTATTTCATTCCGCAAAGGTAATTTCTGCCTCCCTGGGTGCAGTTAGTGTTGTAAGAGCTGAGTCTTTATTATCCTAGAACCAAAACCCTCTCCTGTACCATTACTCCCACTTTAAAGAATCTCTTTCTAATCTCAGGAAACCCCTCTCTGCTTCCCGCTTCTCTGAGACTCTTTATTCCTTCCCTAAATACCAGTGATTCTCTTTTTCTTTCCAAAGTAGACTTTGATGTCCTGTGAATTTCAGAACCCGAACTAGTGGCACACGAATAACATATCCCCTTTCCTTGTGAGCAGGGAGGACTTAATCATCAAAACCTCTGAGGAGATGAAGAGAATTGGCAATATTTGTGTTCTCTTTTTCCAGTGCAGCAGTGAATGGTAAAACAAAATAATTACATTTGCATAATAAAAGAGTCTGAATGTTCATATCTTGTTAGAGTAATGTTTGTTGAATGCTTACTATGTGTCAGACACTGTGCTAAGTGCTTTACAGGGAAAATCACCTGTAATCCTCACAAGAACCCCTGGAGGTAGGTGACTCCTCATCTCGTATATGAGGAACAGAGTGGCTCAGAGAGGGGAAATCATGTCACAAAGTCACAGGAAGGGATTCCAGCCCAGTCAGCCTGACCTCAGAGCCTGCAATCTTACCTCTGCTGCTCTTTCCCCTCTAAAGACTGATGGGGGTTTGTTGGATGAATAATTCGATAAAGGAGACCTTGAGAACTTTCCCCACCAACTAATAATAAGAATTCTATTAGCAGCTTTGTGCAGACTGGTGGCCCTCTCTTTATTTCCTAGAGTAAAAGAATAACAATAAATAGGAGAGTTGCAGGGTATATAATAGAGTATGCAGCAGACTTTGGGAAATATTTTTGACAAATGTCATCTGTCACCATCTCTCTCAAACTACATCTTTTAGACAGATCAATTTTGATCTCAGTTTGGATTGATGGTAAATATAATCTTACCTCCTTGGTAAACTGAACAAACATTGACGCCTGGGTGTGAGCCCCACTCCCCACTGCCCACACCTTTCTGTGAAAACTTGCTCCAACAGGCTCATGGCAGGGAGAGAAGCTGTAGTAATTTTTTCTTTGTATCTGTTGTTTGATTCTCACGGGGATCATCAGGGTTTATTTCATTAAGAAAACTCTCCATAGTTGGACCAGGATGCATTCTCTGAGAATATTAAATGGTATATGAAGAGTGTCTAGACATGTTAATGCCCTTTAATGTAGTACTGTCGTGTAAATTAGACCGCAATTCTGTAGTCTGACTTCTTAAGTCAGAAAACACTGGTGTTTCATTATCAGCCTCTGTATTAATCACGGATATAGTGTAAATACTTTTGCAATTGCTCCTAACTGTTGAGACTGATATGAAAAATATTGCAGGTTTACAGTCCTTTACCCCAAGTCCTGGGGGCCAGATGCCTTTCAAACTGTGGGTATTTTAAAAATATAATGTAGTGTATATGTACTTTGTGTCACCTAGCACTCCAGCAAAATGTAATCAGTCATGGTGATATTTCCACAGCAGAATATAAGAACATTCAGTTCAAATGTCAGTTACACGCAGATTTTACTATCAGATTAGAAGATAAGGTTTTGCTCTCAAATAAATTGCAAAATATGTGTATATACATATATATATGCAAAACTGGAGTTGAGGGGTGCCCGGGTGGCTCAGTCGGTTAAGCATCTGCCTTTGGCTCAGGTCATGATCCCAGGGTCCTGGGATCAAGTCCTGCAATGGGCTGCCTGCTCAGCAGGGAGCCTGCTTCCCCCTTGGCCTGCCGCTCCCCCTGCTTGTGCTCACTTTCTCTCTCTCTCTCTGACAAATAGATAAATAAAATCTTTTTTTTTTTTTAAAGCAAACAAACTGGAATTGAAAGAAGGGGCTCTGTGTTCTCTTTCTCTGTCTCTTTCTTTTTATAAGAAAAACTTAATCATTGGTGGGGATGGAACCAATTTGGGGAAGAGGTTGGAGGAGAGATTTGCACCTTGGAGACAATAGAAGGGACAGGATGCCAACTGCTTACCAGGAGGATGGGGCAGGGGTGGCGAGTGTGGGGAGTGGCTGGCTCTGTGAGTGGGAAGCAGAGAGCACGTGTGAGCGTAAGTCTGATGAGCTGGTTTTCAAGTCATCATGGGGGGCTAGTGTATTCTTAATGCTGTAGGGACAATATTTGGGTTTGCAAGGGCAAATGCCAGTGCGTTAAACAGATCATCAAGCATAACTGACCCTATGACTGAAGCAGGGATTCCTGGCTCCCACACCTTGATGTCAGGACCCCCCTTGTGCTCTCTGTGTCCTTTGTACAGACTCGAGTAGTCCCTCAGGTTCTGTGGGCCCTTCTCTGCTCAGCGCAACACAACGTCTTATGCTTTAAGATGCTACCCTGGCTTTTCATTTCTAGTTTGAAGAGTTGTGCACAATCTAACTTTTAAAGATCTCATTGAAAAGAAATATCCAATTCCTTTTTCTTTAAATGCTGAGCAATTGGATTCCAAATTAATGCTGTGCCTTAGCTTGCACCATTATAATATTTCCAAAAGTTCTCTTGTATAAGAGGCAATAAGACAACTTTTAACATCTATGAGGCTGAGGGAAAGACACTTTTTGACTTATTTTTATTTTAACTTTCTTTGGAGTGGATTCCTTCCTTTCGTCAGTCAAGAACTCTGATCTTTTTCAACATTTTTACATGTAGATTGATGTCGCTGTGTGCTGAGAAAATAAGTCTTGAATTCTCTCTTTTTTAAAACTAACAATCTGTCCTTAAATATAAGAAAAATACATTATAAATTTTATTTTATTTTAGAATAAAATATTAGGTTTAAAAAATAACACATAGATCACATTTTAAACTTTAGAATTTTTTTAAAAAATTAAGAATATTATAATATAGGACAGCAAAGATGTTTCTTACTGTGTTTCCACATATGCATAGGGACAATTTTAAGACTTCAAAATAATGATTGATTGGTTGGCAATGAGGTTATGAAGCTCATAGGAAGTAAAACCAAGGAAACCTCATAAGGGCACAACAGAAGTACTGAGATAACCTCTGGAAATGTACAAAGCTATATTCTAAATCTCGGAAGATTTTAGAAAACTATAAGGATTCAGAAGCACACATTTGTGCTCTCAGAGTGATGCAACAAACAAAATGTGGCTTCTGGAAAACTCTATTGTATATTTGTATGTGCAGGCTTCACATTTCCAGGGAATTCAGTTTGCACCGTGCAAGATACCTATGGAGCAAGGAAGCAAATAAAATAGGATTTATTATTTTATTAAGCTCAAACATGTACTATTTTGCTGAGTGAAATGGCTCAATATTTACCATTATTAGCTAAGTAATGTAATGATTAATATTAAAAAAATAACAAAAGTATGATATTGCTATCTGGCATTCTGTTCTTCCATTTCCATTATTTTCTTTCTATACAATTCTCTTTCTGCTTGTGAATTTTTGGCAGTTCCTCTTATTGTGTACAAATACTCTGCCATCCCATAGTGACAGTGGACTAAAGGTTTTAATCACAACCCAGTTCTTCCCTCTATTTCTTTCTTGCCCCCATACCTATTCTAGTACATCTGCAAATATTTTAACCATTTCTATGAAATAATTCTCATATATTTTTATTGTCGTTTTAATTCTCTCATTGTATTCCGTTTTTTTAAATATTTATTGTTATGTTAATCACCATACATTACATCATTAGTTTTTTTTTTTTAATTTTTTATTGTTATGTTAATCCCCATACATTACATCATTAGTTTTTGATGTAGTGTTCCATGATTCATTGTTTGTGCATAACACCCAGTGCTCCATGCAGAACGTGCCCTCTTTAATACCCATCACCAGGCTAACCCATCCTCCCACCCCCCTCCCCTCTAGAACCCTCAGTTTGTTTTTCAGAGTCCATCGTCTCTCATGGTTCGTCTCCCCCTCCGATTCTCCCCCTTCATTCTTCCCCTCCTGCTATCTTCTTCTTCTTTTTTTTTTTCTTAACATATATTGCATTAGTTGTTTCAGAGGTACAGATCTGTGATTCAACAGTCTTGCACAATTCACAGTGCTCACCATAGCACATACCCTACCCAATGTCTATCACCCAGCCACCCACCCCTCCGACCCCCCACCACTCCAGCAACCCTCAATTTGTTTCCTGAGATTAAGAATTCCTCATATCAGTGAGATCATATGATACATGTCTTTCTCTGATTGACTTATTTCGCTCAACATAACACTCTCCAGTTCTATCCACATCGTTGCAAATGACAAGATTCCATTCCTTTTGATGGCTGCATAATATTCCATTGTATATATATACCACCTCTTCTTTATCCATTCATCTGTCGATGGACATCTTGGCTCTATCCACAGTTTGGCTATTGTGGACATTGCTGCTATAAACATTGGGGTGCACGTACCCCTTCGGATCCCTACATTTGTATCTTTGGGGTAAATACCCACTAGTGAAATTGCTGGATCGTATGGTAGCTCTATTTTCAACTTTTTGAGGAACCTCCATACTGTTTTCCAGAATGGTTGCAGCAGCTTGCATTCCCACCAACAGTGTAGGAGGGTTCCACTTTCTCTGCATCCCCGCCAACATCTTTCGTTCCTGACTTGTTAATTTTAGCCATTCTGACTGGTGTGAGGTGGTATCTCATTGAGGTTTTGATTTGGATTTCCCTGATGCCGAGTGATGTTGAGCACTTTTTCACGTGTCTGTTGGTCATTTGGATGTCTTCTTTGGAAAAATGTCCTTTCATGTCTTCTGCCCATTTCTTGATTGGATTATTTGTTCTTTGGGTGTTGAGTTTGATAAGTTCTTTATAGATTTTGGATACTAGCCCTTTATCTGGTATGTCATTTGCAAATATCTTCTCCCATTCTGTCGGTTGTCTTTTGGTTTTGTTGACTGTTTCTTTTGCTGTGCAAAAGCTTTTTATCTGGATGAAGTCCCAATAGTTCATTTTTGCCCTTGCTTCCCTTGCTGTTGGCTATGTTTCTAGGAAGAAGTTGCTGCGGCTGAGGTCGAAGAGGTTGTTGCCTGTGTTCTCCTTTAGGATTTTGATGGACTCCTGTCTCACATTTAGGTCTTTCAACCATTTCGGGTCTATTTTTGTGTGTGGTGTAAGGAAATGGTCCAGTTTCATCCTTCTGCATGTGGCTGTCCAATTTTCCCAACACCATTTGTTGAAGAGACTGTCTTTTTGCCATTGGACGTTCTTTCCTGCTTTGTCAAAGATTAGTTGACCATAGAGTTGAGGGTCCATTTCTGGGCTCTCTATTCTGTTCCATTGATCTCTGTGTCTGTTTTTGTGCCAGTACCATACTGTCTTGATGATGACAGCTTTGTAATAGAGCTGGAAGTCCGGGATTGTGATGCCGCCGGCTTTGCTTTTCTTTTTCAACATTCCTTTGGCTATTCGGGGTCTTTTCTGGTTCCATACAAATTTTAGGATTATTTGCTCCATTTCTTTGAAAAAAGTGGATGGTATTTTGATAGGGATTGCATTGAATGTGTAGATTGATCTAGGTAGCATTGGCATCTTCACAATATTTGTTCTTCCAATCCATGAGCATGGAACATTTTTCCATTTCTTTGTGTCTTCCTCCATTTCTTTCATGAGTATTTTCTAGTTTTCTGAGTACAGATCCTTTGCCTCTTTGGTTAGATTTATTCCTAGGTATCTTATGGTTTTGGGTGCAATTGTAAATGGGATCGACTCCTTAATTTCTCTCTCTTCTGTCTGTTGTTGGTGTATAGGAATGCCACTGATTTCTGTGCATTGATTTCCTATCCTGCCACTTTACTGAATTCCTGTATGAGTTCTAGCAGTTTTGGGGTGGAGTCTTTTGGGTTTTCCACATAAAGTATCATATCATCTGCAAAGAGTGAGAGTTTGACTTCTTCTTTGCTGATTCGGATGCCTTTGATTTCTTTTTGTTGTCTGATTGTTGTGGCTAGGACTTCTAATACTACGTTGAATAGCAGTGGTGATAGTGGACATCCCTGCTGCGTTCCTGACCTTAGGGGGGAAAGCTCTCAGTTTTTCCCCATTGAGAATGATATTGGCTGTGGGTTTTTCATAGATGGCTTTTATGATATTGAGGTATGTACCCTCTATCCCTATACTCTGAAGAGTTTTGATCAAGAAAGGATGCTGTACTCTGTCAAATGCTTTTTCTGCATCTATTGAGAGGATTATATGGTTCTTGTTCTTTCTTTGATTAATGTATTGTATCACATTGATTGATTTGCGGATGTTGAACCAACCTTGCAGCCCAGGAATATATCCCACTTGGTCGTGGTGAATAATCCTTTTAATGTACTGTTGGATCCTATTGGCTAGGATTTTGGTGAGAATTTTTGCATCCATGTTCATCAGGGATATTGGTCTGTAATTCTCCTTTTTGATGGGGTCTTTGTCTGGTATGGGGATTAAGGTAATGGTGGTCTCATAAAAAGAGTTTGGAAGTTTTCCTTCCATTTCTATTTTTTGGAACAGTTTCAGAAAAATAGGTATTAATTCTTCTTTAAATGTTTGGTAGAATTCCCCTGGGAAGCCATCTGGCCCTGGGCTTTTGTTTGTTGGGAGACTTTTGATGACTGCTTCAATTTCCTTAGTGGTGATACGTCTGTTCAGATTTTCTATTTCTTCCTGGTTCAGTTTTGGTAGTTGATACCTCTCTAGGAATGCATCCATTTCTTCCAGGTTATCTAATTTGCGGCATAGAGTTGCTCATCATATGTTCTTATAATTGTTTGTATTTCTTTGGTGTTGGTTGTGATCTCTCCTCTTTAATTCATGATTTTATTTATTTGGGTCCTTTCTCTTTTCTTTTGGATAAGTCTGGCCAGGGGTTTATCAATCTTGTTAATTGTTTCAAAGAACCAGCTCCTAGTTTGGTTGATCTGTTCTACTGTTCTTTTGGTTTCTATTTCATTGATTTCTGTTCTGATCTTTATTATTTCTCTTCTCCTGCTGGGTTTAGGCTTTATTTGCTGTTTTATTGTATCGTTGTCGATGTGTTTCTTTCTTTTGTTATTAATTGCCTTATATAATTGGCTGCTCCCATGTTAGGGGCATAGATTTTTACAATTGTTAGATCTTCTTGTTGAATAAACCCTTTAAGTAGGATATAGTGTCCTTCCTCATCTCTTATTATAGTTTGGTTTAAAATCTAATTTGTCTGATATAAGGCTTTCCACCCCAGCTTTCTTTTGGTGTCCATTAGCATGGTAAATGGTTTTCCACCCCCTCACTTTCAATCTGGAGGTGTCTTTGGGTCTAAAATGAGTCTCTTGCAGACAGCATATCGATGGGTCTTGTTTTTTAATCCAATCTGATAGCCTGTGTCTTTTGATTGGGGCATTTAGCCCATTTACTTTTAGGGTAACTATTGAAAGATATGAATTTAGTGCCATTGTATTGCCTGTAAGGTGACTGTTACTGTATATTGTCTGTGTTCCTTTCTGGTCTCTGTTGCTTTTAGGCTCTCTCTTTGCTTAGAGGATCCCTTTCAATATTTGTTGTAGGGCTGGTTTCGTGTTTGCAAGTTCCTTTAGTTTTTGTTTGTCCTGGAAGCTCTTTATATCTCCTTTTATTTTCAATGACAGCCTAGCTGGATATAGTATTCTTGGCTGCATATTTTTCTCATTTAGTGCTCTGAATATATCCTGCCAGTCCTTTCTGGCCTGCCAGGTCTCTGTGGTTAGGTCTGTTGCCAATCTAATGTTTCTACCATTGTAGGTTACAGATCTCTTCTCCCGAGCTGCTTTCAGGATTTTCTCTTTGTCTCTGAGACTCATAAGTTTTACTATTAGATGTCAGGGTGTTGACCTATTTTTATTGATTTTGAGAGGGGCTCTCTGTGCTTCCTGGATTTTGATGCCTGTTTCCTTCCCCAAATTAGGGAAGTTCTCTGGTATAATTTGCTCCAATATACCTTCTGCCCCTCTCTCTCTTTCTTCTTCTTCTGGGATCCCAATTATTCTAATGTTGTTTCGTCTTTTGGTATCTCTTATCTCTCGAATTCTGCCCTCGTGATCCAGTAGTTGTTTATCTCTCTTTTTCTCAGCTTCTTTATTTTCCATCATTTGGCCTTCTATATCACTGATTCTCTCTTCTGCCTCATTTATCCTAGCAGTTAGAGCCCCCATTTTTGACTGCACCTCATTAATAGCCTTTTTGATTTCGACTTGGTTAGATTTTAGTTCTTTTATTTCTCCAGAAAGGGTTTCTCTAATATCTTCCATGCTTTTTTCAAGCCCAGCTGGTATCTTTAAAATCATCATTCTGAACTCTAGGTCTGACATCGTAGTAATGTCCGTATTGAGTAGGTCTCTGACAGTTTGTACTAAGTCTTGTTCTTTTTGTTGAGGTGATTTTTTCCATCTTGTCATTTTGTCCAGAGGAGAATAGTTGAATGAGAGAACAAAATGCTAACAGGGTAACAACATCCCCAGAAAATGTATTCTAAACAAATTATAAAAGACCTAAAGTCAGGGGAAAAGAAAGGGAAAGAAAGAAAAAAGAAAAAGAAAAAAAAAGAAAAAGAAAAAGATTAAAACAAACAAAAACAGAACAAAACAAAGAAAACAGAATATGATCAAATATGATCAGGCTGGTGCATAGATCAGGCCACACACTAGATTTTGGGTGTATTTTCATCTGTTAGAAGAAAGTGCCTCCCAAAATTTTAAAGAAAGAAAAACTTATATATGTACAAAAATAAGGGTTGATATGATGAAGGGATGGAATATGACTGTGAAGATGAAAATTATAAAAAAATTTATAAAAGGAATTGATAAGAAGTTGTTTGAAAAAAGAAAGAAGAGGATTTAAAAAAAAAAGGAAAAAGAAAAAAAAAAGGGAGAGAATTGATCAGGCAGGAGACTAGAACAAAGCCATACACTAGAGATTTAGGGTATATTTTGATCTGTTAGAAGAAACTGTATCTCAAAATTTTAAAGAGAGAACAACTTATATATATATGCAAAAATAAGGGTAACTAGTATGAAGGGATAGAATATGACTCTAAAAATGAAAAATAAAAATGTTTTTTAAAAAAGGGATTGATAAGATGTTGGTTGAAAAAGGGAAAAAGAAAAATTCAAAAAAAAAAAAAGTTAAAAAAAAATTAACTTTGAAAGACTAAGGGATCATTGTAAAAAGGCCATGAATTCTATGTGCAGTATTCCCCTAGCACTGGAGTTCTCCCGTTGTCATTGATCGGTAAACTTGGTCTTGGCTGGCTGTTCTTGCTGATCTTCTGGGGTAGGGGCCTGTTGCCAGTGGTTCCCAAATGTTTTTCTGGGAGGCAGAATTGCCCTGCCCTTGACTGGTCCGGGCTAAGTAATCTGCTCGGATTTGCTCTCGGGAGCTTTTGTTCCCTGCAAGCTTTCGGTACAGCTTTAGAGGACGAGAGTGAAAATGGTGGCCTCACAATCTCCGCCCCGGAGGAGCCAAGAACTCGGAGCCCCACTCCTCAGTGTGCCCCCAGAGAAAAGCAGTCAGTAACTCCCATCTCCCCGGTCTCTGGCCACACTCCGTGCTCACCCAGCCTGTGACCGAGCATTTCTATCTCTGGCACCCGACCCCGTGTGGGGTCTCTAAACCCAGCAGATTCCTGTGGTGCGCTCCCATGCTGCTCCTCCTGGGGAAGGAAGGGGAGTCTCCCCGGATCCGCCACTTGTTGGGTCCCTGCTGGAGGAGCAGTGGCCCGACTGTGCCGCGGATCACGGTTTATGGCAACCCCGAGCTGAGAGCCCACTCCTCAGCTCCATATCTGCAGCCAGCTTCCCTGCTCTGATACCTGGGAGCTCTGCCGCACTCAGGCACCCCCGGTCTTTCTGTGAGCCCGAGGGTCCTGAGACCACACTGTCCCACTGAGGGTTCCACCCCCCGCTTAGCCACCGGAGTGACACCCCTCAGCGGAGCCGACCTCTAAAAGTTCTGATTTTGTGCTCCGCTGCTCTATCACTTGCCAGAAGCGGCCGACGGAGGCCCCCTCCCCTGCCATCTATCCTCCGGAATATCACCTCGGATTCACTTCTCCACACATCCTACCTTCCAGTAAGTGGTCGTTTTTCTATCAGAGAGTTGTTGCTATTCTTTTCTTCGATCTCCTGTTGAGTTCGTAGGTGTTCAGAATGGTTTGATCCCTATCCAGCTGAATTCCTGAGACCAGACGAAATCCAGGTCTCCTACTCCTCTGCCATCTTGCTCCGCCCCTCGTGTATTCCCTGTCTAATACCTTCTAGCCCATCCTCCAGCCACCCCCAATGTGGCATCTCCTCCAGGGAACCGGCCCCTGCCATTCTAAGCAGTGCCCCATGCTCTGTGTTCATATCACCCTGTGACAGACACATCTCTGTCTAGGAGTTACCCTATTTTTCTGTAGTTGCTGCTCTGATCTGCTTCGCTTCACCGTTCAACTGGAAACTCTTATTTATGTATCCAATTTCAGCACAACGCTTGGTACTCACTATATACTTGATGAATAAATGAGATACCCATGTGATCTGATCGTCCTCTGCTTAAGAATCCTTTTGTGGCTCTATTTACCCACAGAATAACTTCTGACTCCTATGCGTGACAGTGCAATTCCTTACAACCTGTCCTTGATCATATTTCTAGCATGCTGCTGAACTATGTTCTAAAAGTCTCCAGACTTTTAGAATTCTTTACCTTTGAACCTGCATTTTCTCCATCTAGAATATATCATCCTGCATCCTCCCATCCCTTTCCAGGCTTTTGACCAGGTCCTTTCCACCTGTTAAGCTTTCATACATCTTGAAAATCCGCCATAAATGTCATATCTCTGTGAAACCTTCTAACTCTTTGTATATATTTTTACAAAGTGTGCTTAAGTAATTATATTGTGAGTGACTTTAATTGATTATTTACTGTGTCCTTAGTGCCCAGCTCAGTGCCTGGCATCCATCAGATGCTCCATAAATGTCGTTTGCTTAAATGCCTGTGTCCTGAGTTAATAGAATAGTACAGGGATAAAAGCACAGGTTTTGGAGACAGAAAAAAAGATTTCATTTGAATACTGGTTTTGATAGTTACCTGTTGTGTGACCTTAGACTAGCTACTTAATAGGCCTGATGCTCAGTTTTCTTGTCTGCAAAATGGGGATAATGATTCATTCCCAATAGGTTTGTGTGGATTAAGTTAGGGAGCATGATAATTGCAGCCTCACAACTGGGAACATGGAGTTGCCCAGTGAATGGCAGCTGTTACTATTTTTTAAGATTATTTTTAATAGATTTTAAATTTGAGTATAGTTGATACCTGATGTTACCTTAGTTTCAGGTGTACAACATAGCAATTTGACAAGTCTATACATTATTCTGTGCTCAGAAGGGTAGCTCCCATCTGTCACCGTACAACACTATTACAAACCATTGACTACATTCCCTATGCTGTACCTTTCATCCCCATGACTTACTCATTCCATAACTGGAGGCCCGGACCTCCCACTCGACTTCACCTATTTGGCCCATCTCCCCACCCACCTCCCCTCTGGCAACCAGCGGTTTGTTCTCTGTATTTGTGGGCTTGTTTCTCTTTGTTTGTTTATTTGTCTTTTAGATTGCGTATATGAGTACAATCCTGTGGTAGCTGTTGTTGGTATTTGCTATGGAAGTCCTGCAGAAGGCAAGCTCACTTAGAGCTGGGGTGGAGTTCCAGGAGGTGTGCTTTTACCTGGACTTTAGAGGATGAATAAAAGGAGATGGAACAGGTAGGCAGAGGTAGTAGCTGAAGCAAAGGTGCAGGGGCAATCTGGGCGGTGTTCTGAGGGAGCCAATGTGAGTGCGAGTGGAGGCATGAAATGTGGGCAGGCAGAAAGGACCAGGTGATGGAGGGCCTTGAGTGCTAGACCCAGGGGCTGTTGACTCCTTTCCAGAACTGCTAAACTGCTGCAGTCCCTTTAGAAAATTGTCTCTGCTCATTTTCTCACAACACGATCCAATGGCTGTCTATTTAAAAGGAGCATACCCCACCGAAGTCCCCACCAGCGAGAACACACACGACACACGTGAAGAGCACAGCACGTGAAGCTATAGCACCCCCACCCCCTGTCATTGTTTCAGTGAGCAGCCAATCACCATGGTCACCAAGGACGCAGAAGCCCTGAACCCTGCCCACCTCCCTTCAGTTGCTCCCTTCCCAGAGACCACCCCCACCTGTCTCCCACAGCCCTTCTGCATGGCTGACGGCCAGAGTGTGCAGGAGCCGCAATTTCATTTCATCTCCCGGTTTCATTTGTCATCTTGTCAAAGAAAGGGACCTTCGGAACACAGCATCAGCTTCCCCTTTGTGAATGTGTGCCGTGCCCATCACCACTCATCATGCTAAACCCATTGTTCATGCAGAAATAAGGGTTGGTGGGAAAAGCTGTAATCTAAAATAATTCACTTTTATTTATTGTATTCCTCCTTTTAAAATAAGGGAGTAGAAGGAGGAAATGTACATCTTATCTAGGAGACAACATCCTCTGAGCTGGCTGTCTAAAGAACAGTGCATCTCTATAAGCAGTTTGTCACAACTGGTTAGTTTTTAATACTGTGGAGGTTTCATTACCTCTTTTGGAATTGCAGAGTTTTTAAAGTAGAAATGTGTGTTTCTTTGTAGGGAATGGGCTTTCCGGGAGTAGTTTGGTGTGGCCATTTTCTTGTTGAATAGCTCAAATTTGGCTATATTTTAGCTGTTGTAGCCAAAAAAGAGGATGTAGAGTCTCTCTGCATAATGCTTTGGCCACTCCCTACATGTGGCTGTTGAGCTCTTGAAACGTGACAAGGGTGACTAAGGATTGAATTTCTAATTTTTAACAATTTAATCAATTTTTGAAATGTTTAAACTGATAATTTGATTCAGTTGTTGGAAAACTTTTAGTTGTTAGAGAAACTTGGTTGTGTGAATCTATTTTTATGAAAATTAAACTTTTTACTTTGTAGATTTACATGCAGTTGTAAGAAATAATGCAGAGAGATCCCATGTATCCTTGAATCAGTTTCTCCAATGATAACATCTTGCAAACTATAGCACAAGATTACAACCATTTGTAATCTTGTGCTGTATTGACATTATATAGTTAGATTCAAAGCATTTCCATCACCGCAAGAATCCCTCATGCGCCCTTTTATTTTTTTATAGTCACACCTACATTCCTCCCTACATCTCCCATCCAGACCCTGGCAACCTCTAATCTATTCTCCATTTCTATAATTTTGTCATTCCAAGAATACTATGTAAGTAGAATTGTTGGGTAAGCTGCTTTTTGAGTCTGGGTTTTTTCACTTAATTTTGAGATTTACCCACATTGTTCCATGTTTCAATAGTTTGCTCCTTTTTATTGCTGAGTAATGTTCTAGTGTATGGATATCCCACAGATTGTTTAACCATTTACCTGTTGAAGGACTTTTGTATTTTTTCCAGTTTTGGGCTATTATGAATAAAGCTACAATAAAACATTTGTGTACAGGTTTATGTGTGAACATAAGTTTTGATTTAACTGCGATATGTACCCAAGAGTGCAACTGCTGGATCATCTGCGAGTCGCATTTTAGTTTTATATAAGAAACTGCCAAATTGCTTTCAGAGTGGCTGTATCGTTTTACATCCCCAGTAGCAATGCATGAATGAGCCAGTTTATCTGCATCTTGGCCAGCATTTAGTGTTGGCACTACTTTTGTTTTATTAATTATCAGAGGTTATATACTGTACGTCTACATTTTTCAACTATAAATTTTGGAAATCTACATAGAAATCAAGTTTTTTGCAATGAAAATATAGTATCCCAAATGCGGTACTATAAATGTAAAATACACAGTATATTTTGAAGGCATAGTACTAAAACTGAAATGTCTCAACAGTTTTTTATATTGGCAACATGTTGAAAGTCCTATAGGATACATTGGCTTAAATAAAATTGTATCGTTGAAATTGATTTCAGCTGTTTCTTTTTTACTTTTTTAACATGGCTGCTGGAAAATTTAAAATTACATGGCAGTTCACACTATATTTCTATTGGATAATGCTGGCCTAGACTGTAATGATCACAGAGCCCACCTGGGCCTCTAGATGGAAGGTCTTCTTTTGTTTAGTGCAAGAGTCAGCAAACATATTCTGTGAAAGGCCAGGTAGTAAATATTTTAGATTTTGAGTGCCATAAAGTTTCTGTCACAGGCACTCAACTCTGCTGTTGTAGCACAAAACCAACTATAGATAATACTTGAATGAGCATGGCTGTGTTCCAATAAAACTTTACTTACAGAAACAAGCAGTGGGCCCGAAGGCCATAGTTTGCCTCTTCCTGGCATAATGAATATAAACAAACTTACAACAAAACCCACACACAATTGCCTGTATCCGCTACGTTCCAGTCTATATGCAAGAAACCATCCTAGATATTTTCACAGAAGGCATTTAACAGGGAATTGGATGCAAGAGCTGAAAAGCTAAACAGAGGGTGGTGAACTATTCTAGAGTTTAGAAATCCCTGGAAGCTGTTATCACTCCGGGATTTGGAGAGACAATGGAAGGGAGGAGGAGCGTTCCTAGCGTTTCTGTGGCAGGGGCTAGTGCCATGTTGGGGACTGCCAGTCATGAGCTAGGATTGCATGCGCAGTGATTGTCAGTGGGACTAGACCTAGGAGAAGTCTCATAGCTGCTGGGGCTCCCCCTGCCTTCCGCCCCTCCGGTCTTCTATCAGTGCCTTGAGGTGGGTGAACCTCTGTCAGGAAGGAAATCTGGGAAATGTAGTTCTGCCGAGCAGAACCCTGGAAGCACATGGACAGAAAGGATCTGTGAGCAAGCCTTCTTAGTCCACGGATTAAACGTAAAATGAAAGGAAAGTAAGGAGATCTGAGCTAGCCTGGTGGCCAAGAAGAGCATTTTGTGCATCCTATTTCTTTCCTTTGTGTCGACTCTTTTTAGTAGTTTTACTATTTAATCCCTCAGGGAAGAATGGTTAGTCAAGAAAGAATACAGGTGAAAGGCCCAAGGACCAGAGTCCTCAGATGGAGTTATCAGTTCTGTCAGGAAATCATCAGGAACTTGCGAGAAGTGGTGGCCGTGATGGGATGGGAGCTGGCAGCTTGTAGCTGGACGAAGTGTGACAGTTTCTTCCCCTGGGTTGGAGCCACCCATATCATATGAGATTGGAAAATAGGAAAACAGAATTTCACCTCAAATCCAACTAATGGACAAGACATTTTTTTTCTCCCTTCTAGTTTTTTCTTCTTCATCTTCTTCTTTTAGTATCTGAAATAAAGTAAAATCTCAATTTTGTTTCAATCTGTCCCTTCGTTTCAAGAGCTGGGTTTGAAAGTATCAAGGAAAAGGCCATTTCTTACGTGTCTGCCCCTCTTTCAAAAGATATCCATTCATTGAAAATTCCCTCCTTTTGTCCTTGTTATATCCTATATAGATGTTTTCCAGACATCTATAAAATTCACTTATTTGTATTTGTTTTAAGGTAGAAACTTCTTTTCCTTTCCTTTATATTCTTGAGTAGGTAGTATTAGTGGACTCATGGTCTGTTCCCTCACTCTTCCCTCAGAAGAATGGGACACACTTACCTGGCTGGTGGTGAGTTTAGTGGTGAGTTACCTACACATGTGTGGCTCAGGCATTTCTGGCCTTCTTTCTCAGAAAGTACATATTGGCGTATGTTCTCCATTATGTGTTTAGGAACCTCACTGCAATGTGGGCATGCTTTTTTTCAGAGTTGCCTGTGACAGGAAAGGAAGTGGGGTTTACTATCAGTATGGCTGCTTAGCCTGGAGTCTAAAGTTATATTCTCCAATCAGCATCATCATTTATGAAAGTGATA
Source organism: Halichoerus grypus (assembly GCF_964656455.1). Lineage (NCBI taxonomy): Eukaryota > Metazoa > Chordata > Mammalia > Carnivora > Phocidae > Halichoerus > Halichoerus grypus. The sequence continues at coordinate 103,436,397 of NC_135715.1, forward strand.
TTTAGATCTTTACATAATTGGTTTCTGGATTTGTTTCTCAGTCAAGTTCAAATTTAGGCTTCAGAAGAAGGGAGATGTGATATATTTATTGAGTCCCTCTAAAACCTCCAAAGTTTAGCACCCCTTTCCCGTTATAATTGGGGCAACCTGATAACAAACATAGATTAGTATACCTATATTAAAAACTCACAGTTAATTCATAACCTGTGTCAGGTGCTCTGCTGAAAGTGCACACACATACATACACACAATTCTTCCTTCTCCCACATATAGTCAACTTAATATTTCCTCAGTTTTCACATCTCAGCAAAGAACACCACCATCCACTTGGCTTTTGGGGACAAACATAGAAGTATCATTGGTTTCTCATTTTTTCTTCATCCAGAATGTCCAATCCATTCACAAGCCCTTTTAGCCTAGCTCCAAGATGTAGCCTGACCTGACCATATTTCACCATCAACATCCTTCTCTTCCAGGCACGCCACCATTATCCCATGCCTGGAGTCCTGTGGCAGCCTCATTCTTCAGTCTTGCCTACCTAAAGTCATTCTCCATGTAGCTGGAGGATAAACTAGATCATTTATATCATTCTGCCTAAAACCTTCCAAGAGTTTCCCATTAGACTTCAGATTTGTCCGATCTTCTCACTAAGCCAGTAAGACTCAGCACTCACCAAGTCCATCCTCTCTCCCTTTTCTATCTATACGTCATCCACCCTGACCTTTTTGCTCTTTCTTAGAAGCATAAAATTGGTTTGTAGATTAAAAGTTTTACATGTGATATAATTTTTGCCCCAATTGCTTGTCCCAAAACCTGCCATACTCCTCCTTTCTCAACTAAAATGTAATCTCTTCAGAGAGACCTTCTCTGATCTTCCTATCTCAGTCATCCCAACTAATTGGGATGTAGCTCTATCCATCACCCTGTTTTATTTTCTTCCTAAAACTTTACCTATTTAGAATTGTATTGTGGATGCAGATTACTTAGGGTAGGACTAAGGGGGGTAACAAATAGATCACCACATAGCATGATAGTGCTAGCACTATGGAAGTTTATTTATTGCTTGTGCAATAGCTCAAGATAAATGTTCCTGTTTGGCAGACAACTGTCCTCCATGTGAGGTTTCATAGTCCCAGATGTCTTTCATCTAGATATTATTCTCTAGAGTCTGAAGGCAGCAGAAGGGGAAAATGAGTGTGTAGGAAGCATGCTCACTTCTTAAAATCTTTGTCCAGAATGGGCACATATACCCTATTCAAAATCTTTTGGTCATAACTAGTCACATTCTCTCACCTCCTTGCAAGGAGGTGGAGGCGATGAAAAATATCACTCTCTTACCTTTAAATAAAGTGGTAGAACAGGGACAGCATATGTATAACACAGTTCCCATTCAGAATAGGGAAGATGGACAATCACATGGCCGTCAGCAGTCCAGAGCAATAACGGAATCCTTAGGAGAGGGATTATAAAGACTCTGCTTTTCCAGTGGAGGAATTCTCTTGATTAGAACCTAGATTGCATTTGGGAGGAACTTCCTCCTCCATTATTTTCTGTGGTTCTTTGCTTGCCTTCTAAGAAGCTCTTCCTTGTTCAGTTTTCTCCATGGGTGCATCTGAAGTGAGCTCTGGGAAAATACCTTTTTTAGAGACTGCAATTTTTGCAACTTGCTTCCTGCTCATGAAACTTTGGGAGACCAAGGATTGCTTTCAGGGTTTGAGAGTCCAAGGCTTTTTAAAGTCCAGGCTCATGGTTTCTTCGGCAATAAAATTTCCTCAAAACTTATTAGCCTTTTGCTCTATTTGCTTTCAGTCCATGTTGTGTGTCTATACCCTAACCCCCACCAGCACAGTTTCCACTATATCTTTTTTGAGACTGCTCTGGTTCTTTGATTCCTCAGACCCATGCCTGTCATCCTATGGTGGCCACCTGAAACAATATGTATGAGTTGGGAAGCCACACCCACAATCTTATTTTTGTTTCCATCTGAGTATATTTGTTTAAATTATAATTTTTTAATAAGCATTGGTCCTCATTTTTCATTCCTATCTCAGGATATTTATGGCCATTTATCATTTGTCTCTCTATCCCAGCAAGTTCCTTAGTTTCTGTTTACTAAGCAGTCAACTTCACCCTGAGCTTATTAGTTTCTTATAATGCACTGGAAAAAGCAGCAAGTATAGCCTGACAACAACTAATACTCAGAAGTCAAACTTCCTGGAGCTATAGGCTAAGTAAGTGCTTCGTCTGTCTTCTCAGTTATTGTAGATAACAGTGTTCTCAAATATTTTGTAACTGTAGGTCTTCATATTTCTAGCATGTGATATCTGTTCCATGTCACTCACTGCTTGGCCATTAGTTTAATGTCACATATTCAGGTTATTTCCATGGCAGCACTCAAATCAAGGTACCATATTCTGTATTGTTTAGGGTAGTGCTAGCTGCTATAAGAAATAGAGCCCAGGGGCATCTGGGTAGCTCAGTTAGTGGGGTTCAACTCTTGATTTCAGCTCAGGTCATGGTCTCGGTGTCGTGGGGTCGAGCCCTGCATCAGGCTCCACACTCAGTGTGGAGTCTGCTTGGATTTCTCTCTCCCTCTTCCTCTGCCCCTCCCTCCTGTTCTCTCTCTCTCTCTCTCTCAAATAAATAAATCTTAAAAAAAAATAGAGCCCAGTTTAATGCCTTAGCCCAGAGATGGCTGTTTATCACTCACAGAATAGTCCAAGGCATGTCTTCCTGGTTGACAGGTATCTTTCCTCAATGTAGTGATTTGGAGACTCAGGCAGCATCCATGTGGAAGCTCCTCTGTTTCTTAGGACTTTAGATAACAGAGAAGTGGGGATTGCACCCCGCACCAGATTTCTTGAAGCCTTTACCCAGGCAGAATGCAGATCTCTTTAACTCGCATTCTCTTGGCAAGAAGTAGTCACATGACCACATTTTTATGCAAGGGAGCTGAGAAATTTAAACCTGGCTGAACAACTGCTTCTCAGTGACAAATATATTCCACAACAGAGGAAATATATGTTTTGGTGGACATTCAGCCATTCTTGCCACAGCATGCATGCACACATATGTTTAAGTTTCTATCTACCTTGATTAAAAGTTAGGCTCTAGGAGCCCAGGGACTTTCTGTTTGTCCGTTGGTATATTCCCAGGACACAGAGCAATGTCTTTATTAGAATAAGCACTCAGTAAATATTTGTAGAAGGAATGACAATATGATTAATAAATTGAACTCTGTGGTTCATAATCCTGACTCTGGTACTTATTGTAAACTCAAGATAGTTGCTTCAATTTTGCCCATCATTAAAGAGTAAAATTATATTATCTGCCTCATAAAGTGAGGGTCAGATGACATAATGTATGTGTATTGCTTAGCATTGTGCCCAGCACACAGTAAATGAAAGCTAATCATGTTATTATTTCTGTTATTATATATGTATAAATCTCCCCAAATGCACCATATCGTGAAATTTTGAGGATAATTGAATAGAATTTCACTTCTGGAATTCAAACTGTTTCCATTATTAAGGTGGTTGTTCTGGACCTAAATAAGAGTTTGATGTTAAAACAGTTTACTGGTTTTGATTCATAGACTTAGAAGAGTGTATTCCAACCTAAGGCAAATTGGGAGCCTCGAGTAGGAGCATATGTAACCTTGTAGTGCTTAGATAGTTCTGCTGATAAAATTATGTAACAAATGACAGGGATCTCTTTTATCCTTTAAACTGGGTAGGGAGGAAAGGGCTTGTAGGTAAAATTTCATGGGAAGTTTAAATACAAGTTATCAAAAAAATCAGCTGCCTTAATGAAAGATATTATTTATGGGGGAAATTTCATTGTTCTAGAATGCAGATATTACATTATCTGTGCCATATTTTATGCAATACATTTAGGAAATGAGAAAGCATTCAAACTATCAATTGTTCAGTAATGTTTATTTAACAGGTACCATGTTCCAGTCACTGTGCTAGGCACTGGGATTATAGTGATAAGCTAGGCAGAGAGATTATAGTCTGGGAGGTGTATAAACAAGTAAATGAGAAAATGGAATGCCAAGTTTTAAGTGCCATGAAAGTAAAGAGCAGGGGCGCCTGGGTGGCTCAGTCATTAAGCGTCTGCCTTCGGTTCAGGTCATGAACTCAGGGTCCTGGGATCGAGCCCCACATTGGGCTCCCTGCTCAGCGGGAAGCCTGCTTCTCCCTCTCCCACTCCCCTTGCTTGTGTTCCCTCTCTCGCCATGTCTCACTCTGTCAAATAAATAAATAAAATCTTTAAAAAAAAAAAAAGAAAGAAAGTAAAGAGCAGAGCATGATGTGGACATTCTCAAGAAGGGAATCTACTACAGTTATGGGGTTTTGAATAGTCTCCCAGAAGAAATCACATCTAAGCTCAGATCTGAAAAATAGGTTGAAGCTAGTCAGGTAAATGATGCTTTGGCAATTTCCAAGGACCTAGAATTGACTTTTCTTTTTCTGAATAGAATTGACTTTTTGTTTGTTTTATATTAAGTTATATTAGAAATTATATAAAATATACTGATATGTATATATTTTCCATATCCCATCAACCAAAGAAAACCATTGTTAACATTTCAGTTTATTTCATCCCTGTGTAAATAACTGAAATAGCACGATATAAAATATTTTGTTTTGTCACTTAGAATAATATTATAAGTATTTTCCAGGTTTTTTTATTAGTGTTGTTTTAATGGCTAAAAGATATTCCATCTTGTGGGTAAATCTCTTTCCTCATTGTTGTACATTTAGATTATTTCCATTACCTGCATTTTTTAAAAAGCACTGGCAACTAATACTCTATTTTTAAGATATGCAAACATATTTTTCACCATAAGGCAAAATCCGTATCTCTTAAGGATATTGCAAAAAGTCAAATCGAGGAAGAATTAATTTTCTTTGGCTACTATGACTTCTGAAATTTACAGTCTCTCTAGAATGCTCTTCCTAGAGTCGGTGCCCTATTGAGTGTACTTCTGTTATATGAACCAAAAGGTCTTTCAAAATGTTGGTCAGTCTTGGGACAGTTTGTTGTGGGATTTCTCAGAGGCCTTAATACGCTAATGTGCACTGCTAATCTTTACAAGAGAGGAGAAGTATCACCATGTTGTAATTCCTAAAGTGTGCACATGCATGAGTACATAAGTATACAGATGTAGAGAAAGATTGGTGGTATAAACACAAACACAAAAATGTCCATATTGTATACAGACCATAGTAAGTAGAGGAACATGCAGGATTGTCAGAGAAAGGAGATCTCGAAGATTGCTGAAGGGCTTAGGAAAGCATATCTTTATATACATGCGGGTGTTGGGGTGATTCTTTTGGAACTTTTCATCGTAGTGATCTCAAGTCTTAGATTAGGCTTATCCAGAATACAAGGTAATTTTATTATTGTATATGTGTCTACAGGTGAGCTAGGCAGTTCTGTTGCTCTGGGCTGGACTTGCCCTTATATCCCTAGGCAGTTAGAGAGTCTTCTGGAAGCTGGATGATGTGAGATGGTTGTAGCTGTTGTGATTCATTTCTGTTGCCTGTGATGTCACTTCCTCCCGCAGGCTAGCCCAGCCTTAGCTCACGTGGCAGCGGTAGGAGTCCACAGGAAGTGGGAGTACACAAGGCTTCCTGAGACCTCTCCCGGCACATTGTTTTGAACAAAGTAAGTCATGAGGTTAACCCAACGTCAGGGGATGAGGAAGTGGACTCCACATCTTGATGGAATTGCTGCAAAGTCATATTGCAAAGAGTTTGGATAGAGGGAGCATTGAAAGTGTGGCATTATCAGTACCGTCATCAAGATAGAATGGGTTCCAAAAGATACAAAAGTAGGGACCCGAAAGGCTACGTGCACCCCGATGTTTATAGCAGCAATGTCCACAATAGCCAAACTGTGGAAAGAGCCAAGATGTCCATCAACAGATGAATGGATAAAGAAGAAGTGGTATATATATACAATGGAATATTATGCAGCCATCAAAAGGAATAAGATCTTGCCATTTGCAACGACGTGGAAGGAACTGGAGGGTATTATGCTGAGCGAAATAAGTCAAACAGAGAAAGACATGTATCATATGACCTCACTGATATGAGGAATTCTTAATCTCAGGAAACAAACTGAGGGTTGCTGGAGTGGGGGGTGGGGTGGGAGGGATGGGGTGACTGGGTGATGGACACTGGGGAGGGTATGTGTTCTGGTAAGCGCTGTGAATTGTGCAGGACTGTTGAATCTCAGATCTGTACCTCTGAAACAAATAATGCAATATATGTTAAGAAAGAAAAAAAAGAAGAAGAAGAATGTAGCAGGAGGGGAAGAATGAAGGGGGGGAAATCGGAGGGGGAGAAGAACCATGAGAGACGATGGACTCTGAAAAACAAACTGAGAGTTCTAGAGGGGAGGGGGTTGGGAGGATGGGTTAGCCTGGTGATGGGTATTGAGGAGGGCACGTTCTGCATGGAGCACTGGGTGTTATGCACAAACAATGAATCATGGAACACTATATCTAAAACTAATGATGTAATGTATGGGGATTAACATAACAATAAAAAAATTTAAAATAAAATAAATAAATTTGTAATTCCAAAAAAAAAAAAAAAAAAAAAGATAGAATGGGTTCCAGGACTCTCAGCCCCGACAGTAATCAGTCTGACTGGAGTGAAGTTTGAGCCCTACAATTTGCCTTTTGTGGAGGTGTGGTGTGTCTCTTTTTTATCAGGAAGCTATCTGTGTTATATTTGTTGTTGAAGTACCTGCTTCTTACCACCATTTAAGTGTACGCCTCTCTTTTCTCATTTTGCTTTGACTCACTGGCTTGGAAACCAGTTAACCAATCTCTGTCAGGGAAGTGTGTAAAGTAATTCTCAGAATGTTCCATGGCATGAGGAGCTCACCTCTCAGTGACACATGTTTGCTACTTGGAAGCTGAGCTTTTTGCTGCTAGAAAATATTGTAGAGAGGTATGTTCCCAGATTATTAGTGTGAGCTTTTAGGTAAGAGAAGTGTTCCTTTTTTGCTTTGTGTTACTCCCCATGAATTAAAGTATTTCATACATTTCACAAGAAGTCCCAAGAAAGAGGCCATGGAATGGTGCTCTTGTTTTTCCAGACCGTTCTATCCCCAGGCCCTAGCACGTTTTCTAGGGTTCAGCATAGACTGACTGAATGAATAAATGCATCAATGATTTGTAGTATTTCTAACTCCAGGTAGACTTTTGAAAATCCCCAGTGTGTTCTGTGTTCTAAAAAACGGTAGTGCAAGTAACACGTCCTTGCCTCGGAGGAGGTATTACAAGGATTAACTAATGTCAGGAAAGGGCTTTGATAGGACTAGATGAAGGGCATCCCATAACTATAATGTTTTATTGTTATAATGCCATAAAATGCTTTTTGGGGCATATAGCTTACATATTTTCCATAAAATTAATCCATAAATCATGTATAAAATGTATCAAACCCCAAAGCAATAGCTTTGACCTTAGAATTGCTGCCGTGGTAGTTGGATGATATACTACCTACTATATGAGCAGTGCTCCGGAGTACATAAAATGTGCTTCCACATATTCAAAATGTGCAAACGCTTAAAACAAATCACTAGGTGCTTAAAAAAAAAGATGAAATGATTCAGAGCTTTTCATATGGAACTATAAGTATTTTTAAGACATTATTACAAATGCCATAACTTTTAGTTATTTTCACAAATTCACATGAAATACTATTCAATTCAAAATGTTCAGTAGAATTACCTATGATTTTCTTTTTTGAAAGGTAATCTTCATTTCCTGGTGTTCCTGCTTAATAGCCATAAACAAGTGTCCACAGAGCTTTTAATGAAATGTCAGCACACATAGTCCTCCTGTTACATCTTTTTTTTTTTTTATGTCTCCAATGTGGCAAATGTAATATTCACAATTATTTTCAGAGCAATACTTATTTTTCCCTCTCAGTTACACTATCAAACTTATGAGTGACTGTGAAGGATGAAGATATATTATCACCACCAATATTTCCAAAGAGTGATTATTCACTTTCAGTATACTTGCAGGAACTGTTGCCACTTTCTCAATACGATTTTCAAAAAGACACACCTGGCACAATAGAGTTGTGCTTAAGTGGGGCTATTTTGAAATGCCTCTAACCACTGTGTGTGTCTGTAGAACATCATTATGCAAGTATTTAATCAGAACGGTGTGTGCATTCCTTTCCCAGAGGGACTTAGTGAAGTAGGGGAATATCATTCAAAGGGCATCTCTATCGCAGATGCAAGGTAAGCTTTAAATATTTGCATAGTGTAATACCAGACAGCAGATTTAGAGGGACAATTACTCATCCCTACTGGATTCTTTGTCTGTCTCACTGGCTCAAAGTGGCTGGGTTGGAACTTTCTCTCTCTGTTTCCCTCCCATTTTTTTAGGACTTTTTTTTTTTCCTTTGCATTAAACCATATTTAATTGAAATACCAGCTCCATCAACAACTCTTATGGGATCATCACATATTTTGGCATCAGTAGCTATAGAATGTTGTGTTGAACCCTTAGGTTAGATTTTTATAGAAAAGTGACTGCTTCTAATGATAGTCAGCATGAGCCAATGTTTCTCTTTGTTCACAAGAGCAAGGAAGATGGCACACACTATGGTCTCTGAGTGCTTCCAGCAGTCAGCACAGTGGCTGCCGGAGAGCATGCGATCAATAAATGTCAGGTCGCTTCTCATACCCAGACTCCACCTTGCCTCTTTTTTCTTTTTAATTGAAGTATAGTTGACATATTATATTAGTTTTAGGTGTACAGCATAGTGATTCAACAATTTTATACATTACAAAATGCTCACCAGGTTAAGTGTAATTACCATCTGTCACCATGCAAAATTATTACAATCTTACTGACTACATTCTCTATGCTGTATTTTTCATCTCTATGACTTATTTGTTTTGTAACTGAAAGTTTATTGCTTCCCTCCCATTTGATTGACAAAATCAAGACCATTTGGTGTGAAATCCTCAAAAATTGCTCACATCATTCCCATTTCTCCTCCTTCTCTGAGGAAAAAAAAAAAAAAGTGTTGTTATAATACTTGGCTGTCCATGAAACATCCAGTTTTCAGTGTGAAAAAATTTTCTAACCCAGTGTTTCTAAAGCCTTTGTACATTGGTTGGAGTAACTACTAATTATTCCTTATATTGACAAGATTTTAGCTAGGTCTTCTTTTCCTAGGAGATTCTAAGCAATCTGAGAGCAGAAATGGCATCTTAGATATCAATTTTTGATATTTCTGATATAATTCTGATATCTTTGTTTTCTACATAGCAGTCAGTTAATGCAGAATTGAATTGTTTATATATTTAAGTACTATAAATAGTACTGTAATGCAATTTATAGTTAATACTGAATTCATATTTTATATAGGTGGATACAATTTCAACTTGAATACTTTGTGCTTATATATTAAAGTGATCTAAATATCAATGAATACTAGATTCTTTTACTCAGACTAATGAAGATCCGTATGAAAGTAGAGCTCATGTTTCTGAACTGAACATATGTGTATATGGCATGTTGTGAATATTGTTCTTTTGTTCTAAAAGGACAGGCCTTTAGGAGTCCAGTGTATTTTTCTATGTGAATATAATCTGCTGTTTTCATTCTTCATACTTATTTGTCTGAGAGAAGGTCTTATTTTTATTTTCCCATTAGTCTTAACCTGGAGGGAGGGTGGATCACAGTTTTGCTTTATGCCCTCCTCTCTACATCTCTCAAGAAGATAAATATGGATTTATCTGACTAAAGCACTTTCTGCACTAACAAGTTGTATCTTAAGATTGCTTTTTCTCACATGTTTCCAATTGTGTGACAAGGTAGTATAAACAGTGTAGCTTATATTAGATGCATGTCTTACTGATAATATGGAAAAAGTTATTCAGAGGACATTAAGAATAACTTTAGGGATGTTAAAGAGGATGTTTTAAATCAGGGATGATATATAAAGGAGAACTGGTGTTGGTCATGTGAGAAGGATAATCCCAAATATTCTTATTTATATGTTAAGATTTTCATCTTATTTAATGCTTAATAAAAATAAAAAATGTTTTCTTGGTCTCTTCCTTTGGTGAATCAATGGGATTATTTATTTATTTATTTATTTATTTATTTATTTATTTTTACCCTGTAAAACTTCTAGCACAAGACGGAACCCTGATCCATAGTGTTTCATTTCACTCTGCAGAGTTTAGGCTCAAAATGGTTATGTAGTTACTTCTCAGTTTGGAATTTAAGGGGCTGTGTGTTCTTTTTTTTTTTTTTTAAGATTTATTTATTTATTAGAGAGAGAGAGCTTGTACATGCATGAGCAGGGTGCAGGGGCGAGGGAGAAGGAAAGAGAGAATCTCAAGCAGGCTCCCTGATGAGCATTGAGCCCCATACAGGGCTCGATCTCCAGACCCTGAGATCAAGACCTGAGATCATGACCTAAGCCGACACCAAGAGTTGGACGCTTAACCAACTGAGCCACCCAGGCAGGCGCCCCAAGGGGCTGTGTGTTCTTTTTTTTTTTTTTTTTTTAATTTTTTTATTGTTATGTTAATCCCCATACATTACATCATTAGTTTTAGATATAGTGTTCCATGATTCATTGTTTGTGCATAACACCCAGTGCTCCATGCAGAACGTGCCCTCCTCAATACCCATCACCAGGCTAACCCATCCTCCCAACCCCCTCCCCTCTAGAACCCTCAGTTTGTTTTTCAGAGTCCATCGTCTCTCATGGTTCTTCTCCCCCTCCGATTTCCCCCCCTTCATTCTTCCCCTCCTGCTACATTCTTCTTCTTCTTTTTTTCTTTCTTAACATCTATTGCATTATTTGTTTCAGAGGTACAGATCTGAGATTCAACAGTCTTGCACAATTCACAGAGCTTACCAGAACACATACCCTCCCCAGTGTCCATCACCCAGTCACCCCATCCCTCCCACCCCACCCCCCACTCCAGCAACCCTCAGTTTGTTTCCTGAGATAAAGAATTCCTCATATCAGTGAGGTCATATGATACATGTCTTTCTCTGTTTGACTTATTTCGCTCAGCATAATACCCTCCAGTTCCATCCACGTCGTTGCAAATGGCAAGATCTTATTCCTTTTGATGGCTGCATAATATTCCATTGTATATATATACCACATCTTCTTTATCCATTCATCTGTTGATGGACATCTTGGCTCTTTCCACAGTTTGGCTATTGTGGACATTGCTGCTATAAACATTGGGGTGCACGTAGCCTTTCGGGTCCCTACTTTTGTATCTTTGGGGTAAATACCCAGGAGTGCAATTGCTGGATCGTATGGTAGCTCTATTTTCAACTTTTTGAGGAACCGCCATACTGTTTTCCAGAGTGGCTGCACCAGCTTGCATTCCCACCAACAGTGTAGGAGGGTTCCCCTTTCTCCGCATCCCCGCCAACATCTGTTGTTTCCTGACTTGTTAATTTTAGTCATTCTGACTGGTGTGAGGCGGTATCTCATTGAGGTTTTGATTTGGGTTTCCCTGATGCCAAGCGATGTTGAGCACTTTTTCATGTGTCTGTTGGCCATTTGGATGTCTTCTTTGGAAAAATGTCTGTTCATGTCTTCTGCCCATTTCTTGATTGGATCATTTGTTCTTTGGGTGTTGAGTTTGATAAGTTCTTTATAGATTTTGGATACTAGCCCTTTATCTGATATGTCATTTGCAAATATCTTCTCCCATTCTGTCGGTTGTCTTTTGGTTTTGTTGACTGTTTCTTTTGCTGTGCAAAAGCTTTTTATCTTGATGAAGTCACAATTCTGGACTTCAAGCTCTATTACAAAGCTGTCATCCTCAAGACAGTATAGTACTGGCACAAAAACAGACACAGAGATCAATGGAACAGAATAGAGAGCCCAGAAATGGACCCTCAACTCTGTGGCCAACTCATCTTCGACAAAGCAGGAAAGAATGTCCAATGGCAAAAAGACAGTCTCTTCAACAAATGGTGTTGGGAAAATTGGACAGCCACATGCAGAAGAATGAAACTGGACCATTTCCTTACACCACACACAAACATAGACTCAAAATGGTTGAAAGACCTAAATGTGAGACAGGAATCCATCAAAATCCTAAGGGAGAACACAGGCAGCAACTTCTTCGACCTCAGCCGCAGCAACTTCTTCCTAGAAACATCGCCAAAGGCAAGGGAAGCAAGGGCATAAATTTGTATTTCTGAGCGGGAGATAAGGTTCATCTTTTTGAGTGAACAGGCAGAGTACATTTAATGCAGGGGAAGGAATCATACCACCTCTAGGAAGGGCCTACACAGAAGGGTGGAGGGCAGTATTTCACTTTACAACTGCAATTTTGGACCTTTGAGCTGTGCTCTGCATAGTGGGCTGTATTGAAGAGCTGGCTGTTGAGACAGCCGTGACGTTGACAAAATCCGGTTCGCTGTTTTGGTAGGACATAAAGGCGAAATTAAGTTACATGCCCATGGTCCTGCAGCTAGCAAGTGGAGGAGCCACAGTTCGAATCCCAACTGTGATTCCAAAGTCCAGGTTATTTCCAGAGCAGAGGATGAGGAAGGTAAAGTGAACCTTAATAAAGTAGCAGTGAAACCTACAGTGAAGGGTGGCTCTGAAAATTTGTTTATCAAGGGTTAGTAAAAATGGGAGAAAGGTGAATCATGCAGTCAAATAAATATTGCTTTGGGCAACCAGAGGTTGAACATAGAATGCTGAATAGGTGTCAGTGGACTTCTGCTGTTCTTCTTTAAAATGCACATTTTAAAGATGGGGAACGCAGGCAGAGTTTGTTCTCTTGGCTCACTGCCCTGGATTTCCCCTTATTACTGCTGGGATCCTGGATAGTTAATGTGGCTTCTTTGTAGAACTGACAAGTCACCCACCTCCCAGGCTTTGTGTTAGGATTAAATGATGCAGTGTAGATCAGGGGTTCTCACTTGTGGCAATTTTACTCCCCAGGATACATTTTACGATGCCTGGAGACTGGGGTGCTACTGGCGTTTAGAGGGTGGATGTCAGGGATGCCTCTAAATATCCTACAGTGCACAGGACAGCCCTCCGCAACAGGGACCTATCTGGTCCCAAATGTCAGATGCCAAATCTGAGATCAACGCCTTGTGAGATCTAGAGTCTTGTAACAGGCAGTGCCTCCCACAGGGACCTGTTATTCATTCAGTGCTCACTGTGCGCCAGGCACTGTGTCAGGAGCTTCTCGTGCATCATCTCTGTTGCCAGCCTACAGGTTGAAATGATTGGAAATCAAGGCAAATCATGCTATTGAACATCACAGAGGGCTGAATGGCAAAATCAAGATTTGGCAAGTCTGTATAGCCCCAAAACACTTTCTACGAGCCTGCTCTCTCCTGTTTTGATGTAGTTACCACTGTTTAGTCTTTGCTTTAGGTGTTTGGAAGAATAAATGAACATAAGCATTTAAGGGTAGTTGGTCGAGCCTTGCCTTGAGCAGAGCCTTGCCCACTCTCTCTGCTTCTGGCTAGAGAAGGTGTTGATTTGCAGGTTGGGGGTGGCTCTTCTTGTCCCCTGCTCCATCCTAGTCTGCTCATGCAAGGCTTCCAAACCACTGACAAATTGTTCACATCTGCAGTCACCCCATAGCAGAACAAAAAGTTCGGCAGCACTGTGAGCGATGCTCTGCCCCCAATGCTTATTATAGTTATCAAAAGAAAGAGGCAGGTCAAAGAGGAATGGTGGTATTTTACCCCCAAAGGGACTCTTCAGTGACAATCACAAAGGCTAGACAATGCTTACAAATGTATTCTAATGGGAAAAGCAGACAGGAGAGCTGTAGGGTCCCCAGCCTCCCAGTCTGAGTATGAAAGCTCATTTTGATTCTTCCTTTCTTCTTGTTGAACAAAGAGGTAACATTATCTCTTTCTGGGACCCAGTACCTCAGTCGTCCAGCATACCCCATGGCTCATGTGGTCAGCTGGAAACAAAGCAGGGGAGAGAGATTCATGCTGAGACTACATCTGTCTTGAACGGAGTAAAATAAAACCTCAAGTAAATCTTAATGTAGATTAGGAAGTGTGGACTTCAATTACTTCAAAGTGGCACAGGCTTTTGATAATGTGTTTCATCAGGATAGGAATTATGAGGTGCTCAGACTAATTTTCTGAAATCACAAGGGGGATAAAGAGTTCTAATAACATGTTACAGTAAGTTAGTGCCCAGGGAGTAGAATGTTATGGTCCACATTAAATTTCCATACCTAGACCATGAATTACGTATTGATTTTTGGAGAACAGAAATATAATAGAGTATAGGTTGACAGTGAATGTAAATTAATAATTGTTTGGATGATTCAGAAATATTTTTCTGTGCATCATCAGTTTCTGTGTGATCTCTATGTGGAGAAAGAACTGACGTTCCTTAAGTGTTGGATATCAGTCCTCTGATGTGTATATTCAGAAGCACAGCATTTTAACTAAGGGGAGTGTTATCCATTTGTCTTTGGGTAGAAGGAAGAACAGCAGAAAAAGGCTCCTTGAGGTTACTGGTGGTGGGATGGGGGTGGGGGATGCAGATAAGCAATACTTTCTGTCATTGAGGCAATGCATTCTAGTGGTGGGTATTGATTTGTACTAAGGAAATATAATAAGAGGTTAACAGAATGAACAGGCAACATGCATATATATGTATGTGTATGTGTGTGTGTGTATATCCTTACACACACACTCATACATACACATTATATCTAATATGATTACATAATATAACAATCTGTTATATGGCATATGCATTTAAATATACTACATAATACATATATATAAATATATCATGCATATCATGCACTGGAAATAGTTGGCTTAAATATATGTCACACATTAATATAAAATTAGTGTTGTATATATTATGTATTTAATATAACTTATAATACAATATGAATGTAATTATATAGATATATAAATATATTTAAATCAATTCTGTTTGTTGTGTATTACAGAATATCACATTTATGGAAGGTTCCTGCATGGAATATAGAGTCAACAAATCTGTGTTCTAAACTTAGAATCAATGATGACATTACCATAATTATACTATAATCCACTAATGTGGCCAATAAAGTACATCTTGTCAAATCCTGAAGTAAAATCTAGCACAGCACAAGCTATGTTTGAAATGACATAGAAAATCTGAAATTAGAGAGGTGTACCATATGCAGGACTTTTTTATTAAGCTGCAAATTAGTGACATGTTCAGTGCTTGCTCTGAATTGTTTCATGCCTTTACAACCTTAAGCCTTGTCACAGTTCCATGCACTTTGATCTCATGTCCTAGGTCTTCTAAATTGCTCAGCCAAAACCTAATGGACAGATGGATCTCTGCTCTGTGTTTTATATCTGTTTCATTCTTTGTGAACAGCTGACAGATCATAGACTTATTCTGATGAGTGGGTGACTTATTATAAGTCAACTTCTAAGTTAGACTTACTGTGATTTCTACTTTGTGGTTTTGTGTGTTTGTATCTTGAGAAGATATAAGTGTTAGGCTTTGGATTGAAAGTTGCATTGGACCCTAAAGTTAAAATTATAATTTTATTTCAGGTTATTTAAAATCATTAAGGTTAAAAAAATATGGTCAGCTACCTCATCTAACAAGGGAAAAGCCTCACACATGCAATATATATATATATATATATTTTTTTTTTTTTTTTCTCCAGGAAAAGAATGATGTAGGGAAAGAAGTTTGTGAACCATTGCACTAGCACTCTAGGGATAAATTCTTTGGGATTCACAATGTATATTTAGAAAGCATCGAGGACTTCTGGAAATAGAAAACTTTAAATTTTATTTAACTCTGCATTGACCCCAAATTTATTTAATAACAGTGCTCCTCTCTGCGTACTGATCTCAGAGTATGCAACTGTGCCACTGAACACATTTGGGGATTTCCTGAATGATGATATGTTCTCTTCAGCTGGAATCAGATGAAGTGATTACTACAGGAAAGGCCAGGAGGCAGCCCGGTCCTTCCTTGTCCCCAGAAGCTTTTAAAATTCAGCATTTTTTTTCCAATCATCTGTGTACTAACGTTAAGTCTATCAAATGATAAATGCTACTTTACAATAATTATTTTCATTATGTAAATGGAAACTACCCCCATAACTGAGATGACATTTCCCCAATTCACTCGCATTGTAAATTGGATTCGCACAAAGCACCCTGGGAAATTCCAGCCATGCAGGGGAGGAGGAGGTTAAAAAGAGTTGACACAGGCTTCAGGCCACTGCCTTGTGCTCACTGGGCTAGAAAAGGGTAATGAGGATGGATTTTCTCAGTGTGCTCTTGAGCCAAGGGCTTGAATGTCCTATGGGGCTGTCAGCCCTTGGGCTGGTGA
The DNA here is from genome assembly GCF_964656455.1 of Halichoerus grypus. Taxonomy (NCBI): domain Eukaryota; kingdom Metazoa; phylum Chordata; class Mammalia; order Carnivora; family Phocidae; genus Halichoerus; species Halichoerus grypus. The sequence goes on from NC_135715.1 coordinate 103,452,785, forward strand.
GGGACGTGTTTATTATTGCTTCTCTGATTCCCTTTAATTATTATATGTGGTGGTGATTATTGTAGTGGGTACTCATCTCAGCTAAAACTTTAGGTGTGCAAGGAATATAATTTTGTTTAACTTAGTTTGGTTATTTATTTGGAGCTCTTCTTACCACCAGGGCCCCCACTTTTTCTATGGGAGGTCCACCAATTTCTTAGCCATCGGTTCATACTGGTCACCACTTAGAAGGTCCTTATTCCTGGAAGGCTGACTGGCCTCTTTAGAATTCTATGCAGTGTTTTGTCCTTTGTGCTGCGTTCCCACTGTGCTGAGCCCTTGGATCTGCAGGAGGTGCTCGGTGGCCTTGGCCTCTTGTGCCTGGACACCCAAGGCTGCCATTTCCTCTCTGGGGAAGCAAGATACATGGTCTCTCTGTCTCTGTTACTAATACCAGTATCTCTCTTCTTACCAGCCTCACTGCAGACAGGAGAAAGGGGCAGGGAGGAAGTTTTTATTTTTGAGCTAGGAGGTATGTGCCAAGGAAAGGGCATCCTTCCCTCAGAAACATCTGACATAACCTTATGGACAAGGCTTCTGGCACCCCAAAAGGCAGATTCTTGTTAGGCTGTCTGTGTTCGCTGTCAAAAGTGTGCTCAAGGGGCACCTTGGTAGCTCAGTTGGTCAAGTGTCCGACTCTTGATTTCAGTTCGGGTCATGACCTCAGGGTCCTGAGATCCAGCCCTGGGTGGGACTCTGTGTTCAGCGGGGTGTCTGCTTAAGATACTCTCTCCCTCTCCCTCTGCCCCTCCCTACCCCCCGTCCCTCCCCGCCCCCACGCCCCCACTCTGCACACAGCATGCTTCCTCTAAAAAAAAAAAAGTGTCTTCCCATCACCTTCTAACTAAAGTCTATGTTTCTGTAAACAAAATGTACTTCTTAAATATGTTTCTCCCCTCCCCCAATCCCACACAAAGGTGGGGATTCGGTCTCTGACCCAACTCCACCCTTCAGAATAACAATCCCACTCAAAGCTGTACTAGGGTTTGAGCACAAAGACATTTTACATAGACTCCTTCAGAGTCCAGCTAGGAACCTGCATCCTGGCAGATTTCTTGGGTTTCCTTCTGCTTCAGGTGCTTCCCCTCCTCAGGCAGAGGAGTGTTCCAAAGGAACAGTCTTTAAGTGCACTTTCCAGACCCTTCCCTTCTTAGGTCTCTTCCTGGGTGTTAGAGAATATAATCCTATCAACAAACTCTACAGTGATCACATTCACACTCTTTTCATTTCTTCTGCCAATTTTCCTGAAATTGGAAATTTAAGTCATCTGGGAGTTCTGAAAACTGGTCCACTTTGCAAGGCTGCTTTGAGGACTGAGTGACATGATTGTTCTAAAGTGTTGAGCACAGTGTCTGTCCACAGTGTCTGTGGGACTGCTGTTGCTGTTATTATACTGAAATTGTAACCACTGTGATAATTTTATCCCTGGCCACTTCTTAGTTTTGCGAGTGGTAGGCTGGGATGATAGGATCTGATATGTAATTCTCTGAGAAAAAAAGATTTGAATCCTCTGAGAAACAGTGATTAATAGCAATCTTACTTGTTGAGTGAACGTCCTGGGTCAATTAGAATATTTGGAAGAGACCTATGTCCAAGGTCAAAGGTATTTCTGTAGACTTGTGTATTTATTAATGGTAAAATTAGCATGCTAATCATGAGAAGACTGGGTACCCAATTCCTCAATCCGGATCCTTTGTGGATCTGGAAAGAAGGGGCCCAGAGAGTTGCAACAAAGCATAATGGGCATTGCAAACAGGGTTGTGGAAAACAGGTATTTAAGAATTCTGTTGGGCATCACACTGAGGATTTCATCCTTTAAACATATGCTAAGGAAACACAGAACAGACGTTTTTTGTTTTTTGTTTTTTTCCTCTCATTTGGCAAAACCATCAACTCATTTGTGTGATGAGTTTCCGGTGGTGACATTACTCCTAGTTCTATTTAGACACGATTCTGCTTCCTACAATGCTGTTTGCTCCAGCTTCGATAATTGGTGGGAGGCTAACCATATGCCAAACACTAGGTTAGTGCTGAGAATAGAGTGGTGAGTAGGACCAATATGTTTCTGCCATCACAGAGTTTAGAATCAAGTGGGAGAGACAAAGTTTAAATTACACAGTCAGATTTGTAATTGCAAGTGTGATGAGTGTTTTGTAGAGGAGTAAGGTAGTGCCGGAGCATAGGGAAGAGTTCCTAAGAAAGCGACTTAAGATAGGAAGAGTGAGAAGGAATTAATTTGGCTGTAGGGAATGGCTCGAGGAATAGTACATGTGGCTGCTCAGGTATGGCAGGGAACTTGGAGCATTGGAGGAACTGAAAGATGGCCAACATGATGGCAGAGCAGCGAGTGAATGTGGGTGGCTCTGGTGATCAGATGCGAAGGGGATGGGAAGGGGCCAGATCAGGTAGGCACTTGTATGTCATGTTAAACTTTTTTTCTTTATTTTGAGAAGAATGGGAAGCTACTGATGAGCTGTAAGCGTAGAAATGCCATATAGATGATAAGCTGCACCCAAAGTGGTACAAATTTGAATTTTTAAAATATCTATGTCTGTAATATGGAGAAAGAATTGATGCCAGGGGTGTGGTGGGGTGGGGCATTACATGCTAGAAGGCCAATCAAGAGGCTACTCCTCTCATTCATACAAGAAAGTGTGGTGGTTTGGGTCAGGGTGGTGACAGTGGGGATGAAGAAACATGGACAGATTGACTTGATGTTTAGGAAGTAAAACTGATGGGTGATTGATTGCATTTGCTTTTTGTAAATAGAATCCTTAGGATGCTCCTTAGACTATATAGGAAAAATAGGTATTTCTAGTGTTTCTAGATAGAAAATAATATTGTGATTATGCCATGGTACTGCTGTTTCACAGATATTTTTTTCAAATCAGTAACTTGGAAGTTATTTTTCAGATGACAAGAGTCTCAAGTAGTCTTAAAATTGCTGTTTCAAAACTGAAATAATTATTCCTTTGGGAAGAAAAAATTGGATGAACTAGATGTTTTGTCCACCCAAATGTAGCTTATGTTTTGTTCTCTCTCACTTGTTCACCATGAATATCTGCTATTAGAGAGAAGATGTATTGAGAAGCAGATATACTCCATGTAACTGTTAGAGAATTGAAATTACCAAGAAAAAAATATCATCTCAAGTACGCTCTAGTGCAATTTTTATCCTAGGCAAAATTAATCCTTGAGTTGCTTAATGATAAATAAAATGGATGCCACCCTGCCCTTTTGCTTCATGTATTTTTAAAGCCTATGTACGTAGTCTCAACATTGTTGCTTTTCCAGTGAACCTCTAAGGCAACAGTAGGAAGGCCTCCTTTATCAAGCCCAACATGTATTGATTATTCACTGTGGAAATAGCACTTTATTCTTATTTTGGAGGAGGAGGAGCACAGCTTAAGAATTTCAGCCTCCCAAGCACCTGTTCCAGTTTGCTTTCTGTGAAGTATAAAGCAAACAAATTTCTGGCCCTCCTGAAGTTTAGTCACTGCCTGAGTGGCCAATAAGCTATGGGAGAAAGTCCTTCAGAAGAACATTGTGTGGGATTCAGCTTCACTCTGTTTCTGGCATCCTCTTCATTGCCTTTTCCACTTAACTGATACCAAACAGCTGAGTAAATGATTTTCTTCTGCTTCTCCAGGGAATCTAGAGGGCTTCGCTGAAGCATTTATTGTAAGTAAAGTCAAAGTTGAGTGGAGCCATATTTATGGGATGAGAACGTCCCATAAATATCCATTGACAGGTATCGGAGCCCCAGGAGTTCCGGGGCCATACCCGAGCCATGCCATTGAGCTGAGACCAAGGTAGGGATGAAGGGCTTTAGGCAGGAGAGGAGTGGCTGTGCCCTGAGCCCCTCACACCAGCTGTGCTCAGAAAAGACCCTCTTCTAAATATAGTATATCTAACGGGCATTGCAAGGCTTCATTTGCTCAAGAGATATGGCTTCTAAAAAGTTAAACGGCAGTTGTTGTGGAACAGGCATGGATAGATAGAAAGGGAGAGTCCAATGTCAGGGCTCTAGGGCTGTTTACCTGGATTGTTTGTTTATTTATTTATTTATAGACAGAGTGGAGGGAAGGGGGAGAGGGAGAGAATCTTAAGGACCCAGTGTGGAGCCTGACGCAGGGCTGATCTCATGACCTTGAGATCATGACCTGAGCCAAAATCAAGAGTCGGACGCTTAACCAACTGAGCCACCCAGGTGCCCCAAGAGCTGTTGACCTGGAGCACATTCTTTGACCTCAGGCTTTGATGGTCTCATCTAGCAAAGCAGAACAGTATCAATGATGTACATGTGGGATTGGAAAGATGGTAGGTGTTCAAAACAATGTTATTACTATTATTTGCTATAATTATTCTAGGGACAGAGAATTCCTTACTGGTGCTGAGGCTTCATTTTGTGCTCTAATCCCCTGACCCCTATTGGTTCTTTATGTTCTTGACCAGTGGCTTAGTCCATGTTCTCAAGCATGCGAAGGCAGGAAGGATCCCGTTTCACATAATAAATTGTGAAGGGCCCTGGGAAGAACTCCAGGTGCAGGAGACTGAAAACTCTCAGCATTCACAGGCAGTTCGTTGCTTGTGTTATATTTGTCTTTATGCAATTTCTATTTATTTTTATGTTTTTCTTCCTTTCCCTCCCCCACATCTTGGGTCACAACCATTTAGAGAGTCCTTATTCTTCCCTTGCAGTCTTAGGACTTTACAATAGAAGCCAACATGATGTAGTGTAAAGATCACTGGACTGGGCATCTGGAATGGAATTGTCCATCCCATTTCTGCTCCAAATGACTGTATGACCTTGTGCAATTCATTGGACTTGTCTGGGCTTCGTTTCCTCCTCCAAAAACCGTGGACTGTCACATTACCTTTCCCTTCCCACGTTTGAGGCAGTAGACAGGCTGTAGGTTTTAGTGATCTGAAGGGACCCACTTTATGTCAGAATGCAGTGAAGGATATGAGGTTTGAGATTTCCTTTTAGGCTTCAGAATTTTTAGAAAGTAGAATTCAAACCAGAAATATTGATAAACAATTTTTAAAAGGTGGTTTTCTGTCTCTGTGGTGTTTGCATTAGCTGATGAATCGTTCAGATATATTTTTAATCTGCTTTGCTGTCAAGCTACTTTTAATGGATGTTCTAGCCACTGGCAACTAATAATTTGTAATCATAAATGATAAGTAACAGAGGCACTTTGCTTTTCAGTCACAGGCATCTGTCCACGAAGATGAAATGGACTTAGAACGTACTGTTAGGTGCCAAACAAAAACACAATCATACAGAAAGAGCCTGGAATGTTAGTAACAATGCTTATGCTTTCTGGAAGTATAAATATTCAGTCCGAATGCTCTGTGGTATCCTTGCATGGAACCATAAACTGTCTTAGAAAAAATCTTTGTACCTATGAAAATGAAGTTACATTTGGTAGCTCTGAACTGTTGCTCTTAAAATTTTCTAATGAAAATTATTGGAATACTTTAGCACACCTATCCTTCAGACCACAAATATGTTTTGAAAATAGTTTTAGTATTAATAAAGGAATTTTTAGTTCCTGTAAAAAATGCAATGGAATTTTTAAATAAAATACATTATGGTTTAAATTTTTTCTCATTTAAAATTTTTTCCATGTGTTTACATTTTCCATGTTGTGTTTCTATTGATATCCAATGCATAACTCAGTAATATATATATATAGTAATATAATTTTGTATTATATATATATATAAAATGAACAGGTTTTCTCTGTGAGTTTAGGAAGTAGTGTATGGCTTTGAGCATCCTCTGCTAGTAGGAGTTACTAATTAACATGATAGATTCAGAAATGCAGACTTAAAAATGGCCGTCTCTTCAGGCTTCTATCAGTGTCCCTGCCTCCAGTGGTCCCTCTCAATTTCTGGTTTGCTGCGTTAGGTCTAATGAGCTCTGGGAACCAAAACATTAAAATTCTTCAGCTGTGTCCCAAGTAAGACCTGAAGGAGAGACCAAATGTCCTCTTCAGGAGCAAACTGGCATTACATCTAGCACACAGATTTTGTAAGAGATACTTGGTGTCTCATTTATTTTTATATTTCCAGAGTCGAATACACTATTTGTCAAGTAGCAGCTAAAGAGAAATTGTTATTTTAGTGAATGAATGCTCAGATGCTACTCTCTTCTCATTCTTTGGGTTCTTTGATATATTTTAGAAAGTGTGATTTCTTAGATATTTGTCGACTGTGCAAGGGAAGCCTTACTTTAATTACTCCACAGTTGACATGAAGGCTTTTTAAGGAGTGAAAGCTACTACATAAATTCCAAGCTATTTCTTGGAGGTGAGGCATCCTATCAGTGAGTCAATGTTGTTTTATATCACATTTGGTAATGTTGAGGTTTATGAGTGCTTTGGTATAGTAATTATCCACAAATAATTTGGTTAAGATATTAAAGCTTTGCATTGACATTCTTGTCACTCCTCCACCCCATTGCCCAAGTTAAAAATAAAGCGATGTCAGGATAATAAAAGCTGTGGAAGCTGTTGAAAAAAATGTACAGTAAAATAAACATCTTTTCCTATTGCATGAATGGTATTAAGTCAGGGTTGCTGCCTCAAACAGTGGCAAATGCTGTGCAAAAGCCAGAATGTGTTTATTCTTTCTGACCACTTGAGTTCCCTTTTTCCTTTGTTGTAGGCATCTTTGTGAATGCCACACCCAAAATTCAGGCATCCAGCAGGTCGTCTTCAATATGATGATTTAGATTGGGAGATACATTCATCTCAACTAATCCACTTAAGGGTAACTTAATTAAGAGAATAACATGTGCCAGCACTTTTCTGCTTCTAGGGGAATATTGCATTAGAACATTCACATATTTGCACTTTCTGCAGAAACACAGGCAAGAAAGAAAAAAAGAAAAAAAAAGAGGAATCACAGAGTCTTAAATGTGAATATGACCCAAGAATTCATCCATGCCACCCTTACACGCCCAAAGATTTTATTTCTAAACCAAAATGTTAATGTGTTAATTAAAACTGATGTGATTTAAAAGATTTAGCAGTTTATTCCAAAGTAACTGTATTTATCACACAGAAAAGGTAGTAACTTGCAGGTGGATGATGTTTTTATATAATGTTGGTCCAGGTAAACAAGTACTGAATTATTATTCCTATTATACCATTGAAGTATTTTCTGAGACTGTAACACAGCATGAGTTTTAGTTTAAATGCGTATTATGTCTAATTAAACTTTTAATCCTTTACTGGTTCTAAATTTTATTTTATTTGTATTACTTGGGACCTATTTTCAATTAAGAAATACCAAATGTGGGGCGCCTGGGTGGCTCAGTCAGTTAAGTGTCTGCCTTCGGCTCAGGTCATGATCACAGGGTCCTGGGATCGAGCCCCAAATCAGGCTCCCTGCTCAGTGGGGAGTCTGCTTCTCTCTCTCCCTCTGTCCCTCCTCCCACTCGTGCTCTATCTCTCTCTGTCAAATAAATAAATAAAATCTTAAAAATAAAGAAATACCAAATGATTGATGTTTAAAAGCATGGATTTCCTATATGTTTCTTTAGATTATTTATCTCATATATTGTGACTATAATCGCATTTTGTGTATGTGGAAAATCTAAAGGTGATATTCATTTTCTCCATGCAACTGCTCAAAACTTTAATATGTTCTATTTCTGAAGTTGGACAAGGGATACAAGATTTCTCAAACTGTAGTTCACATTTTGCTTCAATATGCATGTTTTCTGAAATGGCAAAATCCCTCAGGGCTATGTGATTTTTCACTAGTGTGTGTGTTTAAAGTTCATAGGCAAACACAACTGAATAAGTGATGGAACACATTTTCTCTGTATGCCTGAGAAATGCAAATTGTTATAGGTCAATTGCTGAGAGGTCTTGTCTCTATCTTGTATATCTTGTTTGCAATTTGTTTTTCATTTATTCCAAGCATACACAATTCACTTTATATTTGCTTGTTACTTACATGTTGTTCAGTTGTCTGCAAAGTTTGTTTTTAACCTGAGGAGAAACTATTCTCTGTTGACTGTGCCTTCCTAATGTACTAACTAATGCTTATCAACATTTCCAGGGCTAGGAGGGGGAATTCATTGCTCACATACCACCTTGATTACTTGTACTCATTTTTAAAGGAATATTAACTAACAGATCGGAGAGATCATAGCTAAGCTAAGAAACAGATCTATCTGCCTTGTGATGTTAGGATCACATATACCAGTGCTCACCCTGGAAAAGACTTTTCAAATGCAGGGCAAGAGCCCATGCTTGGAGTCTCGCAGATCTGGAGTCCCATTCTAGTCTACCATGTACTAGCTGTGTAACCTTCGATGTGCTTTATAATTCTCTGAACTACATTTCCCCAACTGATAAAATAAGCATTCTAGCCCCATGTCAGAGGACTGTTGTAAGGAATAGGAAGGAACTGGGCAAATCACTAGTGGTATATGACAAACCAGCTCTCAGTTTGTTTGTTTTTTTTAATGTCTTGATTTGCCTTGATTTGTAGTGTGGTGTAAATACTTTCATCATGGTTGATTTCAAACTATGAATGATTTAACAACCACCTGGTAAAATTCTTGAATATGTAACAGACCTCTGGTACCATCCAAGCCCAGCACAGCACTGCTAGCCCTTAACAAATGGTGATAATTACTTAATAGTTATATTTTGTCTTCCATTGATCTAAGAAAATTTTTGCTGTTTGGTGCATTTCTAGACAGATGGAGAATGTGAAAGCTAAAGGAAGAATAGTAATGTATAAGGTTTAAAATATTAATGATTTCAAATAACAAAAAAGAGCTACCTTAACAATTTTGAAAGTAGGTGAAAAACTTACAACAAGAAGGAAACATTTTAATAAGAAAATGTGTTAGTAAAATCTTTAAAAGTAAGAATAGAGATTACCTGTAAGATGTTCTAGATGAATTAAATTTAATATTAGCTTTTTCAGATTGGTTAGAAATGGTTTGATTTTTTCCAGTCTTACTTTCTTTACACAAAAAAGTCCTAAGGGGAAAAGTGTGTGTATTTGATACCTTAACAAATAAAGATAAGCAGACAGCCATTATTTAAAAACCTAGTACTTTCAAAAGAGTTCTTTCGATTTCATCCAGTAGCCAATTTCTATTATTCAAAATTGACTTTAGATTTTAAAGTTTGCTACAAGGATATATTTTTGGAAGTATTTCTTTACTGAGTAACCATGGCGATTTTTCTTTTTTTTTTGGCAATAATGAAAATTTGCATGCGTAGTCTGACATGATGGACAAGGGATGGCATACTTGAACTGGGATTGCTCCAGAACATCTGGACACATGAAACCTGTAAATGACTTTCATGTAGCAATGCACATCTCAATTTACAAAGCACAAATTGTGGGTGATCTAGGAGAAAACCACCAGAATTGCGGGCAGTTGATGAAATCAGCCTGTGCTGACAGTACCATTTTTTATGTGCATTTACTGTGCCATGAGCAGTCAGTGCTGAGACACCACGCCTGGGCAATGTGTGGGCAAACTCGAGGGCATTTCTATGAGTAAAAGCTGATTTACTCCAATGAAACTCCTCTGTCCATTTCAGCAAGAGGAGACTCCAGGATGGGGACACTGAAAGGACATGAGGGTATTTTCTATGTTAATCTCACTTATAAAATGACAGAAGCAAATGGCACAGTAGGTCTACATAGCCAGACAAGGCTGTGAGGAAGAACTGGGAAGACTGTACATTAGAACCCCAAAATTGATGTCCTGCCCTTTAAGTGAGAGATCCTCATGGCAGCATGTTGTCCACCAATGCAAATACCTGTTTCTCTGGAGATGTATATGTCTCTTCCTAAGTGCATGTGACTCTGTACACATTTCCTGTTTCTAGAGATATTACGGATATGTACGAAAACATATTCCATGAAGTTTTGGGTGTTTGATCAGATTTGGGGAAAGAGAGAAAGACTGCAACTTCTTTCTCTTACCTAGGTAAATTAAAATGTTTCTCAGAGTGTGAATTGCCTTTAGTATCACAACCTAGTGCAGGGGCAAAGGTTACATGGTTAAGTTGGTAAAGTTGTCTCAGGTTCATGTTACAATTAAGTAAAATGAAAGAGAGGAAAGTATTCTTTTCCCCTTGACACAAAATGTGATTACTTGCCATCCTTGTGAAACTTTATATCGTCAGCCTTCTGGATAAGCCTGGCTGGTATGTCTACGGATTAGATGCAAAACAATGTGAGAAACATCAATGGATGCTCTTTTATCTGTCCGTTTTTCTGTAGGACTCTTTCCCATGAAAACATATTCATTAATTAAAAGATGTGGTGTATTACAAACTAATGTTGGCAGCTTGACCCAGAGTCAGTACCCATGAGAAATCAAAGTGGGTATATTTCAGGGGTCCTAGGGGCAGAATTTCCGCAGCCGGTTGAATGATACTGTTGTTGCTTCTAGTATATCCTCTCCCATCAGATATTTTGTTTCATGCAATTCACTCTGCAAGCAAAATCCAAAAGCGGGGCACCTACTTAGCAAATGGAAGTATATTTAAGATACTTTGGCAGGTTATTTTTTTTAAATTTAATTTTATTATATTATGTTAATCACCATACATTACATCATTAGTTTTGGATGTAGTGTTCCATGATTCATTGTTATTTTTTAAAGACATAGTTCTCTTCTGAGCCACCTGCAGTATTGAGCTGAAGGCTTGGAAACATGAAAAATCCCACTTTATTAAAATCCTGGGTTTAGGGCTTTTCTTTTAGATTGAAACATTGTCTAACTAGAAAGTATTAATATTGAGTTAGATATATAGGCTTTGAAACATAATGATTCTAATGATACCAGTCATTTTTTAAGTGTGCATTGGCACCACATTGTACCACCGAGCCTCAGAACAGCTCTGCAAATCAGTGCTTTTATGCTGTCTCTTATGTAGTTAAGGAAACGAAGGCTTAGAAAGCAGAAGTAACTCGTCCAAGTTGACATTGCTGGTAAAGGATGGAGTGGGGATTTCAACAAAGGCCAACGGACGCAGCGCCCACGCTCTTAACAAACAGATTTTATTGTCCACTCAAGTCCATAATTTCATACTGGTTGTGTTGGGAAGTGTGCAGATTGACCCATTTTTGTGTGGATGGCAATGTGGAATCTCTGAGTAACGGACGCCCTTGTCTTTTGCCCGTAGGCCCCTGGGGAAGGTGTACGGGCGACTGTGGACCCGGAGGAGTGCAGAGTCGTGCCCTGTGGTGTTTCCACTTGGAAGGGTGGACGAGTCACCTATCTAACTGCGACGAGAACACCAGGCCTCCAAAGGAAAGAAGCTGCTTCCGGGTGTGTGACTGGCACAGCGACCTCTTCCAGTGGGAGGTCTCCGACTGGCACCAGTGCGTGCTCATTCCCGCCAGCCCGGGCCCAGCACCGCCTCGGACCGCAGAGTGTGTGACGGCGCAGCATGGGCTGCAGCACCGGACCGTGCGCTGTGTTCAGAAGTTGAACAGAACCAGGGTTGTAAATGAAATCTGTGAACACTTTGCCCCTCAGCCCCCCGCAGAACAAGCTTGCCTCATTCCCTGCCCCCGGGATTGTGTCGTATCTGAGTTCTCACAGTGGTCCGAGTGCAGCAAGGGCTGTGAGAAGCAATTGCAGCACAGGACCCGGGCGGCCATCGCTCCCCCTCTCTATGGCGGGTCTCAGTGTCCCAATCTGACGGAGTCGAGAGCCTGTGACACTCCCATTTCCTGTCCTCTTGGCGAAGAGGAATATATTTTTAGCCTTAAAGCAGGACCATGGAGTAAATGTAGACTGCCTCATCTTAAAGAAATTAACCTAAGTGGAAGAACTGTTCTGGATTTCAGCTCCGATTCAAAGGAGCGAGTCACCTTTCGACATCAAAGTTACAAGCCACATCACCTCTCCAAGCCCTGGGACTTAGAGATAGGTTATCAAACCCGGCAGGTCTGGTGCACCAGAAGTGACGGAAAAAATGCTATGTTAAGGTAAGAAGGCCTTCAGTGTTTTTATCTTGGCTTCACCTAGCTATTTTACAATGCAATTTTATAAGGTTTCTTTATGATTCCCTACGAAGGGGAAAATTATAACCAGGTTGGGATTTGGATTTTTAGAAGTTTCATCGGAGAAGTTTCCAATTTCAATTATGAATATTTCAGAGTATTGACAAGGCAGAGCTCTGAATTCTTGCATAATTAGTAGTGTAACTATATAGGATAAGGCATATATTACCACGGTTTACCAAAATATCAACCAGTTTAAAAAAAAATAGGTCTGTACTGTTACTACAATAATAAAAGACTAAGCCTTTCTTTATAATGGTGAAAATTCCAATTGACTCTCAAACTTGGGATATAAATTATGCAAATATTTATCATTTTTCATAATCGTGTTTTTAAAATTTTTTGTTTACTTTTGTTTTCATGATTAAGAAGGTTCTCTAACATTTTAGTTGTAGATTTTTCATAGTAGTAATAATAGCAGTAAGTTAATCCAAGAATGCTTTCTATGACATTGATTTGAAAAAAATATTACCTTGCTCAGCAATAAATAGAATTACAAACCTATAGAGGGAATGAATTACAACTTTTTAAAAGGATAGTTTAGGCTTAAAAATTATTTGTAACTGTTTTACTTTAAATTCTAGTACAAAAAAAAAAATTCCATGACGTAAGTATATAGAAATATGTTCAAAGTTGTATTTGTTTAATTTTCCCCAGAAGGTCTTAAATGGAAGCACTGGTATATTACCAAGTTTTTTCCAAATTTAAACGCCTTTCACCAGTACTTAAATTACAAAACAGTGAAACGCTCATCCCTGGAATTAGTCATTATCATCAGTTACTGTTTTCTTGGAACCCACAGCTGGCTGGGAGAGGCTCAAAAGACTACCTCTGCTATTCAAGAACAAAGTAATGTGATGATTGGTTTTTTTTTTTTTTTAATTTGACTTCACAAATGAGCATATTTTATCTTTGATGATTCATTCTGATTTATGCCATATACAATTGGCAAGTCCATTGAAGAATGATTTTATGCCTTTTATTGCCTGCCTCTGTGAAGCCCAAAAGATTAAGCAGATGATTTGGGTGATTATTGTTTGAATGTGTATGTGGGATTCTGTAAAGACATTGTTTTCTTAATATTCCAGAGAATGTTTTCATTTTTAGCTTGCTTGTTTTTGCCATTTTTTTTATTAAGACTATTTTTTAGACTGGTTTTTGATTTACAGAAAAACTGAGTGGAAAGTACCATTTCCGTATACCTTCTCATCACTCCCCTCCACATATACAGTTTCATACATACATCTTGCATCAGTGTAGTGTATTTGTTAAAATTCATGGGCTATGTCAATATAATACTATAGTCCATAGGTTACATTAGAACTCACTGTGTTGCACATTCTATGGGTTTGGACAAATGTGTAATGATATGTATCCACCATTGCTGTATCATATAGAATAATTTCACTGCCCTAAAATCTGTGCTCTATCTATTGATCTCACCTTTCTTCTCCCCAGTTCTGTTCCCTGATAGTCAATGATCTTTTTATTGGTTGCATAGTTTTATCTTTTCCAGAGTGTTATATAGTTGGGATGATACAGTGGTTAGCCTTTTCTTATTGGCTTCTTTTGCTTAGCAATATGCATTAAAGTTCCTCCATGTGTATCCATGGCTTGATAGCTCAGTTCTTTTTATCACTGAATAGTGTTTGTTGGTTTACAAACTACCCCTCTTACCCCATATACACAGGGCAAGGAGAGATCAAAGAAAGAGGCAGACCATTCCAGATTGGTAGATGGCATTTTAATAAGCATGAGAACTTAATTATGAGGCTTGTTTTAGGTGGCTGCAAAATGAGTTGAACTCTGTACCTATCTGCCAAATCTTAAAAGTTTATATAGAGGCCTTAATTGGGTCCAGTCCCGTATACCATCTAGATGGTCTCAAAACACGTTACTCCCTTAAGGCTGTGTCCTTAAAGAAGCTCCCACTGTGTGCAGAGCATATATTCCAAGGACAGGGGAGGGAGTGAGGAGCCTCCAGTTGCCCAAGTCCAGCCCAAGGTCGACTGGAAGTCACAACCTCTTGATTACCTCCTCCAACAGTATTCCATTGTATGGCTATATCACAATTTGTTATCCATTCACCTATTGAAGGACATCTTGATTGCTTCCAAGTTTTGGCAGTTATAAATAAAGTTTCTACAAATATTCATCTGCAGATTTTTATGTGAACACACGTTTTCAACTCATTTGGAAAAATTTAATGTAAGAGTTTGTTTAGTTTTGTAAGAAACTGCCAAACTGTCTTCCAAAGTGGCTGTGTCATTTTGTATTCCCACCAGCAATAAATAAGAGTTCCTATTGCTTCACATTCTGGCCAGCATTTGCTATTGTCAGTGTTTTGGATTTTAGCCATGTTTTGATAGTTGTGTAGTGGTATCTTGTTTTAATTTGCAATTCCTTTTTTTAAAGATTTTATTTATTTATTTGACAGAGAGAGAGACAGCAAGAGAGGGAACACAAACAGGGGGAGTGGGAGAGGGAGAAGCAGGTTTCCTGCTGAGCAAGGAGCCAATGCAGGGCTTGATCCTGGGATCATGACCTGAACTGAAGACAGATGCTTAAGACTGAGCCACCCAGGCGCCCCATAATTTGCAATTCCTTAATCACATATAATATTAGTTCAGCATCTTTTCATATGCTTACTTACCATCTGTTTATATTCCTTGGTGAGGTGTCCAGATCTTTTGCCTATTTTTTGAGTTGTTTTCTTATAGTTGAGTTTTACAAATTCTTTGTATATTTTGTATACCAGTCCTTTATCAGATATGTGTTTTGAAAATATTTCCTTCCAATTGATGGCCTGTCTTTTCATTCTCTCAAAAGTGTCTTTCACAGAGAAGAATTTGTTGTTGTTGTTTTTTTTAATCTTAATGAAGTCCAATTTATCAATATTTCTTTCATGGACTGTTCTTTGGTGTTCCATCTAAAACAACAACAATAAGTTCTCTAAATCTAAGATCAACTAGATTTCTTCCTATATTGTTTTCTAGGGGTTTTACATTTTACATTTAGGTCTATGATCCAGTCTAACTTTTGTGAAAGTATAAGGTCGATGTCTGAATTCATTTTTTTTTTTTTTTTTTTGCATGTGGATATTCAGTTGTTCTAGTATCATTTGTTAAAAAGACTCTCCTTTCTCTATTGAATTGCCTTTCCTCCTTTGTTGAAGATTATTTGACTGTATTTATGTGGATCTATTTCTGGGCTCTGTCTTTATTCCATTGATCTATTTATCTATTTGCCAGTAAAACAATGTCTTAAATACTGAAGCTTTATAGTAAGTCTTGAAGTTGGGTAGTGTCAGTCCTCTGAATTGTTCTTTTTTAATATTGTATTGACTGTTCTGAGTCTTCTGTTTTTCCATATACACTTCAGAATCAGTTTTTTCAATTGCTACAAAATAATTTGCTGAGATTTTGATTGGGATTGTTTGTAGTGTATGGAGCAATTTGCAAAGAAATAACATCTTGATAATATTGATTCTTCTTCTCCATGTACCTGGAATATTTCTCCATTTATGTACATCTTTGATTTCTTCATCAGAGTTTTATACTTCTTATCATGTAAATCTTATACATATTTTATTAGATTGATACTTAAGTATTTCACATTTTTTGGTGCTAATATAAATGTATTGTGTTTTTAATTTCAAATTCTAATTTTTCATTGTTAGTATACAAGAAAACAATTGACTTTTATATATTAACCTTGTATTCTGAACCCTTGTTATAATCTCTTACTAGTTCCAGGACTTTGTGTTGTTATTGTTGATGAAGATTCTTTGGGATTCTCTATGTAGACAAGCATATCATTTGCAGGCAAAGGAAGTTTATTTCTTCCTTTCCAATCTCTTCCCCTTTCATTTTCTTTTCTTGTCTTATTGTATTATCTAGGAAATTCAGTATGATGTCAAATAGGAGTGATAAGGATGGATATCCTTGCCTTGTTCCCGATCTTAGCAAGAGAGCATCTGGTTTCTCACAATTAAGAAAAATGCTAAATGTACATTTTTTGTGGATATTCTCTTTTTAAAAAAATATTTATTTATTTGAGAGAGAGAGCAAGAGCACATGCATGAGTGCAAGCAGGGGGAGGGGCAGAGGGAGAGAAACTCAAGCAGAACCTGTTGGGGGGCTGAGTCTCATTGAGATCATGACCTGAGCTGAAATCAGGAGTTGCATACTCAATCAACTGAGCCACCCAGGCTCCCCATAGATACTCTTTTTTTAATTTTTGAAGATTTTATTTATTTATTTGACAGAGAGAGACACAGTGAGAGAGGGAACACAAGCAGAGGGAGTGGGAGAGGGAGAAGCAGGCCTCCCGCTGAGCAGGGAGCCCGATGGGGGACTCAATCCTAAGACCCCAGGATCATGACCTGGGCGGAAGGCAGATGCTTAAAGACTGAGCCACCCAGTCGCCCCCCCCCATGGATATTCTTTATCATGTTGAAGAACTCCCCCTATATTCCTAGTTTGCTGAGAATTTTGGTCATTCACTGGTGTTGGTTTTTGTCAAGTGCTTTTTCTGTGTGTATAGATATGATTGTATAATTTTACTTTAGTCTGTAGATATGTTAGATTGTATTAATTGATTTTTGAATGTTGAACCAGCTTTGCCTACCTGGGATAAATCACATTTGGTTATGATGTAGTATTTTTTTTTTTCTGTCCTTTTACCAGAATTCTTTTTTTTTATTATTATGTTATGTTAATCACCATACATTACATTAGTTTTTGATGTAGTGTTCCATGATTCATTGTTTGCGTATAACACCCAGTGCTCCATGCAGTACGTGCCCTCTTTAATACCCATCACCAGGCTAACCCATCCCCCACCCCCTCCCCTCTAGAACCCTCAGTTTGTTTCTCAGAGTCCATAGTCTCTCATGGTTCATCTACCCCACCGATTTCCCCCCCTTCATTCTTCCCCTCTTCTTCTTCTTCTTTTTTATTTTTTTTCAACATATAATGTGTTATTTGTTTCAGAGGTACAGGTCTGTAATTCAACAGTCTTACACAATTCACAGCGCTCACCATAGCACATACCCTCCCCAATGTCTATCACCCAGCCACCCCATCCCTCCCACCCCCCACCACTCCAGCAACCCTCAGTTTGTTTCCTGAGATTAAGAATTCCTCATACCAAAAAAAAAAAAAAAAAAAAAATGGGGGCGCCTGGGTGGCTCAGTTGGTTAAGCGACTGCCTTCGGCTCAGGTCATGATCCTGGAGTCCCGGGATCAAGTCCCACATCAGGCTCCCTGCTCAGCAGGGAGTCTGCTTCTCCCTCTGACCCTCCTCCTTCTCATGCTCTCTGTCTCTCATTCTCTCTCTCGCAAATAAATAAAATCTTAAAAAAAAAAAAAAAAGAATTCCTCATATCAGTGAGATCATATGATACGTGTCTTTCTCTGGTTGACTTATTTTGCTTAGCATAATACCCTCTAGTTCCATCCACGTCATTGCAAATGGCAAGATTTCATCTTTTTGATGGCTGCATAATATTCCATTGTATATATACACCACATCTTCTTTATCCATTCATCTGTGGCTGGACATCTTGGCTCTTTCCATAGTTTGGCTATGGTGGACATTGCTGCTATAAACATTGGGGTGCATGTGCCCCTTCAGATCACTACATTTGTATCTTTGGGGTAAATATCCAGTAGTGCAATTTCTGGGTTGTAGGTAGCTCTATTTTCAACTTTTTGAGGAACCGCCATACTGTTTTCCAGAGTGGCTGCACCAGCTTGCATTCCCACCAACAGTGTAGGAGGGTTCCCCTTTCTCCGCATCCCCGCCAACATCTGTCGTTTCCTCACTTGTTAATTTTAGCCATTCTGACTGGTGTGAGGTGATATCTCATTGAGGTTTTGATTTGGATTTCCCTGATGCCAAGCGATGTTGAGCACTTTTTCATGTGTCTGTTGGCCATTTGGATGTCTTCTTTGGAAAAATGTCTGTTTATGTCCTCTGCCCATTTCTTGATTGGATCATTTGTTCTTTGGGTGTTGAGTTTGATAAGTTCTTTATAGATTTTGGATACTAGCCCTTTATCTGGTATGTCATTTGCAAATATCTTCTCCCATTCTGTCGGTTGTCTTTTGGTTTTGTTGACTGTTTCTTTTGCTGTGCAAAAGCTTTTTATCTGGATGAAGTCCCACTAGTTCATTTTTGCCCTTGCTTCCCTTGCCTTTGGAGATGTTTCTAGGAAGAAGTTGCTGCGGCTGAGGTCGAAGAGGTTGTTGCCTGTGTTCTCCTTTAGGATTTTGATGGACTCCTGTCTCACATTTAGGTCTTTCAACCATTTGGAGTCTATTTTTGTGTGTGGTGTAAGGAAATGGTCCAGTTTCATTCTTCTGCATGTGGCTGTCCAATTTTCGCAACACTGTTTGTTGAAGAGACTGTCTTTTTGCCATTAGACATTCTTTCCTGCTTTGTCAAAGGTTAGTTGACCATAGAGTTGAGGGTCCATTTCTGGGCTCTCTATTCTGTTCTGTTGATCTCTGTGTCAGTTTTTGTGCCAGTACCATACTGTCTTGAGATGACAGCTTTGTAATAGCTTGAAGTCTGGAATTGTGATGCCGCCAAGTTTGCTTTTCTTTTTCAACATTCCTCTGGCTATTCGGGGTCTTTTCTGGTTCCATACAAATTTTAGGATTATTTGTTCCATTTCTTTGAAAAAAGTGGATGGTATTTTGGTAGGGATTGCATTGAATGTGTAGATTGCTCTAGGTAGCATTGACATCTTCACAATATTTGTTCTTCCAAATCATGAGCATGGAATGTTTTTCATTTCTTTGTCTTCTTCAGTTTCTTTCGTGAGTATTTTATAGTTTTCTGAGTACAGATTCTTTGCCTCTCTGGTTAGACTTATTCCTAAGTATCTTGTGGTTTTGGGTGCAATTGTAAATGGGATCGACTCCTTATTTTCTGTTTTTTCTGTCTTGTTGTTGGTGTATAGGAATGCCACTGATTTCTGTGCATTGATTTTATATGCTGCCACTTTACTGAATTCCTGTATGAGTTCTAGCAGTTTTGGGGTGGAGTCTTTTGGGTTTTCCACATAAAGTATCATATCATCTGCAAAGAGTGAGAGTTTGACTTCTTCTTTGCCAATTTGGATGCCTTTGATTTCTTTTTGTTGTCTGATTACTGTGGCTGGGACTTCTAATACTATGTTGAATAGCAGTGGTGGTAGAGGACATCCCTGCCGTGTTCCTGACCTTAGGGGGAAAGTTCTCAGTTTTTCCCCATTGAGAATGATATTCGCTGTGGGCTTTTCATAGATGGCTTTTATGATATTGAGGTATGTACCCTCTATCCCTATACTCTGAAGAGTTTTGATCAAGAAAGGGTGCTGTACTTTGTCAAATGCTTTTTCTGCATCTATTGCGAGGATCATATGGTTCTTGTTCTTTCTTTGATTAATGTATTTTATCACACTGATTGATTTGTGGATGTTGAACCAACCTTGCAGCCCAGGAATATATCCCAATTGGTCGTGGTGAATAATCCTTTTAATGTACTGTTGGATCCTATTGGCTAGGATTTTGGTGAGAATTTTTGCATCTGTCTTCATCAAGGATATTGGTCTGTAATTCTCCTTTTTGATGGGGTCTTTGTCTGGTATGGGGATCAAGGTAATGGTGGCCTTATAAAACGAGTTTGGAAGTTTTCCTTCCATTTCTATTTTTTGGAACAGTTTCAGAAAAATAGGTATTAATTCTTCTTTAAATGTTTGGTAGAATTCCCCTGGGAAGGCATCTGGCCCTGGGCTTTTGTTTGTTGGGAGACTTTTGATGACTGCTTCAATTTCCTTAGTGGTTATACGTCTGTTCAGGTTTTCTGTTTCTTCCTGGTTCAGTTTCAGTAGTTGATACATCTCTAGAAATGCATCCATTTCTTCCACATTATCTAATTTGCTGGCATATAGTTGCTCATAATATGTTCTTATAATTGTTTGTATTTCTTTGGTGTTGGTTGTGATCTCTCCTCTTTCATTCATGATTTTATTTTTGGGTCCTTTCTCTTTTCTTTTTGATAAGTCCGGCCAGGGGTTTATCAATCTTCTTAATTGTTTCAAAGAACCAGCTCCTAGTTTTGTTGATCTGTTCTACTGTTCTTTTTTTTCTATTTCATTGATTTCTGCTCTGATCTTTATTATTTCTCTTCTCCTGCTGGGTTTAGGCTTTATTTGCTGTTCTTTCTCCAGCTCCTTTAGGTGTAGGGTTAGGTTGTGTACTTGAGACCTTTCTTGTTTCTTGAGAAAGTCTTGTATTGCTATATACTTTCCTCTTAGGACTGCCTTTGCTGCATCCCAAAGATTTTGAACAGTTGTGTTTTCATTTTCATTGGTTTCCATGAATTTTTTAAATTCTTTAATTTCCTGTTTGACCCATTCATTCTTTATTAGGATGCTTTTTAGCCTCCATGTATTTGAGTTCTTTCTGACTTTCCTCTTGTGATTGAGTTCTGGTTTCAAAGCATTGTGGTCTGAAAATATGCAGGGAGTGATCCCAGTCTTTTGGTACTGGTCGAGACCTGATTTGTGACCTAGGATGTGATCTATTCTGGAGAATGTTCCATGGGCACTAGAGAAGAATGTGTATTCCATTGCTTTGGGATGGAAAGTTCTGAATATATCTGTGAAGTCCATTTGGTCCAGTGTGTCATTTAAGGTCTTTATTTTCTTGTTGATCTTTTGCTTAGATGATCTGTCCATTTCAGTGAGGGGGGTGTTAAAGTCCCCCATTATTACTGTATCTTTGTCGATGTGTTTCTTTGCTTTTGTTATTAATTGGCTTATATAAGTGGCTGCTCCCATGGTAGGGGCATAGATATTTATAATTGTTAGATCTTCTTGTTGGATAGACCCTTTAAGTAGGATATACTGTCCTTCCTCATCTCTTATTAACAGTCTTTGGCTTAAAATCAAATTTGTCTGATATAAGGATTGCCACCCCAGCTTTCTTTTGATGTCCAGTAGCATGGTAGATGGTTTTCCACCTGCTCACTTTCAATCTGCGGGTGTCTCTGGGTCTAAAATGAGTCTCTTGCAGACAGCATATCGATGGGTCTTGTTTTTTTATCCAATCTGATAGCCTGTGTCTTTTGATTGGGGCAGTTAGCTCATTTACACCTAGGGTAACTATTGAAAGATATGAATTTAGTGTCATTGTATTGCCTGTAAGGTGACTGTTACTGTATATTGTCTGTGTTCCTTTCTGGTCTGTGTTACTTTTAGGCTCTCTCTTTGCTTAGAGAACCCCTTTCAATATTTCTTGTAGGGCTGGTTTTCTCTTTGCAAATTCCTTTAGTTTTTGTTTGTCCTGGAGAGTTTTTATCTCTTCTTTTATTTTCAAGGAAAGCGTAGGTGGATATAGTATTCTTGGCTGCATATTTTTCTCATTTAGTGCTCTGAATATATCATGCCAGTCCTTTCTGGCCTGCCAGGTCACTGTGGATAGGTCTGTTGCCAATTTAATGTTTCTACCACTGTAGGTTACATATCTCTTCTCCCGAGCTGCTTTCAGGATTTTCTCTTTGTCTCTGAGACTCATTAGTTTTACTATTAGATGTTGGGGTGTTGACCTATTTCTATTGATTTTGAGAGGGGTTCTCTGTGCCTCCTGGATTTTGATGCCTGTTTCCTTCCCCAAATTTGGGAAGTTCTCTGCTGTAATTTGCTCCAATATACCTTCTGCCCCTCTCTCTCTTTCTTCTTCTGGGATCCCAATTATTCTAATGTTGTTTTGTCTTATGGTATCGCTTACCTCTCGAATTCTGCCCTCATGATCCAGTAGTTGTTAAGCTCTCTTTTTCTCAGTTCTTTATTTTCCATCATTTCGTGTTCTATATCGCTAATTCTCTCTTCTGCCTCATTTATCCTAGCAGTTAGAGCCCCCATTTTTGATTGTACCTCATTAATAGCCTTTTTGATTTCGACTTGGTTGATTTTAGTTCTTTTATTTCTCCAGGAAGGGTTTCTCTAATAACTTCCATGCTTTTTTCAAGCCCAGCTAGTATCTTTATTTTTATTTTTTATTTTATTTATTTATTTTTTTATTTATTTATTTGACAGGGAGAGACAGCCAGAGAGAGAACACAAGCAGGGTAAGTGGGAGAGAGAGAAGCAGGCCTCCCGCCGAGCAGGGAGCCCGATGCGGGGCTCGATCCCAGGACCCTGGGATCATGACCTGAGCCGAAGGCAGACGCTTAACGACTGAGCCACCCAGGCGCCCCCCAGCTAGTATCTTTAAAATCATCATTCTGAAGTCTAGTTCCAACATCTTACTAATGTCCGTATTGATTACCCCCCAGGCAATCAGTGCTGCCTCTTGTTCTTTTTGTTGAGGTGATTTTTTCCGTCTTGTCAGTTTGTCCAGAGGAGAATAGATGAATGAGAGAACAAAATGCTAACAGGATACCAATGTCCCCAGAAAATATACACTAAACAAATTGGAAGAGACCTGAAACCGGGGGAAAAGAAAGGGAAAGAAAGAAAAAAGAAAAAGAAAAAGATAAAAACAAACAAACAAAAACAAAACAAAACAAAGAAAACAGAATATTGTCAAATATGATCAGGTTGGTGCATAGATCAGTGCCACACACTAGATTTTGGGCATATCTTGGTCTGTTAGAAGAAAGTGCCTCCCAAAATTTTAAAGAAAGAAAAACTTATATATGTACAAAAATAAGGATTAATATGATGAAGGGATGGAATATGACTGTAAAGATGAAAATTATAAAAGATTCTATAAAAGGAATTGATAAGATAAGAAGTTTGTTAAAAAAAGAAAGAAGAGGATTTAAAAAAAAAAAAAAAACAGGTAGAGAATGTGATCAGGCAGGAGACTAGAAGAAAGCCATACACTAGAGATTTAGGGTATGTTTTGATCTGTTAGAAGAAACTGTATCCCAAAATTTTAAAGAGAGAATAACTTATATATATATCTATATATACCAAAAATAAGGGTAACTACTATGAAGGGATAGAATATGACTCTAAAAATGAAAAATATAAAGATTCTTTTAAAAAAGGGATTGATAAGATGTTGGTTGAAAAAGGGAAAAAGAAAAATTCAAAAAAAAGAGGGAAAAAGAAAGTTAAAAAAAAATTAACTTTAAAAGACTAAAGAATCATGGGAAAAAAAGCCATGAATTCTATGTGCAGTATTCCCCTAGTGCTGGAGTTTTGCCATTCTCATTGATCGGTAAACTTGGTCTTGGCTGGCTGTTCTTGCTGATCTTTTTTGGGGGGGTTGCCTGTTGTCCTGGTTCCCAAATGTCTTTGCCGGAGGCGGAATTGCCCTGCCCTTGCCGGTCTGGGCTAAGTAATCTGCTCGGGTTTGCTCTTGGGAGCTTTTGTTCCCTGCAAGCTTTCTGTACAGCTTTGGAGGAGGAGAGTGAAAATGGTGGCCTCTCAATCTCTGCCCCCCAGGAGCCGAGAACTCGGGGCCCCACTCCTCAGTGTGCCCCAGAGAAAAGCAATCAATCATTCCTGTCTCCCTGGTCTTCCGCCACACTCCACGCTCACCTGGCCTGCGATGGAGTGTCTCTGTCTCTGGCACACAACCCCATGTGGAGTCTCCAAACCCAGCAGATCCCTGCGGTGCGCTCCCGCACCGCTCCTCCCGGGGGAGGAAGGGGAGTCTCCCCGGATCCGCCGCTTGTTGGGTCCCTGCTGGAGGAGCAGTGGCCCAACTGTGCCGCAGATTACGGTTTATGGCAACCCCGAGCTGAGAGCCTGCTCCTCGGCTCCGTCTCTGCAGCCGGCTTCCCCGCTCCAATACCTGGGAGCTCTGCCGCACTCAGGCACCCCCGGTCTTTCTGTGACCCCGAGGGTCCTGAGACCACACTGTCCCATGGGGGTTCCACCCCCCACTTAGCCACTGGAGCAACGTCCCTCAGCACAGCCGACTTCTAAAAGTTCCGATTTTGTGCTCTGCTGGTCTATCACTTGCCGGTAGTGGCTAATGGAGGCCCCCTCCCCTGCCATCTATCCTCCCGAATATCACCTCGGATTCACTTCTCCGCACGTCCTACCTTCCAGAAAGTGGTTTGCTTTTCTGTTCAGAGAGTTGTTGCTATTCTTTTCTTCGATCTCCTGTTGAGTTCATAGGTGTTCAGAATGGTTTGATCCCTATCCAGCTGAATTCCTGGGACCAGATGAAATCCAGGTCTCCTACTCCTCCGCCATCTTGCTGCTCTTACCCATGATGTAGTATTTTTTTATGTATTGTTTGGGTATTATTTGCTAATATTTTGTTGAGAATTTTTGCATATATGTTTATGGGAGATATTGGTCTTAGTTTTCGTTTCTTATGTCTTGGTATGGTTTTTGGTAATAGGGTAATGTTGGCCTCATGAATGAATTGGGAAATGTGTACTCTGCTTTGATTCTTTGAAATAAATTATAGAAAATTATAGTTTTTGTCTTGACTGTTTGGTAGAATTCATAGTTGACCCATTGGACCTGGTGCTTTCTGGTTTGTCAGGTTATTATTGATTCAATTACTTTAATAGGTATACACCTATTCATATTATAGATCTTTCCTTGTGTGAGTTTTAGCAGGTTGTGTATTTCAAGGAATTGATTCATTCACCTAATTTATCAAATTTGGGCATAGATTTGTTCATAGTATTCCTTTATTATCATTTTAATGTCCATGAGATCATTTTTGATGACCTTTCATTACTGATATTAGTACTTTGTGTCTACTTTCTTTCTTTGTTTCTTTTTTTTTTTTTTTTAATTTAGTTAACCTGGTTAGAGGTATATCAGTTTTACTGATTGTTTATGAGAACCAGCTTCTGGTTTCAGATATTTCTCTACTGATTTTATGTTTTCAGTTTTATTGACCTCAGTTTTCATTTTTATTATTTCCCTTTTGCTTACTTTGGATTTAATTTGCTCTTCTTTTTCTAGTTTTCTAAGGTAGCTTAGGTTATTTCTTTTAGGTATTTTATTTTTTATCTACTATGTGAATTCAGTGCCATAAATTTCTTTCTAATCATTTCTTTCACTACGTTCCTCAAATTTTAATAAGTTGTATTTTTATTTTCATTTAATTCCAAATATTGTTTAAATTCTTCTATGACTTCTTCTTTGACCCATGCATTATTTCAAAGGGTGGTGTTTAATCTCCAAGTATTTGGGGATTCTCCAGCCATCTTTCTGTTATTGATCTTTAGTTTAATTCTGTTGTGTCCTGAGAGTATACTTTGTATGATTTCTGTTCTTTTAAATTTGTTAAGGTGTGTTTTATGACCTGGAAATGTGGTCTGTCTTGGTGAATGTTCTGTGTAATATTGAGAACAATGTATATTCTGCTATTGTTGGATGAAGTATTCTGTAAGTGTCAAGTATATCCAATTGATTGATGGTGCTGTTCAGTTCAACTATGTCCTTACTGATTTTCTGCCTGCTGGATCTGTCCATTACTGATTGAGGGGTGTTGAAGTCTCCAACTGTAATAGGGGATTCATCTATTTTTCTTTGCAGTTCTATCAGTTTTTGCTTCACATATTTTGATGCTCTGTTGTTAGGTTCATACACATTAAGGATTGGTATATCTTCTTGGAGAATTGACCCCTTTGTTGTTATGTAATGTCTCCCTATATCCGTAACAATTTTCCTTGTTCTGAATTCTGATTTGTCTGGAATTAATATAACTACTCCAGCTTTCTTTTGATTACTTTTAGCATGGTATTTCTTTCTCTATCTCTTTACGTTTTAATCTACCTGTTTCTTTAAAGTATGTTTCTTGTAGATGATACACAGTTGGGTCTTATTGATTTATCCACTCTGACAGTCTCAGTCTTTTAATTGGTATACTTATATCATTGACATTTAAAATGATTATTTATAGAATTGGTTTAATAGCTATTACATTTATTGTTTACTCTTTATTGCCCTGTTCTTTGTTCCTCTTTTTGACTTACTTTGTTTTTTTCATCTCTGATTTTAATTGAACATTTTATATTATGCCATTTTGTCTCCTCTCTTAGCATATCAATTATAGCCTTGTTTCCTTACCTTTTTCAATGGTCACCCTAGAGTTTGCAGTGTAAATTTACAACTAATCCAAGTCCACTTTCAAATAAAACTGTACCACTTCACACATAGTGCAAGTATCTTGTAATAGAATATTCCCAGTCCCCTTTTTCCATCCCTTATAACACTGCTGTCATTAAGTTCACTTACTCATAACCCATAATTACTCAATACCTTGTTATTATAATTTTGAACAAATTATTATCTCTTAGATGGGTTATGAATGAGAAAAATAAAATATTTTACCTTCAATTATTCCTTATTCAACAGTCCTTCTTTATTTATGTAGTTCTAAGTTTCTGACTTCAATCATTTTCTTCCCTCTGAAGAACTTCTTTTTAACATTTCTTTCAAGGTGGGTCTACTGATGACAGATTTCCTAAATTTTTGTTTGAGAAAGTCTTTATTTCTCTACTTTTGAAAATA
The DNA here is from genome assembly GCF_964656455.1 of Halichoerus grypus. Lineage (NCBI taxonomy): Eukaryota > Metazoa > Chordata > Mammalia > Carnivora > Phocidae > Halichoerus > Halichoerus grypus. The sequence continues at coordinate 103,479,384 of NC_135715.1, forward strand.
TAATTTCACTGGATATAGAATTTAGGTTGGTGGGTGTTTTCTTCCAACACTCTATTCTGTTTTTGCATGAATAATTTTTAAAAAGAAATTTGGTGTAGGGGCACCTGGGTGGCTCAGTCATTAGGCCTCTGCCTTCCCCTCAGGTCATGATCCCAGGGTCCTGGGATCGAGCCCCGTGTCGAGCAGGGAGCCTGCTTCTCCCTCTCCCTCTGTCTGCTGCTTCCCATACTTTTACTAGCTCTCTGTCAAATAAACAAATAAAATCTTTAAAAAAAAAAAAAGAAATTTGATGTAATTCTTATCCTTGCTCCCCTATAGCTAAGTTGTTTCTCCTTCCCACTCCAACTCCCTATCCCCAGCTTTTTTCAAGATATTCTTTGTCTTTGATTTTCTGTTTTGAATATTGCATGTCCCCATATAGGTTTGTTTTTTTTTTTCCTTTTTAAAAAAGATTTATCCTGTGCTTTGTGTTCCCTGAGCTTCCTGAATCTTTGGTTGGTTGTCTATCATTAATTTTGAAAATTTCTCAATCATTATTACTTCAAACATTCCTTTTTTCCTCTTTTTTTTTCTTTTCTTTCTTTTATTTCTGGTATTCCTATTACATAGGCATTACATTATTTGTAATTTTCCTGTAATTCTCGATATTCTGTTATGTTTTTTCATTTTTTTTTTCTCCTTTACATTTCACTTTTGGAAGTTTTTAGTGACACTGTTTCAAGCTTAGTGATTCTTTCCTTAACTATGTCCAGTTTATTGATGAGTCCATCAAAGGGCATTCTTCATGTCTGTTTTAGGGTTTTTAACTTCTGTCATTTCCTTTTGATTCTTTCATAGAATTTCCATCTCTGTGTTCATAATATATAGGAATGCATATTGTAAATTTCTTATGCTAGAGCTCTTAGCATATTAATCATAGTTGTTTTAAATTCCAGTATGATAATGCCAAAATTTTTGCTGTATCTGAGTTTGAATCTGATGCTTGCTCTGTCTTTTTCAAACTGTGTGCTTTGTCTCTTAGTATGTCTTGTATTATTTTGTTGAAAGCTGGACGGTATATTGTGTAAAAGGAACTGAGATAAACAGGCTTTTAGTATGAGATTTTGTATTTATTTGGCTAGGCTGTGTTTGCTGTAGTTATAGGAGTGAAAGGCTAAAATTTTCTTCTGCTGTCCTTGTTATATTTTTTCCCCTTTTTCCCTTTTGTTTTTGGGTTTCCTTAGAGAATTCTTCCTAATTAGGGCCTGGTACATGATGTCCATTTTATTGTAATTCTCTGTTATTGAGCTGGAGCCTCATTAATGTTATGCTGAATTTTGGGGAGAAGGGAAATGTTTTATAGGCCTTTGATTTGGTCTCAATCTTTTATTGAAACTGTTCTCCTAGGATGTGGACTTTATTTTATATTATTTTATTTATTTTTTATTATTATGTTCAATTAGCCAACATATAGTACGTCATTAGTTTTTGATGTAGTGCTCAGTGATTCATTAGTTGCATATAACACCCAGTGTCCATCACAACATGTGCCCTTATTAATACCCATGACCTGGTTTCCCCATCCCCCCAACCCCCCTCCTTTCTGTAACCCTCAGTTTGGTTCCCGGAGTCCAGAGTCTCTCATGGTTTGTTTTCCCTCCCTTCCCTGTGCTCTTCTGTGCTATTCCTTATGTTCCACAAATGAATGAAACCATATGATAATTGCCTTTCTCTAATTGACTTATTTTGCTCAGCATAATACCCTCCAGTTCCATCCACGTGGATGTAAATGGTAAGTATTCAACCTTTCTTTTTTTTTTTTTTAAAGATTTTTTATTTATTTATTTGAGAGAGAGAGAATGAGAGAGAGCAAGCACATGAGAGGGGGGAGGGTCAGAGGGCAAAGCAGACTCCCCGCCAAGCAGGGAGCCTGATGCGGGACTCGATCCAGGGACTCCAGGATCATGACCTGAGCCGAAGGCAGTCGCTTAACCAACTGAGCCACCCAGGTGCCCAGTATTCATCCTTTCTGATGGCGAGTAATATTCCATTGTATATATGAACCACATCTTCTTTATCCATTTATCTGTTGAAAGACATCTTGGCTCCTTCCACAGTTTGGCTATTGTGGACATTGCTGCTATGAACATTGGGATGCAGGTGCCCTTTCATTTCACTACATCTGTGTCTTTGGGGTAAATACCCAGTAGTGCAATTCCTGGGTCAGAGGGTAGTTCTATTTTTACCGTCTTGGGGAACCTCCATACTGTTTTCCAGAGTGGCTGCACCAGCTTGTATTCCCACCCACAGTGTAAGAGGGTTCCCCTTTCTCCGCATCTAGGATGTGGACTTTAAAAATCCTTCTCCCACTTCACACATTTTTCCTTCCCACTTAGGTAATACAGGAAGCCTAGAGGGGGCTGGAATTAGGTATTTTCTTTCCCCAGATTGGTTAGGCTCTGGGAAAATTGCAGTTGGTTAGGCTTTGGTAAAATAGTTTCCTTTGAGGGTAGACCTTTTAAAGATGAATTCTCTTAGTATACTTCAGAATGGCTACTCTTCCCTCCCCTTGCTGGGAGCATGAGAAGATTTTTCTTTATTGTGAGAACCTGGTCAGACTTCTGGGGGTGCAACTCATGAAAATACAGATTTCTAGTAGGACTGGGCTCTCCTGAAGTTTTTAACTGTAAAGCTCATCTACACTGACACCACCAGCAATTTGTTAATCACAACTTAAGTTTTCCAATCCTGTAGTGGCTCCAGTGGCAGTTTCTGCTCCAGGGATGTTCCCAGTAAGTTCTGTTTCTCCATATCCACCTGTTTGTCTCTCTACTTTTTGGGACAGTCATTTGTCCCATGACTAAATTCTCTCATGAATTGAAGAAAAGTTGTGGATTTTCAGTTTCTTTAGCTTTCTTTTTTCATTTTTTAAAAGATTTTATTATTTATTTATTTATTTATTTGACAGAGAGAGAGAGAGAGCGAGAGCAGGAACACAAGCAGGAGGAGTGGGAGAGGGAGAAGCAGGCTTCCTGCTGAGCAGGGAGCCCAACGTGGGGCTCGATCCCAGGACCCTGGGATCATGACCTGAGCTGAAGACAGACACTTAACGACTGAGCCATCCAGGCGCCCCCCTTTTTTTTTTTTTTTTCATTTTGGTGAAAGCACGGACACCTTTCAAGCTGTTTAGATGCTGGAATGGAAACCAGAAGTCGCCATGTTGTCTTTTGAGTTCTAGGCAGTATATTGAACTAAAACAACTTTTTTAAACATTATGTCATGAAATTTATACTATTTATTTCATTGGGTCATCAAAGAATGATGAAATGACTCACATACTATCATAAAATGTTTAGTTATTAGAAAATATGGTGTTAAGTGGCAACATTTCTTTTTCTCTACCTTCTACCACAATGAGCAGAAACATTACCCTTGACATCTTTGAGGTCACATTGTTGACAATGTTGCCTAATTTTTATCTACCCTGATGAATTATGTGGGCATAGTACACCATAATTTTTACTAAAGTGTTTCAAATCCGTCTCTGCAAAGTACACTTTTTTTTTTTTCCCTTTTTGGTGGATCTGATACATTGAAGAAAACACTGTTATTTCTGTGTCTGTTCACTCCTAGGATGAACTTTAAGTTTCCCTTAATCAGTAAAAATTGTCCTAAATAATGGATTCTTTTTATGCTAAACTTATATCTACCTTTACATTGCTTTCCTCTTGGTGGTCTCTGTGAGACTGTAGGGACAGGTGGCGTTTTGTTCCCCTTGTTTTGATTTTGGCAATGGCTGGCTGTCGTTATCATTTAGAATAGGATACTTCCATAATGGAAGCTCCTGTTTGTGCCTTGCTGGAAAGTCACTTTCACAATCTAGGACACCACAGAGGTTTAATTAATGTCCTTTACTAGTTCTCTCATTGATTACTGTTAACTTTTGATAATCACCTCAAGCAATTTTCCCTTCACACTTGTATTTGCAGTGTGGTAGGCAATCATATTACTCTTGGTGCCACTCTGCTCCCTCATCATTGATTCGCCCATTGGGTTTAAAGATATTTTGTTTTTTTTTTTTTTTTTTTTAAAGATTTTTATTTATTTATTTGACAGAGATAGCGAGAGCAGGAACACAAGCAGGGGGAGTGGGAGAGGGAGAAGCAGGCTTCCCACTGAGCAGGGAACCCGACGTGGGGCTCGATCCCAGGACCCTGGGACCATGACCTGAGCCGAAGGCAGACGCTTAGCGACTGAGCCACCCAGGTGCCCCAAAGATATTTTGTTTTTAATTGTCTCATTGCATATCCTATTTTTTTTCTCTTTTATTTTGATGGGAGCTTCTCTGTGGTTCCATTATTACATTTTTAAATAGCTGTCCTACAGCCTGTTCATTTTTTTTTTTTTTCAGATATCACTGATACTCTTACTGAAACTTTACAATACCTAACTTAGTAAAATAATGTGTCTTCTTTATTCAGCTTTTGGTTTTATTTTACTTTGTTTCTTTTTTTGTTACTGAAGTAGAAGTACATCTGAGTTAAGAAATCGGAGTTTAGAGTAGGCAGTCTGTTTATATGAGTAAAAAAAAAGTGATTTATATTTATTATTTTGGTGAATAAAATTCAGATAAATGGGTTTTATTTTTATCTTAATACAGAGAAACATTTGGCATGGGCAATCTTTTAAGAGCTGTGATCATTTGGTACATGTTAAACATACTTTAAATTCTCAGGCTGCTATGCTTAAATAAATACTCTGTGATTTCCCTTGAAAAGAGTTCCCAAAAGGTAATAAATTTTGACTATAAAAAGAACCCTATCACTAAAGCGCAAATCTTATTGTTACCTTGCTTTTTTAAATCTCTACTACCAGAGTAGATTTAGAAAGAAATTTTCTATTCCTAGCCCTTTCAAAACATAAACAAATGCTGACCCTGAATATAAAATTATTTTCATAATTTGGCTTTTGAAAGTGGTAGGGAATATTTTGTTGCTTTGTTGTGTTGGTGGGGATGAGAGTAGAGAACTTTCTTTCCTGTTTTTTTTTTTTTATTCAGTTTACTTTCAGTTTTAGATCTTGTTTTCCTCTTCTCATATGTATTGATTCAATCTTATTTTTAAAATATATTGAACATAAACATATTTCTGAAATCAAAGGTATACATCAAGTTACTGGGAGGAGCATTACTCCCTCTTTTGTATCTTTATCCCGTGTCTCCTATGTTTTGTAGATAATCAGTGTTCTTGTTTTCTAATTTATCCTTCTATATTTCTTTGTTTTCTCATTTTCATTTCTTTCTTACAGAGTAGCATACTGTATAATCTCTTTTGCATTTTCACCTAATACTATTTTCTATAAATTGCTCCGTATCTGTTATTCAAGATCTCCCTCATTTTTTTTACAGTTGTGTACTACTTCGTTGAGTGTGTACACTATAGCTTATTTGAACACATTCCTATGCTTAGACACCGGGGGTTCTAATATTTTGCAATTACCAATAATTCCTCGGTGAATAAACTTTTGCTCATGTATTTTGATATTGTTGGAGGTACTTCTTCAGGATAAATTCTTAGAAGTATGATTGCTGAGAAAAAGATAAATATATATGTTTGTTTAGATATTGCCACATTCTTTATGGGAGTGATGACATCTTGCATTACCATCAACAGACTTACAAAGAGAGTATATTGTCAAGTTTTTGAACTTTTTCCTAATCTGAAATGTGAGAAATGGTTTTGTAATAGGATTTTAATTTGTATTTCTCTTACTATTTGTGAATTTGAGTATTTACCCATATATTTAGGGGCCATGTTTATAGATCATTTTGTGACTTTGTTCATGTTGCTTGCCTATATTTCTATAGGCAGTTTTGTCTTTGCTTTCATTTTCATATGTTTGTAGTTAGAGATATTAGGCCTGTATCTGTAATATATGTTCTTATATTGTCTCTCAGTTGGCAGTCTGTGTTTTGACTTTGTTTATGGTGATTTTTGTTATGCAAAAGTTTAAATATTTTTTACATAGTCAAATTGATAGATAAATTGCATTTGGAATTTTAGTCACAATTAGAAAAACTTTTCCATGCCCAGTTTAAATGCACCCATGATTTCTCTTACTGCAAGCATAATTTTATTTTTTACATTTGAATTTTGGATCAATTTAAACTGTTCTTGTGTATGATGTGGGGAATTGATGCAATTTTATCTTTTTCCAAAAGTCTTTCCAGTACCTGTTCCATTTATAAAAGAACTCTCTCTTTTATTCTGTAATTGAGAGGACATCTTTGTCATATATTAACTTTCTATGTGTAGTTGGATTTTTACTGGGATCACATTCTATTGTAGTTGTCTATGTATGTATGTATGTATGTATGTATTTATTTTAAAGATTTTATTTATTTATTTGAGAGAGAGAGAGGGTGAGCGAGAGAGAGAGCACAGGAGCAGGAGAAGAAGGAGAGGGAGAAGCAGACTCCCATAGAGCAGGGACCTCTTTGCTGGGCTCGATCCCAGAACCCTAGGATCATGACCTGAGCCAAAGGCAGATGCTAAATCAGCAGAGCCACCCAGGCGCCCCTTAGTTGTCTATTTATGAGCCAGTCCCCAACTATTTTAATTAGAGAGGCTTTGCCAATATAATTCAATATCTGATAGGGCTAGTCCCTCCTCATAACTGTTCTTTTTTTGTATTATGTAAATTATTGCTTACAAAATTTATGATCAGCTTGTCCAACTCAATAAAATAAGCTCATTGGATTTTTTGTGATTAAATAAAATTTATAAATTAACTTAGAAAGAAATAATACCTTGATGTGGAGACATTTATGTGTCTATTAGAAACGTTTTATAGTTTTATTTATAGGAATCTTGAACATTTCTTAAGTTGTTTCCCTAAGTTAAGTTTTATATTTTTGTTGGTGTTATAGATGGTGTTTTTGTCATCCATTACATTCTCTAAGTCGTAACAAAAAATGCTTTTGATATATGTATGTTAATTTTATAACTTGGAGCTTGCTGAATTCTTTGATTAAATGAGTCATTTTTTATCATTTATCTTCTGGTGCTTTTCAAATATAATGTCATGTTATCAGCAAATAGAGATAGTTTTGTATATTGTTTTCTCATTCTCATGCCTTTGTTTTCTCTAGTTTAATGTACTGAATGCAGAAATATCTTAAATAGTCACGAAGATAGTGCCTATTCTTACTTTTCTTAAATCTCATTGGGGCACCTGGGTGGCTCAGTTGTTAAGCATCTGCCTTCGGCTCAGGTCATGATCCCAGGGTCCTGGGATCAAGCCCCACATCAGGCTCCCTGCTCAGCGGGAAGCCTGCTTCTCCCTCTCTCGCTGTGTCTCTCTCTGTCAAATAAATAAATAAAATCTTTAAAAAAAAAAAAAAAAAAAAAAATCTCATTGACAAGACCTCCAGATTTCCCCATTAAGTAAGAATTTGTTTTTATGATAGAGGTATTTATCAGTTTTCTATCACCACTGTAACAAATTACCACAAACTTAGTGGCTTAAAACAACACATTTATTATTTTGCAGTCCTGGAAGTCAGAAGTGTGAAATGAATCTCACTGGAATGAAGTCAGGTTGTCAGCAAACTGCATTTATTCTGGAGGCTCTAGCAAGGAGTTTCCTTGCCTTTTCTAGCTTACCAAGACTGCTTGAGTGCTTTGGCTGGAGGTGTAGTTTCTTTAGATCTTTTTCTGAGATTTCTCTGATCCTCACTCCCCTGCATCTCTCTTTTACTTATGAGGAAACTTGTTTATACATTGGGCCCACCAGGCTAACCCACCATAATCTCCCCATCTTGAAATTCTTAATTTAATCATATCAGCAAAGTATCTTCTGTCATTTAAGGGAACATATGCACAGGTTCTGGGGACTAAGGCATGAACTTCTTTGAGGGGAAAGGCATATTCTGCCAGTCACAAGGGGTGTGTGTGTGTGTGTGTGTGTGTGTGTGTGTGTGTGTGTATTCAAACATATTAAGGAAGTAGCCATCCATTCCTGTTTTTTGTCAAGAGTTTGTATTAGAATGGATATTAAATTATATTGAAGGCCTTTTTTAGTATCTTTAAAGATAAACATATAAACATACGATTTTTTTCTTTGAATCTATTAATAGGGTGAATTATATCAATGTATTTTCCAATATTGAGCCATTTTTGCATTTGTAACACATACTTCACTTTGTGGTTTTCTCCTTTTTGCTCTGTATACCAAGTTGAGATATTATAATGCTTATTTAATAACAATAATATGAAAGTTTCCTTTCATTTTCTATGTTCTAAACAATTTATATAGCTTTGAGACTCTCTGGTCACTAAAGGTGTGGTAGAATTTCTTTGTGAAAACAGCTAGACCTGATACTTTATCATGTTATTTCTTTGAAAATTGTCTCTATTTTTTTCTGTGGACAGTGGTCTGTTCAAAGTGGGAATAGTTTTGATAGACTATATTCTTAAGATAAATGACTCATTTCCTCTAGATTTTCAAATTTACTTGCATAGATGTATTACCCGTATAGAATTATTTACCCTGTGTCATTTTCTATTTTTACATATCTCTCCTTTCTCTCTTCAGTTATTATTTAAAATAGTGTTTTGTTTTTTGGTTATTTTTTAAACAAAACAAGATTTTGGATTATGAATTTGGTCTACTGTTATGTTCCCTACTACATTAATTTTGACATTTTTCTTCATTATTGACTTCCCATACTTCCTTTGCATTTATTTTCATTGTTTTTCTAAGAAAGGTTTTTGGATAGGGTATTTAATTAATTTATGTTAATAACTGTGATATTTCTATTTTATAGAACCCACTGATATTTTCTTTGTGTTATAATCTGTAAGTAATCTTTATAAATGGTCTCTGTGCACTTAAGAAGGTTTATCCTCTATTATTGGTGTGACTATATATGGACCTTACTTATTATACAATTTAGGTTTTTCAATATCTCATTTTTTGTCCACTTGTCCTCACTTAGACTGAACAATTGTTAAATTCCCTATTATTAGCATTTCTATCTGTTTCTCTTGCATCTTCTATTTTTTTCTATGCACAGTTGCTTGTATTATTTGACACATAGATATTAAAAACTGTTATATCTTCATTGTGGAATGTAGCTTTTAACATTATGAAGTGTCCTTATTTAACTCTTCTCATCATTTTTGGCTGATTTTACTTTATCTGATATGAGGATTGCAACACATGCATTCTTACTGTTTTCATTTGCTTACTAAATCTTCATCTATCTCTTTATTTTTAGCCTTTTTGAATCACCACATTTTAAGTATGTCTCATATTCACCATCAGCATGGAGTTGGGTTTCACTTTGTGAGTCAATGTAAACAGTAATTTTTTTTTAACAGATGAATTAACTTTCACATTTGTTGATATAACTGGTCTCAATTCCATCATCTTATGTTGCATTAAGTGTATGTCATTCATATTTACTATGTGTCTTTATTTGGAGTGTACTTTTTGCCTTTAAATCTAGTTTTGGTATTTAAGAATGCTTGTATTTTTATTTTAGGGACTATCTTTATATTAACTCTTCTTATAGTGCCTTTTCCTCTCCTTTATCTAAACTAATCTATTACTATATGTAATATATGTTAGTTTTCAATGACTTTTACCTATTACCTGTGATCTTATTCTGCTTTCCCATTTTTCTGTTTCTTATCCTTCCATATTTTAGGTGAATTCTTTCTATTTGTCAGAACAAATAACGTTTATATATTATTCTTCTACCCATGTCTCCACCCGCATTGTAGTCTTAGTTTTACAGTTACATATACAAAATGCTTACTCTCAGTCCTTTAGTCAAATTGTCTTTGGTGGAATGCAGCTCAACATGCAGTAGATTACTATGGAAAGTCACACTAAAAAGTATTTCTTGAATTTGGCATGTTAAAAACTATTTGAAGGACAATTTAGCAAGATATAATATTCTTGTCACACATTTTCTCTTTACCTTTCTTGAAAATTCACTGCAGCCTTGATCTGTATGTTCTTTCCAAGAAGTCTGTTGCCAGTTTATTTTTTTGGCATTTGTTAGTTATTTCATCTTTTTGTTGGATTACTTTCCTTTATCTTCAAAATCTAATAGTTTCATTAGTATGTGTCTCAGGGTTGTTTGTTCTGGGTCAGATTTCCTTTGTATCTGGTGGGTCCTTTCTTGTATAGATTCTGGTCTTCTTTCGTTTTTGGAACATGTTTTTAAAATTGTATTTTTAAACAGTGATTTGTTCTATCGTATTTTTTTCCCCAGGAACATCTAATGTGTTGGACCGTCCTGCCTATTTTCCACTTCCCCATTTCATTCCACTTTCTTGGACCTACTTTACTTCTTTCTTTATCTAATCTTATTTCTCTTTGTTTTTTCCAGCATCCTATATTTTGTGTTCATTTGAATCTGTTCTTTCTTGGGCATCTGTGATTCAGTATTCATTTTTTGAAATGATCTTTTCTTCTATTTTTTTCCTAAGTTCAATCAGTTCTCATTTTATTTTATTCCTTCTTGTTTTTTTTTTTTTTTTCTTTGTGCATTGTGGTCTTAGCATTTGTATTTCTCATTCAAGGTAGGCTTTTAAAATTGTCCACATGTTTATTTGAGGATATTTACTGCAATTTCATGTGTTATGTTATGGTATTTTCTCAGCTTCATTGTTTGTGTAGTGGAGACTTCTCACCAGCAGAGTCTTTTAGATTTTCTGATTTTTCTTTATAGTTTTGAATGGATGTAGTCTGCTTTATTTCTGTTCTTATTCATTTCTTTTTTTTTTTTTTAAGATTTTATTTATTTGACAGAGAGAGCACAAGCAGAGGGAGAGAGAGGGAGAAGCAGGCTCCCTGCTGAGCAAGGAGCCCGATGTGGGACTCGATCCCAGGGCCCTGGGATCATGACCTGGGCCAAAGGCAGCCACTTAACCGACTGAGCCACGGAGGCATCCCTCTTCTTATTCATTTCTTGAACACAGTGTCTATTTCAAAAACATCCTCTTCTATCAGTTTTGCCCTCTTCTGTGAAATTTCATTTACCATTTTGTTGCCAGTAGTAGTGTGGGGGGGAAGATTGGTATGTTTTGTTTCACCTTTGTTTCTACAGGATCCTTTTTTTCCCTCCTCTATTTCCTTTCTTCCCTTTATGGCCTCATTTCTAAGTCCTACCAGCTATTTTCTCTCTCTGTGATTCTCCCCCAGGAATGCTTCTCCAAGACTGCCACTTCCAGGCCCACACACTTTCAGGGCTCTTCTCCGCATCTACATCTGAGCTACCAAGATCTGACCTATGTTCTGTATTTTGAACTTACTGGTAAACTTTCTTCTGGAAATGATTTGTCAGTGCTTCATCTAAGAGTTTTACTCCTCTTAGTCTTTTTCATGGAATCTCTGGGGATGCTCCTCCCCATGTTCCATGACCAGTAGGTTGCATTTGTTAGGTGGTTAGTGAAGTAATCTGTTAGAACTTTTCTACTTATGCATAACTTGAAGGGTGTGTGTGCATGTGTGTGTGTGTTCATCTTCTCTGTCTCTAGCAATGGTGAACACAAGGGTCATGTGTGGTTTGATTTGTTCTTGTTAATTGATAATTTTTTGATGCAATAGCGGTGGGAGAAGTTCAGCATTAGGCAACTGTCAGTGTTCTCCAAACCTGGAAGCCATGATAGGCATTTTTTTTTTTCAATGCATTGCCAGATCTTATAAATTTGAGTTGGTAACCAGAAGAATTCTCACATGGATTACCTGTCAACATAATTTTGCCCTAAAAGACAGGGATTTAATTTTAATTTTGACCATTCTATACTTTTTCTTTTGTGCCCATTAGAAAAAAAAAAAATAGGCATCAGTTTCCTTCTCTATAAAATGAGGACAGTGGCTAAGATTTTCAGGTGATTGCTGATATTGCTTTTATCTCTGTTTACACATACATCCATAAATACGTACTAACATATCATTCTTAGTATTCTAAGAAATTTGGAGAAAATAAAATCCATTTTATTCTAGAACTTGCACCACATTTTAAATCTGCGTTGAATAATGTTTTCTAGTGACAGGAAATGACCACAGTACTAAAAACATTCCACTTTAATATAATATCACTCTCAAGGATATTCCTTCTACAAATTTCATATCTCAGTATATCTGTGTGCTTATCTTTATGTTTAGAGCATAATTTCTTCATCTCAGCAAAGCAACTGAACAGCATATTTAAAATACAATTCCACATTGTTATTTTAGCATTAGTGCATGATGTTAGTCTTATTACTTACTGAAAAGTTTAAAATCATATAAATAAAAATAAGAAATTAAGAGGAAACTTTTTAGGTCAGGAGGGAATGGGATGACAAATTCAAAATATTGAAAGGAAAAAAGATGCAACTAAGAATTCAATACCTGGTGAAGCTGTTCTTCAGAAATGAAGGAGGGATAACAACTTTCTCACACAAACAAGAGCTGACGGAGTTTATTGCCACCAAATCTGCCTTACAAGAATTGCTAAAGGGAATTTTTTGAATGGAAGTAAATAGCACTAATTAACATCATGAAAACATTTAAGAAAAAAGAAGGAAAAAAAAACCCACATAAAACTCACTGGAAATGATAAATATAGTCATAGTTAGATTTTTGCAATATGAGAACAGTGGTGCATAACTCATTTTACAATTCTGGTTTAAAAGTTAAAAAAGGAGCATAACAAAAATAATGACTACAGTAATCTCTTGTTAGTTATTCAATATTAAAAAAATGTAAATTATAATAACAATAACCTAAAATGGAAGGAGGTGGAGAAGTAAGGGTAAAATTTATGAATTATATTGAAATTATCAGTTTTAAAAAGAGGATACTATAAATTTAAGATATTTTATGTAAGTCCTGGCAGCCACAAAGGAAAATCCTATAGTAATTACACAAAAGAACTTGATGAAGACAAAGCGTACTGACCAAAAGACATCAAAACACACACACAAAAAAGAAATAAAGAACATTGAACCTACAAAACAACAGAAAACAATTAACAAAATAACAGTAAGTCCTCACTTAACAATAGTTACTTTAAATGTAAGACTTATAGAGTGGCAGAATGGATAAAAAAACAAGATCAACAAAAAGCTACCTAGAAGAGACTCACTTTAGCCCTAATGACACACATCAACTGAGAGTGAAGGGATGGAAAAAGATATTTTAAGCAAATGGAAACAAAAAAAACAACAAAAAAAGCAGGGGTACCTTCCTTATATCAGACAAAATAGACTTTAAACTAAAAATGGTAAAAAGAGACAAAGAAGGTCGTTATGTAATGATAATTGGGTTAATACATCAAGAAGATACAACAATTATAAATATTGATGTGTCCAGTATTGGAGCACCTAAGTATATAAAGCACACACTAACAGAGCTAAAAGGATAAATAAACAGTAATAGGTAGGAACTTTAATACCCCACTGTCAACAATGTATAAATCATCCAGACAGAGAATCAATAAAGAAACAGCAGATTTGAGCAGCACTATAGACCTAACAGGCACGCACAGAGCATTCTATCTAACAACAGCAGAATACATATTCTTTTTAAATAAACATGGAACATTTTATAGGGTTTTATAGAGCATGTGTTAGGCCACAAAACAAGTCTTAGAAAATTCAAGAGAACTGAAATCATACTAAGTATCTTTTCTGACCACAATGGCATGAAACTTGAAATCGGTAACAAGAAGAAAATTAGAAAATTCACAAACACATAGAAATTAGACAGCACTCTCCCGAACAACCAGTGGATTGAAGAAGTGGAAGGGGAAATAAAAAACGTTTTTCAAGACAGACAAAAGAGGAAAAACAACATCCATAACCTATGGGATGCAGCAAAAGCAGTTCTAAGAGGGAAGTATATAGCAGTGTATGCCTGTATTAAGAAGCAAAAAATATTTTAATAAACAACCTAACTCTACACCTTAAGTAACATGGGAAAGGAGAACAAACTGAGCCCAAAGTTAGTGGAATAAGGGAAATAATAAATATTAGAGCAGAAATAAAGGAAATAACAGAAAAACACTCGAAAAAATTAGTGAACATGGTTGGTTATTTGAAAAGATAAAAAAAATTGACAACCCTCCCCACCAGCTAGGTTAACCAAGGAAAAAAGAGAAAAGCCTCAAATTTAGAAATTATAAATGAAAAAAGAGATGTTACAACTTATACCAGAGACATTGAAAAGATCATGAGGGGCCACTATGAACAGCTGTTACCCAACAAACTGGACAACCTAGGAGAAATGGAAAAATTATTAGAAATTTACAATTTACTAAGACTAAATCAGGAAACAAACCAATTACTAGGGAGGAGATTTAGTGATTTTTTAATAAATAGAAAAGCCTAGGACCTGATGGCTTCACTGATGAACTTTACCACACATTTGAAGAAGAATCAACACCATTCCTTCTCAAGCTCTTCCAAAAAATTAAAGAGGAGGGAACCATCCCAAACTCATTTTACAAGGCTAGCACTATCCTGATACCAAAACCAGCAAAGGACATTACTTGAAAAGAAAACTATAGGTCAATATCCTTGGTGAATATAGATGCAAACATTCTCATGAAATGCTAGCAAACTGAAATTAGCAACACTTTTAAATGATGGTGTGCTCTGATCAAGTGGGGTTTATTTCTGGGATGTAAGCATGTTTTAATGCACCAATCAATGTGATACATGACATTAATAGAATGAAAGAAAAGAATCATATGATCATCTCAATAGATGCAGAGAAAGCATTTGACAAAATTCAACATCCACTCATGATAAAAATTCTTAACAAATTAGGTATATAAGAAACAGATCTCAATATAGTAAAGGCATTATGTGAAAGGCCCACAGCTAACATCTTGCTCAATGGTGGGAAGTTGAAAGCTTTTCCTCTAACATCAGGAAGAAAACAAGGGTGTCCACTCTCATCACTTCTGTTCAACATAGTACTAGAAGTCCTAGCTAGAGCAATCAGGTAAGAAAAAAAAAAAGGTATCAGAATTAAAAAGGAAGAAATAAAATTGTCTCTATTTGCAGATGGCCTGTTTTATATGTAGAAAATCCTAAAGATTCAACCAAAAAAACCTGTTAGGTCTAATCAATGAATTCAGTAAAGTTGTAGTATATAAAATGAACATTCAAAAATCAGTAGCATTTCTGTACACTAACAGCACAATTTTTGAAAAAGAAATAAATTGATCACATTTACAATAACACCAAAAATAATAAAATGCTTAGGAATAAATTTTAATAAGGAGTTGAAAGATCTCTGTGCTGAAAACTGTAAGACACTGATGACAAATCAAAGAAGACACAAATAAATGGAAAGGTATTTCATTTTCATGGGTTAGAAGAATTAATATTGTTAAAATATCAATACTACCAAAAGCCATTTATAGATTACGCAATCCCTATCAGGATTCCAATGGCATTTTTTAAAGAAATAGAAAAGAATTTCCTAAAGTTTATATAGATCATAAAAGACCCCAAAGAGCCAAAGAAATCATGACAAAGAAAAGAAAAGCAGGAGGCATCACGCTTTTTTATTTCCAGCTATATTATAAAGCTATAGTCATCGAAACAGTATGGCACTGGCATAAAAACAGGTAAATAGACAATGGAACAGAGTTAAGGGCCCAAATATACACGGCCAAGTAATATTTGAGAATGGAGCCAAGAATACTCAATGGAGAAAAGACAGTTTCTTCAATAAGTGGTGCTGGGATAATTGGGTTTTCATATGTAACAGAATGAAACTGGACCTATATTTTATACCACTCACAAAAATTATCTTGAAATTGATTAAATACTTAAATATAAGACTTGAAACCATGAAAATCCTAGAAGAAAACTAAAGAATTAAGCTCCTTAGCATGGGTCTTATTAATGATTTTTTAGGTATAACACCATAAGCACAAAAACAAAATTATAAAATGGATAAGTAGGCCTATATCAAACTAAAAAGCTCTGCACAGTAAAAGAGACTATCAACAAAGTAAAAAGGCAAACTACAGAATGGGAAAAAGATATTTGCAAACTGTGTGTCTGATAAGGGGTTATAATCCAAAATATATGAAGAATTCATACAACTCAATATATACATACATGCATACTTACATACATGCATACATACCCCAATTAAAAAATGGGTAAAGGACCTGTATAAACATTTCTTCAAAGAAGATACCCAAAGGACCACAGGTACATGAAAAGATGCTCAATATGATTAGTCATTATGGAAATGCAAATTAAAACCACAATGAGTATCACCTCATGTGTGTTAGAATGGCCATCATCAAAAAGACAAGAGGTAACAAATTCTGGTGAGGATGTGGAGAAAAGGGAACCCTGTGCACTGTTGATGGGACTGTAACTTGGTAGAGCAACTATGGAAAGCAATATGGAGGATCCTCAAAAAATTAAAAATAGAACTACAATATGATGTATCAATTCCACTTCTGAGAATATATCCAAAGGAAATGAAAACACTAAGTTAAAAAGTTATTTTCACCCCTATGTTCATAACATATTTACGATAACCATTCATGGACACAACCTAAGTGTCCATCAGCGGAAGCATGGATAAAGAAATTGTGGATTGTGGGGTATGTGTATGTGTATTATATACACAATATATATAATGTATAAAATATGTATAATTGAATATTATTCAGGCATAAAAAAATGAGGAAACCCTACCATTTGTGAAGACATCGATGGACCTTGAAGGCATTATGCTAAGTGAAATAAGTCAGGTAGAAAGGATAAATACGACATGGTCTCACTTATATGTGTAATCTTAAACAAACAAACAAAATCTCAAAGAAAAAGATCAGACTTACGGTTACCAGAGGTGGAGGGTGAGGGTGAGGTAGAAATGGAGGAAGCTGGTCATAAGATACAACTCCCAGTTTTAAGATAAATAAGTACTAAGGGTGGAATGTATAGCATGATGACTATAGCTAACACTGCTGTATGATACATAGAGAAGTTAAGAGAGTAAATCCTGAGTTCTCATCACAAAGAGGAATTTTTTTTTACCTTTTTCTTTTCTTCTTTATTTTCTTATTTTATCTCTCTGAGAAGATGGGCATTAACTAAACCTAATATGGTTATCATTTCACAATAATGTAAATCAAACCATTATGCTGTATGTTTTAAGCTTCTACAGTGATGTATATCAATTATTTTTCAATAAAACTGGAAAAAAACTGAAAGGCATATCAATATCTTAGTTTTATTTTTATTGAGAATCAGAAAGAAAAAAAATAACTTAAGTATGGCCCTCTTAGTTATATATTCTAACCTAACATAAACATAATTTTTATTAAACAAGACATCATTTACCTCAGGTTAATTTGGCCAAGTAAGGAGGTTATAGAAAAAAAGTAAACTCGTAATCTTCCAGCTAAAATTTCTCAGTAATGCTTAGTATTTTTTCATAGGAATTTTAAATTCTTACATTTTCAAATTTGTCTTCCAGATATTTTAGAAACTCTGCTTATTTGAATGTCTTTTCTTGCTGAATTTTATATTGTCATAGGCAGCCCACATATTAGTCTGCTTTCTAAAGCATCCAGGGATTTTATATGTAAGACTTGTTACGTGCCTGTTTTTTCTTCTTCAGGCTATAATTTCTTATTTTCTTTTCAGATATCCCAGTCAGTTTGACTGGTAGCAGAAAAATGCCACCAGTTTGGAGTCAAAATCACTAAAATAGATGGCATATATTCTATCTGATTTCCCAAATGTATTCTTTTTTTAAGCCTTTCTCAGTTTTAGTTTATTTCTCTTCATTTCACCATTCACCTTTTATTCCCTGGTGTCATTTTCATGATGTGATCTTGCAATCATTCTCGAAGTTAGAATCTGTAAGCTCTGGAAGCAACTGTTCCCTTGTTAGTCTGCTATGATTTGGATAAGCTGCTACCATATGGATAGCAGTGTTCTTGCTAAATAATTAGAATAACTGTGCTTCCAAATGGCCCAAGTTAGTTGCAGTTTCACTTCTATAAAAATAACTTTTTAACTATATGTCATATTTTGGAAGTATTAAATTCTATAAACAAATATTATATAATGTAGAACAAGATTAATGGAAATGAAAATAGTTCCACAATTTGATACTTTACTCATGCGTGTTTAATTACTTCTAGCCGGTAGTTTTTCCATGTGTAGGGTAGATTTGGCTCTTCAGGAATTAATTTATAGATTGGATCATTTTGTGGCTTTAACAAAGCTCTGTATCAAATAACTTTTCAGGCTTCTTGTTAAATATGGCAAAATGAACATAATCATTTATCACTGCTATGTTCTAGAACCCCACTTAACAGTAAAGGAATAAAAAAGACATAAACTCTCAAGGACAAATATAATAGGAATGGATATGACAGCTAAATAGAAATGTCAACAAATTTTGGGAGCTGGAAAGCAGAAGGATGAGCGGTAATTTACCTAGCAGAGTGGAAAAAGCTGAAAGCTCCCTTTCAGTTGGAAGATCTGCAAGAAGCAAATCAGTTTACATGGCACAGATGTATGAGACACAAAGCTATGTGTCTATCACATTTTTGCCTCTTCCATAGCACATGGAAAGACATTTCACCATCTTCTTTGCAGTTATATTGGGACCATTTGACTGATTTGGCCAATAAAATGTAGACAGAAGTAACGTAAGCCACTTCTAGGCTTAAGTTATAAATCACTTTGGACCATCCTCCTACTCTGTCTTTCCTTTCTAAAGGTGAACTTGGAAGCCATGTATTTTAGATGGTGAATATCTAAGATGGACACACACTGGATTTTTAAGTCTTCAGGTAGAGTACCTTTTAGGACAGTCTACACTGAACTGTATGCGGAAGGAAAATGAACAGTGATTTTGTTAAATCATTCATATTTCAGGATTTGTTACCACACTATAGGCTACTGGATTCTAATATAAGATACTTGGAAGGCTTAACAGTTATAGGCACTAAGTAATTTTGAGGATAAATGTGTTCAATAGGCCTAAAAGTTACTCCTTTACCTGCAAAATGTAGTTTAAGTGTGAAAATCATTCTGTGAACATGCAGATTGAGTGAAAATCCATACATAGTTTGTGAAAGTGCCCCAACAACTCTCTTCTTCCAGTCAGCTTTCATAGAATTAACAGCCAGGTCTCTACAAGGAAGCAAGAGATAGGGGAATTCCCATCCTGGGAAAAAGGTGAGCATTAGTCAGTCTACCATAATGGACAAGCAGTGTGAATGGCCAGTTCACAGGATGGGATGTCTGAATAGTCATTTTGAATGTGAGATGAAAATAAAACTCAATGGTCAGCTCAAAAAACAAATGTACTTTCCTAATATGAGAAAAAAAAAAAACAAAAAACAAAGTCTGATAATACCTTTTTGAACATGTAAGAAAGGAAAAATCTCACAATACCTAGTACATTTGATTATATGACTATTTATAGCCCAACTCAGGGCAAATATACTAAAGAAAATATTTTACACATGTGTAGTACAGAGACCTATAAAAAGAGGTTCAATACATAATCCTGTGGATTTGCAAGAAATTAAACACAACCAAAAGGTGCACTAATGGGAAAATGAATAAATGAATTGCTAAGTACTCATATTGGAATATTACTAATAAAAATCAATGCACACTATCTGTATTTATCAACATGGATAGATCTAGAAGTCATAATATTAAGTGAGGAAAGTAATTTCCAGAAGTAATATGTTTAATAAAACATTTAAGTAAAACTTTTAAAAACATGCAAGACAATGAATGCTGTAGATATTTATGAACATATACATATTTAGTTAAACTATAAAAACATTGTAGGGAATAATAAAAATCAATTTCAGTATAGTGGCTATGTCTGGAGAAGGGAGCTAGAGATGGGATTACAGTGGAGATGGGACTTTACCTGAATTTGTAATTTTTTATTTATTTTACAGAATCTGACATAAATGTTAACCTTTGCTAGTAAAGTCTAGGAGTATGCATTATATTACTCTACTTTTCTGAATGTTTAAGATATTTAATATTATTTTAAAGTAGTAACTGAAGTGTTGATGAAGGGAAGATACTTTTCTGTTGAGTTTTACCTCATAGGAGTTTCTTTCCTTGTTTTCTTTTTTTCTCTTTTTTTTTATTATGTTAGTCACCATACATTACATCATTAGTTTTTGATGTAGTGTTCCATGATTCATTGTTTGCGTATAACACCCAGTGCTCCATTCAGCACGTGCCCTCTTTAATACCCATCACCAGGCTTAACCATCCCCCCACCCCACACCCCTCTAGAACCCTCAGTTTGTTTTTCAGAGTCCATAGTCTCTCATGGTTTGTCTCCCCCTCCGATTGTTTTCTAAATAAAGAGATTTCCCTACATTTCCAGAGGAAGTAAGAATTACTAGAGTAATTTTCTGTTTCAGTGATTTCCTTTACAGTGAATACTTGTGAAGTAATTTACTAATGACAACATGTTCTGTAAATGTCAAGGAGGTATAATTACCATAGCATCTTTTTTTAAAAAAGACAAATCCACAGTATATGTCTGTTTTATTAAAAAGACACACCACCTTCTATGAAAGGACTGATTCCCATTTCTGTGTGTAGACAATAATATTTGTTATGGGCTTTAGTTTATTTAGTTTTTTTTTTAACCAAGAAGGTACGTTAGTGAAAATAACATTAAAAATAAGTGACTATATGATTAATGGAACATATGCTCTTCCTAATTCCAAAAATTAGGAGCCCTTTTCAGAAATGTAAAAGTCCCTGATTAATCCCTGCAATTCTTGGCAAGTCTCGTTATCCATTCTACTGAGCCAGTAGGAAAAGTCATTTTGGGGAAGATGAGCAACAGAGAGTGAAAGCTGGTAAATGGGAAGAAGCAAACCACCACTTCAGCTGTAGACAGAGAACTGCATAATGTGGGACCTTCTTTTTAAAGGGAGAGGAAAATCTGTCTTGGAAATTGAGCCTTTTTTTCCCTAAAAACACACAAATTGAAAAACTCCATTAAATTTCGTATCATGGTGCTACGACTGCCTTAACAGTTAAGGCAAAGTTAATTTTCTCATTGTTCTGGAGTCTGGAAAATCCGAGATCAGGTGTTAGGTTGGTTTCTTCTGAGGCCTCTCTGCTTGGCTTGTAGACAGCTGTCTTCTCTGTCTGTCTTCACACAGTCTTTCTGTGTGTCCTGTGGCCTAAGCTCTTCTTAGAAGGAGACCATTCATACTGGATTAGGGCCCATCCTGGTGAGCTCATTTTAACTTAATTACTTCTCTAAAGACTCTTCAAATATGCACATATTCTGACGTCCTGACAGTACTTCAGTGTATGAATTTGGAAGCCAATACAATTCCTGGAGAGTGAAAACACAGAAAACATAGAAACTTCTTGATCAACAGGTTTCTGTTGTTTTATACACCAAAAGAGATGGTCCTCTCGCCCTACCTCCACCATGCCCAGAGATAGTACATTCTGACATAGGTGGGTCATTTTCAAGAGAGGTTCTTCCTACTGTGTCTTAACCTGAAGCTCCCAAAATGTTATATTGGAGTGAGTAATGGTAATGAGGTATACATTGCCTTTTTTACTCTGAAGGGAGTAATATGATCTGAATAGCTATGTATATATATAAAAATATCCACATATATATAAATATCCACATATATATAAATATCCACATATATATACACACACACATATACATACATATATATACATATATATACAACCAAAGGTTCATCTTATGTTATTGTGACTTCTGAAAGACACACGAACTCTATGTGGCTTCATGAAGGATATCAATATGGAAATCTCACTATAATTTACATAAATTTGAGCATGTTTTATTCTGCCCTGCACATCACCTTCTATAATCCATTTCTCTGTTGGTGACTCCCTTATCAACATATTTTTGTATATCAGAAACATGGAATCATTTTAATACTTCTGTCTTTTTAAACACATGCAGAGGAACTATTACCAAAGCCTGACTATAGCTCATTACTTTACCAGTTTGCACAGGCCACTTTTGGAAGTCAGTATTTAAACATATGTTGACTTATATTCTTGTCAAAATCATCCTTTTCTTTCCAAGGTAATGGATGCCTTTGATAGAATAAGAAAATGGATAACAAAAAAAAGTGGGGAAAAAAAGAATGCCAATTAATATGTGAAATACTATCTTCTATAGGAGTCTAACTAATTTTCCTCCACTTAAAGTTATTTAATGCTCAATCAAACCTGAATTTCTTAGACCATGATATGAAGCCTTTCCAGAAATACTTTTGAAGAACCCACATACCTAATATTTATCCACTTTCCTTTTTGAACTTTTTGCTTTATAAATGGACAGATTTTTGACAGTTGACAAGTTGGCTTTTACTTACCCGCTTTGGTGTGCTTATAAATGTTTAACCCCTAGTTCTTGAGGTTGGGCATCAGGGTAGGGTGCGGGTGGGGGTGGGGCTTGATTTGTAGGATTTGTTTATTTCTGTTGTGTAAATACTTCTACCATGGCCAATTTTAAGTTACCTGCATGAAGTCAGCTAGCTTGCAAAATTCCTGAAAATTTAATAGTTAGTTCTTGTGAAACAGTACATCCAGCGCTGGCAAACCACTGGTTTCCATCCTCACAAAGTTTTATATCAAGGCTTTAAATGTGCTATTTCATTGACCTAAAGTAGTCTTCTTTCTATACCTGAGAAGTTCCCATTAATCTTTAAAAGAAATGCAGCTCTAATGTCCTGCATTCTTAGAACCTCCCAGCCAGCCCCGCCCATCCCCCAAGCCTTCCTAGGTGGTCCATCACTGCCTCATCAACTTTTCTCCTCATCATTATAAATGCTTTTATGTTGAATTCATCACATTATCCCATTATCCTGTCTTTTTATTTATTTATCTGTTTCCCAATTAGATGGTTAGTATTTGATAGCACTTGAATTTTGCAAATGAGGAAATTGATGCTCAGAGCCTAGCAGTGTGGGGGAAACACAATACCACATTTGTTTATTTTTTCATAGCCCATATGTAAAAGAATGGATAGATTAATACTCTCCAGCTTACCTGTACCTTTGTTTGACCTTAGACAACTGATTTAGCCTTCCTGAGTCTATTTTCTACAGATGGAGATAATAATACATAAACTCATGAAATTGTTGTGAGAAAGTACCTGTGAGTTGCAGCACAGTGTGTGACACCTGGGAACCAGTCAACAAATGGCAACTCCAGGTTATATCAGAGGTGAAAGCACAGTAGAAGAGCCTCGTTTTTTTTTTGTTTTTTTTTTAATTTTATACTATTATGTTATGTTAATCACCATACATTACATCATTAGTTTTTGATGTAGCATTCCGTGATTCATTGTTTGCGTATAACACCAAGTGCTCCATGCAGTACGTGCCCTCTTTAATACCCATCACCGGGCTAACCCATCCCCTCACCCCTCTCCCTCTAGAACCCTCAGTTTGTTTCTCAGAGTCCATAGTCTCTCATGGTAATCTCTCCCTCTGATTTTCCCCCCTTCATTTTCCCCTTCCTACTATTTCCTTTTTTTTTTTTTAACATATAATGTATTATTTGTTTCAGAGGTACAGGTCTGTGATTCATCAGTCTTACACAATTCATAGCGCTCACCATAGCACATACCCTCCCCAATGTCTATCACCCAGCCACCCCATCCCTCCCACCCCCCACCACTCCAGCAACCCTCAGTTTGTTTCCTGAGATTAAGAATTCCTCATATCAGTGAGGTCATATGATACTTGTCTTTCTCTGATTGACTTATTTCGCTGAGCAAATTACCCTCTAGTTCCATCCACCTCCTTGCAAATGGCAAGATTTCATTTTTTTTTTTTTTTGATGGCTGCATAATATTCCATTGTATATATATATACTACATCTTCTTTACCCATTCATCTGTTGATGGACATCTTGGCTCTTTCCATAGTTTGGCTATGGTGGACATTGCTGCTATAAACATTGGGGTGGTCATAGCTGTTCGGATCTCTACATTTGTATCTTTGGAGTAAATACCTAGAAGTGCAATTGCTGGGTCATAGGGTAGCTCTATTTTCAACTTTTTGAGGAACCTCCATACTGTTTTCCAGAGTGGCTGCACCAGCTTGCATTCCCACCAACAGTGTAGGAGGGTTCCCCTTTCTCTGCATCCTCACCAACATTTGCCATTTCCTGACTTGTTAATTTTATCCATTCTGATGGGTGTGAGGTGGTATCTCATTGAGGTTTTGATTTGTATTTCCCTGATGCCGAGTGATGTTGAGCAGTTTTTCATGTGTCTGGTGGCCATCTGGATATCTTCTATGGAAAAATGTCTGTTCTTATCTTCTGCCCATTTCTTGATTGGATTCTTTGTTCTTTGGGTGTTGAGTTTGATAAGCTCTTTATAGATTTTGGATACTAGCTCTTTATCTGGTATGTCATTTGCAAATATCTTCTCCCATTCTGTTGGTTGTCTTTTTTTTTTTTGACTGTTTCCTTTGTTCTGCAAAAGCTTTTTATCTTGATGAAGTCCCACTAGTTCATTTTTGCCCTTGCTTCCCTTGCCTTTTGCAATGTTTCCAGGGAGAAGCTGCTGTGGCTGAGGTCAGAGAGGTTGCTTCCTGTGTTCTCCTCTAGGATTTTGTTGGATTCCTGTCTCACATTTAGGTCTTTCATCCATTTTGAGTCTATTTTTGTGTGTGGTGTAAGGAAATGGTCCAGTTTCATTCTTCTGCATGTGGCTGTCCAATTTTCCCATTACCATTTGTTGAAGAGCCTGTCTTTTATCCAGTAGACATTCTTTCCTGCTTTGTCAAAGATTAGTTGACCATAGAGTTGAGGGTCCATTTCTGGGCTCTCTATTCTGTTCCATTGATCTCTGTGTCTGTTTTTGTGCCAATACCATACTGTCTTGATGATGACAGCTTTGTAATAGAGCTGGAAGTCCGGGATTGTGATGCCACCAGCTTTGTTTTTCTTTTTCAACATTCCTCTGGCTATTTGGGGTCTTTTCTGGTTCCATACAAATTTTAGGATTATTTGTTCAATTTCTTTAAAAAAAGTGGATGGTATTTTGATAAGGATTTCATGAAATGTGTAGATTGCTCTAGGTAGCATTGACATCTTCACAATATTTGTTCTTCCAATCCATGAGCATGGAATATTTTTCATTTCTTTGTCTTCTTCAATTTCTTTCATGAGTATTTTATAGTTTTCTGCAGATTCTTTGCCTCTTTGGTTAGATTTATTCCTAGGTATCTTATGGTTTTGGGTGCAATTGTAAATGGGATCGACTCTTTAATTTCTCTTTCTTCTGTCTTGTTGTTGGTGTAGAGGAATGCCACTGATTTCTGTGCATTGATTCTATATCCTGCCACTTTACTGAATTCCTGTATGAGTTCTAGCAGTTTTGGGGTGGAGTCTTTTGGGTTTTCCACATAAAGTATCATATCATCTGCAAAGAGTGAGAGTTTGACTTCTTCTTTGCTGATTCGGATGCCTTTTATTTCTTTTTGTTGTCTGACTGCTGTGGCTAGGACTTCTAGAACTATGTTGAATAGCAGTGCTGATAGTGGACATCCCTGCCGTGTTCCTGACCTTAGGGGAAAAGTTCTCAGTTTTTCCCCATTGAGAATGATATTCGCTGTGGGTTTTTCATAGATGGCTTTTATGATATTGAAGTCTGTTCTCTCTATCCCTACATTCTGAAGAGTTTTCATCAAGAGAGGATGCTGTACTTTGTCAAATGCTTTTTCTGCATTTATTGAGAGGATCATATGGTTCTTGTTCTTTCTTTGATTATGTATTGTATCACATTGATTGATTTGCGGATGTTGAACCAACCTTGCAGCCCAGGGATAAATCCCACTTGGTCGTGGTGAATAATCCTTTTAATGTACTGTTGGATCCTATAGGCTAGGATTTTGGTGAGAATTTTTACATCCATGTTCATCAGGGATATTGGTCTGTAATTCTCCTTTTTGATGGGGTCTTTGTCTGGTTTTGGGATCAAGGTAATGCTGGCCTCATAAAACGAGTTTGGAAGTTTTCCTTCCATTTCTATTTTTTGGAACAGTTTCAGAAGGATAGGTATTAATTCTTCTTGAAATGTTTGGTAGAATTCCCCTGGGAAGCCGTCAGGCCCTGGGCTCTTATTTGTTGGGAGACTTTTGATGACTGCTTCAATTTCCTTAGTAGTTATGGGTCTCTTCAGGTTTTCTATTTCTTCCTGGTTCAGTTTTGGTAGTTGATACATCTCTAGGAATGCATCCATTTCTTCCAGATTATCTAATTTGCTGGCATATAGTTGCTCATAATATGTTCTTATAATTGTTTGTATTTCTTTGGTGTTGGTTGTGATCTCTCCTCTTTCATTCATAATTTTATTTTTGGGTCCTTTCTCTTTTCTTTTTGATAAGTCTGGCCAGGGGTTTATCAATCTTCTTAATTGTTTCAAAGAACCAGCTCCTAGTTTCGTTGATCTGTTCTACTGTTCTTTTCGTTTCTGTTTTATTGATTTCTGCTCTGATCTTTATTATTTCTCTTCTCCTGCTGGGTTTAGGCTTTATTTGCTGTTCTTTCTCCAGCTCCTTTAGGTGTAGGGTTAGGTTGTGTATTTGAGACCTTTCTTGTTTCTTGAGAAAGGCTTGTATTGCTATATACTTTCCTCTTAGGACTGCCTTTGCTGCATCCCAAAGATTTTGAACAGTTGTGTTTTCATTTTCATTGGTTTCCATGAATTTTTTAAATTCTTCTTTAATTTCCTGTTTGACCCTTTCATTCTTTAGTAGGATGCTCTTTAGCCTCCATGTATTTGAATTCTTTCCAACTTTCCTCTTGTGATTGGGTTCTAGTTTCAAAGCATTGTGGTCTGAAAATATGCAGGGAGTGATCCCAATCTTTTGGTACCAGTTGAGACCTGATTTGTGACCTAGAATGTGTGATCTATTCTGGAGAATGTTCCATGGGCACTAGAGAAGAATGTGTATTCCATTGCTTTGGGATGGAATGTTCTGAATATATCTGTGAAATCCATTTGGTCCAGTGTGTCATTTAAAGTCTTTATTTCCTTGTTGATCTTTTGCTTAGATGATCTATCCATTTCAGTGAGGGGAGTGTTAAAGTCCCCTACTATTATTGTATTGTTTTGATGTGTTTCTTTGGTTTTGTTATTAATTGGCTTATATAATGGGTGCTCCCATGTTAGGGGCATAGATATTTACAATTGTTAGATCTTCTTGTTTGATTAGACCCTTTAATTAAGCTATAGTGTCCTTCCTCATCTCTTATCATAGTCTTTGGTTTAAAATCTAATTTGCCTGATATAAGGATTGCCACCCCAGCTTTCTTTTGATGTCCGTTAGCATGGTAAATGGTTTTCCACCCCCTCACTTTCAATCTGGTGGCGTCTTTGGGTCTAAAATGAGTCTCTTGCAGACAGCATATCGATGGGTCTTGTTTTTTTATCCAATCTGATACCCTGTGTCTTTTGATTGGGGCATTTAGCCCATTTACATTCAGGGTAACTATTGAAAGATATGAATTTAGTGCCATTGTATTGCCTGTAAGGTGACTGTTACTGTATATTGTCTGTGTTCCTTTCTGGTCTATGTTACTTTTAGGCTCTCTCTTTGCTTAGAGGATCCTTTTCAATATTTCTTGTAGGGCTGGTTTGGTGTTTTCAAATTCTTTAAGTTTTTGTTTGTCCTGGAAGCTTTTTATCTCTCCTTCTATTTTCTATGACAGCCTGGCTGGATATAGTATTCTTGGCTCCATATTTTTCTCATTTAGTGCTCTGAATATATCATGCCAGTCCTTCTGGCTTGCCAGGTCTCTGTGGATAGGTCTGCTGCCAATCTAATATTTCTACCATAGTAGGTTTCAGACCTCTTGTCCCAAGCTGCTTTCAGGATTTTCTCTTTGTCTCTGAGACTTGTTAGTTTTACTATTAGATGTTGGGGTGTTGACCTATTTTTATTGATTTTGAAGGGGGTTCTCTGTGCCTCCTGGATTTTGATGCCTGTTTCCTTCCCCAAATTTGGGAAGTTCTCTGCTATAATTTGCTCCAGTATACCTTCTGCCCCTCTCTCTCTTTCTTCTTCTTCTGGGATCCCAATTATTCTAATATTGTTTCATCTTATGGTATCACTTACCTCTCGAATTCTGCCCTCGTGATCCAGTAGTTGTTTATCTCTCTTTTTCTCAGCTTCTTTATTCTCCATCATTTGTTCTTCTATATCACTAATTTTCTCTTCTGCCTCATTTATTCTAGCAGTTAGAGCCTCCATTTTTGATTACACCTCATTAATAGCCATTTTGATTTTGACTTGGTTCGACTTTAGTTCTTTTATTTCTCCAGAAAGGGTTTCTCTGATATCTTCCATTCTTTTTTAAAGCCCAGCTAGTATCTTTATAATTGTCATTCTTAACTCTAGTTCCAACATCTTACTAATGTCCGTATTGATTAGGTCCCTGGCAGTCGGTACTGCCTCTTGATCTTTTATTGAGGTGATTTTTTCCATCTTGTCATTTTGTCCAGAGGAGAATAAATGAATGAGAGAACAAAATGCTAACAGGGTAACAACAACCCCAGAAAAGTATATACTAAACAAATCAGAAGAGACCCACAACCGGGGGGAAAAGAAAGGGAAAGAAAGAAAGAAAAAAAAAAGGATATGGTGAAATATGATCAGGCGGTGAATAGATTAGTGCCACACACTAGATTTTGGGCATATTTTGGTCTGTTAAAAGAAACTGCCTCCCAAAATTTTAAAGAAAGAAAAACTTATATATGTACAAAAATAAGGGTAAATATGATGAAGGGACAGAATCTAAATGTAAAGATGAAAATTATAAAAGATTTTATAAAAGGAATTGATAAGATACGAAGTTGGTTTAAAAAAGCAAGAAGAGAAATTAAAAAAAAAAAAGAAAGGGAGAGAGTGTGATCAGGCAGGAGAGTAGAACAAAGCCATACACTAGAGATTTAGGGTATATATTGGTCTTTTAGAAGAAAATGTATCCCAAAATTTTAAAGAGAGAACAACTTAGATATATACACAAAAAATAATGTTAAGTACAATGAAGTGATAAAATATGACTCTAAAACTGAAAAATAAAAATGTTTTTTAAAAAAGGGATTGATAAGATGTTGGTTGAAAAAGGGAAAAAAACTTCAAAAAAAGAAAAAGAAAAAAAATTAAAAAAAAAACTTTGAAAGACTAAAGAATCAGGGGGGAAAAAGCCATGAATTCTATGTGCAGTATTCCCCTAGTGTTGGAGTTCTGCCCTTCTCATTGATCGGTAAACTTGATCTTGGCTGGCTGTTCTTGCTGATCTTCTGGGGGGGGTGCCTGTTGCCCTGGTTCTGAAATGTCTTTGCCGGAGGCGGAATTGCCCTGCCCTTGCCGGTCTGGGCTAAGTTATCTGCTCGGGTTTGCTCTCGGGAGCTTTTGTTCCCTGCAAGCTTTCAGTCCAGCTTTGGAGGACAAGAGTGAAAATGGCGGCCTCCCAATCCCTGCCCCTGAGGAGCCGAGAACTCAGGGCCCCACTCCTCAGTGCACCCCTAGAGAAAAGCAGTCAATCACTCCCATCTCCCTGGTCTCCAGCCGCACTCCATGCTTACCTGGCCTGTGACCGAGCATTTCTATCTCTGGCACCCGGCCCCATGTGGAGTCTCCAAACCTAGCAGATCCCTGCGGTGCGCTCCCACGCCGCTCCTCCCGGGAGAGGAAGGGGAGTCTCCCCGGATCTGCCACTTGTTGGGTCCCTGCTGGAAGAGTAGTGGCCCGACTGTGCCGTGGATCATGGTTTATGGCAACCCCGAGCTGAGAGCCCACTCCTCGGCTCCGTCTCTGCAGCGGGCTTCCTCGCCCCATACCTGGGAGCTCTGCCGCACTCAGGCCCCCGGTCTTTCTGTGACCCCAAGGGTCCTGAGACCACACTCTCCCAGCGAAGTTTCCACCCCCCGCTTAGCCACTGGAGTGACGTCCCTCAGCGTGGCGGAGCCAACTCCCAAAAGTTCCGATTTTGTGCTCTGCTGCTCTGTCACTTGCCAGTAGCAGCTGACAGAGGCCCCCTCCCCCGCCATCTATCTTCCCAAATATCACCTTGGATTCACTTCTCCGCATGTCCTACCTTCCAGAAAGTGGTCGCTTTTCTGTTCAGAGAGTTGCTGCTATTCTTTTCTTCGATCTCCTGCTGAGTTCGTAGGTGTTCAGAATGGTTTGATCCCTATCTAGCTGAATTCCTGGGACCAGATGAAATTTAGGTCTCCTACTCTTCCGCCATCTTGCTCCTCCTCCCCCAGCCTCAGTTATTTTTGATAATGCTTCAGACAAAGTTCATGGTTGGCTCATTTTACCTATGCGTCTTGCTAGAGTGAAATAACTTTACAGTTTCAGATAAAATAGAACATACAATCTTAAAATGGATATTCTTCATTATTTTATCATGATGCTTCTAACATTTTTTTAAAATCCTATTTGAAAGCTCATATCAAATTTCAGTTTTGTTTTCTTTTCCATAACAGGCACTTCATAATGTTGGTTGCATCCGTTTAATCTATGCCCTACTTTTTTTTACTTCTGTTCCTTCAGCCTTTGCATGCAAGACTCCTTCCCTTTGACTATCCAGTCCTGCATCATGCCGAAAGACTGTGAAACCACTGAGTGGTCCTCCTGGAGCCCCTGCTCCAAGACGTGTCGTTCAGGAAGTCTCTCACCTGGATTTAGGAGCCGGAGCCGGAATGTGAAGCACGTTGCTATTGGGGGTGGAAAGGAATGCCCTGAACTTCTCGAGAAAGAGGCCTGCATTGTTGAAGAGCTCTTGCAGCCATGCCCCAGGTATGGCATATTCTTTGGCATGAGTATTCAGTGTTCTATATAATCTCGTTTTATGTGGGGTAGGGATTTTAACAATAATAACAGTAGCTGTGACTCATAACTGTTGAGTCTTTCCTCAGTATCGAGATCTACACTAAGCAGTATAGCACAGTGGGTTAAAAGCATGGGCTCTGTTGATTACCTGGGCTCTAATCCTATTTCTGTGACTTTCTGAATTTGCGAATTTCTGCAAGTAACTTAAGTCTAGTTTCCTAGTTTACTCATCTACTAGCAGTACTCACTTCATCCAGCTCTTGGCACATGATAAATGCTCAATAACCATTAGTTATTGTTACCTGACATGTCACACCTAAATTTTATGACAACCTAAGAAGCTATTCATAGCATCTTCATTTTGCAAATGAGGCCATTGATGCTTAGATTAAATAGTTTTTGAAGTTACATAGATAGTGGGTGGCAACACCTTGATTCGAATGCAGTTCTGTCTCTAAATGTTCCTGCCACCCAATGGCATTGCTTCTAATAGAGTCCCTAAAGAGCCAGAGGATGTTGGGAAAAGGCTTGACCTAGATTAGTAGCTATATTTTAATATTTTTATATTGGTTATATTTTGCCTGGCTGTATGTATAGCGTAGTATGTATGTATGTATAGTGAAGGCCTCCAGTGTATTTTTCTCTGGATTGTTGGCTTATGGTAGTCCTGGTCTGATAATGACAGAAGTCATTTGGGGCTAGCTAGCTATTCAGAAGTATTTTGGGAATAAATTTGTGGTAATTTCTGCTGGACAGCTGCCCTGAACTCTATCCGTTAAATATGTAGCTATTTTAGATAGACCTTTTCTATAGTTTCTTATAATTTGTAAGATTTGAGAATTACTTCCCCAGTGAAAAGTAAAATAAGGCAAAAAAATAGCTTCTTGTAGAAATGAATCAAACGATTAATCACGTTCAACAGGCATTGTTGATTGGCTTAGCTATTCCTTACACCTGAAATAATGTGTATATGGGGTGGGGCAGGGGTGGGAGAATAAAGAGGTAATTTCCTGTTGTCAGAGTCTTAGCCACTCACTTCTTCAACTTCACCATTGAAATCATTGCAGATTCAACTACTGATTGTTCATTTTTTATCAAGATGACCCCTTAGATTCATATCACTTCATACCTCAAAAGCAGAGGAGGTAGGTGTAGTTTATGATCCTTTACAGATTAGCTTTATCTCACAGAATTCTCGCTAGTGGTGTTGAGGATGTGTCCATTCTTTAAAAGCACTGATATTGAGGGAAAGAATGAGATTGGAAATGACATAAAGCCTGAGATTTTTGTTCCTTTTGAGTTTGGAGAGACATGGATTCAAATTGCATCACCATCATTTATTAATTGTGTGTTTTGGGGCGAGCTATACAACCTCTCTAAAGCATTTCCCTCTTCAATAAAATGTGTCTAATTATGCTGCCTGTGTTGAGGATTGACTACATACAGACTAGGTATGTAAAATGTCAGTCTCAGTGCTCAGCACATAGGAGGCACTACAAAGATGGCAGCCCTTGTTGTTGCTGTCTGCAGGTGTGTTCATTTCCTCCAGAAGGAGAATCCCTCCTTTCCTTGGAAGGCATACTGTAGTAATTTAATGGGGGTAGGGAATTATTTCTTCTGGGTAATGTGAAATCTTTTTCTCTATGGAGGCATACTTTAGAAGGGTTCTCAATATTAGGCTTCCAGAAATAGAATCTGGGTTTAATGATGAACTTGACATTGATCCCGTTTTTCTTCATTCCTTTCATGGAATGGCTAGTGACCTCTTCCAGGTGTTGATTTATAGACATTGCTCCATTTTTTTCTTCTCTTTTCTTTGTTAAAAATTATTACAATTCTCCTGGGAGTCAGAGAAGTTCCTCTCTGATGATCAGAAGAAGGTTGAATTGCATCTACATATGTTAAATAATGGATTATTACTTTTATTGAGTACCTACTGTTAGCCAATAACTATGTCAGAGATTTAACAAAGATTATTTAGAAGAACAATAAGTTTATCATCAAAATGGGGCACTTTTGTGGTAAAAGTAATGCAAATTGGTAGTGTTCAGATTTGAATTGAAGTCTGTTTGGCTTCAAAGTCAATATTCTTTCCATTACTTTCATGATAGTCGTAGTAAAGACACATACCCAGAAAAGGGTATATATATGCATAGTTGTCTGTTTATATGTATCATGTTTTCTAACAAAATAATATGGAAGGTTAATAATTCAAGATGTGCCCAAGATGAATTTCTTTATTGATCTTCATTTGATTGAACCTTAACATCTGAAAATAGGTCTGACAAATTTTGTTGGCAATGAACCTGGCCCTCTAGTTCTGCTGTTTGGAAATGTTACTGAATTTGACATTTTTAAAAAACAGTCTCAAATAGTGAATTTGTAGGAAATAGGAGTCCTTGAAAACTCACTGAATACCAACCAGGGTTTCCTAGGGAGAATGATGTGTTAGCGACTGATTCCAAGAGAATGCATAAATAACAACAGGATTAACATTGGCTGACATTCTTATTTGTCTGAAATCTGAGCTGTGGCCTCTACCATAGGAAAGCATAAAGACTGTGTACTAACTTTTATTTCTAGTGTGACATTGGTGATTAAAATTCATTGTGAACAAGGAAAATGGAAGCAAAAATCTATTAGGCAACAAAAATGCCCATTTCTCTTTTCCCAGAATTCAAGAGCAATTCCTATACATTAAGCAATCTAATTCACCGTATTTCTCTCCAGCAGGAAAATGTACATTTCTGTGACTTTTCATAGTGTTTTTTTAAACTCTCAGAATGCAGTTTGGCTTTTACCCTTCTACCATCTGTGCTATAAGAGAAGTGTTCATCCATTCAATAAATGTACATTGACCGTGCCAAGCACTATGTTTAATGTTTGTGATACCTCAGAGAACAAAATAGTCAAAATCCTCTCCCCCTCATGGGGCTTAAATTTTAGTGAAGGTATACCAAATAAATATAATAAATAAGCTATATACTGTATACATGAGCTGTGGGGAAAAACAACAACAACAACAACAAAACATTACAGTAGGGTTGCTGGGATGCTGTGATGTGGGGTGAGCTCAAGTTACAGACCTCAACAGGGTCATTACAGAAGCCTCATTTGAACAAGCAGGATGTGGTGGGGGAACTTGAAAGAAGTGAGGAAAGTAGCCTTTCAGATAACTAGGGGAAGAATATTCCAGGAAAAGGGAAGAGCTAGAAAATTACCCTAGGTCCTACATATTAATATTCCTCAAAAAGTTCTTTAGTTGCATAGCTTTGGGGCTACTCTTCTTACCAGCTGGACTCCACTGGTCAGCATTTTAGCTCTAAATACTATGAGGGCCAGTCCCTAAGGTGTGTTCCCATGAAAGGAATGGTCACCAAGAGGAGCCCATTCTGGAAGTGCTCCCTGAGACCAGAACTCTTCGGAAGTTCCTTGGGGCAAATGGCTTAAGTAAACTTGAAAGGAGACAGAAGCTAGTCTATGTTATGCTACCATGGGAAATTAGAGAACTATAAAGAAGTTAGCATAGTACAGCCTTATGTTTGTTTCAAGAGTATGTTTTTAACCAAGACATGTATAGACTCCAAGAAACCCCTTCATTCTGCATTACAGTGTACTTGTAAATTTATGTCCCCTTCCAACATAACACTAAGCACTCACATTGTATATTATGAGGTGGGCATAGAAATGAGAGAGACAGGATGCATCTGCTTGTCACTTGCCACCTTTTCTCTTTGTGTGTTTATCTCCTGTCATTAGGCATCATGATCTTAGGCACTACGTTATTCTCTACCTCAAAACATTGCAAGATACGTGTTTTATAAACTACCTTGGTACTTGTATCTTTTCTTATGTCCTGATTAGCATCTGAAGTATTAGATCCTACATCTCAACTCAGAGGATGGTGAAAAGCATTCTCAGACAATAAATAGTAAGGTGGCCCTGTTTACTAGATAGTATAAGGAAAGCATTTTAAATGCTTAATGTCAGATAACTGAGGGATGACCTGATGCTGGAACAGCTGTGCCTCCAGATCCCTTGTGTTGACTTAGAGAGTCCATTCTGGCTGAATGAAGACACTGTAACACACAAGAATATTGGAAAATGTCAACATCTTTCTTGGAAGTGACACCTCAGATGACCCACCAGCAACTTCCACCATTTCACCAGGAAACAAGAATTTTCATGCAAAAATGGCTGTTTTGCCTCTTAAATGATCATTTAGAATTTGAAATCGAATATAAGACAGCACTATTAAAAGGTGACAGTGACCAATGTAGATTAAAACTCCTAAGAAGATCTGGAGGCAGAAGCTGTGTGGTTGATATAATTACATATCCTGTGTGATATAACTGCACAGAAAAGCCCATGGTTTCAATTCTTGGGTCTGGCACTGAATAGCTGGGCTCTAATAATCCATCCCCCCTTGTCTCTTGTATGTATGAATTTATCCTTATTATGATCTATCTGGGCAGACTCATACAGAGAATTGTATCTGGGTCTCCTGCAGCCTACTTTGATTTGTTTCTATAACAACCCCCTGTGGCCAGCCTGTTTGTCCCTAACATCTCTTTAAGGCATTAAACCCAATTTTAGATTTTTTCGATAAAATTCTTTTTCCTTGAGAAAACTCTGGGGATTTGTTGATGGATCTTTATAGATGATACTGAAGCCAGAGATAGAGCTAAGGAAAAGGATGGCAGGCAACACTTGGCTTGGTTATTGGCCTCCTTTGGCCGTTGGAACTGTGTAAGTGCTGGAACAGAGTTGGTGTGTTGTGAAGAGTTGTTGGTCCAACACCTGCTTCAGCCTGTCACTGTGCTAATTGCTGGAGAATTCAGGAAACAGATAACTTTCAGTCTGTGTTCACTTAGTTCATGCATCTTAAGAATCTTGTAAAAAGATCTTCTTTGAATTATGATGGAGTTCCCTCTTGAGAAATTGAAAAGATTTTAAGTCGAAACGCGTTTACTCTACCTAATCTACCAAGCATCGTAGCTTCACCTAGCCTACCTTAAATGTGCTTAGAATGCTCATATCAGCTTATAGTTGGGCAAAATCATCTAACACAAAGTCTCTTTTATAATAATATTGAATATCTCCTGTAATTTGTTGACTACTATACTCAAAGTGAAAACCAGAATGGTTGTATGGATACAGAATGGTTGCAGGTGTATCTATAATTTACCCTTGTGATCTCATGGCTGACTGGGAGCTGCGGCTTACTGCCACTGCCCAGCATCACGAGACTATTGGACCATGTATTGCTAGGTGAAAAAAGATCAGAATTCAAAATTCAAAGTATGGTTTCTACTGAATGTGTATCACTTTCACACTATCACAAGTCAAAAATTTGTAAGTTGAGCTACCATAAGTCAGGGACTCTCTGTAACATTACTCTTTAAAAACTAGAGCATCCAGAACACAATCACCATATTCTTTCTTTATTTTTTTTAAATTTTTTAAAATTATGTTATGTTAATCACCATACATTACATCATTAGTTTTTGATGTAGTGTTCCATGCGTCATTGTTTGCGTATAACACCCAGTGCTCCATGAGGTACATGCCCTCTTTAATACCCATCACCGGGCTAACCCATCCCCCCCACCCCCCTCCCCTCTAGAACCCTGAGTTTGTTTCTCAAGAGTCCATAGTCTCTCATGGTTTGTCTCCCCCTCCGATATCCCCCCCTTCATTTTTCCCTTCCTGCTATCTTCTTCTTCTTTTTTTTTTTTTTTAACATATAATGTATTATTTGTTTCAGAGGTACAGGTCTGTGATTCCACAGCCTTACACAATTCACAGCTCACCATATTCTTTAAGAGTGTTTAACAGTTGATAATGTTCTTACAAATCATCCCATATCTAGGAATGTGGCTTTTTTGTTTATTTACTTTTTTCCTAGAATGAGTAGCACTTATAAACATGACTGGTTCATTGTAAATGTTCAGAAAACAATGAATGAATGAATGACCACTCATATGCAGGGCAGTTCCAGAGCAATACTATGCTCAGGATACTTTCTTCCATGATTATACTTATTATATAACATGTGTGAAGGATTCAAAGTCATTTCTTATAAAGAGCAGCTGAAATTGGCATCATCAAGGAGATTAAATAAGAACATCTACCCAAGGCAGGGATGGACACATGAAGCATGATATGACATGGTCCCCAATGGCCGCCTTGCTTCTGCTAACAGTGTGTCTGGTTTTCCAGATAAGAAGTTTCTGTTTTCATTAGGTTATAAGAGTAGCCTGAGAAAAGGTGAGGGATGAGATCACAGTCTGAATTTGTAAAAGTTTGCCTTCCAGAACAGAACGGCATGCCTATCACCTACCACGTCTTCTTTATCTTCCCCCATTGATCATCTACCACAGCACTAATACCCTGTACATGATGGGAACTCAGTAGATTTTTGAAATGAATTAATGGATTCATTAAGGTTGCATCTTTTTTTTTAAGGTTTTAAACTTTTAATTAGGCAGCTTTCCTGAATGACTTGAGGAGTAAAGGAGTCATGACCTGGAGCCCTCAGGAGACTCTGCTTTAGATAAGAAACAATAGTTTCAAAGAATCTATAAATTGTTTCAAGAGAAGAAGACTGATGCCTTTTTATTGAGTCTGTCTTTTACTGGTGCATATTGTTTCATGAGTCCCCATTGTGCCACTTTAAATCCTCTTGGATGGAAGATTCGTTCCCCTGTTAGTGTAAGAAAGTTAACGTACTGCTAAGTGCTGTGCATAGTGATAGAAGTCTATTAATAATACATATGTGGAGTTTGGCTAGCGAAGCCATCTGCTGAAGGGCAAAGAGCTTTGCACTTCAGAGTAGCTTTCCATAATCAATAGTCCCTCTCTATTCAATAAAAAATTACTAGAGCATAAAATATCTAAAGTGTGATCTGTTCCCTTTATTTTGGTCATCTGTTCAGCAAAAAATGACAAGTTAATTCTGTCCTAATGCATTTACAACTTTAAAAGGACAACAGACATTATCATAAATTAGTCATGCTGCAATACACTGATTTTTAATATACAGACATTTAATTTGAATACCTTACACTAGGGTTTCAATTCCAAGAGTGTTTGCAAATCTATATGTGCTTAGTCAAACATGACCATTAACGAATGCGATCATTCTTTCAATCTGTCATCATTAAATCACTTAAGATTCTATTCCATGTTGCTTTGCTTTAAATCCAAGTTTTAGAAGGAGAAAAGAAATCCACACTTTGTAAGCAATTCCAAGCCTTGTGAAAGTGATAAAGCATACATTCTAAAGGGCAGAGGTTGCTATAAAACTCTGATGGGCCTGCCATCCTGTTGCTATTAGAATCACTTTATGTCACATTAGTAGGATGGAGGTATTTTAAAAATAGTCACTAAATGTGCCCACTTTTCTAATTTTGGCTTTGCTAATTTAGGATGTCTCTACTCATTGCTTCACAACAATGAATCCATTTCTTACTCCTTCTGCCCTCCCCCCTTCCATTTGAAGAATAGTTTGAGTACAGGATTCCTTGAATGAGATGTCACTGTCTGGAAGACAAGCTGGTTATCTCGGCAATTGAATTTGGAGGCCTTGAATTGCTTTTCCTAGTCCAGAATTTGTCTCTTGTATTTCTTAATGGGAATATGTATTTCTACCGTTAGAAATTTTTCTTTGATTTAATCTTGGTTTCTTCTTTAAGCTGCATGCACCTTCTTAGAATGATAACATTTTAATATTAACTTTTTTTATAGTTTATTTTATTCCAGTATAGGTAACAGAGTATTATATTAGTTTCAGGTGCACAATATAGTGATTCAGCAATTCCATACATCACCCGGTGCTCATCATGACCAGTGCATGCCTAACTTTTAATATGTATCATGTGGATACATTTATTGACCATTTCCTAAGAGGAGACTTACATTATGGGGAACATATGAAGAGATTGGGCACTGTGTTTCAGGTGTGAGAGAAGGATTTGGAAGGCAGATTCTAGAAAGTAAATGAAGAAAAACTGAATTTCACAGTTACAATACATGATTGCCCTGATATTTGGGTTCTTGTCCCCATTCCTGGGCTGTCTCATTTAAGAATTCATTTCCTCAGACCAAGTCCAAGATTTACTTGTCCTCGTAATGGCTGGGTAGGTAGCTACCTATTGCCAACTGAACTTATTTTCTATATCCTTTGATCAAGTTTCTTTGGTTTGCCATTCACTATTTTAATCTATCTGTCATTTCATTAACAAGATGTGCTTCAGAGTCAGATAAATCTGACTTTGAACCTTGCTCCTCCAATTACTTATATGATCTTGGAAGAATTATTTCTTTTTTATTCCACTTATCCCATCTGTAAAGGGGAAAGCATACTTTCCTCATAGGGTTGTTGGGAAGATTTAATGAGGTTACATGCCTGAATTTGTCAGTGCAGTACCTAGCACAGAGTAGGCGTGCAAAAGCTATTGGTTATTGTTATTATTACTTGAAGGATGTGTCATGATACTCTAGGAGCTCAAATAAATTAACCCTTGGCTATTGTGTTCAGCCAGAACACTTGAAAAAAGCAAATGGATCCTACACATTTGTAGGATGAGCACTGAGTAATGTCTTTCATTCCATGGCTCTCTTAACCCACTTGAGGCATTTCCATAATGGATTTCAAAGTGCCATGTACCCACAGGAGGTAGGACTCTGGCCTTTGAAATTCCCGTATTTCCTTCTTAACCAAAGGACAAAATGAGGGTGTGTTAAAAGGCAGCAGAGTTGGGAGAGAGAGGGTGGAAAATGTCTTTGACAGGGACTTCACTGTTGAAGAGAATGTCCCAGGCAGTCAGGCAGCCAACGTGTCTGGGGCTGGAGGACCATTGCTGTCACAGCTTCTAAAGGAGAAAGTGAGTACCATTAGCCAAGAAGACTCCTTTGATTCCTCATTCTGTCAGTCCCTGGAGACACTTTGCCAGGTTGAGGGAGATCGGGATGTTCAGGTTTCATGGTTGTGGGGTGATTTGTTGACTAAACGTAGGTAATGCTTTTGAAACAAATAGAGGTTGAGGAAAGACTGTGAAAGATGGGCAGTTAAAAAAGGAATATAGAAGTCCTTTCCTGGTGAGCATTTTCCCTCTGCTGCTTGCTGGGCTGGTGTTTTCTCTGAGGTGGTAAACAATTGAGGTAGTGATAAATGCCTTATATTTTTTCAGAGAATTTGTCGTTTGCCAGTGAATAGAATTCAGGTGTTGTTGGTTAATGAGCTACCGACAGGGTTTTTGTTACTTTATATAAAACCATAGTCATTAAACTTTTCATTTTTCTCCCTAATGACTTCCAAAATTCTTCCATTACTAATTCTTCTAGGGTCACAATAAATTAATTGAAAAAGCTATTTATACAGCTTGGCCCAGTCCTTTCAAACAAGCAAACAAATTGCTGTGACTTGCTGTAATTCTGAACTCTGTGTTTCTTTTATGCTCTTTGCTGAATTTTGGTTGTTGGAAGTTAGGCCATGGTATTCCTGGATCTCTAACATTAGGACTTGATGAAATCAATGAAATCCTCATACATAAAACGTTACTCTGTGTGTGTGTGTGTGTGTGTGTGTGGTGTTTTCTGTGGGAGCAAGGAGCAAATGTACATGTAGAAGGATATAAGCAGAAAGGGAATTAGCATTTATTGAACATTTGTTATGTGCTGTGTTCAGCATGTGGCTTTATTATACCCATTTTACAGATGAGAAAACAGAACTGGGCCAAGGTCACATGTGCCTAGTAAGTGGCAGAGCATAGGTCCATTGAGCTGAAAATCATGGCTGTTGTCTATACCACACTGTTCCCCTTTTTGCCTACCTTATTTGCTAATCATATCATAGGAGTTTCCTGCTCAGTTGCTGTATCTGACCCCCTCCTTAATGGCCAGGGAGCTCTTCTGCTAGGCAACCGGTGGAGGAAGAGGGTCTGAAGTGAGCCCTTGGTAACCATCCCCCCCAACAAACCCTTACC
Source organism: Halichoerus grypus (assembly GCF_964656455.1). Lineage (NCBI taxonomy): Eukaryota > Metazoa > Chordata > Mammalia > Carnivora > Phocidae > Halichoerus > Halichoerus grypus. The sequence continues at coordinate 103,520,265 of NC_135715.1, forward strand.
CCATTGCACCTTGCCCTGGAATACAGAGCCACCTGCCCTGAGACTCCGATACATGAGGGATAAGCCTTTTCCTTGAGTGACCACGGAGAACAGGGTGAGAACTTTGAGTGAGGAGAAAAGGCTTCAGAACTTGACCTCTGGAGAAGGCCTGCCTCTGGGAAGAACCAAACTTTTCTCGGTCTCTCACGCCCGGGAATTGGAAACAGATTATTGTCTGTATTGCCTGCCTAAGCAGGACCTACACTCCGAAGTTTTGTCCTGCCTACTGACTAAGCTTCCAGCCTTGGAGAACCACGTGAAAATGAAGTAGGGAAGCTGAGGGCGATCAGTTGTATCACAACAAACCCCACAGGATTGTCCAAATCCTTTTCCTACCATGGGATTTTCATAAGACTTATGATTGTCAGCTCTCAAGCTTTTTAGAGTGATGCCATGCATTGTGAAGGAGTTTGATCACTATTAGGTTTCTTAGAGATTTGCTTTCTTATTTTGATGTCTGTGACTTGATTTCAATTTTACGCTAGTTTCTGAAAGGCCAGGGTTTTTGTGACACACACTTATTTTTATTGCTTTTTTTTTTTTTTTTTCCTTTTAAGCAATCGCAAAGGTGAGGAATTTTTCCTCAAATCTGAAATGGGACAGCAGTTATGAGAATGTTCTTAGGTTTTGTTTATTTTTCTAGAAGTTAATGAGACTATGGGTATTTATGTGAATGCTGTAGGGTTCTATTAATGCTGTGGGCTTGAAGAATGTTGTAATAATCCCCAAAAGGAAATTCTGTCTGAAATATTCTCCAGGTCTGAGTGCAGTGTTGTTATGGTTATTTTGTTTTCAGCAAGCTGTGTACAAACTCTGTTGTGTTTTCTGTCCTTGTGTGTGTGTGTGTGTGTGTGTGTGTCTATTACTATGTATCTTAACCAGGAAGATATATTCCTAAATCAGTTTAAATAACAATATTTCTGCATATATAAAAAAGTAACTCATCAGTTAAATGTAGTGCCACGTTGTTAACTCATTTTTAATGTGTATGCCTTCATCCCATTGGGGTCAAATAAATAGAAATACTTTCCTATATCAAGGAGGTTGAAAAGTTGGTCATCTCTATCCATTTAAAACCATGTATCCCCAACTTCGCACATTCACACACTACTACTCCACTAATTTCAAAAGGCTGACTTTCACATAGTCATCCAGAAGTCTGTGAAGTGATACCCCATGACAAGGTCAGCTGCTATGGAATAGGCTCATCTGGTTTCCATCTTCTTCCTCTGATTCTTCACTCTCTTATGGCTTCAGGGCTGAGACACAACCCCTGTTTATCCGTATTTCCTTTCTTCACTCCTCTCATCCCATACTGCTACCATGAGAGGCTACTGGGATTTTTTTTTCCCTAGGAGATAAAAGGGATTTAGTACCCAAAGCCAATTGACTTTTTTATCCATAGGTGAAGATTTGGCCCTAGAAAAAGAGATTATTACATACATTTGATGTCGTGACTTACATTTTCTTTAGAATCTTATATTTTCCTTACTTCTTCTTTTGAATAAATCAAATTTCTTTTAAATAAATCCAGGTATTCCTGGAGGACCTCTGAATGGAAAGAATGCCAAGTCTCTCTTCTCCTCGAGCAGCAGGACCCCCACTGGCATGTGACGGGACCCGTTTGTGGAGGTGGGATCCAGACCCGGGACGTATACTGTGCCCAGAGCACCCCAGCATCCACCGCGCAGAAGGCCAAGGAAGGTAGGCAGCCAGTTCCAGGGACAGATGGTGCTGCTGATTGGAAGGGAAATCAACTCTAACACCATATCCTCATATTCTCCTTGATATTATGGACCCTCAGCCCTCATAGATTTAATATTTGTTTTGTCGAGAATTTGCAGATCAGTCCTAAGTTTTGCTACTTGCAATAATTGGGAATAGTTAAAAATAAGAGCAATAGTAATAACGTCAGCCTCAAAGGATCATTGTGAAAATTAAATGAGAAAATATACCTAAGCGCTGTAGCAAAAATAAATGCTACCAGCTGAGAGGGGCTGGTAGGCTGCAGTGAGTCAATTGGTCACGAATTAGTAGCATTCTTTTTTTGTTTTGTTTCATTTTCTCCCAAGAAGGTTGTTTGTATGAATTTGTGAATGTAGGAATTTAAGACATGTCACCTTCAAATGTTGAGGATCTAGTTTTACTGGCAAGTTTCAAGTAATGTGAAAAGGAAAAGAGAAAGGAGGCAGAGGAGGGGAGAAACAACTTTTCTCCACATTAGGCTCTCTGATAGGCAGGTACAACCTCAGCAGGAGTCCACTTGTTCCAGAGTTTGAGACAGTGATAACAGATAGGGACTGAAAAACTGGGCCAGATTTATTTATGTCTATTGATTGAAAGCCAAAAGTGAGCAATAATGCTTCTACTCTGGAAGAATGCGTGGCCTGTCCCAGCCACATCAGAGGACATAGCAGTGCCCTCTGCAGAAGTAGTCAAGGTGGGAAAGTTTTCTTGAGTATGTACATAAATCCTCTACTGTAGAATTTGGTTATAAAGGCATGATGCAAGCTTTCTTGGCATGGAAGTGCATGCATTTTACCCTATAAAGCTTTTCATACCAGGTACTTTTTTTTGAGTTTATGTGACATGGCCTCTCAACATTCCAGAGGCGTCTACAGCCATAACCTTGGATAATTCGCCCTCTCACTCATAGAGTCTTTACGGATCTTTACAGAATCCTTAGTGTTTGCTTGAACAATTAAAGTTACAGTGTTTCATTCAATTTTCTTCCTTATCTAATGTCACTTTTGAAAAGTGACAGTTTACACACTTTCTATTCCAGGGTAGAACATGACTATGCTTACTTCTCTGACTTTGGAATAACAGAATTTAGATAAAGAACTCTAGATTATTCTTTCAGACCTTGGTAATTGTTTTAGTCTAACTCTCTTTCTTCCTTTTTACTATTGGCTATAGTACTAGGGTTTCCAGGGGTCAGCAACTGCATTAAAGACATAGTATAGCCTACTACGAACTTGGTAGTCATTAACAAAGGCTTTATTTTGCTCTTGTGTGGAACTGAACAGGAAAGATTGTTCAGCTATTACTTTCCATTCTTATAAACACCTAATTTCCTACTGTTAACATTTATAGATATACCTTGACACATCTGACAACATGAGAATTTCTTCTTGGTTCAAGTTAAACATAAGAGAACAATTGAATTGCTATTTTAAGTGACCAGTGAATGTGTTTGCCCAATTAAAGAGGCCAGATTTAAATGTTTCTAACCTTTTCTGCTAATGCAGTAATAAAGGCCAAAATTAGGGGCGCCTGGGTGGCTCAGTCGTTAAGTGTCTGCCTTCGGCTCAGGTCATGATCCCAGGGTCGTGGGATCGAGCCCCACATCAAGCCCCGCATCGGGCTCCCTGCTCCGTGGGAAGCCTGTTTCTCCCTCTCCCACTCCCCCTGCTTGTGTTCCCTCTCTCGCTGTGTCTCTCTCAGTCAAATAAATAAAATCTTTAAAAAAAAAAAGGCCAAAATTGGTGACAGGTGTTGCATTTCAGCTTTTGTGAACATTGCCTTTTTTTATGTTAGATTGTAGAGAGAGAAGGAATTTTAATAGCATTGATTTTGGAAACTCTTTTCTCAATGACAATTGACTTTCCCACAGGTTAATTTTTCCTTAGACTCTAGGATACTCTCTTCAATCTCTAGAGTCAAATTGCTTGACTTTTCTTCCCTATAAAATCCCACCATCCACTATGAGTTCGCTGCTCTGCATTTCAAGAACCTGATCTTAGAGGAACACAACTCTTGGGGAAAACACTACCATCACCACCCATGAATCAAAACCAAAGCCAAAACCAAAATAAAGCACCAAACCAAGACCCATTTCCATAGGTCTCTCATGCAATAGAATAAAATAGAATCTAAATTCCAGAATGCGGAGGAAAAAAAAAAAACCCTAAAGGAATGCTAATTGTATCCCAAGTGCCTCCAAGTCTCTTACATAGGCTGGATACTGAGGTAGAATTCTCTGTTAGCAACTTAGACATCCCAGTCCCCATTTAACCTCAATTCATGGTGCTTAGAGAAATGGCATAATACCTATGGCATATTTACCTAGTTCTTTTGTTCAGTGTTCATGTGATGTTTTAAATGCAGCCAAAATAGTGCTGTAACAATCAATATGAGAAGCATTACCTGCAATAGTAGCCAAGCCAATAGAATTGGGAATGAAAATGTAGAAGAGTATTTATGATCTTGTTTACCAGTTATTGTGGAGAGAATTGTGTTTCTCATGTATAATTCAGAAATACCAGCAAGAGTGATGCTTACCTGTAAGTCTAAAAGTTTGGTTTGGTGAGACCATTTTCTTGTTGCTCTTTTCTCAAATGAAATTAAAACTACTCAGCCTGCATTCAAGCATCATTTATCAGGAGATAAAGCATTGAAATAAAGAACACACCTTCAAAATCTAATAAAGACTGGGACATAGATATTTTCCATTCATGAAAACATGGCCCGGAGACTGAAATATCAACAAATATGGAGTGAAATGACATAGAGATAGAATGTATTTATATGGTGAAGAACCCCCCCCTCCGAAAAAAAAAAAACCTAAATAAAAAATTGGGGAAAGATATTGGTGTGCTTGCAATTAAGAAGAACACTTCCTGAATTTTTTTCTTATTTCAGATTCATTATTTGACATTAAATGGACACAGCTCTTTTAAGGATGGGACACAGTTTAGCTTTGAGTTGTTAAATGCATTAGTTGCTTCCTCCACTCCAGTAAGATTAAGTAGTTCTTAAAAGTCCTACATCTTTATCATGTTGGGCCCAGAGTTGACATTAAGGAAGTACATGGTCAGATAAGGGAATGTGTCCTGGAATGTTAAGTAGTATATGGAGACTTAATGTATTTTGGGTGTAAGTAGTGTATGGAGACTTCATATGTTTGAGTTGCAGGCTTTAATTTTGACCTGTATAGAACTTTGATAAGCCACGTGAATGTTGTTCCTGTCTTTTGGGTCATTATATTGTTTTTAAATATATTGATTTGGTGAGTAAAAAGTGGATGAAAAATCAGTCTTTTTTTTTTTTTTTTTAGTAATTCATTAAGTGCCAGCTATGTTTTAGGCTGTGTACTAGACACTGATATGATGAAGGTGCCTCTCTTTACTTTATAGTTTTTTTTTAAGTTGGAACAGCAATCGAACTAACAGTTATGCTATAGTGTCATAAGTAATGTGATCATTATATATATAATATGGCTAAAACCATTTAATGATGTCTGAGGGTTATCTTCATAAAGGAGGTAATGCTTAAAAAGAGTTTGTAGGATCATTAGGAAAGAATGTTCTCAGTGGGGGCAGAGGGGACATATGGAAAGGAATGGAGACATTTGTGTTCAGTGGTGGCATGTGAATTGCTGTGAGGGGAGCCCAGGGAATAAGGAAGTGACAGTGACACTGGAAATCTAGGCCTTTTGTGCTATCCTGGAGGTGAGACTTTGTTTTTGAGATATGGGTACAGCCTTTCTTTCCCCACTGCAGGTTTTTAAGCAGACAAGAAATCTCATATTCTTAGCTGTCTATAAGAATGCATAAATGTCAGTATACCAAGAGAATTCTCGGGAGCGCTCATGTCCTACTTGCAAACTTATCTGGTTATCCAAGAAGTTTTTGAGATATGAAATAAAGTAATTTACATTATGAACAGATGAACAGATTTTTTAAGGGGCAATTGAAAGAGATATCTATTCCACCATCATTTGAGGGCCTATCTTTAGAAATTGGTTTTAAAGTCAATAAACTCATTTGGGTGTGAGAATAAAGTTTAAGGAAAAAGTGCTCTTAGAACTTCCTTTAGTGTTGACTCTTAGAGGAGAAATGGGTTAACAGCATTTTTCTCTCACTTTATGCTAACAGAGACACAGAAATAACTGAATGAATAATTAACAGCAGGCTATTTGATGGCAGTTCACATGAGACCAAAAGATAGAAGACAATTGTAATCATTCTACTTTGGAAACATCCTCAATTATTGGATGTTGGGGTTATAGCTGTAGGAGAAAGTCAGTATATGTATAGTTCAAATAATACATATTTATATTTCAAATATTCTCTCCAGACATTCTCCCCAAAGTGTGAAAGCTGAGAAAAGTTTAGGAAGAGAATATTAGATATTTAAAGACAATTAGGTCACCAGGAGCCTAAACTGAGATTGGTTTCTACTGGTTCCATTTCATTGCTTATGTATCTAAGTTTAGTGTTTTTTTTTTTTTTTTAAATCAAGTATAACAAACTAATTTTAGTGTGATACGGCAAATGTTTGTTGAATTACAGTGCTTAGCAGAAATATTGAAGAGTTCTTACTTTACCAGTCATTAAATTATCAGGCTGTTCTTGACATTAAAAATGTCTTATTTAGCTCAAGATATAATTCAGATGATTGAAATGGGAATAGGAGGGAGCTGGCCTGGACAAATGATAGAGGTGGGATATTTGAAGAGAAAGTCTAGCATTAGTAGAGGCTACTCCTGGGAAAAATAAATGACTTGTGGAAAAATGGGCCTTTTAGACAACACGTGAGTGAGTCCTGCTTAATTTGATTTCCTGAAGAGGAAGAACGCATGTGCTTCTTCATGCAATATATTGTTATATATTTTTTCAAAATCAGCACAACAAAATTGATAATTCAGTGCCATGTGCTACTGAAACCAAAGCTTGTGGCATCATGCAGGAGCAAGATTGTCAAGGACCTAGAACTAAATGCGAGTTTGAATTTTCTAATTCTTTTACCAGTGGTATTTTAGCTTTGCTATTCCTCCTGCACTAGGCTCATACCCCTGTAAAACACATCACTTTTTGCCTGATATCCAGTCATTGATATCATTGTCCTTGTCACACATTAGGCTATAAAGCCCTTGAAGGCCATTCTTGAGGTCCTACTTTGTATTTCCAAGTGCCAGAGCCCAGCATGTAAATAGAAAATTGCAAATGCATGTGGAATTCAAAATGAAAAGCCCATCAAGTGAGAGACTGATATATTAAGTTTTGTTGGATTCTTTTTGCTTTATGGACAGCACAGAGAAAGAGATTGTTTTACTGTTAAAAAAAAAAAAAAAGCCAAAATGATCTGCTGTTTGGATATCAGCATTCCTTGCCAAGCCCAGGTGGTCCACAGGGCCTGGAACGGAATCAGGTAAAATGGAATATCTGAGGATCATGAAGTGATGGAAATGGTCCATGGGGAAAGATTGAGAAGGAATGCAAAGGAGAAAACAAGGAGGGTCACTGGGCCAGGGAGGTCTGCTTGGACTCAAACAGTGGCTTTGCCGAGTGATCTTGGCCTGTTACACTAAGTAGTTGATTTCTGAATAATTTCCAGAGTTAAATATATTCCTCTTGTTCTCTAGAGAAAAAAAGATTATAGAAGCCATAAATGCTTTCAAATTATCTATGTCCATCTGTTTTAGTTTTGATCTTCAACAGTCTAGGAAGGGAGATCTGTTCAGTCAAAGAATAAATACCTTAGGAGAAAATGAAGATTTTAGGGAAGAAGAGATTAAACCAGTGGGATGTGGGGAGTATAGGATAGGTTCATGAAGAAGAAAACTTTTACGTGGACACAAAAGAAGGGCAGATGTTTAGACAGGTGTTCATGTGAAGGGGACAGAATCCCAGGTAAAACAAACCATTGGAGTAAAGGCACAGAAGTAGAATGTCATAGAACATACTTAGAGCAAAACCAGGAATGAAGTTGGACATGAATATGGGGCAGCTGAAGGTAAGTGCTGTGGATTTAAGGTAGTCAGGTGGAATTCTAGGCTATGGTATTAGGCTTTATAATGATCAGACCATGAGATGGTAGGAATTACACTATTACCTTCTTTATCCCTGTCCAACGCCCTGAGCTCCAACAATATGGAACACTTTCTTTAGCTTTCTAGGCCTTGAGAGCCAGTGTCTGTCTGACCACTGACCACTATCCTCTGTCTCCCTCTCTAGCCCCCAACCTCCAACACAAACCTCTTCTCTGGCTCTGGCCTGTCACCTGGATCACACCTACTTCTCAACAATTGCTCCTTCTGGGAACCTTTAGAGACCACCTGGGGTCTCTGGTCCTCAATGGTCAAAGCACTTTGTCTCACCCCATTGCAATTGCTTGCTTGTGTGCACCATTAAGCAGGGTACTCTGCAAGGTCAGGGGCTGTATCTGTTGTTCATTGTTGTTTCCCCAACACTCAGCACCGTCTCTGGCACAGAAAAGATACTTGAATTGAATTCAAGCTCTGCCCCTTCTCATATTCCTTTCCACCTTCTTTCTTTCTCTTGGTTGATGCTCTACAAGCATGTAGATCTACTTTCAGACTTGGGTAAGATACCACATTGTGATGTGTGGGCTCTGGCTTCCTGAGGAGCAGCTGAGGGGCTAAGGTGTTGCAACCTGGAAGTGGAGGAGACTTAGCTCCTTAAGGCGTGAAACTTCACCAGGAGGAAACAGGATTGAGGAGGGAGCCAGGCTATTTCCAGTGCACCTGTATATTATTCCAATATATTGTCGCAGTCCTTCCAGAGAAATTCTGTTTTCCAAATACATGAACCTGCTATATATCTGTGTGGTTTAATGCAAAATGGTAGTCAGCACAGTAACACATCACATAGCATTTCTTCATATTTCCTTTGCTTGCTTCGCTCCTCCCTCTTTCTCTCCATCACTGCCTCCTGACCTTGTACCTCCCAGATAAAGTATTAACACCTGAATTCTCATTGCAGGCTCTGCTTTCTAGAGGGCTCAGTCACAGCAAAACAATGAATATGTGTCAAATGAAAGAATGAGAGACACTGTTTTTAAGGATTTACTCTACTAGTCTAGATGAGACCTGGTACCAGCCTGTAGTATGACGGGGGCTGTAAACAACTCTTCTTTTCGTCTTTTATTCTCCTTCTCTCTTCTCCCCAACCTCATTTTTCTTCCTCTTCTTTTATATATTTTTCTCTTCCTCATCATCCAGTTTTTTTCATTTCTTCCCCTTCCTCATCTTTTCCTCTTTTTTTCATCTTGCATAAATCTTGAGAGCAGCAACGGTTTTAGTAACTGTGGTAGACGACACAGCAGTTAGCACTGCGTCAGGCCAAAGGCAGATAAGAGCTCAATGGATATTTCTTGAACAAATGAATAAACCCTCTGCATATAGTCTTACCCTTCCGTTTTAGGCATTTCTTTTCACTTCGGAACAACTTTTCCCTTTATTTCAATTGTTCACATACACCTGCACTTCATTAATGAACAGTTAGATTCTCCTTTTCAGGGTAGAAGATTGCATTTAGAAAAACATGCTGAGACTAGTGCATTTACAATCTTTACTTGGGTGTCTTACTGAACTTCATTTTGTCAGCTGGATTAGATTTTTCATGAACACCTAGCCAAGAGGTAATGAGGTTCCCCTTGGCAGTGCAATTTCTGAAACAAAGTTATTCCTTCCAAATCTATTTCTCCAGCCTTGTTGAATATGTGAATTCCCCGGCAAGGAGGATATAGAAGAATCTTTCCCCTTATTGTCCAACTCTTCTGCAGGAAAGTTTCACAGTTTCCTCCTCAACTTATTCTAGTACTTAGCATTTTCCATGCTCTACTTTGAATTTGTCATCAGGTTCTGTCCTCAAGAGAGGAGTTGCTTAGTAAGACCTCTGTGTGCTTAAGATGGGTTAAATGACTCCTTGTGTCATCTAGCCATTTTTTTTAGGCATACTGGGAGGGGGTGGAGAATCAATCCCCACATCAATGGAAAAGCTGGAAACCAGCTGAATTGCGGTGCCACTTCTCATTCAAACATTCTGTGGGTCTCCATATGGAAAATATAATTACAGTTCATTTTATTCTTTTAAGAATTGTTTTTCTAGGACTTTAATTCTGTTTCCGACTCTTGGTGAAATGTATCCAAGGTGTCCCAGTTCTTTCTAGACACAGAGCTCAGTACTGGACCCTGATAGTTCTATGTAAATAATATATAGCATTTTAAATTCGGTGTTCCCCAGATTCTTCATTATCCTGCACAATCCCATATCAGATCCTTTTCCAGTGTTCCAGAATTAGGAAATTGTCTTTCTTCCTGCCAAGTGCTTATGCTAGAAACCTGAGCAACATCCTTGATATTTTACTGTCATTCATCCCTTTGCCCACATTCAATCTAGCACCACATCCTGTTAATTCTACTTCCAAATATATACTTGGTTTATTCCATTTATTTTATCTATTTCCTCTTCTAGCATTATTTCTCACATGAACTGCTATAATAGTTTCCTAGTGGATTTTCCTCCTACTCTTCTCCTTCTAAATAGAGGGGGAGCATGGGCTTGCAGACCCACTACCTCTGTCTTACCCTGTCACTTATAAGCTGTGTAATCTTGGATGAGTTAATACTTTCACCTTCAGCTTCCTCATCTATTAGATAGAAATAACGATAATTCCTGGCTCATCAAATGAACATACACACGCACACACTTACACACCACTTAGAACAGAGCCTTATATGATAAGCACTTAATAACTATTAGCTATGATTATTTTTCTTCTCCATACTTCTGCCAAAGCAACCTTATAGGAAAGCTTATCTGAGTGTATGATTCCCATGCAAAATGACTTCAGTGACTTTTTCTAAATTAAAACTTCTTTAACATCACTCACAGAGCCATGTATGATCTGGCCCTTGCCTACCTCTGCAGCCTTCCCTTGCTCCACTGCCCCTTCCACTCATTCTATTTCAGCCACACTTGGTGGCCTCGGGGAAGTTTAGCTGACCATTCTGTGCATGAGTTTCCATCTTGTGGTTAAAAGCTAGCATTGCATCATCTAGATAGCAAACATGAGCATCACAGACCTGGGACTTAAGCATCCTGACTCAGAGCTAAGTCACTTCCACAGTCCACTGAGGAGACTAGTCATTGTCCCTGTCTCAGTGCAGAGGAGGATAGGAGGATGAAAGGCCCGTGGAAAGTGGGATGTCTGGCTGAGCGGCCACTTTCTAGCAACAGCTGTATGCTTTGGAAGGGAAATGCCAATCTTTGAGGGGCAGCTCACTGTCTCTGACACAGGCCTTATTTCCTGTCAATCATCTCCCCGTATTATTCCTAAGGTTGTGGTAACGAATTACCACAAATTTAATGACTTAAAACAACACAAATGGATTATCTTATAGTGCTGGAGGTCAGAAGTCCCAAATGGGTCTCACGGGGCTAAAATCAAGATGCCAGCAGGGGTGTGTTCCTTTTGGGGGCTGTGAGGGAGAATCCTTTCCTTGCTTTTCCCAGCTTCAAGGGGGCTCCCCTTATTTCTTGGCTCATGACTCCTTCCTCTATCTTCAAAGCTAGCAACATACCATCTTCAAATGTCTTTCTGACTATGACTCTTATGCCTCCTTCGTCCATGTATAAAGACCCTTGTAATTACATTGGGCACACCCTGATAATCCAGGATAATCTTCCCATCTCAAGGTCAGCTGATCAGGAATGTCCGTTCCATACGACCTTAACTTCCCTTTGTCACATAACCTAATATTCACAGGTAGTAGACAGTAAGATTTAGACATGTTTGGATGGCCATTATTCTGCCTACCCAAACCCCTCCCACTTCTTCTGAGATATAAATAATACTTGGGTTTATTAAAATGAAACAAGAGGGTCATCCTTATGAATATATGGATTATCTGGTGTGATGTAACGGGGTACAGAGGTCCAGTTAGCTTAGTAAGAACAAACTTAGTTCTGAAGTGGGGATTCCCATGTTTGAGCACCAGCTCCCCCATTTCCTGGCCATGTGATGTTGGGCAAGTCATACAGCCTCTTTCAGTGTCCAGTTTTCTCATGTGTAACATGGAGATGCCAAGAGATTTGTCAAGATTAAATGAGATGATCTGTGTTTAAAGGAGAAACAATTATAGTACAGCGCCTGATGCATAGTAAGCATTCAGTAAGCTGGTTTTCTCCTTTTCAGATGCTGAAGGCTTTGCTTTTTTGTGCTTTCACACATTTACTGAAGCCCTGCCATAGGCTAGACATTATATGAAATATTAGAGATCGAGGGATGAACAAATCAACCTTAAATATTAGGAAGTCAAAGCCAATTTGGAGAGAGAAACATAAAAACAAATCATGTAGGTTTAATACAATGAGTGTTATGTTACGGGTGTTGTAAAGAGCATTTTTAAGATAAAGGATTAAAAAGCAAACAACCTAGAAGACGAAAGATTACGCTGTTGAAAGTTTCTGTTGAAATGCCAACACTTCAGCTTTCTCATCTGTGAAATGAGATGTTCGAATATGATCCAGTGGCAAAATCTGTTTTAGTAATAAGATTATGTAATCTATTCTCTCTTGGAAGGGGTTAAGTTGAACAGCCAAAAGGGCATGACCCAGGCACCGGCCTGGACACTTTACTGGCCTGCATCTAGTACAACATGTGGGTGAGGGATCACTCCTTAAGCTCCCTAGCAGTTAATACCTACTTGAGCTTAGTCAGTCATTGAGAACATAGCACTACCCTGAGTTCTCTATGAGCTTTCAGAACTGACCCCTCATACATTTGGTACTGTACTAGAAATTTGGGAGTTGGGTACATCAGCATCCCTCTCAAAGCATCCCAGTTGATTTTAATGGAAGAAGCCCACAGACCATGTGTTAAGCATTCCATTGCAATAGTTCAACACAGAAAAAGTGGTAGATGTGAGAATTTTGGAATGTATAATAGAACACGTGACGGAAGTTTAGATTTTTCAAAAAATTTCCCAGGGCTGTTCTGTTACTTAATTGAAATGATCAGTCATAAAGTGACTCTCCAGGATTTCTTAGCACACAGAGCGTTGAAAGACAAACAGTTCTGAGAATCACACAGAGCCCATTGTAGGAAGAGCTATTTGTAAGCTTGAATATGAATAACTGACATACACACATATCAAGAACTGGGAAGGATCTCAGATATCAGTCTACTTGCAAGCTAACATGTTAGCTGGCAACCGTTCTATAGATACCGACAGAAGACGCGAGCCCCCTGGTCAGAGACGAAGGGTAGTTTGTTACCTGCAGTAGCGTCAGTCACTGAGTCTGTGTTTGTTTCTGGAGCCCCAGCTCACACAGTGCAACACGTCAGCAGGGACACACACGCCACACACACCAAGTGCCTTCTGTGACAGGAGAGACATACTGAGCTTCAGAAATCCCAATCTTTGATAAGGGGACTGAAAAAAACCTGCACAACCTTTGCCCCAGAGGATGACATTATCCTTCTCTTCCAAGGCTATTTGCTATATAAACATCCTTGGAAAGGTAGTTTGGAACAAAAGCTGTCAGTATCTCTAATGACAAGATATGCAGAAATACGACAAATCCACGGAGAAATTGTCTTCCAGCAACAACACACACATGCACGCGCGCGCACCCACACATACACACTTTCCAGGGCACCTGGGTGACTCAGTCAGTTAAGTGTCTGCCTTTGGCTCAGGTCATGATCTCAGGGTCCTGGGATCGAGCCCTGCATCGTGCTCCCTGCTCAGCGGGGAGTCTGCTTCTCCCTCTCCCTCTACTGTTCCTCCTGCTTGTGCTTTCTCTCTCTCTTTGTCAAATAAGTAAATAAGTAAATAAATAAATAAATAAATAAATAAATAAATAAATAAAATCTTGAAAAAATAATAGTAATATATCCCTTTCCATTAAAATATAACTAAAATGAAAAAAAAATAAAAAAAAATAAAAAATAAAAAAATAAAATAAAATAAAATAAAATATAACTAAAATGGTTGCATATAGTGAGTGATATGTCACTTTTCCAATTATAACCAGGAGCCGTGTCTCCACTATGTGAAACAATAAAAATACCCCATGTCCCCCAAAATCTTTGATTGTCCAAAAGCAACCTTACATTTTGATATCCTACTTTGTGTTGTTAATTCAAAAAAGGAAAGTTTTATAGCCAAAAAATAAAAGCAGCAGTTACTTTTCTTTAGAAAATGACCTCTCTGTTATGAAAATTACAGCACACACACTCTTGGGATATATGTTCTACTTTCCTGAAGCAAACAGATATTATAGAAGTATTGGGCTGTTGATGTGTTGCTTTATCCAACAAGCTATGAGGAGAATTTGTTAAGGATAGAAAAATAAATATGGAACAGTTTAGCTTCTCCTGCAGCAGTTTTTTTTGAGATATAAAATTTAAATGATTCTGCCCAAACTGTTGGCCTGTAGAGCTAATATTCTAGGAATTCTACTCCAGAGAAAGGAAGATTTGTATCTATAAGTTGCCTCCTATTAATCTCAAAGTAACAACCTTTTGGGGGGGAGAGATTTCATCGTGGGAATTTTCAAATGTATGTAAAGTGGAGATAATAGTTATTACTTTTTGGTAAAATGAAATAATGTGGAAAGAAATATTGAACTGGGAATTAAGTGAGCAGAATTCTAATTCCACCTGTACTGTTGATGATGTTACTTAACCTTGGGACAGATGAGTTACCCAATTTGGGCTTCAATTTATCCCTTTATATATAAAAGTACGGATAATAGAATGTATTTATTCTTATCTCATAGGTACATTAAATACTAGTGGGAAATATAAATGTAAAAATTAATTACATTCAGAAGCCAACTTATTTGTACATAATAGTCTTTTTTTTGTTTCTGTGATGTCTCCTTTTCACCGAAATAGAACACACGACAAACACATTATTTCCCCTACATTCTATGCCTGCAATTTTCTTCTGGCTAGTCAGGTTGGCCAGACTCATTTAGTATTCTTTAGACTGGAGAAAGCTTGCAACCACATCTATCATTTTTAATATTGACAACTTCATTAAACTAACTTATGTAATTTCTTGTTGATGAAATAGAGACTTTCTACATTTATCTCTTCAGGTTATGAGAAACTACTGTTTGAAACAAATAAAAAAAAAGAAGTGGAATTTTGGAACTGAGAGGGAATTTCAGTTTCATGTAAGAAGTAATTACCAACAAATCTGGTGATATGAATTATCTATGGTACTTGTTAAACATATTCCTTCCTGGGCTCCTCCCCTAGCAATTCCATCCAGTGGGTCTAGTGTAGGCCTGAAATTTGTAAGACTTATATATATATATAGTGCGTGTGTGTGTGTGTGTGTGTGTGTGTATTAAAATAGATGATTCTTATCAATGAGGAAGGTTAGGAAAGATTGACACAATTTAATATTTTTATCCTCAAATATGCAAATTGAGGCCTGCAGTAGTTGAAAGTTGCTGAGCTTTCACAGTTGGTTAGTGTAGGTTTTAGACTTCTAACACCTTGGTCAGTTCTCCATCTATCACCCTGGCCCTAAAAGTTAATGTGCTTACAAAACATGTACCTTCTCTAACTGGCACTGATTTCCCACCCCCCCATATCTGTTTACTCACTAATCTAACATTTTCTTTCCTGCTAAATCTGACAACTACTTAAGTTCCAGGGGCTGGAAAGAAGCCCCAGGAATCAGAGAGCTCCTACGAGAACTTGTTGCCAATGATAATAACTTCAGATGTCAGGGCTCAGTGTGGAGTTTGCAGCTTTCACATCAGAGCTTTTAATGACTTGCTAACTCAGAATCTTTTTAGCTCAGATTTTATGGCTTTCTGTTTTCTGGTTATTCTTATTTCTTATATAAGCCACACGGCTTTTCTTCATGACCCTGCAGAAAACTTCTATTGTGATAATATTATGTCAAAGATCCTTGAAAATCTGTAACCTCTTATAGAAATGAAGATGATTTTTGTTTTTAATTCCATTTCCAAATGATATGAGGTGGACTTAAGGCTTAAAAGACAGGGTGGCTATATGGCCGCATCAGTCTGCTTACTCTCCTCTTAAAACTCTGAAGCTCAATTTACTAAACTTTCTCCTGATTTTTATTTTCTCCTTAGCAGAGGAGAGCATTCTATACAGTATAATTTAGACCCTATTGTCACAGTTCAAACTGTTTTGCTCTTTTTTTTTTTATATCAGATAGAAAGCTTCTTAAAGGAACTTTATTTTTCAACTCACTCCTTCCCCAAACCCACCTCCTTTTTTAAAGAAGCCATACACATTTGTCTTTGGGAGTGTTTCTTTTTAATTGGAATATAATGAAATAGACCTTTTTCTATTGGTAAGATAAGGAAACTGTCGTACTTGTGTTCATATAACATAGTATCAAGACATTTATTAAGTGCCCAAAATTAAGTGCCTGTCTCTCAGCCCCAGGCTAACCTTTTGTTCACTTCTTTAAGCAGGTTAAGGCTGGAAGTCAAAGTATAATCTGAGCAGTGTTGTTGTGACCATTTTTGTTATCTTTACTAACTGAGAAATTAGAATCATACTGTAAATATAATCTGAAAGGATGTTGGGGAAGGTCATAGAGAACATGTGACCACCGGTTGACCTGTGAGTTGGACACATGCAATTGGAGGCTCCTCACCCCGTTCCCTGTCCTTGGAATGTGGGTTCTGCTTGCTTTCCCCACTCCGAGAACCTGCCCCAAGGACCCAGTCTCGAGATTGTGATGTGATGTTGAGACTATCTGGACAATATGCATGACTGAACCCAGTTAATGCCTCTATATAAACTTGTAAGATTTGGCAGGCAGGAGCTTACAAACCAACAAAGGGGCTGGATTGGTTGTCTGGTGCAAACCTTTATGACACAGTGGTTTCTTCTTGAGGCATCCTTGAGTGTGGTTTCAGATTGCATCCTAGTGATAACTAATTCATTACTCTGTAAAGTTCCGATTATTACATAGACTTCTCTTATATTCAGTTGCTTCTTGTTAATTTCCATCCATTTCCCCCAGTTCTGCACTTAGGAGCTGCATAAAATTAATCTATTTTTCATATAAAAACCCTTCAAAAATTTAAAGATAGCTACACTATACTCTTGACATTTTCTCTCTACACCAAACACCCCAGTCTTCAACTTTTTCCTCATGGGCCGTATTTTCATACTCTTTCATCATAAAGGATGCTTAATGAACTCTAATAATTTCATAATGAAGTGTGATTTCCTTTCTTTTGGTTACTGTCTATTTAAAAATAAGCTTTTGAATTTTGCCTGGAATTATTATCATACTGAATACACGGTGGAATCCACTTTCTTTCCCTTTGTGAACAGTTATTCAAAATTGGTTTGTTTTCTCCTTCCACTTCTATGTCCAAATTTACTCATTTAATGTATATTAAAGCAATCTGAAGACACGGAGTTCTGTGGGTGAAGGTGGGGGGGATTGAGGATCTTAATGGGTCTTCCAGTATGCAAAGTCTGAAAAAGACTGAGCACATGGGACCTCACCTTCTCTATTTAATAAAATAAAAAGGGATTCCCCCCCACCCCCCCCACCCCCCACCCCCCTACCCCCTACCATACAGACCATGTAGGAGGCTAACTTATTTTTTCCTGTAGGGTAGTGCTTCTCAGATTTTAATGAGCATGCAAATTACCTGGGGATCTTTTAAGATGCATATTGTGATTTAGTATGTCTGGGGTGGAGTAGGGAATCCTGCATTTCTAGTAAGCTCCCGGGAGAATCCTATGCTGTTGCTCCAAGGACCATACTTAGACCAGTACTGTCCAATAGAAATCTAATGCGAGACACAAAAGTGAGTCACATATGTAATTTTTAGTTTCCTAGTACACATTTTAAAAATGCAAAAAGAAATGGGTCAAGTGAAATTAACTGTGATAATATACCTTATTTAACTCAGCATATCTAAAATACATTTCAATATGCAATCAGCATTAAAAAAGATATTTTAAATTCTTTTTTTAACTATGTATTGAAAATTTATATTTGTTTTATACTTTATCTCCTACTGGACTAGCCACATTTCACATTCCATAGCTATATGTGCCTATGTGGCCCCTGACGAACAAACTGGCTAGCTTAGCTGTAGATGTGGAGATTTGGATCTCTCAGAACCAGAAATAACACAAATAATTAATATTTGCTGATGCTTACTTTGCTCATGACACTGTTATTAGATGTGCATGCTGTATAAATGCTTTAAATGAATTATCTCATAAAATCCTTATAACATCCCTATGCCATAAGCAATATTATTATCCCCATCATAGATATGAAGAAAGTGAGGTTAGCAGTAGCTGGCCTGAAACTGCAATGGCAGGGCTAGGATTCTTATCCAAAGAGTGCGACTCTGGAGCCCAAGCTGTTAACTGCCGCTCCAGGACAGAGGGCCCTGTGAGGGAGGCTAGTCCTCAGGGAAGGGGAGCAGCAGGCTTGGCCTCGGGCTGGAAAGGCCAGGCAAGATAATTCTGTGCGGAGGCATGACCGCCAAACTCCAGTGCTGAGTTTCAAGTTTATTTTTATGTGATGTATTTGCCCAAGGGTATTTTTTTATTATGTTATGTTAGTCACCATACATTACATCATTAGTTTTTGATGTAGTGTTCCATGATTCATTGTCTGCGTATAACACCCAGTGCTCCATGCAGAACGTGCCCTCTTTAATACCCATCACCAGGCTAACCCATCTCCTCACCCCCTCCCCTCTAGAACCCCCAGTTTGTTTCTTAGAGTCCATAGTCTCATGGTTCATCTCCCCCTCCGATTCCCCCCCCCTTCATTTTTCCCCTCCTGCTATCTTCTTCTTCTTCTTTTTTTTTTTTAACATATAATGTATTATTTGTTTCAGAGGTACAGGTCTGTGATTCATCAGTCTTACACAATTCACAGTGCTCACCATAGCACATCCCCTCCCCAAGGTCTATCACCCAGCCACCCCATCCCTCCCACCCCCACCACTCCAGCAACCCTCAGTTTGTTTCCTGAGATTAAGAATTCCTCATATCAGTGAGGTCATATGATACATGTCTTTCTCTGATTGACTTATTTCGCTCAGCATAATACCCTCCAGTTCCATCCACGTCCTTGCAAATGGCAAGATTTCATTCCTTTTGATGACTGCATAATATTCCATTGTATATATATATACCACATCTTCTTTACCCATTCATCTGTCGATGGGCATCTTGGCTCTTTCCATAGTTTGGCTATAGTGGACATTGCTGCTATAAACATCGGGGTGCACGTACCCCTTCGGATCCCTACATTTGTACCTTTGGGGTAAATACCCAATAGTGCAATTGCTGGGTCTTATGGTAGCTCTGTTTCCAAGGGTATTTTAAGTCTCCAGTATTGTTGACTGACCTCTGTAACTTAGTAAGAGAGGCCTCCTCTTGACAGTATTGACGGGACCTGTGGGAATTAAGTTTGGTGGGGAAGCTTGGGGGATCTTGTGAATTCATGTGCAGAGAATGTGACAAAGACATCTGGATCAGCTGGATCACTGGTCCACAGGATGATGGGACCAACCTCGCACGTGCATGGGCACTGGGGGGGGAATCCTCCAACCCATTCCTGGGGGCCAGGCCTTCTAACAGCCACATGGGGTGAGGGCTTGAATGATGTGGTTTGAATGTCAGAGGGAAACAGCCAACCTGTGGGCCCTTCTCTCTCATCTCAACAGTGGTGGAGTCATTGGTTATCTACATTTCCTGTCTATTCTGGGCTGTAATTTACCTGGAGCAGGAGGCTAATTTTATTTTGAAAAGCGACATGATCTCTTTGCCTATTTTAGATTTTTGATCCCTTCTTAACCGAGTTGTTTCTACCCCTTCAGATGTAGATAAGGATTTCAGTAATAACAGCAACAATGAGAGTTTGAAAGGTAAATTACCGCATGGTGCCCAAGTGAGCAGGCTCTGGACTCAGATTGCTGCATTCAGACTTTTGCCCGTATCCTCTGCTAGCTGTGTCACCAAGACAAAGTCACTTGCCCTCTGTGAACCTCAGGGTCCTGTGAGCCTAAATAAGGCTAACGATTGCACTGGTTTCCTGGGGCTGTTCTAAGCATCATATAGAACAGTAAACATAAAATGCTTAGCTTCATGCCTGGTACTTAGGAAATATTCAGTGAGTGTTAACTCTTAAACGATTATTGCCATTCTTCCCCTATAGCTCATTATTCTATTTGCCTGAGCTGAAAAATCATCCTGTCGCTTTCCTTATTTTTCTTACCATAAAACTTTTAAAGTGCCCCTTCCCTTCTTTTGGCTTTCTTTAGCATTTTTATAGGCCCAGTTTATTACAAGCCTTAGCCCTTATAACATTATTATAATGCCATGCTGAAGTCACTAATAAGTGTTCTTGGCTGTGTTTCCTTTTTTTTTTCTAAATTTGTGCAAGTCTTTAAGATGGGTGCTCATCAGAGAGCTCCCTATGTAGCCCACAAGGCCCCCTTGGAGCTTTATTTTATTTAATCCTCTTTGGGGTTCTTGCAGTTTTGGGGTTCAGGATTCCTTTTTGGAGGAGGCTACACCTCAAAGTGTATTATGTCTTAAGAGATATAGCTCATGATTTTTTATCCTTTTGGATTTCTAAAATCTGATTTGCAAGTCTAGCTCAGCCTGCTATCTATCACAAATTCTACAAGAACTTGAAGGGAACCCGGAAGGGCCCAAACCATCACAGGTGGTCCCCACTCTTGACCCATCTCCATCTTGGAACAGGACTGAGGTTTGCAATGCAATCTTCAAACAGAGTTGCAGTGAAATAATGATTTACTGAGTAATGGATGTTTTTCTGAAGATTTGAAGGAAGAGAAAAGTGAAGAGACACATCCTACTTCAGTTTCACTTAATAGTGTTCCTCATTAGGGTGCACTATTCTTCCTCAGGATCATCTTCCCAATTTGTATACTCTAGTGGCCTCTTTATCTCCGTTTTTACTTTAAACTCTTACCTTTCCTCTTCCTCCTTCTCCTTTTCCTGTTCCTCTTCCTCCCCCTTCTTCTGCCTTCTTCTTCCCTCTCCTCCTTCTTTTTTAAAGAAAATTCAGTTATTTTCTTGTTAACCATCCTACACTTAGCAAATCAAAAGTTTGGGGGTTAGAAACAGAATGTCCATATACTGTGACCAAATAGGCTGTAGGGGACAGAATCTCAGTGAATCCCATTCATATTGCTTCCTTCCAATGTCTACACTACAAACAGATAACTTCTTTGTCAGACTTTGTCCCGGGATAGCAGCTTCTTTTCCTGATTTCTTTACAATTTCAACTATAAATGTAATGTTGGTAGAATTTTCCAGATGCTGTGCTTTTAGTGGAATGAGATTTTTATAAAGTATTTACATAGCCAAAATTCTCATTTTACCTTAACCTACCTCTGTGATTTTTTAATTGGGGTACAATTTACATAATAGTAACATGTTGAGATGGTAAATGCATGTTTTAATGAATGCATGTCAAGACAAGTATTTCCATTACCCCAGAAATTTCCTTCTGCCCCTTCCCATTTGATCCCATTCTACTTCCGGTCCCAATCCCCATCCAAAGCAACTATTCCTCTGATTTCTATGACCTACAGTTAGTTTATACTATTCATATAATATGTACTTTTTTGTATTGTCTTACACTCGGCATAGAATTTCTGAATTTCAGTCATGTTGTCCTTATGTTACAGAGTAACATTCCCTTGTATGAATATAGCACAGCTTATTTATACATTCTTCTCTTGGTTGACATCAGAATTGTTTTTCATTATTATTTACAAAGTCATCATGAACATTCTTGTACAGGGCTTTTTATGAACAAATGCTTTCATTTCTCTTGGGTAATTACATAGGAATGCAATTGCCAGATAATGTGGCAGGTATAGTTCTTTCAGAATATTTCAAATCCTTTTTTTTTCCAAATAGATGGTACCATTCTATATATCTGCCAGCTGTGTGTAAATATGAGGTTCTGGTTGTCTTATATCCTTAACAACATTCAGCCTTTTCAGACTTTTTACTTTTGACTATCCTGTTGGATATGTGGTGGTAGCTCATTGTGGTTTTAATTTGTATCTTCCTGGTAACTAACAGAGTGGAACACTTCTTCATGTGCTCATTGTGTATCTTTTGTAAAATTGGAATCTTTTCCCCATTGGGGAAAGAGTTGTGATAGATTTTCAGTCTAGGATAATAAAGCACAGGCCGTGTCCTCCAGATTGTCTGGGCTTATCATTCTCTCCAAAGGTTGCTTCTCTTCCTCCATCTCTTCTTGTGCCTCCCCTGAGCTACCCGCCATATGTTTAGATTCATTGATTTCTAAGCAGATGAGCAGAGCTGTGAATTTAATGTGAAAATGTATGTGAAACCACTGTATTCTGAAAGTTCCACAAACTTGAATTATTTTCCTACCTCCTTTTTAATATAGAGTTATTGGGTTCTTTTGATGGTAGTTGTGTGCCACACTTTAGCTGAGGGCCCTTGCCCAGAAGGTCATGATGTTACATACAATATCCTATGAACCTCCTTTTGCTATATTTCTCATTCATCCTATATGGTGGTGTCATTGCATTTAATATTATTAATATTAATATTAAATAAATATTCTTAATTATTTAATTATTTACTCCTGTATGTTACTAAGCATACCTTCTACTGTTCTTTTTTTCTGTCCTGTCATTCAACATTCTGTCCTCCATGTATTACATTTTGCAGCTCTATTTGGTCCTTTTCTTTCTTTCCTTTCATTTGCAGCTTGAAGTACACCCTATAATTATTCACGGAGTGTTAACTGCTGTGTTAATATGCATCCCCTACTGTATGGACATGTTGCTGTTGATTGAGGGTCAGTAGGGTATGTGCGTAGAATTGTTTTTATGTAATGTTAACTAAATTGTACTTAGTCATCCCCATTCTCCTAGCAGAATACCTGAGAAAGTCTTGTAACTATGATTTTCATGTTAAAAAGACCGAGTGAGTAATGAGAGAATCTGCTATTCTGGATCTAAAGGAACACATTTTTGAGGCAATTTGGGTGCAGTATAGAGACAATGTAATACAGAGGCAAACCCACTCATGGCCAGTGCTGCTGGAACATCCAGTAAACCAGGAGTGGCCCAGTAAAAGTGGCACCTGGTATTATGATGAGGTTAAAGAGCAGGACAGAGAGGGGGATTTCCTCTCTATCTGTTTGTAATCATTTGAATTCCAGTTGTGGAATCCTGAAGGTTCCACTCCAAGCCCTGAAGTAGTTTGTCAGCCAGTGGGCCATGATTTGGAGCGGTGAATAAAAGGAAAGTTAGAGATTCCTCCAGTCTGTCTGATTGATGCAGACATTGCATTTGCGTTCATTATCCACTGTGAGATGCTCTGGGAAGCCCTCCATAGCAGAAATATCCTTGCTGAAATTCTACCATTAGCAATTTATTCCTTTGGCTTAAGAACTTTTTTTAAATAAAAGCATCCTCAGTGAAAGGATAATACATTATGCCAAATACCTTATGACATTATATATCAAGGATACTGAACTAGTTTAATGAGACTAGATTGCATTTAATTTTTACTTTTTCTTATAACATTTTATTTATAAAATAAATTTATTATTGTGAAAAATTAGGTAGAGAATATATGGTACAAAAAGTTAAAATATTTCCTCCAAGCCTACCCCAGTAATCTCAGGGATGGCATAAATTAACTGGTATGAGTATTTCCTGGTCTAGCTTTGTGTGTACACAGCACACACACACACACACACACACACATCTAAATGTGCATTCATATATATATATATTTTTTTTTTTTCTTATTACAAAAAAGAAATCATACCTGACATAATTTTCTATAACTTGCCTTTGGTCACTTGATTTTTCCATGATAGTATATATAGAGAGGTCCCCCATTATAGCATTGCATAATGTCCATGGTTGGGTGATCTTAGTTAATTTAATCATTTTCCATTAGAAGGGCATTTAGAACTTTGTTTTTTATAACAAATAGTGTTGAGAACATCCATCTGTCCTCAAGTAATGCTGAGAATATTCAGCTATACATCTAGCTTTGTTCAAATGTCAACTGTCAATATTTTAATAAGATTACTAGAAGTAGAATTGTTGGATTTGGGCATTTCACATTTGATAGAAACTGCCAAAATTCCTTCCCCAAAATGCTGTGCCATTTCAAATTTCATTAACAATGTCCAAGCTTGCCAGTTTCTTCATATTTTGCCAGCACTTCATATTCCTGCTGACTGGGCAAGAGAGAATCATAGTCTCCTTGTTTAAATTTTATTTCCATGATCACCAGTGAGAATTTATTCACCAAATATTTACTGTATGGTAGTAATATATGGTATATGTACTATATATTTACTATATATCTATTATATGCTAAGAACTGTTTTAGACACTTGGAATACAGCCTTAAAGAAAGCCTCCATAGTCCTTCCTGTGGTATTTATATTCTGATGGGAAGAGAGATAATGTATAACTTGACAAAAAAAACACATATTGGGGGGTGATAGGTGCAATGAAGAAAAGGAAAGCGGGCTACAAACCAAGATAATAATGAAGAGACAGCTGAGAGTGTGTATTACTTTAAATAGGAAAGTCAGAAAAATTCTTTTGCCAGAGGTGGTATTTGAGCAGAGGCTTAGTAAAAGAGGAGAGTGAGACTAATTCTCTGGAAAAAGAATATTCCAGGCAGAAGAAAAGGTGCAAAGACCAAGGGCAGCCGTGTGCTTAGAATGTTCCCTGATGCAGCAAAGAGGTTTTTATATAGAGGAGTGTGAGGCAGGAGAGACAGCAGGAGGTGAGTCAGAGGCCTACCTGGGGACCAGGGCAGAGGATGCAGAGAGTTGCTGCCCAAGGCAAACATTTGGGATTTAGTCAAGTGAGATGAGATGTCAGATTTCAATGGGTGTTATCGCAGGCCAGTGGTGAATGAAGGGCAGGGCAATGCAAGGGTAAGGCTGCTTCGGACAATAAGGGGTACATTGTCTATAGAGAATTTATAAGCAATAATAAGACCAATTAGAAAAAATAAAGAACAGATTAGTTGCTGCCAGGTTAATTGGTATTGCGAGGGGTGGGTGTGGCTATATTGGGGATAGCACAAGAGAGCCTCATGGTGATATGGAACAGTTCTACGTCATGATTGTGTTTCTGGTCACACAAATCTACATAGGAGAAAAATTGCATGGAATCACTCACACAAACAAACACAAACACGAATGTATGTGAAGGTGATGAACTTTGAATAAGCATTGTATAGTGTACCAATATCCATTTCCTGGTTTTGATATTGTACTCTAATGTACAATAAGGTACCATGGGGGAAGCGTGACAAAAGTACACAGGACCTTCAAGCACATTTTTTATAATTTTCTATGAATCTATAATTACTTCAAAATAAAAAGAGTAAAAAAAATTATCACCATGTGCCTACAGTTCTTAACAATATCAGTGGTAAAATACTTTTCCCCTTGGACAGTCTAGTCTCCCTGTTCTAGCCGTGATACTCACTGTTACAGCCTCCCACTTATGTTTCATGTTCTTTATCATCACCCTCAGCTGCTAGGCATTTGGATAGTGGATATAGTGAACACAAATTTTAATAGAGAAGATGACATAGATAGAGCTATAGGTTTGTTTAAATGATTACCAGAAACTTTCTCCATAGATTTTTTTGTTTTTATCTTTTGTTTTTACATATGTCACTCCATACTTGGATAGATAATACACCAACAATATTTTTAAACAGAGAAAAAAATTGTTACAAAATGTAGTAGATAACTTAAAAAAATAAACATAAGGGAAGACTGAGAAATTAAAGACAATACCTAAAACCTTATTTATTGTACTGTCTTATAAATTCTTAGTTTTTATTTGATGTTCTTAAATAATCTGGCAATAGACATACATAAATAGTAGTAGTTGAGGTTCCAGTCCAAAATGGTGACATAGGAAAACCCTGAACTCACCTCTTCCACAGAACACATAGAATGGCATCTATTTATAGAGCAATTCCTCCTGAAGAAGAACAGAGGACCAGCTGAACAGCTTCTGTACAATAAAAGATAATGAGAATGGCAAATAGGAATAGCAAGAGAGACAGAGATGGGGTAACGAAGGGGAACCCCCAACCCCAACGCTGTGAATTGCAGAGGGAAGGGATAGTACCGAAGGACCATGAGCAGATTTGTCTGTCTTTGGACACAGGAAAAAAGCCAAGGTTTAAAAGACCAACTGGAATATAAAAGAGCCAGCCCTAGTACTCTTCCAAAGTGAGGGAGCTGCTGGAACTCTCTTTGGATGGGAGAGGCTGACAGACATAATCTACACTCTTCCTCTACCTTGAAAGTGCAGACCAGTGCTCAGTCTGGACACCCTAACTCACCTGCCACCTCATTGAGTCCCAGGACCTTAGCCCATACCATGTCCAGGCATCCACCAGGGTAGCTACAGGGCAGTGCACAGTGGGACACCCCTGGTTAGCACCCACTACAGCTCCAGCCTTGGTGCCAAGGTGACACAGGCGCCAAACACCCCAAAACACTTCAGACCCACATCACTTTGGCTTCAGATGGCCTGATAGGCCCTCCTGGTGCACAGTGCTCCAGAATCTCCCAGCTGATGTCTACCTTAGATCCGTTTGCCCTGCCTGAGTGCTCCCTGGGCAGAGAGCTTCAGGAACACCTGGTCCTTGCTTGCATTGGTTCCAGCCATCCCACCAAGTCATCCCCTGCACCAAGCACCTTGGAACACCATGGCTTATACCCAAGTGAGCTTCAGCCATCCCTATAAGTCACCCTCAGTGTGGAAAGACCTAGGACAACCTGGCCTGCAACTACTTCGGCTTCAGGGCACATTTTGCACAGAGCCCAGGGACCACATCAGCCCACACCCTCTGTAGCTTTAGTTGTCCTGCCAGGGCTTGCACTGTGCAGAGCACCCCAGGACTCCCTGACCTATACCTTATCTTGACACCAGGCACCCTCTGTGCAGAGAGTCCTGGAACAGCCTATTTTATACCCACTTTAGCTTTAGCTATCTTGCTAAGGTGTCCTCTGCATTGAGCCCTACGTGTGTTGGCTTGCACCCACTTTAGTTTCAGTTATCCTCCCAAAAAATACTCTGCGCAGAGAGCCCAGTCACCTCCCAGCCCACACACCGCCTCAGCTGCAGCCACCCTACAGGGCATCCCCTGCACCAAGCATCCCAGGACACCACAATGAGCACCCATTTCAGCTTCGGGTGTCCTGCTAGTGTGCTCACAGCATGTAGAACCTTCATGTGTTCACTCAAGTAGAATACCCCATCTTGCACACACTTGAGTTTTATCTGTCTTGTGAGGCCATCACTGTGTGGAAAGCCCTAGGACCTCCCAGCCTGCACCCTGACTCAGCTTGAGCCACCCTGCCAGGACACTCTCTGCACAGAAAGCCTCAGACACCCCAGATAATACACATTTTAGCTTTAGCTATCCTGTCAAGGTGCCCTCTGTGTGTAGAGCCTCAGGACATGTCAACTTGCTCCCACTTTAGCCTTAACTGTCTTGCCATGGCACTCACTCCATGGAGTGTCCAAGGACCACACCCATCTGTGCCCACTTCAGCTTTAGCTATCTTGCTAGGGTGCCTACTGCATGGAGAGCCCCAGGACTTCCAGTCCTTGCCAGCCATAGCTCCGCCAGATAGCAAAAGTCAGCAAGCACACACAGTTTACATAGGAAATGACCATACATAAAACCATTCCTTCAAGTTTAGGAGAAGTAGCTGTTTCACCTAATTCATAGAAACAAAGAAAGCCAAGAAAAATGGAAAGACAGAAAAATGTACTCCAAAAGAAAGAAAATCATAAAACTTCCCGAAAAAGAACTAAATGAAATGGAGATAAGAAATATGCCTGATAAAGAATTTGAAGTAATGGTCATAAAGATGCTCACCAGGCTACAGACAACAGGGGAAGAACTCAGTAAGACCATTAATAAAGAGATGGAAAAAAACAAAAAACAAAAAACAGAAAACAATCAGAGTTGAAGAAAAGAATAACTGAAATTAAAAAACAAACAAAAACTAGAGGGAAATAACAGTGGATTGGATGATACAGAAGAATAGATCAGTGACCTGAAAAACAGGGTAATGGGAAGCACTCAAGCTGAATGACAAAAAGACAAAAGAATTTAAAAAATGGGGATAAGTTAAGAGATCTCTTGGACAACATCAAGCAAAAAAACGTTCATATTATAGGGGTCTCAGAAGGGAGAGAAAGAACGGGGCAGAAAACTTACTTGAAGAAATACTAGCTGAAAACTTCCCTAACCTGGGGAAGGATATAGATATTGAGGTTCAATAAGCACAGAGAATACCAAACAAGAACTGAAGAAGGTCCATGCCATGACACACAATAGTTAAATGTCAAAGGTTAAAGATAGACTTTTTTTAAAAAAGATTTTATTTAATTATTTGATAGAGAGAGGGCACGAGTGGGGGTAGGAGCAGAGGGAGAAGCAGGCTCCTGGCTGAGCAGGGAGCCCAATGTGGGGCTGGATCCCAGGACCCTGAGATCATCCCCTGAGGTGGAGGTAGACACATAACCAACTGAGCCACCCAGGCACCCCAAGATAAAGACAATTTTAAAGCAGCAAGAAAGAAGCAAAGAGCTGCCTACAAGGGAAACTCAATAAATCTATCAACTTTGCAGGCCAGAAGAGACTCAGTAATGAAAGGAACAAACCTACACAGAGTATGCTACCCAGCAACACTATCATTCATATTTTAAGGAGACATAAAAAGTTTCCCAGACAAACAAAAGTTAAAGAGTTTATCACCACTAAATTGGTCTTACACGAAATGTTAAAGAGCCTTCTTTAAGTGGAAAAGAAATGGCCATCATTAGATGTAAGTAAATTATGACTAAAAAGTTGTAAAATATGACAGCATATGCATAAAACATGGAGTAATGAGTGAGAGAGAGAGGGAGAGAGAAGTCTTTCTTTTTTTTTAAGAGTGTATTTGAACCTTAAATCACCATTAACTTAATATAGACTGCTATACACTTAGGATGTTATATATAAACTTAATAGCAACCACAAACCAAACACCTATAATAGATAACAAAAAATAAAGAGAAAAAATACAAACATAACACTACAAAAACTCGTTAATTACAAAGAAAAAGAGCAAGAGGAGAAGGGCACAGAAAACTACAAAAACAGCCAGAAAACATCAACAACATGGCAATAAATGCATACCTATCAATAATTACTTTAAATGTAAATGGATTAAATGCTCCAATAAAAAGACATAGGGTGGCAGAATGGATAAAAAAAACAAGATCCTTATATATGCTGCCTACAAGAGAGTTCACCTTGGACCTAAAGAGACATGCAGACTGAAAGAGAAGGGATGGAGAAACATTTGCAATATATATAAAAAAAACAAACAAATAAAAACAAACAAAAAAGTTGGGGTAGCAATACTCAGACAAAATGCTTTTATTTTATTTTTTAAATTAAATTTAATTTAAATTCAATTAATTAACATATAGTGTATTATTAGTTTCAGAGGTAGGGTTCAATGATTCGTCAGTTGTATATAACACCCAGTGCTCATTACATCATGTCCATCACCTTAATTTCCATCACCCAGTTACCCCATTGCTCCACTCACCTCCCCTCTAGCAACCCTCAGTTTGTTTCCTATAGTTAAGAGTCTCTTATGGGAGGGGAAAAAATAAAATAAGACAAAATCAGAGAGGGAGACAAACCACAAAATAGCATTTTAAACAAGACTGTAACAGGAGACAAAGAAGAGCATTACATAGTGATAAAGGGATCAATCCAACAAGAAGATATGTCAATTGTAAATATCTATGCATCCAAGATTGGAGCAGCTAAATACATTAAACAAATATCAACAGACATAAAGAAAAAAAATTATGGTAATGCACAATAGTAGGGGACTTTAACAGCCCACTTACATCAATGGATATATCATCCGGGCAGAAAATCAATAAGGAAACAGTGTCTTTGAATGACACATTAGATCAGATAAACATAACAGATATATACAAAATATTCCATCCGAAGACAACAGAATACACTTTTATTCAAGTGCACATGAAACATTCTCCAGAATAGATCACATGTTGGGCCATAAAACAATTCTCAAAAGAAGATTAAAATCATAACATGCATTTTTTCTGGCCAAAGCAGTATGAAACTAGAAATCAATCAAAAAACAATCAATGAAGAAATTAAAAAAATACCTGAGAGAAATGAAAATGAAAACAAAATTGTCCAAATTATTTGGGATGCAGCAAAGGCAGTTCTAAAGGGGAAGTATTTAGTGATACAGGCCTATTTCAAGAAATAAGAAAAAGCTCAAATAGACAATCTAACCATATGCCTAAAGGACCTAGAACAATAAGAACAAACAAAGCTGAAGGTGAGTAAAAGGAAGGGAATAATAAAGATCAGAGCAGAAATAAATGACATAAAGACTAAAAAAAAAAAAAAAAAAAAAAAAAAAAAAAAAAAACCCAACCCTCTCCCCCCCAAAAAAACCAATTGAAATAGTCAGTGAAACCAGGAGCTGGTTCTTTGAAAAGAAAAAGATAATTGTTAAATCTTTCACCAGACTCATCAAGAAAAAAAAAAAAGAAAGAAAGGACTCTAATAAATAAAATTAGAAATGAAAGCGAAGAAGTAACAACTGACACCACAGAAATACAAGGGGTTATAAAAGAATGCTACAAAAATTATATGCCAACAATTTGGACACTTTAGAAGAAATGAATAAATTCCTAGAAACATATAATCTTCCAACATTAAATCAGGAAGTAATAGAAAATCTAAACAGACCAATTACTAGAAACAAAACTGAACTGGTAATCAAAAACTTCTAAAAACAAATGCCCAGGACCAGATGGATTCACAGGTGAATTCTACCAAACATTTAAAGAAAAGTTAACTTACTCTCCTCAAACTATTCAAAAAATAGGAAAGGAAGGGAAACTTGCAAATATATTCCATGAAGCCTGTATTACTCTGATTCCAAGACAGACAAAAACACTACAGAAAAGAAACTACAGGCCAATATCCCAATAGACATAAATGCAAAAATCCTCAACAAAATATCACCAAACTGAATTCAACAGTACATTAAAAGTATTACTCACCAGTCAGGTGGGGATTTATTCCTGGGATGCAAAGATGGTTCAATATTTGCAAATGAATCAATGTGATACCCCATATTAACAAGAAGAATGATAAAAACTACATGATCATCTCAATAGATGCAGACAAACATTTGACAAAATTCAACCTCCATTCATAATAAAAATTCTCAAAAGAATGGGTTTAGAGGGAGCATACCTTAACATAGCAAAGGCCATGTACAAAAAACCCACAGCTAACATCATACTCAATGGTGGAAAACTGAGAGCATTTCCTCTAAGATCAGGGACATGACAAAGATGTCTACTCTCACCGTTTATTTAACATAGTCCTGGAAGACCTTGCCACAGCAATCAGATAAGAAAGAGAAATAGGAGGCATCCATATTGGTAAAGAAGAAGTTAAACTGTCAGTACTTGCAGATGACATGATACTTACATAGAAAATCCTAACAACTCTACGAAAAGAAAAAAAAAATAGAAGTAAAAGAATTCAGTAAAGTTGCAGAATACAAAATTAATACATAGAAATTAGTTGCATCTCTATGCACTAATAGCGAAGTAGCGGAAGGAGAAATTAAGAAAATCCCACTTATGATTGCACAAAAAAGAATAAAATACCTTAGAATAAACTTAACTAAGGAGGTGAAAAATCCATACTTTGAAAACTATAAAACCCTGATGAAAGAAACTGAAGATGACACAAACAAATGTAAAGATATCCCATGCTCCTGGATTGGAATTAATATTGTTAAAAAGTCCATACTACCCAGCACGATCTACAAATTCAATGCAATCCCTATCAAAATACCAACAACATTTTTCATTAGAACTAGAACTAGAACAAATAATACTAAAATTTGTATGGGACCACAAAGTTGCTGAATAGCCAATGCATTCTTGAGAAAAGAAAAACAAAGCTGGAGATATCAAGATATACTACAAAACTGTGGTAATGAAAGTATGGTATTGGCACAAAAATAGACACATAGATCAATGGAATAGAAAAGACGGCCAGAAATAAACCCACAATTATATGGTCAATTAATCTATGACAAAGGAGGCAAGAATATGCAATGGAGAAAAGACAGTCTCTTCAATAAATGGTGCTAGGAAAACTGGATAGCTACATGTAAAGAAAATGAAACTGGACCACTTTTTAACACCACACACAAAAATGAACTCAAACTGCTCAAACTGTATAAAAGTCCTAAATGTGAGACCTAAAACCATAAAAATTCTAGCAGAGAACCCAAGCAGTAATTTCTCTGACATTGGCTGTAGAAATATTTTTTAGTTGTGTATCCTAAGGCAAGGTAAGTAAAAGAAAAAATAAACTATTAGGATCACATGAAAATTTAAAAGTTTTTACATGAAGACAGAAACCATCCACAAAACAATAAGGCAACCTACTGAATGGCAAAAGATATTTGACAACAATATATTTCAGAAGGGATTAATATTTAAAACATATAAAGAACTTACACAATTCAACACCAAAACAAAACAAAACATACAAACAAACAAAACAAGCAATCTGATTTTAAAAAATGGGCAGAGAACCTGAATAGACATATTTCCAAAAAAGACATGCAAATGGCCCACAGACACATGAAAAGATGCTCAACATCACTAATCATCAGGA
This sequence comes from Halichoerus grypus, assembly GCF_964656455.1. Lineage (NCBI taxonomy): Eukaryota > Metazoa > Chordata > Mammalia > Carnivora > Phocidae > Halichoerus > Halichoerus grypus. The sequence continues at coordinate 103,552,899 of NC_135715.1, forward strand.
AAATGCAAATCAAACCACAAAGAGATATTACTTTACACCTGTCAGAATGTCTAAAGTCAAAAAGACATGAAATAACAAATACTGGATCGAATATGTAGAAAAAGGAACACTCATACACTGTTGGTGGGAAATGTAAATTGGTGTAGCCACTGTGGAAAACAGTATGGAGGTTCCTCAGAAAATTAAAGATAGAAATACCATATGGGAGATCTAATAATTCCACTATTGGATATTTACCCAAAGAGAATAAAAATGCTAATTTGAGAATATCTATGTACTCCTGTGTTTATGACAACATTATTTCCAATAGCCAAGATACAGAAGCAACCTAAGTGTCCATTAGTAGATGAATGGATAAAAAAGATAACACAATGGAGTATTACTCAGCCATAAAAAAGAACGAGATCTTGCAATTTGAGAAAACATCGGTGGAACCAGAAGGTATAACGCTAATTGAAATAAGTCAGACAGAAAAAGACAAATACCATATGATTTCACCCCCATGTGGACTCTAAAAAAAAAAAAAAACAAATGAATAAACAAAAAGTAGAATGAGACCTATAAGTATAGAGAACAAACTGGTGGTTGCCAGAGGGGAGGGTAATAGGGGCATGGGCAAATTTGATAAAGGGGAGTGGAGCATACAGGCTTCCAGTTATGGGATGAATAAGTCACAAGAATAAAAGGCACAACTCGGGGCGCCTAGGTGGCTCAGTCGGTTAAGCGTCTGCCTTCAGCTCAGGTCATGGTCCCAGGGTCCTGGGATCAAGCCCCGCATCGGGCTCCTTGCTCCGCAGGAAGCCTGCTTCTCCCTCTCCCACTCCCCCTGCTTGTGTTCCCTCTCTCACAGTCTCTCTCTGTCAAATAAATAAATAAATAAATAAATCTTTAAAAAAAAAAAAAAAAGAATAAAAGGCACAACATAGGGAATATAGTCAATGATATTATAACAGTACTGTATAATGTATGGTGACATTTGGTGGCTACACTTGTGGTGAGCATAGCATATTGTATAAACTTGTTGAATCAGTGTGTTGTACACCTGAAACTAATGTAACACTGTGTATCAACTATACTCAAAATTAAAAAAAAAGTTTTAAAAATGTAACATTTATCTTTTCTCATTTAATAGTTATAACTTTTATGTCTTTTTAAAATAATGCACTGGCTAGGAAATCTAGTACAATAGTAGGTCATAAAATGTTAGCTGGTATCCTTGCCTTGTTTATGACTTAAATATGTAGAGTTTTTCATTCTAAATGTGATCGAGTTGTGATTTATGTTAGATGGCATTTATTAACTTTGTTTCTTTGTTTTAGGGATTTGGGTATTTGATTATTAATGGTTGTGGAATTTACATACAAATAGATATTTATATATTATATCACATGTTACACCATATTTACCGTATATTGTTATACACACACATGCACACACACACACACACAATGAGATGAGCATTTTTATTTAAAGATTTATTTATTTATTGGGGGGGAGGGGCAGAGGGAGAGAATCTCCAAGTCGACTCCCCACTGAGCGTGACTTGGGGATTCATCCCACAACCTATGAGATCAGGACCTGAGCCAAAACCAAGAGTCAGACACTCAACCAATTGAGCCACCCAGGCAACCCTGAGATGAGCTTTTGAGTTTCTTTCTCCATCTATCCATGCATTAAGTTTTATTTACAAATACCCCAATATTGAGCCATCCCTGCATTTTTAGGGAAGAAAAAATCTTGCTCTTTTAATTTCTTAATTCTTTCAATGTTTTAATGTGCTGCTAGATTCAATTTGTGGTCCCATGGATATAGTACAAGAAGGAATATTTTTCAATGATTATCATTTGGATTTTTGCATATTTATTTAAAAGAGCAATTTCATTTTTTTAAGTTTTCATTTTAATTCCAGTTAGTTAACATACAGCATTATCTTAGTTTCAGGTGTACAATATATTGAAACAATTTCATTATATAAGAATTTTTTCCCTTTGATGTCCTCGAATGTCAGGTTATAAAATACAAAATGGGATCAGTTACATGGTAAGAAGAGAAATTAAATATGGAGTAGAAAGAATAGTAACTTCAGGGCATTGAGAAACCCAGGCCTGTGTTCCCCCCCACCCCAATGTGTATATGTTGGCCAAAAGGCAGCAAGAGGATGCTGTGTGTGCCTGGGATCTTAAAAAATGAGACACCAACAGATCGTAGCTATACTTGTGAACATAGCATAGCATATAGAGTTGTTGAATCACTATGCTGTATGCCTGAAACTAATATAACGTTGTGTGTGAACCATACACAAAAAAGAAAGAAAGAGACAGAGGGAAGAAGGGAGGGAGGGAGGAAGGAAGGAAGGAAGGAAGGAAGGAAGGAAGGAAGGAAGGAAGGAAGGAAGGAAGGAAAAAAAAGGGGAAAAAAAGGAAAAAAGAAGGGCCGGAACAACTTTGTGATTATGCTCAGGTTATCCCATGTTTTTTCAGAATTTCTCTCCTGATCTTTTTTCTCCTGGGAATACCTGTGTCATGTACAATTGACTCTAGGCACATGAATGCCATAATTCATACCTATTTGATAATAATCCCTAGTTTTCATTAGTGTAAATCTAATTCAGCTAATCAAATGGTAGACTCACCAAGATACAGGATTATGCTCTCTTCTCTGGGGCTTTGTAGCAGTGCTTAGAAAAAGGGTTGGGTGTTAATAATAGCTGCTTTGCCTTGAAGAAACAGGCAGTGGGGTGGGAAGGGGGCGGTTAGAAGTTTGCCACTTTATTGCAATTTCAGCTCAGTTGGCATGTCTTATTTGACAGTGATTTGTGTTAAGTAGGTCTTTTCTGCTTCCAGAATATTTCCTTTTGTGAAGAATATAGTCTTTCCTTTTAAAATTACACTGCATATTGCTAAGAGGTTACAAAGGGAAAGTCGCTTATTGTGGACACTTTCACACTGCTTCTATTTAAATTTTTGGACTTTGGAATCATTAACAAATAAATTTAACATTCTGACCTTCAGTGCATACCTCTATTAACCTCACTCGAAGCTCCACTGGCCACTTGTCACTCTGTGTCTCAGTGTCTTATTTCTAGTAAACTGTAGCGGCTAGTCTCAGACCCTAAGAATCTATTACTGATTAGTTTTTCTATCTACTGTGTTTTCATTGGTGTGGGATATTTCTTGATCAGTCACCTGAATTTTTTTTCTTTTTAAAATATGTATCTCTCAGGTTTAAAAAAAAAAAAAAATACATCTCTGGGCTTAAGATTCTCTCTCCCTCTCCCTCTGCCCCTTCCACCCCCTGTCTCTCTCTCTCTCTCTCTAAAAAAAAAAAGGAAGATTGTATATGAATTGTAGTCAGCATAAACTGCATTGTTCTGTGAATTACAAAAAGTCTCCCCCTCTGGGTGGAAGTATTGGAAAAAGATACGCTTCTGGGCATGAACCAGAGGGTGTAATTTGCAAGAGGAGCACAGACTGTTCAGCCCCTACCTGCCCTCTGGCAAAGTGATCTTTTGCAGGTTCAACCTGTCCAACCCTGTGTAGAACCCTGTATATATCAGGGTTCTCCGAGTATCCTCATACCCTATCAAATGTTCACCAAATATTTGCTACCATACTTCTTTTTTTATTTAACATCTGGGTTAGAATCAAAACTCACATAACCACATTAATTTGTTGATGTATTTATTTAGTATTTCTTGGATGCCCGCTACCTGGCTGTGAGTGATGGGTTGGAGTTGCAGCGGTGAGCAGAACAGCAGATGTTCTTGTAGAATCTGTATTACTGTGGGGATTTAACTCAGTTCATGTATTATTATTTAATGTCTACACAGCCTTTCATCATAGGTGGAATGTTTCTTCAAACTGCTTATTGGAAAAAAAAAAAGAAGTGCTGTATATGTTTTTCTTGGTGATAGGAACTTGACTAGCTGAAAACTTGCTAATAATGATTCCCAGGTAAGAAGTAAGTGATCCAGCTCTAATAACTGGGTTTTTGCCATCTAATTGAGAAGGAGAAGAAATACCCATTTCATAGAGAAGAATGTCATCTGCAGAATAAAATATGCCTGGGGCACCTGGGTGGCTCAGTTGGTTAAGCATCTGCCTTTGGCTCAGGTCATGATCTCAGGGTCCTGGGATCGAGTCCCATGTCAGGCTCCCTGCTCAGTGGGGAGTCTGCTTCTGTGCCCCTCCCCTGGCTCATGCGTGCTCTCTCTCTAATAAAAATAAATAAAAGCTTTTAAAAAAAGAAAAAAACATGGCTTAAATGTATATAAAGTGTAAATGTGAATGGGATATGATAAGGTTAATTAAGGATTTTTTATTTTTATTTTTTAATTTTTAACTAGAGGCAGCATAAATGAATCCACTAAATATCAGGACGGGGATTCTAAGTTGATACTCACACTACGTGTTGGTCTTGAACAAGTCATGTAACTGCTTTAGGCCTTGATTTTCTCATTTGTATAAATAGGATATTGTATAAGATACCATTAAGAATCTTTTCCATTCCGAGATTCCATGAGGGAGCATATCTCTAAAAGGAAGGGATATTCCAAGTAGGCTACCATTTTCTTTAGGATCTGGCTGGTTACCCTTTGACATAAAACTTCCTCAGACCATGAGTACCAATTCAGGAAAAAAAAAAAAAAAGAGAGGTTTCTCTTCTTTAAAAATGTAGCACTCTCTCTTATAATGTTTTTGATCATTACAAATGTAAGAGAAGAAAATAACTCTAGATGAGACATGTCTTATATGAATAGTTGGCCATCAGTGTTAAGTAGAGAGAACAAAATTGGTTTTTGCTGGTGACCTACAAGATGTGGTCTTGTCTTTGTTCTCAGGACAGGTAATCTGTCAGAGAGCAGAAATGATGGTATTAGGAGCGTATGTCCTGTTTGGATTCTGTTGAGTCAGATTTGAAGCAAGATGGTTCTGGATAGGGGTGCTGGTCCTCAGGTGAGATGCTTCATGATTCTGTGTAATCTCCCGTAGAGAGCCCCTGAAGGCTCCCTAACTTTTGTGCTGAGTTCACTACATTAAGGATTTCGAGCTACCAAAGGTCTAAAAATTTTCTGAACAACCACTACTATTCTTTCAGGGTTCCCCACCTCCAAAATAATATTAGTCATAATAAATGTGTCTTACCTTCGAGCTTCATTGGGTTGAACAAAACAGTATTTGTTAGAGCACCTGAATTAAGAAAATATAAATGTTAAAAAAACAAAATGATTATTGCATGCAACTATATCTCTTTTTATGTTGTAAAAATCTATTTTATTTTGAACAATTCAACTCACCTAGCCTTTTAAAAATAGGTAATAACACTTTCAGAATCAGAAAATAGGTAATAACACTTTCAGAATTATTGCGTCTAGTAAGCTAGAAATGCATCCATGCTGCTTTTAATATAGAATCAACTAACAGCGTTTTTAAATCAAATAATTATCCTCATTATTTTTCAATGCTTTCTCTTGCAAATTAAGACTTCATAGAAGACAATTATAATACTTTAAAATATAAACCACTGTCCTTTTGATCTTATAGCCTATTTTATTCTGATGATGTATACAAATGTAAAAAAATATAGTATGCAACTTCTTAAGACAACTTTTCTTTTTTAATTTTATTTATTTATTTGACAGAGAGAGACACAGTGAGAGAGGGAACACAAGCAGGGGGAGTGGGAGAGGGAGAAGCGGGCTCCCCGCTGAGCAGGGAACCCGAAGCGGGGCTCGATCCCAGGACCCTGGGATCATGACCTGAGCCGAAGGCAAATGCTTAACGACTGAGCCATCCAGGCGCCTCTTAAAACAACTTTTTAATAATGTGATTAGTATTTAGGTAAAATATTCATAAAATTATACAGTGTGTCAGCTGTATTAAATTGTCTATTCTGTGAATGCATCAGAAAATAGCATATCTTATTGGTTAATGGAATTGTCTCTTGCTATTGCAATGAAAATATCAGCATATAGATTCCAACTTCAAGAAAAAGAAACAGGTATTTAGAAGCACTGTAGTCAAATAAAAAAAAGATTCTAGCTAGGAGCCATGGAAATATGTGATGAATCCATTAATTTTAGAGCCTTCAGCTGGAAGAGTCTAACATGGTGATAAAGAGGGTAAACCAGAATCATACCGGCTAGGTTCAAGTCCTGCCTCTGCATTTACTTATTACTGAAGCTTGGGCAGACTTTTAAAACTTCAGTTGTCTCACTGGTAACTGCAGATATTAGTAGTACTTCACAGAAACTTTTGCTAATTAAATCAGAATATACTTGTAAGTTGCTCAGCACACAATTTAAGTTCAGTATGTGTTCTACTCCATTCATTCCCAGTGGAGGATGATATTGCCCTCAAGGGAACAAAAATTGGTTCATGGGATGAAAAAAGTCTTACACTTTTTATATATAAGGCATACACATATATACAGTATATTTGTGGTATGAAAATACCTTGGGGAGGGAGGGGCCATTAGGAAAAATATGTTTACAGATGCTCCTTAGGCAGGATAGAATATAACAAAGGTGAGAAATATTGGATAGTCCTTTTATTTTACAGAAGCTCAATCGCCAAGAAATTTACCCAATTCATGTAAGTAATAGATTACCAGCTTAATGGTTTTTTAAAAATAACTGTATTTTGTCAATTGGTTTTCAAAATGATCATAAATTACTTGGAGCAAGGACTCCCCAACCTGCTAATTATAAAGATTTTTAAAGATGTAAATCTTTACTGTACTCTCTGCTACCTACCCCCTTCCCAATTCTGACCCAGTGCTTCTGAATTGGGACTGTGTTGGACCCTGTTGGTTTAAGCAGGTTGAAAGCTACTAATTTATAATGTTGGCCTTGACATAGTGAAGAGCTAGCTATGCGGTGTAGGACTTGCAATGTCTGCATAGGCCTGGGAGGAAGGAGCTTTCATCTAGCTTTGCAATGCAAAGGTTTTGGTTTGTAATTTTTGTTTTACTTCAAAAATGGATAAAGCAGATTCTCATACAAAAGAATGAGCTATTCTGCATTTTAAAAATTATTATGCAGTGTCGTTCCTATCACTACTTAGGGACCTGGTGAATCCCACGAGCCTTCCTTTGAAGTTGAATTAACTTGTTCAGTCTAAAATGATTTGCACATTTAAAGTAGCATATGCTAACAAGGATATCACGTACAACGAGGCCTTCAATATCCCTTCCTTTAAAAACAGGATGGTGTGCATATTTATTTTAGAGACAAATAGTTCTTTCCTGGCTCTTTAAAATAAATACCACATATCCCCCCCCCCCCTTTTTTTCTTTTGTTTTTTTTTAAGGTTTTTTATTTTTTTTGACTCTTAGAGCTTTTTTTTTTTTAAAAGATTTTATTTATTTATATGAGAGAGAGAGAGAATGAGAGAGAGCACATGAGAGGGGGGAGGGTCAGAGGGAGAAGCAGACTCCCTGTGGAGCAGGGAGCCCGATGCGGGACTCGATCCAGGGACTCCAGGATCATGACCTGAGCCGAAGGCAGTTGCTTAACCAACTGAGCCACCCAGGCGCCCTTGACTCTTAGAGCTTTAAGTTTTGGAGTTTGTCATGTTGTTTTTAGAGATTCGTGTTGCCTTAGGAAATATGGATTTCCTCTTCTTGTTACCATTATTAAAAGTTTCCATTCAGCTATTCCCAGGTTGAAATGCCACCTTCTAAATCAACACAAATGAAGGTCTGCCTTGCTGGCTTTTGGTGGAATAATAGGGCATCTTGTGACCAGGACCAAAGTCTGGGAGACCCAGCTCTGCTTTCTTACACTTTTTATATATAAAGCATACACATATATACAGTATATTTATGGTGTGAAAATACCTTGGGGGAGGGAGGGGCCATGAGGAAAAAGATGTTTACAAAGGCTCCTTAGGCAGGATAGAATATAACAAAGGTGAGAAATATGTCTCCCTCATGCTCTTCTTACCAGATCTTCCTGCTCCTTTCTCCCTCCTCTGAGACATCCTTATCTCAACCATGTTTTTATTTTTCTTCTCTTTTTTAAAACATCCTCTTCCTTTCAGTTTTGCTCAGGGGACTTAGAGATGTCTTGCTGTCACTTCTGCCCTTGCTCCTTTGCTGGATTGGATATGGTTGATAAGAGAGAGGATTGTGCTAGGGATACTAGGGGTACCCAGTGGAAGGTGAGCTGGGCACGCACTTGGACTTGTCAGCTTTCCCTGTTTTCAAAGCTGCCTTAAGGGTTTCTTTGGTCATCTTTTGCTCCTTAAGAAATCTTAAGGGGGCAGGGGTTTGCTGATTGTGAACTCACTGTAATTCCTTAGGAATGGCCTTAAGCTAAGTTTTAGGATGAAAATGGTCATTATAATCTAATTTCATCTGCCCCCTCCCTCAAACCTTTACCTTTCAGAATCACATCAAAAATACCATTCCTACCTCCTCATTTTCCTTTAACAACAGTTACCTTTCTTGGGGTTTGGCCTTTACCATTGATATTTTTTAAACTACTTTTTTTCTATTTTTATCTCACTTCAAACATTTTTGGAAGTAGGCAGCAGGGTCACCTATTTATTTTCCTGATCAATTATTATGATTACAGCAGGGTTTTTTCTTTTTTTAAGATTTTATTCATTTGAGAGAGAGAGCAAGAGAGATCATGAGTGGGTGGAGGGGCAGAGGGAGAGGGAGGAGCAGACTCCCCACTGAGCAGGGAGCCTGACATGGGGCTCGATCCCACGACCCACAGATCATGACCTTAGCCTAAGGCAGATGCTTAACCAACTGAGCCACCCAGGTGCTCCCAGCAGGGTTTTTTTCTATCGTAATTTTTACTGCAAATATAAACTCATAGTAGAGCCTAGTATTAGATTAGGGGCTTTGAAGAACCCTGGACCTGTGTTTGTCACATATTAGCTTTGTCATTTAGGACAAATAATTTATCCTCAGTTATTTCATCTACTGAGTGGACATGATAATGATACTTACTTCCAAGTGATTGTGATGAATGAGAAATTGCATGTAAGTCCTTAGCACAGTGCCTAGAACCAAGTGGGTTGCTAGTATATATTAGTGATTATTACTAACATTAATCAATAAAAGAGGCATTTGTGGTCATTCCTTGGAAAACTTGTTCTCATTCAGCTCTTGTCATTGTTTCTATGGGGAAATGAACTGTAGGTTGCAAAGTGCTGTGAGTAGAAAGAGTACGGCGCGCTAAAACCCTTGCAAAAGCTGTACTTCCTTGATGTTGCTTAGTTATGCCCCTGACAGCTTGGGAGGTAACTCTTCCTCTTACCTGCCTCTCTGCCTTTTCACTTTTTCTCCTTGCCTGACCACTTCCCCATCTTGCATTGATCTCCTTTCTATTCTTTCTCATCAATAATGGTATTTTTAACTACACTCTGAAAGATGCCATTTAGGTCAGCTTTTGTTCCTTCTACCCTCTCTGTACCCTACTTTTAGCTCTGAGCTAAAAGGCTGAGAAACAATCAGAAAGAAATTCTTAAAAAAAGGAACAGAGGTGAGACTATATGATAATAGAAATATATGAATATTGGCCCAAAGGCTGCTATATTGTGTAATTGTTGGATATTGATTCTGATTTCTTTCCAGAATTGTACAGGTACCTCATTTATTTTGCCTTCATTTGTATTCAGAATATTGTTTTCCATCTTTACCTAGAGTGTTGTTACTCTGTAGCATTAAGAAAATCACTAGGCATTTTCTGATTGGCTTTATGAAATGAATGAAATTTGGAAAACTCTTTGATATGTGGTCACATTTCCCATAATTATTTCTAATTGCAGGAATTATTTTTAGGTATTAAATTTGCGGTACATACACATGCATCTTCCTGCCAAGTTGTATTGCATGGAACTTTGCCAAGAGAGTCACAATATGGCTAAAATTAAGCTTTATTAGGTATAATAGGATGAGATGTGATTTAATTCTTTAAGCTGCCTATAAGTGCTAGAAGACAGATTGCTTTTATTCTATCCGCTAAGTTAAAAGAATGATCCATTATTTTGCAAATCCCAGTGGCAAAAGGCAATTGAAATAATACATGAAGCTTCTTGAAGGAAAATAGCTTTCTGGTTAAAATTGTGATATTATTTATCTTTCCCCTTCAACCATTTGACTCCTTCAGTCTGTAGAAGAGGCCTATTTATTTTAGCAGTAAGGTGGATTGAATTTCTGCCAAGTCAGTATACTCCCTAAATGAATATGTCAGAGGCAATATTGTTTCTCAAAAATCATTTAGAAAGCAGCATTTTTACATAAGTAGGCTCTTTCATTAGTTTTGAATTAAATCTTAGCAGTTGCTATTTCTATTATGGTTGTTCTTGGAGAGCCCATGGAATGAGGGGGTTCTAAGCTTTGAATGAGAATTCCCTTTGGGGTTTACAGTGCCTGCATTTGATTTGGAAAGTTGAAATAAATATAACTTTTTTTGTCTAGCTTCTTTGTGAAGGTTGATGTCATTCTAGAAATCAAATATCTTATGTAAAATTAACTGAAGATGGAATGTATTATTTGCAGGAGGATTTTGGTATCACGAAGATAAAAAGCAGCAAAATAGTCCAGATTTTGAGTCCCAAGGAAGTAGCATCACCTTTATTTTTTTTTTTTCATCTCCACCTCCTTGAAAATAGTAGGAAAAAAATGAATATCTTGTGACTAATTCCTTGACCATCTTCAAGACACTTCTTTCTGTACAGAGGGAAAGGTGAGCTCCATTATGCCATGGCAGAATTACCTCAAACACTTTCTGAATTTTCAAAGACTGACTTGATTTTTCATCCAATAATAGATATGTTAAAAGACAAGAAAACATCATTGGCTCCTGTGATAGCTCTTTTTACTTTAAGCAAATATAACTCACTTTTTTAATTACAGAGAGAGTAACAGGTTATTAATTATTATTAAATATTATTATGATGCAATTTCAGTTTAATTTCTTCTTGAGGTATTAAGAGGCATTGAAATTAAGGTCTTACAAAATGGTCATCAGTAGGGGTGGGGGATGATATACTTATATTGAACCTTTGCCAACTTATTTCTGTGTTAATTCAAATTAGAGCTTGATTTAGTCTCAAAAAATAAAATATGAAGGTCCTCATTTTTCTTTACAATGGCAGTCACATGCTAATGTCACAACAGGCATTTTTCTTCTTAATTACCAGTCATTTTGATTGAATTTGTATGCTCATCTGAAATCACTTTGTCATTAAGGAAAATCATGAATATTGTACATTTCTAGAATAAGAACAGTTTTGTGTGTGTTTATTTTTTTAACATTAAACATATCATCTACCCAGCATATTTTCCCTTTTGTTAATTAGCATTCTGTTCATGGAGCAGTTCATTATTTAAGACAACTTTGCAATCATTAGTAGCAGACTTTCACATTTCTTATAAGGCAGGTCAATGTAATAATTTCTTATTGCAAATGAAAAATGCCAGGTTAGGACCAGAATATTCAAAGTATTAATGACTATTGCACATGTACAATCACTTATAATATTATAATATATTCCCTAGTACTTGGAAAGCTACCGCTATGTAGCAATCTCAGTTTCTGAGTTGAAAGTTATTTTGGCTCTTTAACACTTTGTGGCCATGAGAAGTCTCTTTAGGGACTGACTTTGCTGCCTGCAAATTTAAAAATAGAGCTACCCTATGACCCAGCAATTGCACTCGCTCCTGGGTATTTACCCCAAAGACACAGATGTAGTGAAAAGAAGGGCCATATGCACCCCAATGTTCATAGCAGCAATGTCCACAATAGCCAAACTGTGGGAAGAGCCGAGATGCCCTTCAACAGATGAATGGATAAAGAAGATGTGGTCCATATATACAATGGAATATTACTCAGCCATCAGAAAGGATGAATACCCAACTTTTACATCAACATGGATGGGACTGGAGGAGATTATGCTAAGTGAAATAAGTCAAGCAGAGAAAGTCAATTATCATATGGTTTCACTTATTTGTGGAACATAAGGAATAGCATGGAGGACATTAGGAGAAGGAAGGGAAAAATGAAGAGGGGGAAATTGGAGGGAGAGATGAACCATGAGGGACTATGGACTCAGAGAAACAAACAGGGTTTTAAAGAGGAGGGGGATGGGGGGATGGGTTAGCGCGGTGATGGGTATTAAGGAGGGCACGTACTGCATGGAGCACTGGGTGTTATACGAAAACAATGGATCGTGGATCACCACATCAAAAACTAATGATGTATTGTATGGTGACTAACATAACATAATAAAATTAAAAAAAAAAAAAAAGACCTTGGGTAGCTGCTTATCTAGTCAGGCAGTTGATCAGCACATGAATGACAGAAGGCATCAAGGTGACATGGTCTAAAAGGCATCTGGGGGGTGCCTAGGTGGCCTGGTTGGTTAGGCATCTGACTCTTGGTTTCAGCTCAGGTCATGATCTTGGGATCATGAGATCGAGCTCCACGTGGGGCTCCATGCTCTGCGGGGAGTCTGCTGCTCTCCCTCTCCCTCTGCCCCTCCCCCTGCTCTCTCTCTGTTAAATCAATCAATAAATAAATCTTTAAAAAACAAAACAAAACATCTGGTATAAAAGAGACAAACACAGACCTGCACTGATTAGAGCAAGGATTAATTGCATCAGAGATGACAGAGTTGGTAAATAGAAATAAAGTTATTTCAGTCAGTATATCCAGAGAAAAGGTTTCAGATGAGTAGAAAAACAGCAATTCTTTCTATAAACATCATGGCTGGAGTTTGGCCAAGTAAATACACAAACCGTCCAAATCCAGGTGGTCCGTGTCGTCCGCACATCCTATCCACCTGCCAAGATAATTATATTACAACGTGAATTGCCACAAATAAAAGAAGTAAATAGTCATTTGAGTGGAGCAAAGTTCAGTCTCACTACCTCCTCCTTGGTGGGGGAGGTCTGGATGAGTATTTGGAGGAGTTTAAAAGTAGCGATGAAGTAGGGGAAGGATTTGGGTTTTATATAAAAGGTTATTGTGAGTTTGCAGCCTTCGTGGACGTCTTGGGTCTGTTGTGTCACTGACTGCCTCCACTGTGGTCACTGCGATTCATCAACAAAATATCCTCGGTACACACAACCTCGTGTGTCCTGTCTGATGGCTTCATTCCATGGAAGGAAAAACAACAGGGACAGGTAGAGTTCAGTCAGCCGCCTGGCACAAGGCTTAGGTCTTGCTTTGCCCTGGACTTGCTGAGTGAATTTGGAGAAACTATCTAATGTCTTTGAAACTCAGGGTTTCAGTAAAATTGACGAATTAAGCTAAATTAGCCCTTCTAGCTCTAAATAGCCAATAAGCATAGAGATATTCTGTGTTTGCTGTTCTTGGGGAGAAAACTACCTAAGTGGTCTGAAGCTGGTAAGTGCTTTGTGACTTATTTATGATTTATTTCTAGAACAAATGTAGCCCAGAGGGTCTGAGATAGAGATAGGTTGGCCCAAGTACATTGATTCAGTGCCTAAATGAAGCATCTTAGACATGTCGCCTGGGACTGGAAGAATTTATCTATATGGATTAAGATCTACTGTTTGTCAAAGCAGTAGGTGCTAAAGAGGCATGAGTGCTCTGACAAATGGCCTCACTCCCACCCCTGGGCCTCCTAATTATGTCACTTAATAGTCTCCAGGGAACACCCCCCCCCCCACAGCTCCTCTCTAGCACACCATGTCTCTCCTGACTTCCGTATCTTAGGAGTACAGTTATCCCTAATATCCAACAGTGAACTGATTGACGGTTAAGTACTTATCAATGCGGACCTTGAGGGACTTAACCCCCTAATCCCAAACATTCCCAATAGCTCTCTAAAAATAAGCCAGATAAAAATAATGGTCTGTAAAAACATTGTCCTTGACACAAGAGATATTCCCAGTCTCTTTCCAACTGCACTGCCTATCTGAAGACAGACATTCAGGAGCTTCTAATGAGATTAGTGAAGGCCTCTTGTGGGCCCAGGTGCTGCACTGGTAGATTGATTAGTTTCAATGGCAGGGTTCCATGTTAAGTACAAAAGTTGTAGCAGCAAGTGTCTGCTGGGTCTTGGACCTGAGGGGTTTGGGGTATCTTCTCAGCATTGATCATCAGACACCTGAAATCTGTCTGGTGTTGCAATAAGACAGGCATGACAAAGGAAACAGAAGCAGCAGTAACAGCTTTCCAGTCTTGTTGTTGGGGCTCATGAATTCATGTATGGTTAGTATCAAGTCACACAGAAATATGGGTTCCATGGGGACTGGGACCTTGTCTTTTTTATTCTCTGCTCTGGTTCAGCACCTAGCACAGTGTTGACTGATGGTAGGTACTTATCAGTATAGGTTGAATGACCTATAATAAGACCACATATTATACAGTGGTTAAGAGCACAGACTCTGGAGCCAGGCTGGCTGGATCCCAATCTCAACTCTGCTCCTGACTAATTAAGAATGTGAGCAAGTGAGTAAACATTGCAGGACCCCCATTTTTAATTTGAGATAGTAAGAACATATATCTCAAAGTTGTGCAGGTTGAAAGAATTCATTTATAACCAGTGCCCGGCATGCACTAAAAATGTTTATTAAATAAGTAGATTGATTAGTTTACAAGTCCTACTTCCTTTTCCATCACTACTTAGTTTTTTTGGGGGAAACTAACATTAGAGTTCGTGAGAACACATGCTAACAAGCATGGGCCCCGACCCAAAGGCACTTCTGTCTTAAGACCTCTGGCTGTACAGCTTTCCATTCCAGCGAAGCTCTGAAGCATCACTTTCCATCAATTTTGTTAATGTGCTACTTGACTTACCCTTCTTGATTGAGAGCTCCTTGAAAGCAGACACCATCCAAGAAGGTCTGATTTAAAGTGGGTGCTAATGGTTTTGGAATGAATGCATAATGTATTCAGTGAATAGCAGTCTTGTGTGTCTTCTCTTGCTCACTCCTGGGGAAGGAACCACAGGCCCCTTCCCCAAATCACAGGTGGTGGTCATGGTGGTGGTGGGGGTGGGTGGCCTTTTCCTTCTTCTTCCTTTGTTTTCATCTTATTGAAGTATATCACAGGGTATTCTTTATCCACAATCCACCAGTGTCATATGTACCTCCCAGTCCCAGTCACTCCAAACCCACATCTCACTGTCGTTCTGGCCAACACAATCTCTGATCACCACCTCTCCTCAGCCTCCCCAGGTAACCCCTCAATCAGCCTCAGTATCTATTCTGTCTTCATGTCCCTGCCTCCTCCACATGGCTTGTGAACTTTGACATTTACACTGACCATCTTGCTTTACCCCTGTCTTTTATTTTAAGTCAGGTCAAATCCTTTTGGCAAAATATACAAGAATTAGTTGCAAACAAAACATTATTCTTCATGACCTTTTGTTTTTCCCGTTCGCCCTCATAAGCACCTCAAGCTGCCCTACTGTTCATTAGGAACACTTCTTCCCCTGTGGGCTACAACTTCTTGAAAACAGTATATATATATATATTTTTTTGCTTTTGTTTCCCTGCTGGTCAGAGCTGCAATTTATTGCCGTCTTTACCAGATTTAACTGACATCCATGTAAAGAGTGAAGAAGCAAAGTAGATGGTGTGATTTACCACCAGCCCTGTCACACTCGTCTTTGTCTTTGAAGCACTTCTAATCTGCTTAGTGGGGTGGACATGACATATGGGAAATATTTAGACAATAGTACAAGCCAGTTCATAAGATAAAACCGTCTGAATTTAAACCATTTGTTCACAAGCTCTGAACTGCTCCAATACCACTGTAGTGTGGGCTCACTCGGCGCAAACATGGTTTTGCATTTGGCTCTTCTTTTATTTTTTTTATTTTTTATTTTTTTAAAGATTTATTTATTTATTTATTTATTTGAGAGAGAGACAGTGAGAGAAGGAACATAAGCAGGGGGAATGGGAGAGGGAGAAGCAGGCTTCCCGCTGAGCAGGGAGCCCAATGCGGGGCTCGATCCCAGGACCCTGAGATCATGACCTGAGCCAAAGGCAACCGCTTAACGACTGAGCCACCCAGGAGCCCCTTGGCTCTTCTTTTATTGTGTCATTTCTGTCTTAACTCCTATCCTGTTATAATCTCCATGAGAATCAGGATCTCATCTCCTTCATCTGTGTATTTTCATGGTGCCCAGAGTAGATCTGCATGGAGAAGGCACTTGGTGAGTGCCACTCATGGCCAGATGGTCACTGCATCCTGAAGTGACCCAGTTCTGGGCGCAATCTGGGTGCAGGTGCACCAAGAAGGGCTGGAAGGCTCCTAATTCGGTGTCACCCATGGCTTCTCGGACATTCCTTGTGCTTCTGGAAAGCCTCACTAATGAAAGTGACTTCAAAGGGCTAATTCTGCAGTCACAGATCCTGATTTTTCTTCTTTTCTAAGAACATTTTTTCTTCTGTGTCTTTGAGAGCTCCACCGCTCAGGGGAGTAACAGCAGTAGATTGGTTATGCTAAACACCCACCTCAGGGGTTCGATTTTGATTTTTTCGCAGCAACCTAGTCATTTATATAGTCAAGATTGACTCATCTTGAAACTTCACAAAGCCATTTTTTTTTTAAAATCATAACTCTAGATAATTTGTATCTATATTTTTTCTAGTCCTCTCTTGAATTCCCAGGGAATACTCTGTGAAGCAGGAAACTCAAGTGCATGCCCTTTGTTGCTGTCTTTTTTTTTTTTTTTACCTTTTCTCACCCAAAATGTTAATAGTATAGAGATAAGCAAGTATTAGAGAGTGTTTATGTTTTTTTTGGTATATACTCTTTATTTTTTTACATATTTTTTATTTTTTTATTTTTTTCTTACTCAAAATATTTATTCATTTCTTTATTATGTTATGTTAATCACCATACATTACAACATTAGTTTTTGATGTAGTGTTCCATGATTCATTGTTTGTGTATAACACCCAGTGCCATTCAGTACATGCCCTCTTTAATACCCATCACCAGGCTAACCCATCCCCCGACCCCCCTCCCCTCTTGAACCCTCATTTTGTTTCTCAGAGTCCATAGTCTCTCATGGTTTGTCTCCCCCTCCAATTTCCCCCCCTTCATTTTTCCCTTCCTACTATCTTCTTTTTTTTTTAACATATAATGTATTATTTGTTTCAGAGGTACAGGTCTGTGACTCATCAGTCTTACAAAATTCACAGCGCTCACCATAGCACATACCCTCCCCAATGTCTATCACCTAGCCACCCGAACCCTCCCACCCCCCACCACTCCAGCAACCCTCAGTTTGTTTCCTGAGATTAAGAATTCCTCATATCAGTGAGATCATATGATACATGTCTTTCTCTGATTGACTTATTTTGCTCAGCATAATACCCTCCAGTTCCATCCATGTCATTGCAAATGGCAAGATTTCATTCCTTTTGATGGCTGCATAATATTCCATTGTATATATATACCACCTCTTCTTTATCCATTCATCTGTTGATGGACATCTTGGCTCTTTCCATAGTTTGGCTATTGTGGACTTTGCTGCTGTAAACATCGGGGTGCACGTACCCCTTTAGATCCCTACATTTGTATCTTTGGGGTAAATACCTAGTAGTGCAATTGCTGGATCGTAGGGTAGCTCTATTTTCAACTTTTTGAGGAGCCTCCATACTGTTTTCCAGAGTGGCTGTACCAGCTTGCATTCCCACCAACAGTGTAGGAGGGTTCCCCTTTCTCTGCATCCCCACCAACATCTGTCGTTTTTAATTTTAGCCATTCTGACTGGTGTGAGGTGGTATCTCTTTGAGGTTTTGATTTGGATTTCCCTGATGCCAAGCGATATTGAGCACTTTTTCATGTGTCTGTTGGCCATCTGGATGTCTTTTTTGGAAAAATGTCTGTTCGTGTCTTCTGCCCATTTCTTGATTGGATTCTTTGTTCTTTGGGTGTTGAGTTTGATAAGCTCTTTATAGATTTTGGATACTAGCCCTTTATCTGATAGGTCATTTGCAAATATCTTCTCCCATTCTGTCATCTGTCTTTTGGTTTTGTTGACTGTTTCTTTTGCTGTGCAAAAGCTTTTTATCTGGATGAAGTCCCAGTAGTTCATTTTTGCCCTTGCTTCCCTTGCCTTTGGCAATGTTTCTAGGAAGAAGTTGCTGTGGCTGAGGTTGAAGAGGTTGCTGCTTGTGTTCTCCTTTAGGATTTTGATGGATTCCTGTCTCACATTTAGGTCTTTCAACCATTTGGAGTCTATTTTTGTGTGTGGTGTAAGGAAATGGTCCAGTTTCATTCTTCTGCATGTGGCTGTCCAATTTTCCCAACACCATTTGTTGAAGAGACTGTCTTTTTTCCATTGGACATTCTTTCCTGCTTTGTCGAAGATTAATTGACCATAGAGTTGAGGGTCCATTTCTGGGCTCTCTATTCTGTCCCATTGATCTCTGTGTCTGTTTTTGTGCCAGTACCATACTGTCTTGATGGTGACAGCTTTGTAATAGAGCTGGAAGTCCAGGATTGTGATGCCACCAGCTTTGCTTTTCTTTTTCAACATTCCTCTGGCTATTCGGGGTCTTCTCTGGTTCCATACAAATTTTAGGATTATTTGTTCCATTTCTTTGAAAAAAGTGGATGGTATTTTGATAGGGATTGCACTGAATGTGTAGATTGCTCTAGGTAGCATTGACATCTTCACGGTATTTGTCCTTCCAATCCATGAGCATGGAACGTTTTTCCATTTCTTTGTGTCTTCCTCCATTTATTTCATGAGTATTTTATAGTTTTCTGAGTATAGATTCTTTGCCCCTTTGGTTAGATTTATTCCTAGGTATCTTATGGTTTTGGGTGCAATTGTAAATGGGATCAACTCCTTAATTTCTATTTCTTCTGTCTTGTTGGTGTAGAGGAATGCCACTGATTTCTGTGCATTGATTTTATATCCTGCCACTTTACTGAATTCCTGTATGGGTTCTAGCACTTTGGGGTGGGGTCTTTTGGGTTTTCCACATAAAGTATCATATCATCTGCAAAGAGTGAGAGTTTGACTTCTTCTTTGCCGATTCAGATACCTTTTCTTTTTGTTGTCTGATTGCTGTGGCTAGGACTTCTAAACCTATGTTGAAAAGCAGTGGTGATAGTGGACATCCCTGCCATGTTCCTGACCTTAGGGGAAAAGCTCTCAGTTTTTCAGCATTGAGAATGATTTTGACTGTGGGTTTTTCATAGATGGCTTTTATGATATTGAGGTATGTACCCTCTATCCCTATATTCTGAAGAGTTTTGATCAAGAAAGGATGCTGTACTTTGTCAAATGCTTTTTCTGCATCTATTGAGAGGATCATATGGTTCTTGTTCTTTCTTTTATTAATATATTGTATCACATTGATTGATTTGCAGATATTGAACCAACCTTGCAGCCCAGGAATAAATCCCACTTGGTCATGGTGAATAATCCTTTTAATGTACTGTTGGATCCTATTGGCTAGTATTTTGGTTAGAATTTTGCATCCCTGTTCATCAGAGATATTGGTCTGTAATTCTCCTTTTTGATGGGGTCTTTGATTTTGGGATCAAGGTAATGGTGGCCTCATAAAACGAGTTTGGAAGTTTTCCTTCCATTTCTATTTTTTGGAACAGTTTCAGAAGAATAGGTATTAATTCTTCTTTAAATGTTTGGTAGAATTCCCCTGGGAAGCTGTCTGGCCCTGGGCTCTTGTTTGTTGGGAGATTCTTGATTACTGCTTCAATTTCCTTAGTGGTTATAGGTCTGTTCAGGTTTTCTATTTCTTCCTGGTTCAGTTTTGGTAGTTGATACCTCTCTAGGATGCATCCATTTCTTCCAGATTATCTAATTTGCTGGCATATAGTTGCTCATAATATGTTCTTAGAGTTGTTTGTATTTCTTTGGTGTTGGTTGTGACCTCTTCTCTTTCATTCATGATTTTATTTATTTGGGCCCTTTCTCTTCTCTTTTTGATAAGTCTGGCCAGGGGTTTATCAATCTTATTAATTCTTTCCAAGAATCAGCTCTTAGTTTCGTGATCTGCTCTACTGTTCTTTTATTTCTATTTCATTGATTTCTGCTCTGTTATTTATTATTTCTCTTCTCCTGTTGGGTTTACACTTTATTTGCTGTTCTTTCTCCAGCTTCTTTAGGTATAGGGTTAGGTTGTGTATTTGAGACCTTGCTTGTTTCTTGAGAAAGGCTTGTATTGCTATATACTTTCCTCTTAGGACTGCCTTTGCTGCATCCCAAAGATTTTGAACAGTTGTGTTTTCATTTTCATTGGTTTCCATGAATTTTTTTAATTCTTCTTTAATTTCCTGTTTGACCCATTTATTCTTTAGTAGGATGCTCTTTAGCCTCCATGTATTTGAGTTCTTTCCGACTTTCCTCTTGCGATTGAGTTCTAGTTTCAAAGCATTGTGGTCTGAAAATAGGCAGGGAATGATCCCAATCTTTTGGTACCAGTGGAGACCTGATTTGTGACCTAGGATGTGTGATCTATTCTGGAGAATATTCCATGGGCACTAGAGAAGAATGTGTATTCTGTTGCTTTGGGATGGAATGTTCTGAATAAATCTGTGAAGTCCATTTGGTCCAGTGTGTCATTTAAAGTCTTTATTTCCTTGTTGATCTTTTGCTTAGATGATCTGTCCATTTCAGTGAGGGGGGTGTTAAAGTCCCCCACTATTATTGTATTGTTGTCGATGTGTTTTCTTTGCTTTTGTTATTAATTGGCTTATATAAGTGGTGCTCCCATGTTTGGGTCATAGATATTTACAATTGTTAGATCTTCTTGTTGGATAGACCCTTTAAGTATGATATAGTGTCCTTCCGCATCTCCTATTATAGTCTCTGGTTTAAAATCTAATTTGTCTGATATAAGAATTGCCACTTCAGCTTTCTTTTGGTGTCCATTAGCATGGTAAATGGTTTTCCACCCCCTCACTTTCAATCTGGAAGTGTCTTTGGGTCTAAAATGAGTCTCTTTCAGACAGCATATCGATGGGTCTCGTTTTTTTATCCAATCTGATAGCCTGTGTCTTTTGATTGGGGCATTTAGCTCATTTACATTCAGGGTAACTATTGAAAGATATGAATTTAGTGCGATTGTATTGCCTGTAAGGTGACTGTTACTGTATATTGTCTGTGTTCCTTTCTGGTCTATGTTACTTTTAGGCTCTCTGTTTGCTTAGAGGACCCCTTTCAATATTTCTTGTAGGGCTGGTTTCGCGTTTGCAAATTCCTTTAGTTTTTGTTTGTCCTGGAAGCTTTTTATCTCTCCTTCTATTTTCAATGACAGCCTAGCTGGATATAATATTCTTGGCTTCATATTTTTCTCATTTAGTGCTCTGAATATATCATGCCAGTCCTTTCTGGCCTGCCAGGTCTCTGTGGTTAGGTCTGTTGCCAATCTAATGTTTCTACCATTGTAGGTTACAGATCTCTTCTTCTGAGCTGCTTTCAGGATTTTCTCTTTGTCTCTGAGACTCATTAGTTTTACTATTAGATGTCGGGGGGTTGACCTATTTTTATTGATTTTGAGGGGGGTTCTGTGTGCCTCCTGGATTTTGATGTCTGTTTCCTTCCCCAAATTAGGGAAGTTCTCTGGTATAATTTGCTCCAATATACCTTCTGCCCCTCTCTCTCTTTCTTCTTCTTCTGGGATCCCAATTATTCTAATATTGTTTTGTCTTATGGTATCACTTATCTCTCGAATTCTGCCCCCGTGATCCAGTAGTTGTTTATCTCTCTTTTTCTCAGCTTCTTTATTTTCCATCATTTGGTGTTCTATATCACTAATTCTCTCTTCTGACTCGTTTATCCTAGCCTCCATTTTTGATTGCACCTCATTAATAGCCATTTTGATTTTGACTTGGTTAGACTTTAGTTCTTTTATTTTTCCAGAAAGGGTTTCTCTAATATCTTCCATGCTTTTTTGAAACCCAGCTAGTATCTTTATAATCGTCATTCTTAACTCTAGTTCCAACATCTTACTAATGTCTGTATTGATTAGGTCCCTGGCAGTCGGTACTGCCTCTTGTTCTTTTTGTTGAGGTGATTTTTTACATCTTGTCATTTTGTCCAGAAGAGAATAGATGAATGAGAGAACAAAATGCTAACAGGGTAGCAACGACCCCAGAAAAATATACACTAAACAAATCAGAAAGACCTGAAACCGGGGGAAAAGAAAGAGAAAGAAAGAAAAAAGAAAAAAAAAGGAAAAGGAAAAGATAAAAAAAAGAATATGGTCAGATATGATCAGGCTGGTGAATAGATCAGTTCCACGCATTAGATTTTGGGCATATTTTGGTCTGTTAGAAGCAACTTCCTCCCAAAATTTTAAAGAAAGAAAAGTTTATATATGTACAAAAATAAGGATAAATAGGATGAAGGGATGGAATATGACCATCTATGGTATAGATGAAAATTATAAAAGATTTTATAAAAGGAATTATAAGATAGGAAGTTGGTTGAAAAAAAGCAAGAAGAGAAATTAAAAAAAAAAGGGGAGAGAATGTGATAAGGTAGGAGACTAGTACAAAGCCATATTCTAGAGATTTAGGATGTATTTTGGTGTGTTAGAAGAAATTGTGTCCCAAAATTTTAAAGAGAGAACAACTTAGATATATACCAAAAATAAGGTTAACTAGTATGAAGGGATAGAATATGACTCTAATAATGAAAAATAAAAAAGATTTTTAAAAAAGGGATTGATAAGATGTAGGTTGAAAAAGGGAAAAAGAAAAATTCAAAAAAAAAAAATTAACTTTGAAAGACTAAAGAATCATGGGAAAGAAAGCCATGAATTCTCTGTGCAGTATTCCCTTAGTGCTGGCGTTCTGCCTTTCTCATTGATGGGTAAACTTGGTCTTGGCTGGCTGTTCTTGCTGATCTTCTGGTGAAGGGGCTGTTGCCGTGTTTCCCAAATGTCTTTGCTGGAGGCGGAATTGCCCCGCCCTTGCCGGTCCGGGCTAAGTAATCTGCTCGGGTTTGCTCTCGGGAGCTTACGTTCCCTGCAAGCTTTCTGTCCAGCTTTGGAGGACGAGAGTGAAAATGTCGGCCTCCCAATCTCCACCCCGGAGGAGCCGAGAACTCGGGGCCCCACTCCTCAGTGCGCCCCCAGAGAAAAGCAGTCAATCACTCCCGTCTCCCCAGTCTCCAGCCGCACTCCGTGCTCACCCGGCCTGTGACCGAGTGTTTCTATCTCTGGCACCCGACCCCGTGTGGAGTCTCCAAACCCAACGGTGCGCTCCTGCGCCACTCCTCCTGGGGGAGGAAGGGGTGTCTCCCCGGATCTGCTGCTTGTTGGGTCCCTGCTGGAGGAGCAGTGGGCCGACTGTGCCGCAGATCTCAGTTTATGGCAGCCCCCGAGCTGAGAGCCCACTCCTCGCTCCATCTCTACAGCCAGCTTCCCGGCTCCGATACCTGGGAGCTCTGCCGCACTCAGGCACCCCCCGTCTTTCTGTGACCCCGAGGGTCCTGAGACCACACTGTCCCAGCAAGGGTTCCACCGCCTGCTTAGCCACTGGAGCAACGTCCCTCAGCAGAGCAGACTTCTAAAAGTTCTGATTTTGTGCTCCACGTCTCTATCACTTGCCAGAAACGGCGGATGGGGCCCCCTCCCCCGCCGTCTATCCTCCCGAATATCGCCTCGGATTCACTTCTCCGCAGGGCTTACCTTAGAAAGTGGTCACTTTTCTGTTCAGAGAGTTGTTGCTCTTCTTTTCTTCGATCTCCTGTTGAGTTTGTAGGTGTTCAGAATGGTTTGATCCCTATCCAGCTGAATTCCTGAGACCAGACGAAATCCAGGTCTCCCACTCCTCCCCCATTTTGCTCCTCCCCTGTATATACTCTTTAACCAGAAAGGCGATGTGGGTAAGGTAGGCACATAAATAAAGACATTAATAATTCTAGGGGTATCCATTGAATGTGACATAGACCATTATTTTATTTTATTTTTTTTATCCTTTAGTCTCTAGACCTGTGAAAAAGACATTATGTTTGGGACCTGCCCCTTCAGCCTCTCAGCTCTGCAATATCCCTTGCTCTACAGACTGTATAGTATCTTCCTGGTCAGCCTGGGGCCTGTGCATCCATGAAAACTGCCGTGATCCTCAGGGGAGAAAAGGTGAGTGTCTTGTTTGTGTCTGCTTCATTTACTTCCAGTGTACACACAATTATTCTGGTAGCTAAGTAGCCAATTAAGCCTGCTTAAGACAATATTTGTTTATAAAATGTAGATAACCAGCTCAAGCCTGAGAGCATTCAGTTATTTGGGAGGCCGCTGGGGACATGTCCATGAAACAAGAATCTGACCTTGATTGACCTTCCAGTTAGGTTCATAGCTGGTGACGTGACTATTACTCAAATACGGTATAACAATGTTTTATATGTGTAATGGTTATACTGAGGAAATTAGACGTGATTTCTGTAATCACATCAGGAAACAACTATTTTGCCTATCTATCTATTTTCAGATTTCCTCATGCTGAATTTGATGTTCTATTTCAGAGTTTCACGAGGGGCATTTATGTGTGTTGTTTACTTTTTGATGTCTTTGGGCTAAAAGTGGAGTCTTCAGACTTTATATGCTTGTTTAATTTTGTAGTCCTCTGTAGTCTTATTTCCTTTCATTTGCTGTTACACACACATCTTTGTATTCAAAAGTTCATTTTTGGTGACACCTTGACCTCTCTTTCATTGACCCTTCAGTTTGTATTGATACTATGTTCCCTTAAGTAGCAATGCTAAAAAGAAATATTCCTTTTTCTAAGAGAAATGAGCTTCAAGGACATTCCAGAAATTAGGTTGTGTTTGCCAAGCACTAACCCTAGATATCACATGCAAAGAAAGAATACCTGGCCAAGTGCTTGATGCTACAAAGCTGGTGCTCTCAACTTAATTCTGTGTCCATTTGAAAGCCCACAGTTTAGCAATTCCCAGATTGCTCACATGCACACATGGGCACGTCCAAGTTCACACACCCATGCCCTGGGCTTTTCTCTTTATTCTGACTTTTCATTCTAAGACAGAAGAAGATGTGTGTGGAGTCTAGGTTGAGGAGGAAGAAGCTAATTTTAACTCTTTTATCAAATAATTGAAAACTGGATCTCAGTGGAACCTGGAGGGGTGCAGTGAAGAGGCCCGTGCTGCTTTTTAATTAGACTTGTAGCCAGAATGTCCCCTAAACCTCTTCAGTTTAGGAAATAGTTTGTATTATTTTTATTAAAAATAATTTCCCATTAAACTGGACCTTGTAAGTCTCCTGTAGCTGCATATGAGACTCCCCAGGGTGACTTACATGTTATTGGAACCAGCCCTCCTATGTTCAACCTGTGCCAATCCATTTAGATTGTTGTCTAGAAAATCATGGGAGATTGGACTCAGGCTCTGCCAGCCACTGTGGCCATGGCTACAGATACTCATGCAACTTTGCTATACTGAGTGCTGCCTTTGCTTTCAAAGCTGTAGAACCCAACCAGGCCAAGTGGGCCTCATATTATTTTATAATTTTTGTTGTAAGTGACAGAAACCCAATTCAAGATCTACTGTTTGAATCCCCATGTTTATTGCAGTGTTGTCCACATAGTAAAGATATGGAAATGACCTAAGTGACTATTGATGCATAAGTGAATAAAGGAAATATGATATATACACACGTTGTGCATGTGCTTGCACCCACACATACGCTCACATATTTATAGTGATATTATTTAACCATAAAAAAGATGGAAACCCTGCCATTGTGACAACATGGATGAAACTTGAGGACATTATACAAAGTGAAATAAGTCAGAGAAAGGCAAATATTGTATGATCTTACTTATATGTAGATTCTAAAAAACCTGAAATTATAGTAACACAGAGTAGAGTGATGGTTACCAGGGGCTGGGTGGTGGGGAAAATGGGGAGATGTTTATCAAAGGATACAAATGGTCCAGTTAATAAGGTTAGTTTAAGTTCTGAGGATCCAATGTGTAGCATGAGAAGTATAATCAACAATACTGTATTATATACTTGTAAGTTGCTAAGAGAGTAAATCTTTAAAATTCTCACCACAAAAAGAAAAAAGAGGTAATTTTGATTTTAGATCCTAGATGAAGTAGAAAGAAATGTCTTCCTTAATACTTCCAGGAAGAGTCCTGGAATTGAATCTCATTGGCTGCTTTCATGTGATAACCCTGACCCAGTCACTCTGATTGGCCAACTCCTAGGCATGTGTCCACTACTAGAGGGACGAGGCTGGCCAAGTCTCACCACTGAGAGTCAGGAAGGGATGGCTCCCTCAAGGAAATATGAGATGCTGATACTACAAGATGGTAGAAGTAATGCTGAGGTTAAACTTAATAGATATTTATTAAATGCTTTCTCCCCTTTGTTCTGGGCCATAGAATTTCTACAGCAATTCAGAGAATGCTTTCTTCCTCATTCTGTGTTGTAATTTTTGTTACTTGAGCAAATTTTCACAAAAACTTTTGTGAAAAGTGCTCTTTCAACTTTTCTTTCAATCTTCCTTTTCCACATAATTCTGAACTGGTCCATGGAACTCAGCTGGGAAACTCACAACATTCAGACCCCTCTGCTTGACCCCTGGGCCCAAGATGCTTCAATGCCAAACCTTTTCTTCGCCCCTGTTCGTCTATTGTATGGGTCAACTCTTGCAAATTCACCCTGGTCCATCATTCATTAGACATCACCTGTTGTGGGTTGAATTGTGTCCTTAAAAAAAAAAATCTTCATTCCTAACACCTTGTATATGTGAATATGACCTTATTTGGAAATAGGGTTATTGCAGATGGACTCAAGTTAAGATGAGGCCATAATGGATTAAGATAGGCTCTATTCTAGTGACTGATGTCCTTATAGAAAGAGGGAAATTTGGACACAGAGATACACAGAGGAGAATGCTATGCAAAGGCAGACGTTAGAGTAATGCGTGTATAAACCAAGGAATGCCAAGGATTGTCGACAACCACCAGAAGCTAGGGAGAGGCATGGGAGCAGTCTTTCCCTGGAACATTCAGAGGGAGCATGGCTCTACTGACGCTTTGATTTTGGGCTTCTAGAATCCAGAACTGTGAGACAAAAAAATCCTGTTGTTTTACATCACCCAGTGCTGTATTTTCTTTTGGTAGCCCTAAGATACTAATATACTGCCAAACTTTGCATCAGTATTTAGGCTCAGCAAGGATATGATACTTCATAATACTTCAAAACTAAAGTGTAGAGAAGTGAGCCCATTTGTCCTAAATCCCACCGGGATTTAATAATGGCCAAGCCAGCACTAAGAACCTGGTTTCCTGTCTCCCTAGTCTAGTATTCCTTCAAACACTGGGCTTCTTTAGTGATTCCCTCTGTAGCCTAAGGAAATTTGGATCAAGGCGCAAGTCCAGTGCCAAGCTTAGCAGAGAAGCGCTCTGCCCACATTCACCCCATTGGCCAGTGGGACGCATTAGTCTTGAGAGCCAGTCATTGCCCTGGATGTAAGAGATAAGGCATGGGGCATGGGATTTGTCTTAGCTCCAGTGTGTCACCTTTGGAGGGAGAGGGAAAGTAGACTGCAGTTGTGTGAGAAAAGAAGGGTGTTCTAAGATTAGCTTGCGAGCAGCAGGTAACTGGAATGTGTGTTTTTTTGCCTCAAACAATAAGTTTTTCCAAGAAAGGCTCAGCCTTTGGAGCTGAAGGAAAGGGGGGAGACAATAAAGCTTCTCACCTGAAGGTCTTAGTGTTACCACAACCACCTGAAATGTGTAGGGTCATGTTGGGATTGATGAGAAACAGTCTCTGTTCTATAGGGCCCGTACTTAGGCTAAATGACCTGCCCTAGGCACTAAGTAATCCCAGACCGAAGAGCCTATACACAGCAATGATTGTTATTCAGGTCTGGGAGTTCGGCATTTTATAAATGCTTCCCAGAGCAGAGACGATTTTGATTTTTAAGGTCTTGCTAAAATCTGCCAGGACCACCTGCCTCTAATCCCTCCTGGAAAAAATAAGGAATGGAGTTTTCCCTCTAGGGAAATGATTCTGTGCCTACAAGGAGTCCAAGCATGTTACGATGATGGTAAGTAATCTTTTTTATTTCTACTGACTTGCGGGCATGAGGTCTGGGATCTTCTCAATCTCAGACTGTCCCACGGTCCTACCATGGGGTCTGCCAGAGTCACTGACCGACACAAACGAAATGTAATTCAGAATTCCACAGAGGCCAGAATACACAAGCTAATGCATTAAACATCACAAAACTCTGGGATGTAAACTGGACTGTTTAGCTTCACATTTGAATTCCCTACCCTAAAGAAATGCAGTGAACCTAGTAGCAAAAATCTAGGAGATATATATATATATATATATATATATATCCTTAGTTATTTTATACTCTATTATATATGATAGAGGATTTGAGGGAAATACTGGCAAACAATAGCAAGAAAATGAATGTGTAAAGTTGGAGATAATTACTTTTTTCTCTTCACTAGTCTTTTTCCCAGTCACTGTGTTATTGCTTTGGCATGTTCCTTTTGTTCACATTTAAAAAAAAAATAGTAGAAGAGGATGGAAAAGCAGTTAATGTTGTATTACCTAACAGAAGAAATTAGTTACCCTAGAGATGATCTTACTATGGCTATTATTTTAAGGCAGGCACCCTTCAATCAGGAACCCTGTAAGCTTTGTGGCTGTCAGCCGTTTGGAGTACGTTAGAAAATCAGCTGTTGTCCCCAGCCTTCTCACTTTCCACCAGGTCTCTAATAGGCAGACAAGGGGAACAGTACTCAGCAGGTTGGTACTTGTCAAGTGAAGCTAGGACGTATCTCAGAGGAATTTAAATTGGATCAGGTTTTATCATTCATTGCTTTATCTTTGATACACTCCCAGGGAGTTATAATTAGAGATATATGAAAGAGAAATAACCTGAAAAAATTGCTGATGGGTGAACTCTATACAAAGTATAATACATTTTTAAAAATTCTTTTTGATACAGAGACATACATTTATATGACATCCTTGTCCCTTTCAGACATATTCTAGAAAGACATCCTTGCCTACAGAAGTTGTTTTAAAGAAAAATTTGGTGGAGGCTTCCCGATACAGTGTCACAATAGGTAACTGCTTATGTGGTAGGACATCACGGGTTCCTTAACACCCCCAATATGGTCTTACCCCCAGTCACACATTTAAAGTTCTAAAAGCCCCATAGGAAAAGACATCTTGAAACTGAGAAGCCATGACTATCTTTACAAAGACAGTCTTTTACGCTCTGAAACAAATCAATTTAGATAACACGCCAAAGCAGGAAAATACTGCATGTTTTAGATCTTATATAACAACAGTGGGGGAAAATTTCCATTTTCCATCCTTGCCTGCTACATAGATCCACTTTTAATGAGAAGTCTATAAAATCATTTTGCTTTGTTACAGAAAATATGTATGCTATAGTTTTTTCTTTTCCTTTTTGTTCTATGTCTGTGTGTGTTAGGAGTGGGGGTGGGGGTGCGTGCCTACTTCTCATTCTAAGTGTTGAGAGTTCTCATAATCACAATTGCCCTATCATTGCTTTTTCTTATTTTCTGTATTCACAGCAGGGTGCAAACTAATAATGATACTGTAAAATGCTGCACTTGCAGGAATGGTGGTTGATTTCTAAAGAGTTGGAATCAATGTGCTCAGGGTCTTTTGTTCAAAGTTGTTACCCCATGCCCAAGGCTGCCAGAGATGAGGAGCAAATGGATGCCTAAGATGGAATAAGCTTCTGTCATCCTCAGTCAACCTGCAAGCTGCTGCTTCAAGCCTGTTCCAGTGGTGTTAGTATGGAGACACAGTATTGGCCATACATAGCTCCGTAGAAGCTTATGGGGACACTTCGGGGACACTAGCACCTGAGGATGTACAATCCTCAGACCTAGATTTACCTCCCATGTCTCCTTTAATTTTCCCATGGCTTCATTTAAAAAAAACTTTGGCCCATCTTCTGCCATTTGTGCTTTGTCCCTTTTCTCTCCCCAACCCACAATTCACTCTTTTCTAAGATTCAGTAGAATATATAGTAAGCCAGTAGAATATATACTAAACTTTGGGTTCATAAAAGAAAAAAAATCCTGCAAATACCAGTTTCATTAAAAGTGGATTGAATCTATAGTCGTTAAGTGATTATTAAAACTCCTTCTTGATGCCTCGTGCCTAAAATTCCACTATCCAATCATACACCCACCTTCATTTGGAGGAAATGATGCATAGTCCCTGCAGATTCACTGTATGGAGTGGGGCTAGAACACATCACACACAAGAGCTGACTTGAATGCTTTCTCATGAAGAGGTGATGACTCAAAAAGTCTTTGGCTGAATTTCATACATATCCATTTAATCAATAATGTGCCTTGGGAGCAGTAGTAACATCTCGTCTGATCTTAGTTTTCACATGCATAAAATGAGAATAACAACTTGCAAAATAATTTTGAAGATTTTTTAATTTGGGGTAATATAAGTAAAGTGGCTGGCACCATCTTGGGATAGGGTAGATGTTTAATTAATGCATGTGCCTTTTCCCCTTGTTGGACTATATGTTCTGTGAAGAATAGATTTGTTTTCTGTTCCTCTTGTGGCTTCCCACAGTACATTACAATGATCTACATATGGCAGTTAATGTTTACTGAATGATACGATCTGATTAATATGGAATTCGGTAAATGAAGGTAAGTGGTTGGCTGGCCCCAGCCACTGTGGACTTGGTAGTCGTGTATCTTTCAGAACAGAAGCACCTGGGGGAAGCCTGATGTCTATTGCCGGCATGAACATGTGTGTGATTAAAGTTAAGCACTAACAAGAGACTCCAAGGTTTTTGTTTTATGCTGAGCTTGTGCTGTGATTTGATCCTAGTTACAGTCAGGACAAGGGCAGCACAAATGAAAGACTGGAAGAATTTATTGACTAAGGAGATGTACTCTATAGATTTACAATGAGATGGATGCAATTTGATTTATAGAGGGAAACTGCACATACCTCTCAATGGCATTAAGCTCTAGGTACTAGGACACCCAGAATCCTCAGCAAAGATGACCAAGTTTCTGAGACAGTTGTTAAAACTTATAAATCATGGAGACCCATGCTATGTCCTGCTCAAACAGATAAACTAAACAAGGACAAACATAAGATTGTAAATAAGCAGCATATGGACATTACATGTAAGAATAGAAGTCATCCAAGTTGTGTGGCGGTGAGCTCTTGGAGCTCATTGTAATTGGATGACTATCAAGTGTAGTTGGAAACCTTGTATGTTTCCTGTGTCTCTTCTGAAGGTGGCTCAGGAAGGGAGCTGAACCTTCTGAAGATTTTGTTTTAACTAATTAATGATACAGATTTATAGGTATGAAGTATGGAAGAAGCCATCTATTATTTTAATTGTCCCTGACCTTAATATTTTCAATGCCATGATCATGAATGTGGTCTCTGATTGGCTGAATGCCTTCCCCCACGTGGCTGATCGTCAACGTAAGAATCGAAGAATCCCTCTTAAAAGGAGCTCAGGGGCTCCTGACTGGGTCAGTAGGTTAAGTGTCCCACTCTGGATTTTGGCTGAGGTCATGATCTCAGGGTTGTGAGATCGAGCCCCCGTCAGGCTCTGTGCTGGGTGTGGAGCCTGCTTAAGATTCTCTCTCTCCCTCCCCCTCTGGCCGCCCCCCCCTTTTCTCCCTCTCTCTCCCCCTTTCTAAATTAAATAAATAAATAAATAAATAAATAAATAAATAAATAAAAGGAAAAAAAAAAAAAAGGAGTTCATAGGTTAACCCGGACCAAAAAAACCCAAATAAAACACTTGAGACTTAATCTAAAAATCCTTGTCCAGTCCTGTAATATTCTAAGGAAGCTCGGCTCCCTCTTGTGGCCTAAAACCATGTGTCCATTAGTTCAAACCTCCTGGGCTGTGCGGTTTTCCAGGAGCCCGTCTTTTGCCAACTACGCCTTGAGCTTTAGAACCTTTTCATTTCATTACTATTGGTGGGAAGATAGGCATGGCTTCGGGAAATCTGGGAGAGAGTTATACCTGGCTTTGTTACCTCTCATGCTCCCTAATTTGTCCTTCTCCCCGCCTCTTGTGGGAAGGGTAGTGGGGGTATCTAACTCTCATGCTGGGAATTCGGTGTTCTCATACTCTCTATTTTCCTATCACAGTCTATCTGTCAGTATGTCTGTCTGTCTCTCCTTGAACTACCCAGAGGAATAAGTGAATAATTCCTTAAAATGTTATCACCCAATAAGATCAGTTTTGTTAAAAATAAAAGGAATTAAAGGAATTAAACTGGTAAACAGAATTTGGTGCATTAGAGAATGGAAGTAAAATATGAGATCCATGGAAGGCAGGCATAGCCTTCGAAAGTGATGTGTCGTAAGGGCCAGAGATAGAAAACTCACAGACTAAAGGGTCGTATCTAGTTCTCAGTCGCTTTTTTTTTTCTTTTAGGCCACTTTGTTTTTTAAAAAGATAAGTTAGTTAAACATGGAGAGATATCATATAAAAACAAAACACAACTTGGAATTTCGTCTTCTTGGACAAAAATTAGAAGATTAGTTAACAGAGAGTCCACATTCCCTCATGGCAACAGTCCACAAAAGCTGTTTTAGAGCAACCCTCCACTTCACCGCACACCTCAGCACCCTCCGCAGTTGTATGGTTGACTCGTTTCCCTCAATTTGTACCTGCTTGACTCTTGCAACACTGACTTTGTGGCTCTGTAAGCTCGTAGTGTGTAAGGCCCATTTATATCCTTATTATAGTCAGGCACTGGGCCCTAGTCCCACATTACATTTATTTTAACTGAATAATAGTCCAGGGACGCATGTCGAGCCAAGGTGGGGAATGTGGTCCAAAGAGGTACTGTCCTCATAGAGCAGGCTGACCTGGAAATCTCAGGGAAGGGAGGCAGGGAAATCCCAGGGCATAACGCTGTGAATTTCTTAGTTACCAAGGATATGCCAAAATGGAGATGCATTTCAGCTAATGCGGAGTAATCAGAATGTCAAAAACAACAGAAAAAAATAAAATGTGGATTTATCTATGTTGAGGCTCTTTCTGAGAGTCTTCATTTACTTCTAATGGTTTATGGAGGCCATTGGGCATAAGCTACTTACTACTCCGTTTGATTATGTGTGGCCTCTCTAAGGTTGTTAAGTCTTGGAGGACAGATTTTCTGCTCTAGTTCTTGTCCATTTTCTTTCCCTTTCTTTTCGTATCCCCCTGCCATTTTCCATAGTAGAAAACACCTTAAAATAATACACCTTTTAGAACTATAGAGAATGAAATAAAAGTTTCATCTCTTTTCTAGTTGCTGCTGTTTTTCTTCTGTTGGTTAAAGATGGAATCCTGTGAAACTTTTGTTTTTCTTTCCTTTCAGGGTTTAGACTGAGACGGCGCCGTGTTCTCATGGAATCCACAGGGCCGGCAGGCCACTGCCCTCATTTGGTGGAGTCTGTTCCTTGTGAGGATCCAATGTGTTACCGATGGCTGGCGTCTGAAGGGATCTGTATCCCTGATCATGGAAAATGTGGCCTGGGGCATCGCATCCTGAAGGCCATCTGCCAGAATGACCGAGGTATGTGGCAAAGAAATGTGTTGCTAAGTGATATCTGCCCTATGACGTGACTGCTCTCTAACAGGTCATTCTCCCAAGGGAGAGAAACACAGCTTTCCTACCTTTGAATACTTACATTTAAGTCAGATGCCACATTGCTGCAAGGTAAGCTTTTGCCTTGACTTATTATAAGGCCACATACTCCGAAAGAAAACTATATGATTATTCCTAAATGCAATACAGTGAACCTAGAGCTTTCTCCGCAGTTTTCAATTTATCAAGACAGAGCATACAGAATTCCTCTGGGTAGTCTTCAACTTATCAATACCAAATAAGTTTTATTTACCTTTTTTGAGGTCGATATGTAACATGCTTTTATATATTATTAACAAATACTATACCTTGTAAAGATTTCAAGGCTGCAATTCTCTCCAAGTTAAAGAAAAAAAAAATACCAGATCTTTTCATTTATATAACATTTGACCAGAATCAGTTCTAGACATAATACTGACATTCCTAAGGAACCATTTTTACATATAAATTGTCAAGATTTACAAAACTGTTAAAGGTGGTGTCTTTCCTTCATTGCCAAGCTTCTAGTACAATGGGTTGTTTGAAATGAAGGGTGATTTAGAAAATATGTAAGTTACATGGGAATGAGAAAAGTGACATTTTAAACCTTTATCTTATAGTTTAGAAAAAAAATCAGTCTCTTGGAAGAATATCAAGTGTGTCTATCCCATTTATAATGCTCTTGGTGTGTGGAGTGAAATGTTTTGACTTATGAAGTGAAGTGTAATCCGTAGAACCCAAGGAAATTACAAAGTGGATTCAGAGTGGCTATTCAGAGTGGCTTCCACATGGGATTGACATTCAGCAATGGTTTCCTTTTTTCCCTCCTTCTTGTCTCCCCCATGACCCCCCTTTCTCACTTTCCCTCTTTCACTCCCTCCATGCCCTTTTCTCTCTCACTTTCTTCCTTTCTTTCTTCCTCCCTCTTCTTTATTTCTTCCTTCTTTTTATCAGTTCTTCTTTCTTTTTAACCACTGCCATAATTGGACAGATATATACATTATCAAGCAATGTAATCAGTTATCTCATGAAAGGTATTTGTTTAATTAAATAGAGGTCAACAACATATTGTATTAGCTACATCCTTTTTGACTGAGTAGTTACAACTAATAGTGGCTTCTAATATTACCAAATAATTTTTGAATTGTGGTAATATATGTATAATTTATTAACAGAGGCAAATAAGGTCACTTTTGTGTTGCTTTTCTTTGAATTCAGGAAGAATAGTATAAAGGTTTGAACCTGGAGTCTAAAGTCAGCCAGGCTGGAATTTCAAGTCTGCTACTCACCTGCTAGACAATCTCAGAAAAATTAATTAACTTGTGGAAGCATCCTTTCCCTCGGCTTTAAAATGGGGGTAATAAAACCTACTTTTCACTCTCAGATTGTGAGAGTTAAATTGGTTATATAAAAGTGATTAGTGAAGTGTCTGGCACATAACCATTCAAAATAAGGTATAAGCTTATTTTACTTATAATGCACATTTATTACTGTTCTCTGCCCTGGGGGAACTGTGCAAAGAGCATTCTTACAAAATATGAAAAGAATAATGAGTATTAGAATAACCATACTACTTCTTCCTCCCAACCTCCCGCTGTGGAAACAAGAAAATCATTTGTATGGTTGAGTCCTAATGAAAAATGACTGTCAGGCTTTGTCATCTCATAGCAGATATTAGAGGCTTGTCATGATATATTATGTCTATAGGGCTGAGGACTTTTTCACAGTTTGTTCTGTGCCTTCTATAGTATTGCAGAGGGTTACCTTGTGATCTATAATTAGAAATAAATATTCTTCCCATTTCTGGCACAGAGCTGCTAAAACTCTTGGAACTTTCTGAGCAATAAGAGCAATGGCAGCATCTTTGGTTACATTTGTTCTCTTGCCCTCAGTTGCTGAAATTGCTTCCAGATAGGTGAAATGGGTGTGTTGTGACTCAAAAAAACAAAAAAACAAAAAAAAAAGAAAAGAAAAGGAATAGGTGTGTTGTTGTTCATAACAGGCCTAACAAGCTGCCTTCCTCCACAACTGGGTTTATGTTAATGAGGTGATTTGTGGGAAGCACCTAAGGATGGGAGCTGGTTGCCAGAGGAACCCAACCAAATGGTTTCCAAATGATTTCCAGGTAGGGGAGAAGGGCTAGAGGTTGAATCCAACACCAATGACCAATGATTTAATCAATCATACATATGGAAAGAAGCCTCCATAAAAACCCAAAAGGATTGGGGGCCCAGAGAGCTTCCAGGTTGGTGAACACTTGGAGATTTGGAGAACATGGTGGGTAGAAACCCTGTGCCCTTTCCCTATACCTATGCATCTCTTCTATCTGGCTGTTCCTGAGTTACATCCTTTCACAATAAACTGGTCATCTACTAAGTAAAACACGTTTCCTGAATTCTGTGAGCCACTCTGGCAAATTAATCAAAGCCAAGGAGGGGGTTGTGGGAACCTCTGATTTATAGCCCATTGGTCTGAAGTACAGGTAACCATTTTTAATGTTTTAATGTGGACTTGCAATTGGCATCCTCAGTTAGAGAGGGGTGTTGGAACCTCCGATTTGTAGCTGGTTGGTTAGAAGCATAGCTCACCTGGGCTTACAGTTGGCCTCGGAAGTGGAGGGCAGTCTTATAGGACTGAGCCTTTTACCTGTGGAATCAGATACTACTTCTAGGTAGTGTCAGAATTGAGTTGAATATTAGGACACCCAGCTGGTGTTGGAGAGTTCCGTGGTGTGGTGTGGGGAAACTGCCCCTCCTCCCCCCACACTTCCTCAGCCACTGAAAATGGATATAGAATCCTTTTTTTCAGAGGTATCAATTTTACCATTGTAGAGCACTTCTAGAGTTGGTTTGTTTGTTTGTCTTATTCCTATGAAAGGACTAATTTTCAACATTGACCTACACTCTCAATTTCTGTGGGGAGAAATAGAAATTACTACTGGTTCATATCAGTTCCATGAAGTCTTTGTGGTTTTTACATACCTGAATGGCTCCCTAATCATTTGTGGGATATCAGCAAGGGTCATGCTTATGAGAACATGCTGGCCTCCTGGTAGCTGAAGCAGTCTTTGTCTAGTGAGAAATTGAAAATGTAGTCTGGTTGCACATTTTGCAATTCAGTTTCTGTGAAATTCTGGATGATTTATGATAGAAGTTTAGCAGAGAAGTGCTCCTCTTTGACTCTCCACATGTTATCGTAGTCTTTCCATACCTACAGGAATTGACACTCATTTAAATGCTTAGAGAGAAAGAAGAAGGTTGAGATATATTTAATAAATCGGCTGTGAATATTTTTCTTGTAACATTTGACAGTTTTCTTTTCATCATCTGAATTTATTAATTGTTGTATATGCCCTTTATTTCAGACTTTATTTAGAGTTAAGTGGATAAGACCAAAAGAAATATCTTCGTTTTGGTTGAAAAAAACAAAAACAAAAACTGGTATGAAGTCTCATCAGGCTAGAAGCCTGCTAATTTGCAAGGGTAACTTACATATATATATGTAACATTCAGCATCGTGCAAAATGTCAACATCCCATTCAGATTGTGGAGCCAAGAGATTTCCACATAGCCATGATCAGGGTTCTGTAGGACTCTTGACAGTGTCTTGTTGGGCATTTGTGCTGCCAGGAAGACATATTTCTCTTTCCCAGAAGTTTAAGTCATTAACTTAAAATGACTTAAAATTTGAAAATACACATCTCTGTCACGTTGAAGCCAGTAAGTGACTGGAAATACCAATTTGAGATACACAAAACTTGTGGGTTGGTTTAAGAATGTAGTCAAACATCCAAATAGTCATTTATGAATTTCTACAGCTGTCTCTGTGGGAAGTCTCTTTTGACCCATTCTCTACTTTGATTTATTAGTGATTCTGTCCAGTCTTTTGAAAGTTCCTGTTTCTCACCTGGCCTGTGATTGTAGCAAACAATGGGTTAGTAAAACTCATTTTTAGGAAGAAAATTGTATGACAGATTATATGAATGAGTATTCTGATTTGGAATCTGATTTCTAACACTTTGAGTGGTCAGTGAGCTTTGATTTCTTTCCTCTGCACAACATCTTCTCATTAGTCTGGGTCAGTAGAAGTCTACTGAGTATAGAATATACATAGGTTTTTCTTGTCTCATTGACAAGCAGGTTTCCTCCATGTCAAAGAGGGCATTTGAAAGTAAATGGAGTGTGATGCCAACTGCATACCCAACCTACTTCTCCTTTAGATTATCAAGTGAATTCACTGTGTTTTAAACTTTGTTTCTCAAACATGAAACTAGTTCATTGTTGCCAGGTTTCATTGGCAGTTGATGAAAGTTTACCATGTAACATCTTCCCAGAGCAGGTTGGGAAAATTCCCATAATGCCAGGGCAGTGAACAGCATTTCTAGTGGTTGGGAAGTGACCCCTATTCATCATTTTTCATGTCTCCATAATGCAAAGTGGACAGATGACACCAGCTGGCCATTGGATAAACACCAGGTTGTTTATTGGGGCAGTCAGACCGTGAGTACTCACCACCTGCTTTGCTCCATAATTTGCTGACTGGGTTATCTTGAGAAAAAAAAGGGTCTGTATATTTCAGCAAACATCTTTATTCAGAGGTAATGCAGTGTACATTCTGTACTTGGAAAAAGCAAATACCCATGTAGGTGTAATGCAGAGTAGAATACATCAAGAAGAACAAAGTGCATATGTTGACAGATACATGGAGCTAGGGTTCTCCAGTGTTACTGGAATGCCCTCTTGCACACAGGGATACTTATTTTTCCAGTTGCATTGGATTTTCTCCATGCAAATATTTTCCTTAAGTGGTGTATATATTTGCACAGAAAGCTTGAAGAAAGATTTCCCATCATTAGTGTTACTGTGCTTTTCATTTCAGAGGCATTTTTCTGGGAGTTCTTGCCTTCCATCATTAACCTTGAACAATCCAAAAATGTGATATTTAATCTTGGATAAAATGGTATGTGCTTGTAAGTATTCATAGGAGGACTTTAATTGTAGAAAGCATGCTGGAATCATCATTTAACTGAGGTAGAGTAATATTTTTCTAATGTTTTTAAATCTGTGATTGGAGTGGAAGTTTTGTTTTATCTATTTTTTTTTATCTTTACATTTCAAGAAATGTCCCTTAGATCACTTTGAGAAGGTCAAACTCCATTCAGATAAGTTATTTATCAGAATATTTTGTGTTTTCAAGTTGTATTTTCTAAACGCTTTGATCATGCTCTATCTCATTTTGGTCACCAAGTGCTGCTTTACTTCTCTTCTATATTTCTTCTTTTTCTTACAAGGCTTTCTTTTTTTTTTTTTTTTTTCCCCCCCTTCATTCTTCCCCTCCTGCTACATTCTTCTTCTTCTTTTTTTTCTTTCTTAACATATATTGCATTATTTGTTTCAGAGGTACAGATCTGAGATTCAACAGTCTTGCACAGTTCACAGCGCTTACCAGAACACATACCCTCCCCAGTGTCCATCACCCAGTCACCCCATCCCTCCCACCCCACCCCCCACTCCAGCAACCCTCAGTTTGTTTCCTGAGATTAAGAATTCCTCATATCAGTGAGGTCATATGATACATGTCTTTCTCTGTTTGACAAGGCTTTCTAACTGCTATTTTAGCCCAACATTTATTTTCTGATATTTTAGGGAGAACAAGAAATAAATTATTGGTGAGGCATTTCTTGCCACACAAGTATAGTCTTGGTCAATCAACCTGTGAAAAAGACTCTACAAATTAGAGTCACCACAGAGAATACAGAGCCTCAAAATAAACTTCAAATAAAAGTTTTCTAAAAGTTTTGAGCAATAACACCTTGGTGGACATAACTATGTGGTTTTTAAGATGTGCATTTTGGAAGGTATAGTAGAAATTTGGATTTTTTTTTTTATGTTACAAGAAGGTAACTATCACTTTATTTCTTCTTATACTATTAATTTTTTGTTTATATTTCAAGAAGAAACACACACACACACACTTTTGCATAAGGTTTTGGAATTTTAAAACTGTATTTCTGGGAGTTCAGAGGGATCTAAGGAGAGGGGAATAAATATAGATATGCATTTTATATTAGCAGTGCAAATCCAGAGACAGGCTTTTTGGAATAGACAGAGCATGTACTGTTGTTTCCTGCTCAGATCTGCTGGGCCATTTACCATTTCTGTGCATATCAGCCCCCAAATTCCAGCTGACACCACCTGGCTGTCTTTGCCTGAGGAATTTCTCTGCCCATATATGCACTCAGAAGTGCCAGGGAATTAACAATCCCAGGGAGCAACCTTCAACCAATGATTGAGAGTTGCTGTATAAATACCAGCTCCCTTGCCCCTCAGATGGGGTAACCTTGAGATGCATCTTCTGTGCTGTTTCCTAGAGCTCCCAGTGAGAGGAAGCTCTACCTACTCATCCTGGTGACTGATTTGATCACACGCCCGCTCTCAGCCTCCTTCCCTTTCTGTCTCATCCCTGATTCTGGCACTGGTTCTCTGGCCTTACTCCCCAATAAATACTTGCCCAAGAATCTTTGTCACAGGGTTTGGTTGTGGTATGACTCAAACTGAGACAAGGATGCCTGCAAAGGTATTTCGTGGACCCATCCCTATAGAAGAAAGAGGATCCAATTCTAGTCATACCTTATTGATGATAATATTTAAAGAAACAGCTTCCAAGGAAGAAATGGTGCTGCCTCTCATGAGAGCTCATTCAATACTTTGAACAACCGTCACTATTTTTTTTTTAATTTTATTTTAGAGAAAGAGAGAGAGAGGAGGAGGAGGAGCAGAGGGAGAGGGACAAGTAGACTCCATGCTGAGTGAGGAACCCAACTTGGGGTCGATCCCATCCCACCAGCCTGAGATCATGACCTGAGCTGAAACCAAGAGTTGGATGCTTTACCAACTGAACCACCCAGGCACCCCTGAACAACCCTCACTATTTACAGTTATTTGGTAATATCTGATGGGCTTCAATATAATGCTTTTGTCCTCCCATGTGAAAGCATAAAAAACATTGAATCCCATTTCTTTCCCAGTTAGGCATTGTGGGTAACTTATACCATCCTCCTGAGTCTTGTTTTCCAACAATTGAGTTATTTTATGACTCTCGGGGGAAGGCTAGCTAGTTTTTATTTTGTAGTGAATTCCAGGATGTATTGGAATATTTCTGAGTAAGAACAAGAAAAAACAGACTTCTTTTGAATGTTAAAGGAATTATTTGTGTAGGAAAATGGGTCTGAAGTGTTTGGGGAACATGTTGCTCCATATCCTTTGTTGTAGATCAATCATTCAAAAACTACAGTGTTAAAATCACCTGTGGGATTATAAAAAACACTAGTCATCAGAGAAATGCAAATCAAAACCACAATGCATCATCACCTTACACCTGTCAGCCTGGCTAGTCACAAAAAGACAAGAAATAACAAGTGCTGGTGAGGATTTGGAGAAAGGAAAACCCTTGTGCACTGCTGGTGAGAATGTAAATTGGTGCAGCCACTGTGGAAAACAGTGTGAAGCTTCCTCAAAAAATTAAAAAATAGAACTAAGATAGGATTCTATTTCTATTTCTACTACTGGGTATTTTTCCAAAGAAAACAAAAACATTA
This sequence comes from Halichoerus grypus, assembly GCF_964656455.1. Taxonomy (NCBI): domain Eukaryota; kingdom Metazoa; phylum Chordata; class Mammalia; order Carnivora; family Phocidae; genus Halichoerus; species Halichoerus grypus. The sequence continues at coordinate 103,594,073 of NC_135715.1, forward strand.
TTTTGAAAAGACATATGCATCCCCATGTTTATGGCTGCATTATTTACAATAGCCTAGATATAGAAGCAACCCAAGTGTCCGTCAATAGATGAATGGATAAAGAAGATGTGGTATATATGGTGTATATATATATATATATATATATATATATATATATATATATGTATATATATATATATATGCAATAGATTATTACTCAACCATAAAGAAGAATGAGATCTTGCCATTTGCATCAGCATGGATGAACCTATTATGTTAAGCAAAATAAGTCAGACAGAGAAAGACAAATACCATATGATTTTACTCCTATGTGGAATTAACAAAACAAACAAAAACAGACCTATAAATACTGAGAACAAACTGATGGTTGCCAGAGGGGAAGGGGTGGGAGTGTGGCAAAATGGGTGAAGGGGAGTGGGAAGTACAGGCTTTCAGTTATGGGATGAATAAGTCATGGGGAGGAAAGGTACAGCCTAGGGAATATAGTCAATGGTATTTTAATGGTGTATGATGACCAATGGGAGCTACACTTGTGATGAGCATAGCATAACTAATAGACTTACCAAATCACTATGTTGTCCACCTGAAACTAATGTACCATTGTGTGTCACCTATACTTCAATTAAACACACACACACACACACACACACACACACACACAAATGGAATGGCCTCCGCTCCAGAGTTTCTGATTTAGTAGGTCTAGAATGAGGCTCAAGGATTTGTATTTCTAACAAGTTCCCAGGTGATGCTGATGGTGCTGGTGCAGGGACCACACTTGGAGAGACACTATTCTAGGCAGAAGGGGGCCTGTGGGCAGCCTCACAATGTTAGTGTATAATAGAAGTAGGCTACAGCAGTGACAGACACGTCTTATACTTAGAATCAACAATAGTATTGATTCTAACATGTTGTTTCTTGTTTCCTGCTGGGGAAGCTATTCTTGAAATCTATGAAATATATTACTGTCTTTCCAGAAGCAAGCAGTGAGTAAATATTCTTTTATTTCCTTATTGTTACCTAGATGGATTACTAAAAGATCAAATAGTGGAAAGCAATAGTGTACTCTTGCAGAAACAGAAGACACATAATATGTGAGATGAGTTATTTAGGTTTAGAGGAGAGAATTTTCATTTTCAGCAACCTATCTTTTTCAGACCACCAACTGGTAGCAGTTTGGTGTCAATGTCCTTACCGAGGGAAGTGTGGTGATGACAAATACGTTGTATTAAATTTTGAAATGAACCTGACTTTGCAGTTGAAAGTGCCAGTAAGATCAGGCTGCTATTCACGCTACAGGAATCAGACTGCAAAGGAGATTAAATTTGAGAGTTCCCATAGCCAAGTTCTGCATTCCCTTTCATTTAGATGTCTTGCAGTGAAATTAAAGGTGAAATTTTAATAATGCTTGGCAATGAGGGAATCCAAAAAAGAAAAAAAGAGACTCTTTCTAATCAGCGTTTCCCCATCCGTGTTTGATGGGAAGGTGAGGAGTAGATGTAAATGGTGAATCAACTTAAATGCTAAAGAGAGAGGAACTGCAATGCAGTTTAAATATATTTACTGTACATTGTCTGTCAATAAACAGGTATTATATTTTGAATTACTTCCTCTTTCCACCCTGTTACATACCTAGACATTGCAAGATAGCTTTTGTTTTTTTTCTCCGTTACCAAGATTCCTAAGGAAATGACTGTATTAACATTACTACCCCATTAACTATAGTCTGATTTTTCCAGATTTTATGATTTGAAAATACCTTAAAGGAAATTGGTTCCTGAGTGTGCCTGTGTGTCTCATAGAAAGGCCATCTTCTTTTTCTATCTCTTCTGAAATTCTCACTGGACTGTCTACTTTCTGTTCCCAGTCCACATGATTTGAAAAGCAAAACAAACCATAGATTGTATGGGAACTTCAAAATATAGTTCATATGATTAAATGGTCAACCTGACCTTCCAGTGGGAATTTTTTTTAAAGATTTTATTTATTTATTTGACAGAGAGAGACACAGCAAGAGAGGTAACACAAGCAGGGGAGTGGGAGAGGGAGAAGCAGACTTCCCGCTGAGCAGGGAGCCCGATGCAGGGCTCGATCCCAGGACCCTGGGATCATGACCTGAGCCGAAGGCAGACGCTTAACGACTGGGCCACCCAGGTACCCCTGGTCAACCTGACCTTCTAGTGGGAATTAATGGGATATTGTCACCCTGGCCATTACTTCCAACTTTCTGGGCATACTCTGAGTTTCCCTATTCCATTGTGCGTTCCACTAGTGTTACTAACAGGGATTAGTTAGCATTAGTCACAGGGATATAATAAGTTTGTTTTCTCATTTTGAAATGTATTTTAAAGTGGCATTTGGCTGTTTCATGTGGCCTTTGGCTGGTAACTCCTGACATAGCATCTCCCCACTTTTCACTCCTATGTAGACATAGGAAAAGTAAGGAATATGGATTAAAACACTTTTCTCATCTGATGGAGTTATTTTCACTGATAGGATAGCCAATCTGACTAGACTAGGAATGCGATCAGAGGCTTACCTGTGCTGTACCCATTTGACTATTTTCAGGAAAATATAATGAAATAAATCTCTCCCGGAAAGGCCTATCCATCCCACCCCAAATCGATTAGAAGAAAGTTTTATTTAGGCTAGAAGAACATTTTACTCAGACTTTATAGTTAAGAATTTTTTTGAATAAGTTAAAATTATTTGTACATATACTCTAAGTGATTAATGAATCAAAGTTAACAATTCATAGTGTGTAACCCTTTCGTTCTACTGTTCATTCCATACTTAGCGTGTTGGGCGTCTGCTGTGCCCAAAGAACTTGACCGTTTTCCATGGAGACATATCTAACAAGTAGAAATAAAAAAAAATTTTAGAGAAATAATATGTTTTATTTCAAAGAAACACAAACTAAAGGAAAAACGTGTTGAATGTTAATTTCGGGATATCTTAAGACCATGATACTTCTCTTACCCCAGAGGTAGATTTCAGTCCACAAACATCTAGGAAATCCATAGCTCACGCCAAGTGCTACTTTTACTTCTATTACTTCTGTGGTAATTTACCTCCAGTAATGTTGTTGCCCTGCCTCAGATGCTTATCCTCTTCTTCCTTTGGCTAATCTCACTCATCCTTTGAAAACCTGGATTAATGTCCTTTAAAAAACCATCCCTTCACTACCCCTCCACCTCTGTTAAGCTGTACTAGACTCTCAAGTAAACATTACAGTTACCACCCATCTCAGATTATTTGTCATAGTCAGTCATGATAATTCTATTTCCTTCTTACGTGATCGGTTCAGAAATGTGCCAGGTTGAATCCATCTGAACCAATGAGATGTGAGAAAAGGGACATGAAAAAGGAAGGGTGTTGTTTCAGTTGCTATGGTGATCCATCCTAAGATCTACAGGTTCTGTGACTCCTGGATGTAAGCATTGCTGTGCGCAGTAGGGCAGAGATATAAAGACGTGCTGGGTCCTGGAAGATATTGTTGAGCCCATGAGTCAACAGTCTGAGCACTGGCTGTTACATAAGACCATAGATTTCCTCATTGTAAAAGCCAGCTTCTATCAGATTTTATATCAGCTGCTACAGAAGTCATTTAATTGATGGGGCGGCTGTCTTCTACGTTCTCATAACACTTTGTGGTTCAGTTATTAATGTCTTTACCACTTTATATTGAGATTATCTGCTCACCTGTCTTTTTCCCCCCCCCATTTGACTCTTAGTTTTTCAAGGCAGTGACCTTGACTCATTCATGGTTTTATTCTTGGCATGATGCCAGAGTGTCTGGGATATGAAGATATACTCAATAAATATTTATAGAAGTTAAAAGAGTCATTTCAGTTGATTTACACAACAGCCCAATTGAGATGTATTCTTATTATTATTCTAATTTTACGGATGAGGACGTTGTAGCCTAGAGATGTTAATAGCCCAAAGTCACTCAACCAGTAAGTTCTAACACTAGAATTTTGAATTTCAGACCTAGGACTCCAAACCAGTGCTTGTTCTACTTTATCAGTGTCAGCAAACGCATATGTACCAGTGACGTTGGCATTGCCACGTCTCAGTCTCTTGCAATAGCTTTCATTCATTGTTTTTTTTTTCTTTTTGTTAAAGTGAGACTTAGTCTGAGATTCACTCTCAGTGCTGCACTAAAGGCAACCACTGCCAACTTACAGATGTATGTCCACAAGATGAAACCCATTTCTAACTGCACATTAAGCATCTCACCTCTCTTTTCTTTGAGCTGAGCCAACAGTAAGAGAGAGATCATCAGGTACAATGAAAACATATAGCCCACACATGTTTCCTTCTGGCACAACAAAATGTATTTGAGCCAGATATATAGTACTTATCTGGTTTTCCCTGGCAACTTGAGTTCTAATCTTGATCGTATTCAGACAGCTAAGCAGCATAGAATTTATTCATCAGACTGGATTGGGAGTAGAGAGAGAAGCAGATTCTCTGAAAAAGAAGATATGCGTAATCACAAAGGAATAGGTGGAAAATAGCTCCTGAGGGACAGCTAGCTTTTTATTCCTTCAGAGTAGAGGTATTTCTACAGGGAGGCAGTAAAGGAACTGATAATAACACCATATTGTGAAGTTGAAGGAATTTTTGAAGTTGAAGGAGTAAAAAGCAAGCAACATTCCATATACCAAAGTGGTCCTTAATATTGCATCAGAGTTTATCAAAATAAACTGAAATAGTGATTCATTGAGAGAAGGACATGATTTTCCTGGGACATATTGCTCTGGAAGGCAAACAGGTTGAAATTATAAGATGACACATTTTGGCTTAACATGTGAGTACATGTTCCATTTTAGTTGCCTTAGCCATGGTGACTAGAGTAATGAGCTCACTGCCACTGAAGGCATTTACACAGAGGCTGGGAACCTGCTCTCAGGGTTACTATGGTAAGCATCTCCACACTGTTCTGCAAGAGACGGGAGCTCTGTGGGTCCTCTGCTGCCATTTTGGACAGGACAGTTCTATATTGTTCTTGATTTTCCTGTACTTAAGGATATTTAGCATCCCTGACTCTCCCCCATAAAATGCAAGTTGTGGGGCACCTGGGAGGCTTAGTGGTTAAGCAGCTGCCTTTGGCTCAGGTCATGATCCTAGGGTCCTGGGATCGAGTCCAGCGTCGGGCTGCTTGTCCGGCGGGGAGTTTTCTTCTCCCTCTGCCCCCTCCCCACCCCCCCCCCCCCGCTCGTGCTTGCTCTCTCTCTCTCTCTCTCAAATAAATAAATAAAATCTTAAAAAAAATGCCAGTTGTGTCCTCTGGTCATTGTGTCAGCCCAGAATGGCCCCATGTATTTTCAGTCACCACCAGGAGGATTTCTCCAGATGGCAAAACAGGCAAGGAGATGCCCAGTCTTCCCAAAGTTATCAAGAAAAGGTTATGTTTAATTAAATAATGAATTTTAATTAATTAATTAATTTAATAATAAAAATTAAGGTGAGGAAATTTGAAGTATATTTTGAATGCATTACAACTAAAAGCAAACACACACACAAAAGATCAGGCTGCAAGTTAAAATTTTAGATTTTAGGAAAAGAGGAAATGTATTTATTCAGAAGGGCCAGTCAGTTCCCTGATGAATAAATGAGGTTTTTTACTTTATAAGATGTTTCAGTGGTTGTGGGAGAATGATGTGAGGGAGAAGCTTGACTTCCTCTTTGGAGGAATAGTGTGGCATACGGAGGTGTGTTTGTTGAGATAAGTAGAACCCTGTTCTTTAAGGAAATTGGCAGGGATGCAATCTCAAAATCATCTCCATCCAATATTTATCACAAGTGCAGTTGAGAGAAACAATCTTAGTCCAGATTTTAATCCAGTTTGCTGGATTAAGTCAGGGAAGAGTAGGCTTGTGTCCCTGGAGCACATACTATTGACAGCCTACAGAATTGTTTTTACAAAGAATCATTTATTGCTGTGATATCAGCTGCCTGTAGTGTGTCAGGTTCTAATACTCTTCCCCATAAAACTCATTGCCACTTCCTTAGAAGATGTGAAAGTTAGGTTCTTTATACTGTATTTATCAACATGCTGTGTGAGGATCTTTAGGAGAAACACTGGCTGGTCCTAAATCAAAGGTGCTTGCCCAGATATCTCCTGATCATATAGTCAGCTTCTGTTGAATGCACCTTGAAATGCACTGTTGACAGACTCCTATATTGCCTCTCTTCTGGATTCACTTCATGTCCCCCCTTAGTTTTTCTGCCTTTCTTCTCTGTCATTTGAATGTCTATAGTGCTGGATGTCATCCTCATTCCCCCACTTGCTAGAAGTGTGACCTTGAGCAGGTTACTGATCTCCTTGGCATCATAGTTTTCTCTTATGAATGAAAATTAGAATAGGACCTATGTCATGGGTTGATGTAGGTATTGATTTGTTCTTTGTCAAGTTCTAAAGACAGTTCTTAGTATGTGGTTACTCTGTTACTGTAAAATTGCTAGCTATTTATTATTATAATTATTATCTTTTATGTTGTGTAAATGAGCTGCCTTAAATACTTTATAGACTAAACTGAAGGTATAAATTAATAGACACAAAAATTGACTTCAGGCAAATGATTAATCTCTCAGAGACTTGGTGTCTAGACTCATGGGAATAGGGTGCTCTTTTGTAAGATTTGTATTTTAGTTTTTGCTTTTTATTTTGAACTAATTTTAGACTTACAGAAAAAAATGAAGTTTTGCAAAAACAGTAGAAAGAGTCCCCTTGTACCCTTCACACACTTCCCCCATTGTTAACATCTCACATAACGACAATTCAGTTATCAAAAACCGGAAATTAACATTGGTATGATATAGCTGGTTTTGAGGGTTAAATAAAATAATATAAAGGCTTAATGGAGGGTCTGGCAGCTATCTTGATTTTTCTTGGGAATTGATCTTGTCTGCAAAAGTAGAGTGTCTGGTAATGTTTAGTCAGTCTAGTTTGATGTTTGAAAGCATTGCTTAAAAATGATGATTGTAAAAGATTTAGAACTTTTGAACTGGAAAGTGCACACATAGTCCAAGCTTCAGGCTTAGATCATGCTCTTGAAAATAATGGCTTTTATTTTTTTAATTAATTAAAAAAAAGTCTCAGTAACAACACAATTTGCTATAAATCCTGGCATATCCCTGTGGTAATACAGAGGAAACATAGTGGCCCCAGGCTCTGATAGTAACATGAGCCAAGTGACTGTGTGATCGGCCATAATTATAACCAGTGTCAAGACAGGGGACCTAGACATTGATGGATATAGGTCTTTACATGCAGCAGGAAAGAACATCTATGGAAAATCAATTTCTTTGTTCTGGAAAATGACTTATTGTCATTTCTAACATTTTACTTTGGGCTGATTTCATTTTTAGAGTTCAAATTTGTTTATGGAGTGCAATAAAGATGAAAAATGCAGGTGTTCTCTGGTGGTTTTGATTAAAGATAATGGCACCTTCCACTTATATACTACTTTACACTTTTCAAAACACTTACTTTCACTTACATTATTTCATTTTACTCCTCACAACAGCCCTGCGTGGTGGTCAGGAATTTGTGGCTTACCCTCATTTTACGACAGAGGAGACTGAAGACAAAAGAGGTTATATGACTTGCCCGAGATCATAAGGCAAACACTTGTGCTATCCTCTTTTTTTTTTTAAGATTTTATTTATTTGAGAGAGGGAGAGAGCACAAGCAGTGGGGAGGAGCAGAGGGAGAGGGAGAAGCAGACTCACCACTGAGCAGGGAGCCTGATGCAGGGCTCGAGCCCAGGACCCTGAGATCATGATCCGAGCCAAAGGCAGACACCCAACCAACTGACCACTCAGGTGCCCTTAAAAGTCTTTTTAAAAATTATATTTTAAAATAAAATACATGTTCTTATTGCCTTGATACATAATATTTTATATATGCAAATATACTTTGAGCAAAGTCTCCATTTTGTTTCTCATAACTCTACGTAGTTTGTTGTAATACAAAAGTCAATGTGGCAATGAAAGAACAAAACAAAAGGCTGAGGTTATAAAGGTTATGAAGTTATGAAGTTATAAATAAATACATATAATTCAAAAGAGAGTAAAAAATTATTCCCAATAATTCAATTTTGGGGAGTGGAATGAAGCCTCATAATCCTAAATGCCTGTCAATACCTCTAAACATACTTCAAAATAGTTTTGGCCCATCTATGTCTTATGAACAGATTTCTAGTACATGAGCATTCTACTATTTGGCCTTACCTCTGACTCCCTAACTCCCTTTCCTTCTCTTCCCCAAGATACTGGTTTAGGAAACCAGAGTTTTAGACATCGCTAGAGATAGATAGAGAGAGAGATGCAGAAACAGAGATAAAGAGAGAGAAATAGATGGATATATGGTCATATAGATGTGGATTTTTTAATTGTTCCCCTAGATTACATAAGGACAGAAATATTGGTCAGTTTTTCATCTCTATATAATACATATATATTTCTCATATCACATATATATGTTTATATCATATTTAATAATATCTATCTCCACTTCATGTCCCTGTATAGAATCCCAGGATTCAGTAACTAAGACTTTGGAAGTATACATGTTCAGGAATAAGAAGATAGTACAAGGGGCACCTGAGTGGCCAGTGCATGGTTTAGGCAGATGTATTTCTGATCCCTTTGCTTTTAAGAGGCTAGAAGTCCAAGATTTGGTAAGGTGATTTGGGAGGCCTGAAAGGAATGCCAGAGTAACAACCACCACAAGTACCACCCCAGGCAAAGCATGAGAATCCCGAGAGAGGGTGTTGAAGGAAGTACGTTGTTATTTATTTTGCATGAGATAATATCTTGTGGTCATTAGGCCAGAATGTTCAACCAGTATTTTCTTTGTTGTTGGTTCCAAATATAGTTCAATATTCCCTGGTGTGGGTGATCGATTTTATTTTATTTCATCTTCTTTAAAATATACCCCCCATCCACACTCTTTTCGAACAATGTATATATTCAAAATCTAAGAATTTTATGCTAAATTTGAAAAAAAATCCTTTGCTTTCCATGGAAACCCCCAGGAGATTAAAGAAACCAGCTCTAGGCACTGCAGGAAAGGTCTCATTGCTCATTCTGTAGTCTTCAATTTTAGCACAGTACCTAACACATGGTAGGCACTCAGTATTTGTTTGATGAGTTAAAGGAATGCTAGATCTCCCTAATGGCACCATAGGAATCATAAGATTTATGAGCCGAAGGGCTCTTAGGCATTGAATTCAACCCTGTCATTATATTGAGATTCAAAAGCGTTTCATTTTTCAAAGAGAGGTAGAGCTAAGATTAGAATCCAGTCACCTTGCAGCCTGCCAAGTCCTCTTTCTACCACCCCATTTATCAGCAAATGGATATTCTGTTTCTCAAAACAGGGTTACTTTGATATTCCTGATTTTATGGGTTGGAACATTGTGGGTAGAAATTGTATCTGGAAATCTACCTCATCCCTTGAACAGAACATTTTCCAAATCATGTACTATGGGATATTAGTTCCAGGGCTTCCTAATAAGTAACCTGGAAAAATACATTCTCTGGTTAAATAGAAGTGGGGAAAAATAAGTGGAAAATGCTGCACATGTTATTTCTCTTATGGAAACTCAAAGTGCATCACTGTTGTAGAAAGGGCCCCAAGAAGAATGCCTTTGAGAACCCTACTTAATTGTGTGTCCTCAGGAGTTCCCTAAAATTGAGCATTGAGCACTTTATTTGCACTGTGCATACTGACACTTTCTAGAACAGTATTCCCAGGGATGACATTTTTGGGATTGCTGTCATCTACCTTCTAAGGTTGACCAAATGTTACCCAATTCTCTGCAGTCCTTGGGAGCAGCCTCTGTTTTTTATGCTGGTTTTTCTATGGTGAGATAGTCTGCAGGAAGTCTCAAACTTTTTCTTTCCCGCTGAAGATATTAGTTAAACTGAGGCGTCTGTGAAAAATGTATGTGATGCTGAAGTTTTCATAGGAAGACTAGAAAGAGAGCTTTGCATAGAATGACTATTCACCCCGGTTCGCTCAGTAAAACCCAGTTTTTCCCCATTGTCCTTCTGTAATCACAAACGCTACCCTTTTTCAGTCTCAGAAGTATCCTCGTTTGGACAAGTGTAATTCTCCCACGCCCAGCCCCACTGCATGGGCCACCATGTCTCTTCAACTCATGCTCACTTTTGGCATCTAGTTCACATCTCACTTTCTTCCTTGACCTTCCCGCATACCACATTCCGTTCTGACTTCTCCCATTGCTCCCGCACTAGGCAGAGTCACCCACTAGATATATGAGACCTGGGGGCCAGCTCTTCCCACCAGAAGTAAGGTTTTCAAAAATTCTTGCCATGGAAACTGGTTTGTCCTGAAAAACGTTTATGTTGGTTGCTAAGAACCCATGAGGGAAATAATCAGAAAATTAGAACAAAACAACTATGTATAAATTAGGCTCGTAACATAGTCCCCAGCAGAGGTCCTGTGCTGTCCGCACCCATCACGTCTACTACAGGCCCTGCTTTTTCTCAGTGCGCCTGGAGCTTCACCATGTAGGACCGAGTCATCAATGGTCTGCACTTCCTGGAGCTCAGCCCAGGTCTGTTCCATCCATAGGAGCCTCGGGACTTGGCAGTTGGGTCCTCTGGTCACTCGATTCCCTTCCTCTACTTGCCATGGCAGATGCAGATGGCGCCTTCTGTGACTATGCTGCCCTCATTGTCTGTTCCCTTCCATCCTCTCCTATTTCACGTGTAGTTATTACTACACAGCTTTACACTTAATTGCTCAGCTATATATTTTAATTTGGGTTTCTTTCATATAATATATGCTCCTTGAAAATAGAAACTGGCTTAATGATTCTAAATTGCCCGCCATGCCTAGCAGATCATAAGGCTCACATGAATCAGGGAGTTTCAACCGTGGACAGTATTTTAGACTTCATCTAGTTCAGCCTGTGCTGAACATCGTCCATCAACTTGTATAAGGTCACCTCCACGTGGAAGGCCAACCCAGGCTGCCAGAAAAGATTGTTGATTAATAAGAGGGGAGTAGCCCCACAATTAAGGCTGTGGAGGTCCAAATGACTGAAGCTTGTTCTGGGTTTGACTGACTAGCAACTGTCTGCCTGTTACTGTCTCCTCAGTTTCTCTCATAGTGGATAGTGTGGAGATGATTGTTACGAACTGTGCAAGCTTGCAGTGAGGCTTATGTGAGGCTGCGTATATGTCATGTGTTATTCAGAATCTGGGACATATCAGGCACTTAGTACAGGACAGTTCCTATCGATTGTTTTATTGCCAGTTCTGAATTCTTCTGTGTCCAGATTGCTTGAAGGACTGGAGCCAGTTGCCTGAGTTTGGGCAGCATGTTATGGAGCCTCAACATCATGACATCTGCTCTGAGCCATCTCGGAGGAGGGCTGGCAGTGTGGGATTGCCATGGTGATAAGGATTCTGCCAGCCCCGCTGGCAGCAAGGGAGCTTGCTCTTTTCCTGAACCCACTGACTTTGATGACATGTGGCAAAATTATCCTCGGGTATTTACAGCCTTGGTTTTTGTACCGCATGGCTCTTCTGGTCCTCGTTTCCTGGGCTTTCAGGGGTCAGAGTGACGACTTCAGTACTGACTGCCGGGAGAGGCTCCTCAGGGGCTGGCTAAAGAATGTGTGCATATCCACCACTTTAATTCATAGAGGAAATGATTTGCAGTTCACGATGTCAGGAAATCACATTTCTGACATATGTAGGTTTCTTCCAAGGCTTTCAGGGGATTACACCTTTTGCTTCGTGGAGAGTTGATGGGGCACTTGTCCGGTCAGCTGTCACTGCTGCTCTGGGGGACGGCTGCCCACTGACAACCAAGAGGCTGTTAGGGGGCTCTGGGTTGCTATCTGTCTCCTCAGGGCACAGCACTTATCATGGGGCTCAGCCAGGGTCGGGAGATGCTGCAGTTTCACAACCGCGCTGCTGCTGACGGGGGATCTTGCAAGCCATGCTGCCCACCGCAGTGTGCCGTTGCCCTTACGAAGGTCTTAGGGACCAGGAGGGACTTTTCTCCTAATGAGGGTTTGCTCAGCCTGCAGAGGTGCCAGTGATAATCTCAGCAGGGGAAGTCACTCTTCCTGAGAATGGCAAGCCATTTTAAAAGCTCAAATATCGCCATCCTTGGTCTCTTTACCTACTGGCCTGACAGGTATTTATTCGATAGAACACTTCTTGTCCATCAATGCGGGACTTACGTTTTCCTCCTCAATTTCATCCTCTCCACATTAGTTATTACAAGATCTCATTGTCTCTTTTACAATCCAAGTATAATTTATTTTCCAGAGTTTATGAGAATTCTGTAATCATCCACTTGTATTTTCACTGTCCCGGGGCTTAGGTGGGAACTAAGATGGGGCTTAGGTTGGGACAGGGAGTTGTTTCTCTGCTTTGAGCCAGCCTGGCACAACAGTAGGGAGCCTGGGGCTTGTCCCAGTTTGGCTGCTTTCCTTCCTAGGTTTCTGAGTCTAGTGTTTAGCAAACTCTGTGGGGTTCCCCCAACTTATTTTTCTTATTGCCTCTGGGCCTTTATGTACATAGTTCCATGCACTTGGAGCATGTTCTGTATCATACCTGCATTTTCCCTCCCACCTTCACTCAGCTCCTCCTCTCAGCTTAGGTGTCATCTCCTCCAGGAAGCTCTCTCTTGTCCCCCCATTTGGTTAACTATCTCCCAGACATGCCCCCATTATGGTGCGTGCATGGTCTTACAGAGCCCTCGTTGTGCAGACATGGATGATAGCGGACATACTGCAGAATGATCTCCACTGTGTATGAGCACTTTATCATTTACGTGTTTTGCTATGTCAGTTTTTAATGGCTTCCTTGCATATCATAGGACAAATGCACCATGAGTTATTTAAAGAATCACCTATTGTTGGATATTTAGGATGTTCCATTCTTTTGGCCATTATAAATAATGCTGAGATGAATATTGTACAACTGAATCTTTACACTTTCCTTAGGATGAATTCTGAGAAGAGTAATTGCTGCTGTCACTATTTGTGATTTGTGGGTTCTTACCTCCCACAGAATTCTTGGGATTCACCACGGAGTGGGGGGAGAGATGGGGTGGGGAAAGCCTCTGCAACTCTCTGCATTTATTCCAGTTTGACCACGGCTATATCATAAATAATATGGTATCAGTATATAGCATGTGTTTATTTAACAAAACATGGTGAGGGCAAGCAAATGTGTTCTGAGATATAGGAAGAGGCATAAAATATACTCTAAATAGTTCCAGTGCTGTTGGTGAGCAATCTCGAATGTCTTTCTGGCCAGCATGATTTGGGTTTGGGAGCTTTCTAGATAAGGTAGTACTTGAAAAGAGACTCAAAGCATTGGTGTGATTTGTATAATGGAAAAGAGAAATAAGAGCTGGAAGGAAAATTTGAAGTGCAAAGAATTGTAAAGGAAATGCTTAGAAGCAGAAGAGCAATGGGCATTTTTCCAAAATAGTGAGTTTCCAATTGCCACATGACTAAGAAACATCCGTGCTTGTTTTTTAACGCCTGACATTTGCACGCCACCTTTATGCTTCTTGCTTTAACTGCATGCTTCTAGTCATGTAACATATATTTTGAATCTAATAAGTCTTGTTAACTAAATAAATGCATGTTAAAATCGATTTTACCTTGAAGGGAAAATAAATATTTCCTTGTTCACCTTCAGCTTTGGAAAACCTGGGACAAAGGATGAGGAACCATAGAAAATGCTGAGTGAGGTCTTTATATTAAGCTAAGTTATTGGGCATCTTGCCTTGAAGTCTGATCTTGATGTATTTTCCATAGCTTAGAAAAGAAAGCTTCTTGTGTTTATACATGTGTGTGACTCTGTGTGTGTGTGTGTGTGCATGTTTACATGGGTGATTTTAAGAGGGCATGTGCTGGTTGTGGAAGTATTAAAATAGTTTACTGTTTGGTAAATGGTCACTCATCCGTCCAATGCCAGTGCCCCTCCACAGCCCACCCCCTCTCCCACAACTTACCAGACCTCTCCACAGTCCAACAGTCTGATGAGTACCCATGCTATACCAGTCATCATGTATGTGTGTGTATGTGTACATACATACCCCTGGACATTTGGGTATGTGTGTAAGCTGGATTGTATGTGAGTGTATGTTACTTATTTTTGAGAGGACTGTGAAATGGAAACAAGAAGTGACATGACAAATCTCATTGAAAAGAAAGCATCTTGAGGGAGCAGACCCAGATTTTGAAGGGAAGGAATGGCTGCCCGGTATTCTTGGCAGTACTGTGTCCCACCTTATTGATATCCCTAATGATAACCATGCTATTGGACTTTCTGTAAACAGAGCAGATTCCTATAAATTCAAGAATTTGTTAAATAAAAACCTTTAAAAAAAGGGGGGGTGCCTGGGTGGCTCAGTTGGTTAAGCGGCTGCCTTCGGCTCAGGTCATGATCCTGGAGTCCCGGGATTGAGTCCCGCATCGAGCTCCCTGCTCAGCAGGGAGTCTGCTTCTCCCTCTGACCCTCCCGCCTCTCATGTGCTCTCTCTCATTCTCTCTCTCTCAAATAAATAAATAAAATCTTTAAAAAAAAAGAATTTGTTGTTTAGGAATGCTAATTATAAAAACTAGGATATGAAAGTCAGAAGCCATAGAAGAGGAGATACATACCAGACTTATGACCTGCAGGCCTTGAAGCATCAGTCATTTCTCAGACCTAGATGGCAGATCACAGAAATAAACTTTTGCATCCTCAATATTACTCCCAAGTGTGCACTTTTTTTTTGCTCCTGATCTCTTTAGGTATGCATTAGATGAGTGTGAATTTTCAGCCTTTGCTTTCTCACCAGGAAATGGGTTAATAGTCTCATGTCACAGATCTTCTATAAAGATTAAATGAGGTAACAGCCAATGCAAGGCAGGTCCATATAAAATGGATATTTCCAACTTCTCCGTAAAAGAAAATGAGAGTACCAAATACAACTACACAAAACCCACAACCTCAGCCTAAGTAGAAGACAGAGAAGACCCAAACTCAAAATTACATGAAGTAGAAAAGTCAACACCAAATCCAGTAAGCTATCTTTAGCATTTCAGGCCTTCAGGAAGTGCAGGGGTACCTGAGGGGTGAGGAGAGAAGGGTATCTGGTAGGAAAGAGGGGGACAGGAGAGCTAGCAGTAGACCTAAAACTTTCCTAATGCCACCACAAGAAAGAAAGAAAAAAATTCACCCTGTGTATGAACATATTGAAAAAAGCACTGCAGTTCAGAGCTTTCACTTCTGGGAAGAGACTTAAAAAGGCATGCGCGATCTGAGCAGGAGGCCCTAGAAAGATAATGCTGCCTGGGGAGAAAGAAGTGTATGAGTATTTTTATTTGGATTACATTAATTTTGTGAATTAACTGAGGGAGAACTTCTGTCTTTATAATGTTGATTCTTCCAGCAAAGAGCGTATGTTCAAGTAATCCTTTATGTCTCTCCAGAGTGTTTTAATATTTTCCTTATATAAGTTTTGTACATTTCTTGTTAAAATTATTCTTAAATATTTCATCCTTTTGTTGCTGTTGTAAATGGTGTTTTTTTCTCTTTGTATCTTCTAATTAAATATTTTATGTATAATTGAAGACTATTGATTTATGCTAATTTTATAGCTTGCTACTTCATTGAATCCTTTTATCCTTAGAGTTAATTTTACCATTGATTCTTTAGGGTTTTCCAAGTACACAATAATATAATCCCCACCAAAAAATATTGCTTTACTTCTCCTTATTCATTTTTTACCCAAAAAATCAATTTCTCTTCTCTAAATATATTGGGTATTACATTA
Organism: Halichoerus grypus; assembly: GCF_964656455.1. Taxonomy (NCBI): domain Eukaryota; kingdom Metazoa; phylum Chordata; class Mammalia; order Carnivora; family Phocidae; genus Halichoerus; species Halichoerus grypus. Next base: position 103,609,911 of record NC_135715.1, read on the forward strand.
TTGTTGAATAGTGTTTCGGGCAGTGAGAAATTTTGCCTTTACCTGATCTTAGTGGAGACATCTTTAGCATCACCCCACTGAGAAAGATGCTAGCTTTAAGACTAAGGTAAATATATTTTAAGACTGTGTTCATCAACTCCTATTTTCTTATATGTTTTTTTTTAAATCAGGAATGCATGTAGAATTTTCCCGAATAGTGCATTGCATCAGTCGATTTCCTAATATTGAACCAACCTTGCTTTCCTTGGATAAGTCCCACTTGGCCATGGTGTATTATTTTCTTGATACGGCATTGGATTTTGTTCAGTACTATTTTATTTAGAATATCTGCATTAACATTGAAACATATTTTTATATTCTGTACCAATTTAACTAGTCTTTATTAGGTTTAGTTTTCAGTGCTGTATTCTGTAACCATTTGTAGAGCAATTTGATCCTTCAAGGCTGAAATAATTCCCCTGTGAAATCATACGGGCCTGGCATGGTATGGTTCCATGATTACTTTCTCTGTTTATTCTAGGAAAATTGATCTGTTTACACTTTCTATTTTTAATGACATCAATACTGGTAAACTGTCTTTCCCTAGGAAATTATCCATTTCATTTGGATTTTCAAATTTATTTGCATAGAGATTTACCAAGTAGTTTCTTGTGGTTTTTTAGAAGTTTTTATTTAAATTCCAGTTAGTTAACATGCAGTGTAATAGTAGTTTCAGATGTACAATGTAGTGATTCAACACTTCCAAACAACACCCGGTGCTCATCACAAGTTCACCCCCTCTAAAATCCCTTCTAATTAAAGAGTTCTTTCTTTCTTCTTGCATCTCATAGCTTAAAGGTTAACACACCTACTGTATAAAGAATTTTTCTTAAAAATGGGGAAAAGGTAAAAAACTCTATAAATTTTTGAAGAAGCATGAATAGATAATTCACAAAAAATATATATAAATGGCCTTTAGGCATATAAAAATTCATTCACCTTTATGCATGGTAGTGTGAAAGAAAACTATACTGAAATATGCTTTCTCACCTGTGAGATTAGCATATGTTAAAACATTGTAACAACATACTCTGTTGGTGAAACGAGAGAAACAGGCATCCCTTCATATTGGTCATTGGACTAAAAATTGGTATTGACCTTTATGAAGTGGAATTTGGAAATATCTACTGAAATTATAAATTAGGTACACTTTTATACTTTGATTTGGCCTTCCCCCGCCTTACATATATTTACCAAGAAAATGCACCTCCCATAGTGTAAAAAGATACATGAGCAAGGTTATTTATTGTGGCATTGTTTGTGATTACACATCACTGGTAACAATCTAAATGCCCATCCACAGGAGAGGTTTGGGTGGAAAGTGTTGAATAAACTATGATACGTCTGCACATTGAAGCGATATAGGCTGATTTCCAGGATGTATTGTTAAATTAAAGATGCAAAGCACATAAATGTTACTATACCAGGCTACCTTTTGTGTAAGAAAAATTAAGAAACACAAAAGAAAATCCAGAGATTAAAATTAATTACCTGTACTGTGTGAGTAGGAATTGAGTGGAAAGGATAGAAGGAATTGGGAATAGTGGTGGGAGAAAATGGCCCTTTTGTGCATATACCATTTTTACAGAACTGATTTTTAGAGCTATGGTAATGTTTCATATATTCAAAAATAAATTAAAAAAGCAACAGAAAATAAATAAAGCCCATAATAATAAGAGGGAGGTGGAATTAAAGCAAAATCAAACAGAAAGAAATTAATTGAGCTGTATTTAAAATGAATAAGCATAGTCACCATAAGGTGAGGTGGGGGAGGAGAACCAACTCCAGTAACTTTTACTTTAAAGATTTTTATTTATTTGAGAGTGAGAGAGAGAGAGAGAGAGTGCACAAGTGGGGGGGAGGAGCATAGGGAGAGGGAGAAGCAGGCTCCCCGCTGAGCAGGAAGCCCGATGCGGGGCTCCATTCCAGGACCCCGGGATCATGACCTGAGCCGAAGGTAGACACTTAACCAACTGAGTCACCCAGGCGCCCCTCAAGTAACTTTTAAACAGAGTATTTGGATCATACACTTTTCATCAAAAGACAGAAAAACCAAAATATTCTAAAGCAATATTGAATTCTAATTCTCTCATAAAAAGTTTTCTTTGCAGAAGCATGGGTTAACAGTTCTGAAACAACTTGATATTCATTATCCTATGAGCCAGGTTTTGCACCGTTGATGAAGTTAAGTTTCAGATTTGGAAAGGAGAAACCATGGAATGAGCACTGTGGTTTTGGTTTACAATTGGTGATATCAGTATAAAATCATGACCTTCAGTATGCGATAGATGATTAGATAGATAGATAGATAGATAGATAGATAGATAGATAGATAGACAAATAATGCCAACATGTAAAAAGCTTGAAAGACTTCACTTACATATTTACAACTGAGGAAAAGCTGGAAAAACTAAAAACTAATTTTCTTGGACCTGTCTGAGAATCAAGGCCTCAGAGCAAAGTGACATCCTAACATCTGGAGAGACAGGTGCATCTACGGAAATACAGCTACTGAGATCTCTGCACATTGAGCAGAAGCTTCTGGAACCATAAATAAAAAAGAACACATAAATAGTAATTTTGTCAAATTGCCTGAGGTAGAATGTGGGCTAGCTTGACAGTGAGCAATTCGAGAGGCTACAGTCTTAGGAAATGGGCCCTCGCTTTTCTGGGCTTTCCCTTCAGGAACCCCATCAGGTTCTCCTGGTGAAAATTGTAGAAAGATCCCCTTTGGCAGTAGCAGGGGGGTAGAAGGGTAGTAATTGTGAAATATGCTAAGTCTCCTCTATCACAAAGTTCTGCTCTCCCTGAGAAAACTCAAGTGTAAAACTTTATCCCAGCCTGGGGAAGGGAAGTCCTCCCTACTTCAGCCCCCCTCAGCTAATAGGGATGGAGTTAAGTCAGAAGAGGAAATAGATTAGGAATGCTACAGCCAGGAAAGAGGAGAGAGGGCAGGGAAAAAAAGGTAGATAGCATTATAGAAACACTGTGGAAGTCACAGCCCTAAGACACAAGACCACTAAAACACTGAGATTTAATTATAAGATTATAGAGTGGACCTTACCATCACATCAACAGGGTTCCATTATAATAACAGTAGATTACAACTCAGAGGGCTGCAAAATGCAGACTCTCTCCAAAGAGGAATATATGGGTCAGCCCAGAGTCAAGACTGAAGACAAAAACAAAGGCAGTGGAAGAATTTGAAGCCTTTCACATTTATACTTATCACCAAAATTAAACACAGCTTAACTTTTTTTCAGATTAACATCAATCCACGTAATAAAGTTCTGTTTACCTCAGTTCTTATTACCTGGTATGATATGTCCAACTTTCAGCAAAACCTACAAGGAATACCAAAAGCAAGAGAAAACACACTCTGAAGAGGCAAAGCAATTAGAACCAGAGTCAGATGTGACACAGATGTTGGAATTAGCAGACAGGGAAATTAAAACAATAATGATTAAAATGTTTAGAGCTGTAGTAGAAAAAATAACAACATGTAAGAACAGATGGGTAATATAAGAAGGAATCAAAAGGAAGTGTTGGAAATAAAAATCACTGTAACAGAAATGAAGAATAATATTGCCTTTGATGGGTCAGTTAATAAACTGGACACAGGGAAGAAAGAAATCAGTTAGCTTGAAGATAGATCAATACAAAATACCCAAAATGAAATGAGAGGAGGAAAAAAAGAATGAAAAAGATGAAACAGAACATTCAAGAACTGTGGGACAATTTCAAAAAGTATAACATGCATGTAATTGGCAGAAGGAGAAGAAAGAAAAAATGGAGCAGTTTAGGATACTCAAGAATAAATACCCCAAAAAGACAACAGCAAAAACACCTAGGTATATCATATTGAAACTACAGAAAAACCACAGATAAAGAGAAAATTTTACTAAAAGCCATAGGGAAAATTATTTTTTTTTAAAGATTTTATTTATTTGACAGAGCACAAGCAAAGGGAGAGAGAGGGAGAAGCAGGCTCCCTGCTGAGCAAGGAGCCCGATGTGGGACTCGATCCCAGGACCCTGGGATCATGACCCGGGCCGAAGGCAGCCGCTTAACCGACTGAGCCACTCAGGTGTCCCGGGAAAATTATTTTTAATTACTGAGGATCCTAGGATGGAATGCAGACAGTGACAAAATAATCTAACTGTATTAAAATGTCTGAAATGACTTTACTGAAGGGTGTGGGCAGAAAAGGTACTGACTTAAGTAACTTTGGAAATGACTGGAAAGTATAAGATGACAGGCAAAAAGAACTATGCATAAGCAACTCCCAAGTGATGAGATTGTTTTCTACATGGAGGGGTACAGGTTAACAATTCTTAAACTACTCTACATGCATTGAACTATTACATAAATAGGTTGTGGATGGTGGGAACCAGATGTCTCATTGTTGGAGTAGAAGTTTACAGATAAGGAAAGGGAGGAAGCTAGAATGATCCATGTAATAATAGGTTAGACTTGGAGACATCAGTATGAACTCATGTTTTGTTTAATGGATGGATATGTATGGAAATATCTACAGATATGTGTGTCTAGATACCCATATGTGTTACTAGATACCCATATATTTCTTAGTTTTGTCAGCTGAGAGGACCTAGGAGCAATGTCGTCACAGTAACAATGAACACACGTAGCGCCCAGACCTTAATTTCTAATATCATTCTCTAATTAAAGGCACCAGTGCTCCTTGGAGAAATGATGAATAATAATACATAAGACTGGGGGATAATGAGCCTAGAGTGTCTTATAGTGCCAGAAGATGAGAAAGTGTGAAACAGCCTCTTTTATACACACACACACACAAATCTGTGTGTATGTCAAAGGAATACAGAGGTACCCAAAGGGGCTCCTGATGGCCAAAGCTGTAACAATTGGAGCAAAAAAATATGATTTTTCATAGTATATACTCTTGATATGAGGTAATTAGAAAGATGTTTTATCTTTGTCTCCTTCCCCTGAGCCCCTAACCTCTTGTCTAAACCATGAGAAAAGTGCCAAACTCAAATTGAAAAATATTCTATAACATACCTGACTAGCACTCCTCAAAACTATCCAGGTCATCAAAAATATGGAAAATCTCAGAAACTGTCATAGCCAACAGGAAGTTAAGGAGACATAATAACTGAATGTAATGTAGTACCTTGAATGGGATTCTGGATCAGAAAAAGTCATTCAGTAAAAAATAAGGAAATCTGTAAAAAGTGTTGGAAATTATTTAATAATAAGGTATCAGTTTGGCTCATTAAATTGTGAATGAACATACCATACCAGTGTAAGATGTCAATAAAAGAAGTGGGATTTAGAATATATGAGAACTCTCTGTACTATATTTACAACCTTTCTGTAAATCTAAAACTCTGCCAAATAAAATGTTTATTTAAAAACTGAAAAATGCATACAGGAATACTTTGTTTTATTCTTGTAACTTTTATGGAAGTGTATGTCTTAGTCCATTCAGGCAGCTGTAATAGAACATTATAGGCAGGATGGAAAGTCCAAGATCAAGTCTCCAGAAGATTCAGGGTCTGGTGGGGGCCAGCTGCTTGGTTCTCAGGTAGCTGACTTCTCTCTCTGTTCTCAGATGGCAGAGGGGCAAGAGAGTTCTGGGGTCTCTTTATGAGGGTGCTAATCCCATTCATGAGGGTTTCACCCTTATGACCTAGTCACTTCCCAAGGCCCCACCTTCAGAAATCATCACATTAGGGATTAGGTTTTGACACATGAATTTGGGGGGATAATCTATAGCAGTATGGAATCATGTAAAAACTGAAAAATACATTGAAATAAAGATTAAATTACCAAAATATATGCCCATTAGAAAGCATTCAGCAGAAGAAATAGAGCCTGGATTGTAGAGAGAGAAGTTTGGACATTATGAAATGGGAAGCTATTGAAGATTTGAGTAGGAGATGTCAAAGTAAGTCATACGTTTTGGGAAGATGAACTGGGGACATATGGAGTACAGTTGGCAGTTCAGAAATGCTCTAGTCAGAAGGGGCAGGAGGAAGTTTGGGATGCTTGGGAACATCACTGACACAGTCTCAGCATTCTCTTCCTGTAATCTTAGGGCATCAGCCTTTGTTCAGAGCATTTAGTACACATTGTGAAAGCTGAAAATGTGTGATTCCTATCAGTGTAAGAAATGCCCATTATATGAATGAGAGTAAGACCATGTCTACACAGTTGTTGATAGCCACTTGAATTCTCTATCAACCACATGACTTGGGTCGTTTCCTATCCAGCACATACTCATACACACATGTATCCACATGAGTAGTGTGTGTGTGTGTAAGAGAGAGAGAGAGTTCAGTTTTTATTTTCAAGGAATAGCAAGTACATCCTTTATGCCTCTGTTTCTACTCCATCTTTCTGCTTGCCAGCTCTTCAATTATTTAGTTCTTACTTTTCATTATTTCTTTACCAAAGGGAAAAAAGAAAAGTGGAAATACTAATGAATCTATATAGTCATTTATCAGAAATTCTTTAGAGGTGTGATAGGTTCAGAAATCAATGGGATGAATGAATTTCTCCTGTCCTCATTTGTTTTCTTCCTTCTGGGATTCCTGTCTCCGCTGTCTGCCCCTCTCTCCCAGTTGCAAAAGGAGAATTTGAGAAGTGACGTTTTCTCCTTAAAATCTTCTCAGTGGTGTAACCTGTAACATCATGCCTAAACCTCTAAAGGGTAGATCAGGACATTTAGAGAGGAATGACTTATGTTTAACTAAAATCTGCTTACTGAGAGTAAATGGAAAAACACTTAACTAGAGTTCACATTTCCTCCACATTCCCCCAAGCTTTTAGAATCTCCACTTTCAAAACAATTCTGCTGCTACTTTCAACCACTTAACCTTCTGGAAAAAGGAGCTCAGAGTTTCAGCTGCTACTTTTAACCATCTGAGTGATGACCAGATAATGCCCCCTTCCCCTCCACTGCATATATGCTCTTCGTGTGGTAAAAATGTGTTTAGAAAAAGGCTGGGGGTAGAGGTTCTGTATGTATAAAATGGAACTTGTTTCCTTGATTAACTCCTGATTTCTGCAGATTCTCATTAAATGGTTGTATCCTCAACACTAAATCTTTCCTCTGCAATATATTGGTAGGTGAGCAGTTATACATGAAAAATCTTTTGGAAGGCATTTTTGTTTTATTTCCTAGACTAAAAATTTAAATTACCTTACTATTAATTTTTTACTCTTATTATTTGAATTTTAGGATACCTTTGGGAGACTCTTGTCATGGTTTCACCTAAGATCTTTTTTTTTTTTTTAAGATTTTATTTATTTGTCAGAGAGAGAGACACAGCGAGAGAGGGAACACAAGCAGGGGGAGTGGGAGAGGGAGAGGCAGGCTTCCTGTTGAGCAGGGAGCCCGATGCGGGGCTTGATCCCAGGACTCTGGGATCATGACCTGAGCCGAAGGCAGGTGCTTAACGACTGAGCCACCCAGGTGCCCCACCTAAGATCTTTGAGTAGAGGAATTTACTGGGTTTGCATTATCTATTTGAAAATAAAAATCAGAAGAATGGATAGCATTAGGGCCACTCACTATTCCAGTAGGGGGCAGAGCTGAGTTACACAGCTTCATCAGAGCAGTCCTGTGTGGTCTACAGTATAATTGGATAAATAATGACTATGCCTTCCCATTCTACAAGTGAGTTGTATTATACAACTTTCTATGTGTAGCTCTTCACTGGCAATGGTGAAAATGTTTTTACAACAATGCTTTTTTTTTTCAGGTTTTTACTTTCATTTTTCTTTCTTTCGTAGGAAATATATTAAAAGAGAATATATTTCAGGTCTTTTTATAACTTTAAGACTATGTACTATACAAGTTAAAGCACTTAAATACTTAAAAAGATAAAGATACGTATAACATCAAAAATAAAAGCTCCCCTTCTCAAAGTCCCTTCCTCATTCAGCCCCTCCCTCCAGTCTCAATAATCAACAAGGCTTGGCTTGTTAATAAATGCTACCAGTAACTAGAATAAGCAAGGAACCCATTCTCCCCTAGAGCTTTTGTAGAGAACATAGGCCTGCTGACACCTTCACTTCAGATTTCTGGTCTTCAGAACTGTGAGAGAAAAATTTCTGTTGTGGTAAGCACCAAGTTTATAGTAATTTGTTACAGCAGCCTAGGAAATATGGGTTTCAGAGGGTTTCTTGTTTATGGCTCCATGAATTTGGACTGGATTCATACCAAGAATTGGAAAATGCTCTAGAGACAGAGAGATTATAGACTGTAGTCAAGTCTCTGTGATTCCATCTTTCTGGAATCTTACCCTCCAGATTCCTATTTGACTCAGCAGTTCTATGATGATAGATGATTGATTGATTGATTAATCAATTGATAGATAGTGTTTAATTGGCTTTTTGTTGTTCTCAGTAGGATTGTTGGTATGTGTCAAGCTATTTCATTATAACCAAAAGTAGAAGTCTCATGTAAACATTTTTTTAAATTGGAATTCTCTCCATTTTTTCCCCAAATTTACTTTGTTCTTCCAAAAGATAAATGATCTTTACTTTTAATTCTTAAATAAGATATTCCCTGGTTTAAGGTATCAAGCAGTGAATAGAACAAGAACTCCTAACTTCTTGTAGGTATTAAAATGCACAAAATAAAGCTGTTTATTTTTTAAATTTATCCTTTCATGGATAGGAAAATAATAATGTTTGATTTTTCTGGCACTAGGATGAGTATTAAAGACATAATTTACATTTTATTTTTTAAAGATTTTTATTTATTTATTTTAGAGGGAGAGTGTGCACATGGGAGCGGGGGGAGGGGCAGAGGGAGAGGAAGAGAATCTCAAGCAGACTCCTCGCTGAGCACTAGAGCCCAATGCGGGGCTCAGTCTCACAACCCTGAAATCATGACCTGAGCCGAAATCAAGAGTTGGACACTTAACGCACTGAGCCACCCAGGTACCCCGAATAATTCACATTTTAAATAGGTATATTTCTGGGGCGCCTGGGTGGCTCGATGGTTAAGCGTCTGCCTTCGGCTCAGGTCATGATCCTAGGGTCCTGGGATCGAGCCCCGCATCAGGCTCCCTGCTCCGCGGGAAGCCTGCTTCTCCCTCTGCCTCTCTCTCTCTCTCTCTCTGTCTCTCATGAATAAATAAAAAAAAAAATAAAAAAAATAGGTATATTTCTCTAGTTCTCAATGGTGGGAAGGAAAATAAATAATATCTAATTTTATTTATCTGTTAATTAACATATGGACTAGACTTTGGTCATGCTTCTGGTTCTAGTCTAGTACTCTTTCTCACTGAAATATGAGATAAAGGAAAAATTAAAAATTATTTTAGTAATTTGTTAACAGTTAAAATAGTAATTTGTTATTAGTAGCTTTTAGGATTGCTTAATGCACTAAAGGACTAAGATGGTTGAAATAACACTGGGAACCTTAAAACATAACAAAGAATAAGGGGTGTGTATGTGTATGTGTGTGCATATTAGAAAGGATCTTTGAACTTCAGAAAATAGAATCTTATGCACTGTATTTCTCACTTTGTATTGTTATTCATTAAAATAAAAAGTTTGAACAGGAACTTTGGAAATCTAGCATCACACACACCTTTGCATGAACTTTGATATTCTGAGAAATCGGAGATATAATATTACATCACACACTCTCCTCAGAGGCAACTTTTCTCTTGCCAGGTGGGAGTATGCAGGCCATTCAGCGACAAATATGAGTGTGTGAGAGAAAGATAACCATAGACAATCTCAAGGGAAAAGGAACAGCTTAGAGCTAAAGAAACATCAAATGTTTCTCAGATTGGTAATTTGATGATAATTGGAACAGAATGACAGACAAGAGGTGTGTTGTTGAGTCCTCTGGGGGTTCTATATAGAAGACAGTCTGTTGCATGGCCCTTGGGGTGGGCACCATGAAACTAACATTCCAATCTGTTAAAGTTGCAAAATTTTAAAAGGAAAATCAATTAAAAAAAAAAGGTTGCTTCATTGTTCCTCTAAATAAACTTAAGTATGAATACATCAAACTTCTAAAGAAGAGATAAAAGAAAAAATTTATTTTCCCCATTATTCACTTGTATTCCAGTAGAAAATGCCTGGTAATGGTCAGGAGAACCATGGTGTGTATTATTTTCCCCTGGTGTTGTGGTCTTCAGATTTCCATATTTTATGTGCTACAATATAAGCTGTGAATTATTATTAGCAACCTTTGCATGTCAGTTTATCTGCTGTTCAGTTGTCTGTGTGAGATTGAGATCTGAGGTTAAAGAATTAGACTTTTTGAAAAATTATAATGGCATTCTATTAATTTTTTAAAAAGCAAACCATTTCAAATATGATACATTTTCTTTTAAAATATATATATAATTATATTTATGTACACATACATTTATTTACTGTATATGTGGCTTTATTTTGGTGTATTACCTACATAAAATTCATCAGGAAATCAAAAGTCAACTGAATATCTTAAATTATACTTGAAAATTGTGAATTGTGATATGTGGCATTTTTCATAGCTCATGAGGTAGTGATTTCATATAGAATTTTAGCAGATTTATGAAAAGGCAAAAAATTACTAAAACATATTAGTGATTGTAAGACTATGAAAATGGTTAACAAAAACTAGAATCAAGGACCATCAATGACACAGGACAAAAACCTTCATCATCGTGGGATACTGGATCTGAACATAGCATCCAGTTATTGTGTGAGAGGCTACAAGATCTGATGAATCACAAGTGGATAATCTAAAGGCGTTTCTTTGCCCTACCACCCTAATTAATCTCTGTTGACTCTGGATAAATTGGGTCCAGGTCCCACCATAGTCCAAATCTCAGTGGAAGGAAGATAGCAGAATGCCACTAGATACCATTTTTCTAATGCCAGTTTTTCTATTCAGTTTTTACTGAATAAAGTGTCAGTAACAGTGAAAAACTGAGATTTTTTTTTAGAGATTTCTTGGGGTTTGAAAAAGTTGTCATTATGCATTTAAAGTCTGCCATGTAGAACATGTCTTAAACTTGTTCTGTATGGTCCCAGAGGGACTCTAGAGAATCCCAAAGATTCTTCTGCCACCAACGAATGGAATTTATAAGAAATCTTTTCTGGCACTATAATGAAGATCTAAGTTTATTGCCACTGGAAAAAATCCAGAAATGAGGGAATATTTGCTGGGGATGTATTCAGGAAATTAAGGAAATAGATGGTTAAACCCAATCCTTTAGCACTTATTTTTAAGTTATGTAATTTTTGGTTCTTTTATATATTTTGGGGGTTTGGTACAGGCAAAAACTGTTTTCTCATTGCTATCTGAGAGTTCAGTAGGTATGAGGCCTTTACAGTGTTATGGTTTTAGATGCCTTTGGACATCACTCTCCAGTTTGGAAGCTCTTTTCCTCCAAGTTCATCTTTTTCTATAAATATGCAGGTGTATAGAAATAGCTCCAGATTGAAAAGTTCTAGAGTCCTGGAGAGCTCTACCTTTGAATTTAAATATTTCACTTTTAATATTATGTACATCTTAAATCCCAGGGAAGTGATTCTACAAGAGCTGTACATTTATTTTACAATAGTTTGCATTAATTCAGACCCTACTTGCTCTTCTAATACATTGTTTATCCTTGTGTTAAGAATAATGTCAGCAGTAAATTGTTGTCAGCATATTTCTCCATATTGATATTATCTACTAACTTATTTCCTTCTATTACTGAAGTAAATTGGCAATAGAAATCTGCACCTCTTCTGACCAAGAAAGTAGTTTAGATTTTCAACAAAGATTCTTTTTGCTTTTTTGTTTTTTGTTTTGTTTTGTTTTGTTTTGTTTTTTTGCCGGGGGTTGGGGGGCGGACTGCATGTCTTTCATATTCCTTCTTTTCTTTAAGGGAGAGGATTGTGGAAGGTGATTTTGGAGGAAGAGCACTTTATTTTCAGTGGCTGATTCTTAAGCAGCTGTAGACTTCTCTGTATCTCCGTCTTCCACCTACACTCTCATTTAATTCCTGCTGCTACACTGGGAGGTAGGAGACCTCATTAAGTTCTGAAGATCAGGACAGTATGGCGATAAGAGGTTAAATGACTGGCCTAAGGGCATGCATCTTCTACCTGGACAAACTAAACAGGGAAATGGTCCTTATGTTCCACAATATAATTAATGAAGGAGAAACAATAAACATAAATGAAAGTGTTTAAAGCCGCAAACACCCAATCATATGTAACCAGTTGCCACTCACAGGTTCGCAGCCCTGACTGCACATTAGAATTACCTGGTGAGCTTTTAAAAAACATTAATGGACCTATCCCCAAACAGCAGTGATTTAATGGAATGTGGATTGAACCCTAGCATCAATATATGTTTTTTAAGATCCGTAGATGATTTTAATATACAAACAGGGCTGAGAATAACTACTCCCCATGCAAGAACTGAACAGGTCCCATGTTTGAATTGCAGCAAGTTTTACTCTGAAAGACATTATGGGTAGGGAGAAGAGGTGTTTTGTGGCAATGTATCTGAGTGAGGGCAAGGATACATATTGTTTAACTTACTAGACACTTTCATGAGCACATTGTTTGCTGAGAGCCAGTACTTGAAGTTGAATGCAAGAAGAATAATCGATGCATTTTCATGGTTGGAGCTATGAATACAAATTCCCATATTGGGAGAAATAGAAGCAATTAGGTATGGGGAGGATTTGATCTAATTAGAACAAGAATGTGCACTGTTCACAGAAGGGATGCGAATTGATCAGGTGATGCTTCAGGAAGGTTGTCACTATTTTTTTAGAAAGGAGAGTTCAGAAGGGGAGAGGATGTTGATGTTAGGAAGGAATCGGTATTTATTTTTTTTCTGAAAGGAATGGATATTTAAATAGGTAATTTGGGACAGTATCAGAAGGAATGAAGAGAAGAGGTGGGAGGTGAAAATGAAAAGGAGGAGGAGGATAGTGCATCTACTAGTCAGGCGCACCTCCTGTGTTCTGTGCTTTCATATATTAACAGCTAAATCAGGTAGAGTTTATTGTCAACATCTATATATTACAAAGGAGGAAGTGGAGGCTGAGCAAGTTTAACTTATTTGCTCAAGGTCAGAAGATTAGAAATGGGTGATGTTATTGCTCAGGTCTAGAACTTTCTGGATGAAAGCTTGGTTCATTTCACTTTTCATTTCACTTCTCTACCAAGCCCCACTGACTTGGAAAGACACATATTGTAAAGAGCCTTCAGTTCATCAAGAACTATTGAATTAATACAGGTGAGGCAACAGGTGGTAACAAATTTCTACAAACCCCTTTGCTCTTCATATTTTGTCCACCAGAGCAGGAGTTAAATGGCTTTCAGGAAGAAATGTATATAAATAAATCATGTATCATAAAAACAAGTGAAAAGAGCATGGCTTTAGTAGTGATGTTAAGAGATGGCATTGAATGTGTAGACAGTTGGGGAGGTGGGTCACTTAAGAAGTGGGTGAGGGGATATGAACTCAAGGACAGAAGTCTGGACTGTGTAATTTTCTCCTGGAATTCAGTGAGTTCCTATCCATTCAAACCTCAGTCCCTTGACACCTGTGCTGTGAAGCCTCTTCCTATCTCTGCACATGTTATTGATCATGCCCTCTGTGCCATCATTGCTATTCTCAAATACTATAACACTGATTGAATAAGTTTTTGCTTACATAGCTGACTCCACTAGAGTCTGACCCTCTTGAAGGCAGGAAACATGCTTTAGTTCTTCTTGAATCCATAACTCCTAACACAAGATGTTTTCTCCTATTAAACATAAATGGATAACAAAATAAATGAATGGATGAATGGGCTCAGTTTTTTCACCAGTGACAAGTACCAGGTCCCACAGTGTGCCGGATTTGTGGCCAAACATGTTACAATTACATTGCTTATCTGGAAATAATGTAATTACTATTATACCTAGTAACTCTTTTAAGAATCTGGTCATACACCTGAAATTAATATTACACTGTATGTTAACTAGCTAGAATTTAAATAACAACTAAAAAAAATCCAGTTGTATATGTAAACTCATTTGTTTGATATTCAAATTTAAGAACTTGAACTAGGTACTGCTGGATTCTGCAAATGATCACATCACTATGATAATGCCCAAACAGTTACTTGATTTCCTTGCAATTTTAACATGGAAGATAGAGTAAGTTACCAGGTATTATCTGAATTCGTAGAAATGCTACAGTTACAGTAACTTGGCATGTGTTGTGAGCTGAATTGTATTCCCCCCAAAAATCATATGTTGAAGTCTTAATCCTCAGCACCTCAGAATGTGACTGTACTTGGAGGTAGAACTTTTAAAGAAGTGATTAGTTGAGATAATGCCATTAGAGTGGGTCCTAATCCATTTTGACCGGTGTCGCTGTAAGGAGAGGGAATCTGGACACACAGAGGCACCAGGGAGGTACATGCACAGAGGAAAGACTGGGTGAGGACCCAATTGAGAAGAAAGTCATCTTCAAGCCAAGGAGAGAGGCCTCGGAAGAAACCAAGCCTGCTGACACCTTGATCTTGGACTTCCAGCCTGCGGAACTGTGAGAAAATAAATTTCTGTTGTTTAAAGCTACGACGTCTGTAATAATTTTTTATGACAGCCTGAACAAACTAACACAGCATGCTCTTCATTTTTCTCTTCAATGATGCTGCTCATCTAAGTTCTTCATAGTCTATCAACCCTTCACTTTTTGACATTTAAGTAGCTGTTCCCACTAAGTAATTGATAAGCATAAGTACATCATGTCTAAGCACATAGGCATAAAATATTAAAGAGTTCTGCCCCATGTAGTTGGAAAAAAAATTTGCATAATTGGTGCAGAGATACATGGGGAAAAGAGGTATTCTGTAAAATGATGTTAAAATATATGCATTTATTTAAAATCCCCTATTGATGCTGATTTGAAGCACTTGCTCTTATAGTCACATAGGAGCCTCTATTTTTTTCTTTTCAAGTTAAACATTGAAAACGTTCAAGAATAAATCTCTGTAAAATACCTGTAAGTCATTGTCAAATCTTTATGAACTTTGAGTGGGAGAATTTTATAAGAAATTACTACGCTGACTTGGCTTGATGTATAGTAATACATTTAAACAGCATTTAAGTAGAGATGAGAGGAGTATCAAAGACTATAGCAATAAACATTAATTTCTTCTGAAAGTGTTTAATATTTCTCTTGTACAACTTTTATGTTCACTTTTGCATTATGTTATTTAATGAGATTATGTTCTAGTTGAAGCTTGAAAAAAAAGTTATTTCAGAAGATAGAATTTAGCCCTCTAGGTATATCAAGATTTTGGATGTCATATGGGTTTTGAACTCCTTATCTATTTTTCATTTATTCTTAGGGGTTTTTAGAATATTATATCTCGGGAGAAAAGGAGAATTTATTGAAACTATAGCTGTTTCTTTGAAACTTTGATACCATTGATTGCAGGAACATGGGTTAATTCTTTCTTAGCTTTTTTTTTTTTTTTTTTTTTACTTTTCCTTTTTGGAGATCAGCAGCTTGTGAAGGTGAACATTCATTGAGAACCTATTATAGCAAGGTACTTCCCAGGCATTCAATGTTTCACAGGTACCAAATGACCTCAGACATCTTTCACTTCAGCTCAGGAGGTGAGATTTGCATAAACAGATATAGATACTACCCATAAGACAGAGTATATTATGGTCCAACTGTTTGATATTTTTGCTCATAAAATTTGACATTGAGAAATAGCACATAGCCCACTTAAAACTATTAGCCCAGGTTGCCTGTCTCTTTCTTCACCCAGACTCTGCCCACCCTACACTCACAATACACACACACACACACACACACACACACACACACACCATCCCCACACATACACACAGGAATAGGTCATAGCTGTGCTTTGGATGTCTCAAACTCAACATTTTCTCAATAAAGCTAGAATTTTGTATGAAAAAAATGTAAAAAATCAACTTATTTAGCAAGTGTATGTGCATTATGTAATTTTTATTGTTAACATTATTTTATTTTAATATTACAATGATGTACCTTAATTACTTAGATGAACTTTTAGTACAGAATTTATACATGATCTTAGTAGAAAGACCTGTGTTTGAGATGTGGCTCTATCATGTGTTGGCTGACTGGGGACAACCCAATTAATCTTGTGCCTCAGATTCCTTGTCAAAATAAGACTATTAATATCTCTACTAATACCTGTGGTGAGGAATGTATGATTCACAGTGTAGGAAATTGCTTGATAAACAGTTAAGTGCTCCACAAGTTTTTTTTTGTTATTTTTGTCATTGTAATTATGGCTATTATTTTAAAGTGTCTTTCATGGAATTTACATGAGCACTTGCATATTATTAGATTATGAAAAGAAAATCAAGGATTGAAAATCAGTCTTCAGGCATCCAAATTGGAAAGCAAAAAGTAAAATCACCTCTCTTTGCAGATGACTTGATCTTATATGTAGAAAATCTTAAAGCCTTCATCAAAAAAACTGTTAGAATTGATAAATGAGGGGCGCCTGGGTGACTTGGTTGAGTATCCAACTCTTGATCTCAGCTCAGGTCTTGATCTCACGGTCATGAGTGCAAGCCCCACACTGGGCTCCACACTGGGTGTGGAACCTAGTTTAAAAAAAAAAAAAAGAATTGCTAAATAAAACCAGTGACATTTCAGGATACAAAATCAATATACAAAATCAGTTGCATTCCTGTAAACAACAGTGAACTATCTGAAAACAAAATAAAATGATTCAATTTACCATAGCATTAAAAATATAAAATATTCAAGAATGAATTTAACCAAAGTGAAACATTTATACACTGAAACTATAAGACATTGATGAAAAAAAATTGAAGAAGACAAATAAATGGAAAGCTATCCTGTGTTCATGGGTCAAAAGAGTTAATATTGTTAAAATGCCCATGCTCCCCAAGGCAATCTATAGATTCAGTGCAATCCCTATCAAAATTCCAATGGCATTTTTCACAGAAACAGAAAAAAAAAACAGTCTTAAAATTTATGTGGAACCACAAAAGACCTTAGATAACCAAAACAATCTTGACAAAGAACAAAGCTGGAAGCATCCCACTTCCTGATTCCAAACTATATTATAAAGCTGTAGCAGTTAAAACAGTATGATGCTGGGGGGACTGGGTGGTTCAGTTGGTTAAGCCTTTGACTCAATTTTGGCTCAGGTCATGATCTCAGGGTCGTGAGGTGGAGCCCCGTGACAGGATCTGCATTCAGTGGGAGTCTTCTCTCCTTCTCCCTCTGCCCCTTCCCCCATTCATGCTCTCTCTCTTTGTCTCTCTCAAATAAATAAATAAATTAATCTTTAAAAAAAACAGTATGATGCTGGTATAAAAACAGACATATAGAATGATGGAACAGAATCGAGAGCCCAGAAATAAACCAAGACATATAAGGTCAACTAATATTGACATGGAACGAAGAAACTCAATTGGAAAAAGACAGTCTCTCAATAAATGGTGTTGATAAAACTGAATATTCCCATGCAAAAGAATGAAATTGGACCCCTATCTTATACCACTCATAAGAATTAACTCAAAGTTGGGCGCCTGGGTGGCTCAGTTGTTAAGCATCTGCCTTCGGCTCAGGTCATGATCTTAGGGTCCTGGGATCGAGTCCCACATCGGGCTCCCTCCTCGGGGGGAAGCCTGCTTCTCCCTCTCCCACTCCCACTGCTTGTGTTCCTGCTCTCGCTATCTCTGTCTCTGTCAAATAAATAAATAAAATTAAAAAAAAATTAACTCAAAGTGGATTAAAAAGAATTAAATGTAAGATCTGAAATTGTAAAACCCCGAGAAGAAAATATAGGGAAAAAGATTTTGACATTGGTCTTGACAGTCTTTTGCGTTTTACACCAAAAGTATCAGCAACAAAAGCAAAAGTCAGTTAGTGAGGCTGTATCAGATTAAAAAGCTTCTGCACAGCTAAAGAATCAACCAATTGAAAATAGCAAGCTAGTGAGTAGGAAAAAAATACTTGCAAACCATATATCTGATATGGGGTTAATATCCAACATATGTAAGGAACTCATACAACTCAATGGCAATAACAACAATAAAAATAATCCAATTAAGGGGCACCTGGCTGGTGTAGTTGGTTAAGCGTCTGACTCTTGGTTTTGGCTCAGGTCATGATCTCAGGGTTGTGAAATCGAGCCCTGCTCAGGGCAGAGCCTGCTTGAGACTCTCTCTCTCCCTCTGCTGCTCCCCACCCCTTGCTCTTTCTCTCTCTCAAATAAATAGATAAATCTTTAAAAAAAAATAATCCAATTAAAAAAATAGACAAAGGACTTACCTGAACAGACATTTCTCGAAAGAAGACATACAAATGGCCAACAAATACATGAAAAGATGCTGACATCACTAATCATCAAGGAAATATAAATTGAAACCACAATGAGATATCACCTCACACCTATCAGAGTGACCATCATCAAGAAGACGAGAGACAAGTGTTGGAAGGGATGTGGAGAAAAGAGAAATGTCTGCATTGTTTGTGGGAATGTAAATTGGTGCAGCCACTGTGGAAAACAGTATGGAAACTCCTCAAAGAATTAAAATAAAACTACCATGTGTCCAGCAACCCCACTTTTTGATACATTTGCAACAACACAGATGGAGTTTAAGGGCGTTATGCTAAGTGAATTAAGTCAGACAGAGAAAGACAAATACTACACGATTGATTTCACTTATATGTGGATTCTGAAAAGCCAAACTCATAATAACAGAGAGTAGAATGCTGGTTGCCCCGACTGGGGAGTGGAGGAAATAAGGAACTCTCAGTCAAATACAAATTTTTAGTTATAAGATGAATAAGTTCTGGGGCGCCTGGGTGGCTCAGTCGTTAAGCGTCTGCCTTCGGCTCAGGTCATGGTCCCAGGGTCCTGGGATCGAGCCCCTCATCGGGCTCCCTGCTCAGTGGGAAGCCTGCTTCTCCCTCTCCCACTCCCCCTGCTTGTGTTCCCTCTCTGGCTGTCTTTCTCTCTGTCAAATAAATAAAACCTTTAAAAAAAAAAAAGATGAGTAAGTTCTGGGGACCTAATGTACAGCATGTTGACTATAGTTGACAATACTGTACGGTATACTTGAAAATTGCTAAGAAAACAGACCATAAATGTTCTCACCACCACCACCACAACAACACAAAAATGGGAATTATATGAGGTGAAGTATGTGTTAACTAACTTTATTGTGGTTGTCATTTTACAATATATATGTTTATCAAATCATCACATTGTATATCTTAAACTCACACAATATCATATTTCAATTATACCTCAACAAAGCTGGGATAAAATCAGCCTTCCTTGTTAAGCTTGCCTCTGTTCATTCAACAGGTAATTATTGAGTGCATACTCTGTGCTGGGTTCAGTGTGGCAATGAGTGTACCATGCTGAGAAAAATAGGAGCAGATTTTGTTGTCTTGGAGCTAAATAAAAAAGGAAATCTAGGGCGCCTGGGTGGCTCAGTTGGTTAAGCGACTGCCTTCAGCTCAGGTCATGGTCCTGGAGTCCCGGGATCGAGTCCCACATCAGGCTCCCTGCTCGGCGGGGAGTCTGCTTCTCCCTCTGACCCTCCTCCCTCTCATGCTATCTGTCTCTCGTTCTCTCTCTCTCAAATAAATAAATAAAATCTTTAAAAAAAAAAAAAAAAAAAAAGGAAATCTAACATCAATTCAAAAACAAAAATAAAACCCCACATGAATATAAAATCACAACAGTATTTGTAGTGATATATTCTAACATGTGCCTGAAAAGTCAGCAATTTTGTTAAATATTTATCTTATCAAATAATTAAAACCTACATTCTATGTAAAACAATGTCACTCTTGGATTCTTTAAGTTTTGATCCTGTTCAGTTTTAAGCATCTGTTTTTAGCAGATATCATAGTTTTATAGGTGGGTTTTCCTGAACTCAGTCTGTGATTAGTGGACTTTTTATTAATTTTATTCTCAAAGACATGTCTTTACTAGCATTTCAGAGACACTTAAATGAATGTTATTCTTATTTTCAACTTATTTTGTTTTTATTTGAGTATAGTTGACACACAATGTTACATTAGCTATTCTTATCAGAATTATGAAAAGCCTTCATATGGAAACTCTTTACCAATATTTGGCAAAATTTGAAAATGCTTGAAAATTATTTAGGGTCTAATTTGATTTGTCAATATTTTTGTCAAACTGGGTGATTGAAAATGTATCCAAGAGAAACAGCATGTAGCATAATTTTAAAGCAAATTTTAAAGCAAATTTGTCTGAATAGAGACCAGTGACTTTCAGAGTGGAATGTACTGAGAGCTATAGGGAAATAACAAATTCTTTAAGGTAGGCCTCATCTCTGTTGGTGTTTTCTTTGCTACCCAAAGAATATCACATTTGTCCTGTGACTTTTAGTTCAGAAATTATATTGCTCAGGGCAATCCATAGTCAATCATGAATATAAAGTATTTTCAAGGTGAGACCTAAGTCTGTGAATATGTAAAAAGATGCACTGAGTATTGAGGACAGCCCTAGGGATGAGACTGAGATGCTATGAAGAGAAGGCCTGGGAGAGAATAGCAAGTGATATAGAATTATGGCTTAGGAATCAAAATAAGAACTAGAATATTCTCCTTGATAGTTGATACCTGAGTAAAGGGTCAAGGATAAGAATGTAGTTCAACTCAGACCCAGATTTGTGACATCTGCCTTAGCAGAAATTGTTCCAAATTCCTTAAGTTAATATCTGTATGCCAAACAAACGGTTGTAGGGAAACCTTGTCAAGTATGTAGTAGCTTTGAAAGCCTGAATTTGAAGTAGGCTGTGAGGTAATTCCAAATACACTGAGGACTGTTAGCATATTAGGAGCCGATGAAGATTTTCTTTTTCTTTCTTCGGCCAAGTTTAGTGAGGCTTCTCTGAGCCCTCTTCTCAGCTAGGCCCCACCTTGGACTTCAGTCTCCATCTTCGTAGAGTCCAGTGTTAGCAGGAATCCTGCTCAGTCAGTTTACAGAGAATCCCCACACTTGATACCTGATTGATATCTGACCAGATTCCTCATCTTCCATCCTCCCCCAGGTGATATGTGATCATCCTGGCCTGTCTTCAGGAAGATTCTGTTAGGTCAGTTTAACAAGAATTATACTACCTTTTTAGTAATTTTTCTATCCACCAGCTCCCACTCTGCTCCTTGGCTATAAATCTCCATTTTTCCTTGTTGTATTCAGACCTCAGCCCGGTTCTGTATGCAAGTTTCTTTCCCCCACTATTGCAAGACTACTTTATTCAATCAGTGTTTACTGTTTTAACTACTGTCCATCTCTGGTTTCTCTTTGACAGAGCACATAAGCGCTCAAAATTTTCTGAGTACTTTTAAAATTTATTTTCCAGTGACATAGGTAGGTAGATAGGTAGGTAGGTAGATAGAGAGATAGATAGGTAGATACTCAATATCTGATATATAGCTGACAAATCTTCATTATATCTGGTGCTGTACATCACCAACTCTCTCCCTCCACTTGAATTTCTTACTAAATTAGCAGATAATTATAATATATAATAGCATAATACATAGTATATTATATATTATATATTTGATATTATTTAAAATTAGACTAACCTGTATAATATAAGGTTATATATAAGATGTATTTTTAGATTATAACATTAAGTTAATATTAGGTTTATATAGTATGTACTATAATACAGCTTACATTATGCTCTAATATAGTTGATACATACATAATTGATACATCATACATAGTATGATACAGCATATAAAATAGCAGATGATCACATGTATTATACATAGTATATGTAATTATCTACTAAATCTAAAACAAAAATTCACGTAGAGAAACAGAGAATGGATCCTTCATCCCCAGTATTCTTCCAGTCAGATTGGGTTGACAAAACCAACACTAACGCCCCATTTTGAAATCTCAATCTTCCTCCTGGAAATCTCAGCCAGGCTTAAGACCTGGAGTTGTTCTCATCCTCATATAAACCAAAATAGACACCAGCCATCAGGTGATGGTAAATGGCAGGCAGAGTTGGACCACAGAGCCAGATTTGGGAACACCCAGCTACCTAACTGCCCAGGCACACCTCAGTCATTCCATTAACCACACAGTAATGCAAATCTGTATTATATGTGAGCGAAATTTTTAGAATTCACTTATTGCATTAGGATGGAGTTTTAATATGCAGAAGCCGTGGATTCAGGTTCTGTTTATGGTTTTAATATCTAGGATCACCATTTATTTAATAGGCTCTATAATTAACATCAGTGCTGTTCAAAATTAGATTATTTTTAACTTTTTAAAAATATTTTATTTATTTATTAGAGAGAGAGAGAGAGAGAGAGAGCATGAGCTGGGGGGGAGGTGCAGAGGGAGAGGGAGAAGCAGACTCCCCACTGAGCAAGGAGCCCGGACTTGGACTCCATCCCAGGACCCTGGGATCATGACCTGAGCTGAAAGCAGATGCTTAACTGCCTGAGCCACTCAGGAGCCCCTAGATTATTTTTAATTTTTAAAAGTATAGTCAAAAGTCTCATCTTCTCTTTTTCATGTATATAAACAAAAAAAGTTAGACTAAAAACCAAAGTTAAATCAAAGACCTCAGCCAGTTTTATTTGCTCACATGTGTCATCAAAGCATAATGTCTGAAATGTCTGAAACAAATGCTATAGAAAAGCATTTTTTAAAGTTTTTTGTTGTGTATAATTACTATGATTGATATAAATGTGGATATATCAGATATACACCTAAGAAAACAGACATATATATATATATATGTATGTGTTGCATATACCCTTTAGAGAATATGTATGCTTTTGTTTTTAACAGGATAACTATATTTTGCTTCCTAGAATGTTTGGAAAATCAAGTTAACATAATAGAAAGAGAAACAAGGAAGACTATTGACATAGATTTAATATCAAAAAGGATATTTTTAATGTTTCTTTTATAGTAAATTCAGTCTCATGTGATGATAATAATAATAAAAATATATTTTATTTGGAGTTAGAATTTGCATGTCAGTATGGTTCAGGTGGGAGGAAAAGAAATAAAATACTAAGTTGAAGGCTCTGATTCTAGCTAATAACCTTATCTCATAGATTCTATGTGTAAATGGTAGTATATATGCTTTTCCCATGTAGGTGTTTTTTCTTTTTAAGAAATAAGAAGCTTTTAGGGGAAGAGAATTAAAGATGAGAGAATTAAAGATGAAAGAGAATTAAAAATGAAACAAGATGAAACCAGAGAGGGAGAGCACTGGGTATTATATAAAACTGATGAATCACAGACCTGGACCCCTGAAACAAATAATATATGTTAATTATTTGAATTAATAAGATAAAATCAAAATAAATCTAACAATATAATCATTAAAAATAATATTAGAAAAAAATTATTACATGTAGGCATTACAAGGCAAAATAAAGACTGGTCCCTCAGAGGAAAAAAAAGAAATAAGAAGCTCTTGATATTGTTATTATACCTATTTATGTACTTTTACCTGGATTTTCCTTCCGTTTACCATCTTCTCTACATTTGGATGATAAGATTGCTGAATCAGGGAACATGGAACAAATCCAGCTAAGAATATGAACTCTAATAAGCATCTCTAGCATGGTATATAACATATATGCAAGTCTTTAAAGTTCTGGCTTTGATAAAAAGTAAAGAGAGATACAAGCATTTTAACTGAAATTATTTTCATCCTTTTCTACAAAAGCTAAGGATTCCAAAAAGGTTATATGAGTTCTGAAAACTAATAGTGAAGTCCCTCTAGAGAGAGGAGTTATTTGGAATAAGGAGTTTGCCTTCTGGAATGTAGGAGGAGTGTGACCTGGAGAGCTCCATACGCCTCAGGTGCAAAAGGAGATCTGATGATTAGGAAGTTAGGACAGTACAATAAGGTTTCAAATGCTTCCCTAATAAACATGACCACCTAGAAGTAGTCTTTGGCAAGATTTCAACTCAATTTTAGGGGCGCCTGGGTGGCTCAGTCGTTAAGCGTCTGCCTTCGGCTCAGGTCATGATCTCCAGGTCCTGGGATCGAGCCCCGCATCAGGCTCCCTGCTCAGTGGGGAGTCTGCTTCTCCCTCTCCCTCCACCTCTCCCCACTGCTCCTACTCTCTCTCTCTCTCTGTATCTCTCTGTCTCAAATGAATAAATAAAAAATTCTTTAAAAAAAAAAAAAAAAAAAGATTTCAACTCAATTTTAAACCTTGCAAGAGGATAGGAGACACACTTAAGAAGAAATATGTCAAGACATTGACCACATTTGTTGTCTTCTTTAATCTCTTAATCTTTGTGAATTAGCTCTTTGACTACTTTTGAACAAGTAGAAATGCTATTTCTGAATATGAATATTTTTCTGAGATGCTGAATGTAATTTATCAGAATAAGGGTCTAGGAAATTATGCATTCCTTAATTAGGTTTTTAGATTAAATTGTGAGATAGGCCCAGAAGTACATAAAGATAGTGAAATTCTATTTGCAGTGTCAGTGTTTCAATATTCTATGAAATTAGCAAAGCTTTATTGTATTTTCTGCCTAGGTACTCAATTGAATAAACAGCATAATAAATAAGAACTCAAAGGCAGAATTTTGTTGAGGGGGAAAATAAATTAGAAACAGTAATGCAATCCCACTTATATATATTTTATGAATTTCATGCATTCTGTATTTGAAAGTTTGTCAAGATGTGCTTGGGTATTAAAATATAGATTAACATTGAAAGTTTTAATATTTTTCTCTGTTTACATACTTACTCCTCTGCACACGTCAGTATAAAAATTTCTGCCAAAAAGCAGTAGTCAGGATATTCTCTTCCATTATAACTGAATAGTGAAGAGAATTGAAGAATATTTTCTAAGAGAAACAGTATTACTTTCTATAACTCTGGGCCTTTTTGTATTTTGAGGCAAATTATTACATTTATACATATTAGTTTGGAAGAATGGATTGACATTTTCACAGGCCTGAGATTTTAGGTAAAGCAATGAATGAGGGAAACTGAACAGATTTCCTTTTCCACATTGCTGACATTTCATACATATGTAATTATAGGAACCTCTGGCACAGTCTGGCAGTAAGTGATGTACAATTACTTCTGAGTTGGACCAAAGTGCGCCATGCTACCCAAATGTCCAAGGATGGGTTTAGCATACCCAGCAAGCTCTTGCTAGTCAGCTTGGCTTTGGCTTGATGTATAGAACAGGTTGATGATTAGGCTCTCACAGTTTTTGAAATTTCCCAGGGAAAGCAAATGTGGTTTCCTGAGCTTTGGCTCATCTCCACAAACTAGATTGGAAAGTCACATGAGGACAGGTCTGTAAGCAGATGCTCACTGCCCATGGCAGTGTTCATATTTTTACAGATGCTCTGATAGCACTATCTAAGTTACCTCCCCCAACTGCTTCAGGGCAAATTTGCTCCTATGTCTTCCAAGGTATGTGTAATGAAAATTTAACTATTCTTTTTTGAATCTTCTGTTATCCTCTCTTGTCTCTTTCTGTCATTTTTGTTTTGTTTTGTTTTGTTTGTTTTTTTTTGTTTGTTTGTTTGTTTTTTTGCTTTCTGTCATTTTTGATTACCTAAATGAGAGCCCCTGTTGCAAAAGTTTCTATTTGACATGTTTCTCTTGCTATTCAGCATTGTTTCTCAGAGTCTACCCCTGAGGGCATGTATGCTAGTGGAATGTTACCCCAAGCAAAATAAAAATCCTGGACAAGTAAGTCCACTGCCAAAGCAAACAAACTGACAAATCAGATGATGCCTCACAAGGCTTTCCATAAATGCCTTATGGTATGCCCATTGTTTTCCACATTCCTTCTTAATCTTCTCCTATGCTAAAAGTCTTTTTTAAAAAAAATTTATTATGTTAATCACCATACATTACATCATTAGTTTTGATGTAGTGTTCCATGATTCATTGTTTGTGTATAACACCCAGTGTTCCATGCAGAACGTGTCCTCTTTAATACCCATCACCAGGCTAACCCATCCCCCCACCCCCCTCCTCTCTAGAACCCTGTTTGTTTCTCAGACTTTATCAGACTTGATTGTAGGTATCTACAATGAACTTATGCAAGATATCAAGGCATTAATAGAGGTTGGTAGACATACATTGTCATTGCCATTGACATCGTCATCATCATCACCAAAACATATTGAACACTTACTATATGCCTGTTACTTCAGTCTTAGCACACTGAATCATCACATAACTCCTGTGATATATTGGTAAGAATCCTTATACACATATTTAGATGAGGAAGCCAACATGTAAAGAATTGAACGAACTTATCCAGTAACACACAACTATTAAGGACTGGCCAGAATTCAAACCCAAGATTTTCTGCTTCTAAACTAATGTATTTACTCATAGTAGTAGAACTTCATTCAGTTATAGGAATGTTAGTACATTCCTAACCATTTTAAAATTTCCTCAGTTTGTGCCAGCTCTATGGGTGTCAGAAATGTCTCAGACTCTAAACATCTCTTTAGCTCAGTTATACTTACTTTAGTTCAATTAGCTCGAGTAGCATTGAATACTTACTATGAGAGAGATACTCTTCTAGGCAACGGGGATTCAGAAATGCACGAGATATATCATTTTCTTTGGTCAAGCAAGCAATATAATGGGTTAAAGACTTAAGACATTCCACAACTTTAAATTTATTGAGCAGATGTTTCCCTTCATTTATGTCGTCTCAGGAAAAAAGTGCCTATGTACAAATAACCTAATAAGTGCTAGTTTAACTGCCTAGAAGGATTGGAAAATTATTCTTCTAACCAGTGGGCCAGTTAGAATAAGATAAATGATCAGAAATATCTCACGTTCTTAAATTGCTTCCAAAGAAACCATGCCTTGCAGGCAGTAAATGTCAACTTAATTATTAATGATCTAATTAAGCATTTGACCTCTTAAGTAAAGCAGACATCCAATAAAATAATATTTATTTCATGAAATAAGAACATGTTTCTTTTTGGTCTCACTGCAGAAGAAAAAGGAGTACACAGATTTCAGGTGTCTGTATTCAGCTTTTATTATTTTGAGTACACAGGTTGAATCAAATGTCACAGTTACTCTTATGCAATATTTGGCATAAGAGGAGAATTCGGCAATGATATAAAGTGATGTTTGGATGTTTGCTTAAATTCACCCTTCTGTTTTGAAATATCTCAGCTACATTTTATTTATATTTTAAGCTTTACTTAAGTTTTCATTTATTGGCTTTTTTTGAACTATTTGAGATTGGTTGGAAAAATGACAGTGCTAAATTGAATTGTCATTATAACTAGTAGATCAGTTTGGGGAAGATAGACAAATAGAGATAGGGTTTATTCTACTTTAGAATCCATTCAATTGCTGAGAGATTCAATATCAATCTTAAGGTGATATTACTGAGGTAGAGTACGTAAAAATTGTAATAGTGGAAATCCATATATTTATCAACCTCATACCATCCGTGTAATTAATCTAGGTGAAAACATTTTTATTTGTCATACCTGCATATTTTCACCTGACATCAGCTTGACTTGGTTAAGAACTTTAATAAACCTTTAATGCTCACCTTTTAACATTCCATTTTTTCTAATTATTATCTACCTAATATTCATTCAGAGTTTTGTTTTTTTTTTTTTCATTTGTCTGGCTTTATGAGAGACTGAACTAAGCTTTTAAAAGCTTTCTGTTTTCTGTTGGATCTCCAATTCTGATGGATAATGGAACATATTCTGAGCATCAATGTGTGTGCCCTCTGGTCTATGGTACTGTAATCCTATATCTGAACTGAGTTTGTAAAGCGAATTGGAAAAGCGTATCCAGTCATTATTTTAGGATCTTAATTAATTTGCAACATTTTGGTGAGAAAATGATATTGCATGATTCTCTACAAGTTCAACACTGCAAACCTTCAGTGTAGTTTTGTGGTTTGATGTTTTATGATTCTTCCTCAATAAGGTACAAAAGTAGTCATTAGACACCTGCCATGTTCTGCAAAATCGAATAGGAACAGTTTAATAGCCAGGAGATCAAGTACCATAAATGGCATCAACAACGCTTTTTAAAGGAAAACGTTATGGTTGTCCTCTGAGAATAATAAAATCAGGGATATTTGACTGCTTTAAAATGTTGCGATTTTGTAGAATTCTTCTCTAGTACAAAAATCCTTAAAAGATGTTGGTGAACTCGACATATTCTTCATAGATCCCAAATTATGCAAGGTCTGAAGAGAAGAACTGGTATTAAAGTTCCTATGGTAGCAGGAATGTAATTCAAACAGAAAAGAAGAGGGATATACCAACTCGAGAAATAGGCAAACTTATCTTGCCTTTCTTATACTTTATTCAAAGGCAAGCTTCCCAGAAGCCTAAGCTTAAAAATTTGTTGGAATGAATATAGTTCACCATGGTCTGTAGCTTTCAATATGTTACTATCACAATTATATCATAACTATTATATTAGCTATTATGTTGTAGGTTCTCAGCTCAGGGCTTTGCATATATCAGATGAATTTTTTTTTTTTTACATTAACCAAAGAAAATAGGAGTGCTATGAAAAAGCTACTGTTATCCTCACAGTCACGCATGAACTAGAAGTTCTTATTGTACAGGTGAGGACACTGAGGCACAGAGAAGTTAACACCCAGGTGTTTAGTGTCCATGGCAAATAAGTGGGAGAGGTAGGATCTGAACCCAAGCAGTCTGACTCCAGAGTCCATTATGATATACTGCTTCTCAGTTAATGTTGGGGTTGAGAACCTGACTTTTGGGAATTGTTTCCCAGTTAGTGCCTGATGTCTCCATATGGACTTATCACAGGAATCTGTCAGGAGTACAGGTTGGGGTGCTTTCTACAAAAGCATAAGATATAGTTTATACCTTAAATAGACTAAACATCTTTCCCTCTACTTCTCATTCATTCCTTCATCCAGAATTTATTGAGACCTACTTGTGCTTGACATTGTGTTAGATGTTTGGGACAATCTTATAAAATACAAAGTGCCATCTTCATAGACTGTGTATTATACTGTTTGGGTACTATATAAATGTTGATTTAGCCAGAAGCTAATGTCCATTGCATCACAGTATATTATAATGCTGAACTCTTAGTTATAGCAGTAAATATTTGCCATGGAAAAGCTGTGCTTTAGCACCAAATGTGAAAAACTTATGCACCAGGGCATGCTGGTTGGAGAGGTCACAATATCCACAATTATGAAATTTTAGGTCCTAATATGTAAATTTCAACACATTTTTTGATTGTAGCAGGAAATGTATTTTCTGTTCCTTCTTGAACATTTGTCTTTTTTTTTTTTTTAAAGATTTTATTTATTTATTTGAGAGAGAGAGAGAATGAGAGACACAGAGCATGAGAAGGAGGAGGGTCAGAGGGAGAAGCAGACTCCCTGCCAAGCAGGGAGCCCGATGCGGGACTCGATCCCGGGACTCCAGGATCATGACCTGAGCCGAAGGCAGTCGCTTAACCAACTGAGCCACCCAGGCGCCCAACATTTGTCTTCTTAAAAGGAAATTGGATATGACACCAAAGTACAATCCATAATTAGATCTAAAATTAAAGTTTTAATTAAAAATTAAAAAAATTGCTTTGCAAAATATACTCTTAAGAAAATGGGGGAGAAAACATAGACTATGAGAATATATTTGCATATCACAAGTCTGATAAAGAACTTGTATCCAGATGTTGGTTTGCAACCCCAGGAGCTTACTGGATATAATCTGAAGCTGGCGCCTGTAAGCATAGGGCAGGGAGAGACCTAAGACAGAGGTGCGCCGTTCCTGATTGGTAGGTACCACTTTTAATAAGCAAAGAGAACTTAGATACGGGGCTTGTCTTGGGTGGCTGCAACATGAGATTTCTGATCCTGCCTGCCAAATCTTAAAATTTATATGGAGTTCTTAAGTGGGTTCAGTCACATATACTGTCTTTGTGGTCTCACTACCACATCGCTGTCTCAAGGCTGTGTCCTTGGGCTTCTGGGAGTGAAGAGGGCAAGCAGAATGCACATTCCAAGGTCAGGGGAGGGGGTGAGGAGCGTCTAATTGCCTGGGTCCAACTCACAGGTCACCTAGCAGTTAAGACTTCTTCATGACCTCCTGCAACACTCCATCCCTTGTGACCAGCTCTTACGATGTCCCACAGTGCCTCCTCCCACAGTGTGCTCTGAGGAGTCACTAGCATGGAGGTGGCTTCTTTGGCAACAATGGGGCCACACTGGAGGCAGATGCCAGATGCCACAGTGATGATACAGGCACATGCAATAGAAAACATAGATTAAGACACTGATTTTCAAAATCAGTGACAACTGTTTCCACCAAGAGCCCCTTGTTCCATTGATTTATTAAGTCCTCTAGCCTGGAGCTCAGATCATTCAGGGTGTCCTCATGTGATTTAATGAAGATGATATATTAGCATACTCCTCAGGTTGAACACACAACATTTTGTTTGGAGAACAGCACAGGTGCCTCCTTGTGAGGTAGAATAATGTCCAAGGCCATCCTGTTTGGGAGGACTGCTTTTCTCATTAGAGGCATTTCAGTGTTCAGGAAGGACAGACTTGGTTGGCTATGATGTAAGGCTCTCCGGTGGATTTAGTAAAGGCTTCTATATGTGCTGTAACATCCCCCAGGCCACGGGTGGGAAAGCAAAGAAGGCATCCAGTGATCAGATCAGTGGAAAACAGAATGTGCCCCTCTGGCCTTGGGGAGAGGGCGATTGGCAATTGTTAACGTGGGGTGGATTCTCTCCTGTGTCCAGGGAAAACCCAGGGTGCAGCAGCCCAACCACGCAGGTGGAAGCCACGGCCAACAGTTTGTGCCACATAACCACTGGCTCCCGTTCAGGGCTACTTAATAAGTACCTGGCAGCCGTCCCAGTCAGTGCCAAACCAGCCACTATCCTCTAATATGACAGAATGACTATATAGTTTTGGTGATATCCATCCCATATTTCTTGTACAGTTGAATTGGTTCTGTCTAGGGTGATTTTTCTGTTCCTAACATAGGGCTACCCAGGTGTTTAGTGTCCATAACCTGGGGTAAGCCACATAGACCTGTCCCAAATCTGAGCATAACCACCCATGGCTTTGATGATGATGTTTTTAGGACGCTTCTGGTCAGCAGTTTGATGGGCTGCCTGTGTGGTTTGATTGACAGTAGAGGAAGACCTGGGCCCACTGTTACTGGTAGTGTGTGGCACGGATTTCTGGATCAGTATTGGTGATAGCAGATGAATTAAGAGTACTGGTCCTAACTTGTTCTTCCTTAATGTATTGCTGTAGGGCTTTCCAGCCCCCTCCCTGGAGTGGCAATACCACCATGGCAAGTTGGCAAGCTAGAGAGGGACAGCTGCCCACATACTCAACAGTTGTGTTGATTCCTTTGTTGGCCATACGAGTGGGCCCACTGTAGAAAAGTATTTCTATCAGGTGCCCATCTTGTGACCAGACGCCATAGGAGCAGCAGAAGTCTAAGGTCAAAAAGACAAATATTTCATAGGAACTTGTATAGGAAGCCCTTCTTCTATAAAAATTACACCTGTGGCCTAATCCTTAGATGTTAATGTGGCAGCAACTTGAGGAACGTGACCTGGTTGTGCACACCACACATGTTGGCTGGAGGAGGCCGCATTGTCAAGTATGAAGAGATGGACTGGGGGTGATAGGCCAGACCAGGACCCTTCCCTTCTCCCCTCTTTCATGGGTCATGTTCCATTCCAGCTCTAGCGCATTTCAACAGGTCACCTTACAGCAGGACAGTGGGGTCCCAATGGAGATTGAGTACCCCTTACTGAGGGGTACAAAGTAACACACCCATCCCATTGCAGATCCCTGTAGATAACTCCTTTCTCTGGCATGAAGGGGCTTGGTGTTCTCAGCAGCACAGCATGCTGATCCACAGTGAGAGTTGGAGCAATGACTGTTTCCCGAGACTTCCATACACCTTCATGGTATTTGGTGCCTCAGCAGAGGTCCCCAGTCAGGCATATGGAACAACAGGCTCTACTGGTTGGTCATTCAAAAGTATTAAAGCTTGGGACAGTACTTGGGACAGTCCACCCAGTCAAGGCGATTTTACCTGTTATTAATTTAATGTGCTGTTTTAATATTCTACTTTTTCTCTCTACCAACCCTGCTACTTGCAGGTTGTAGGGGAGAAAGAACCTCTATTTAATGGCATATTCTTTTGCCAAGTCTTGCATATCATGACCTTCAAAATGTGACCACTGGTCACTGTCTGTTCAACAAGCACATCCATACATGGTACTCTTCTCTAACCCCCTAACGATGGCAACCTACTTTGCATGGTGACAAGGGAAAGCTTGGGTTAG
This sequence comes from Halichoerus grypus, assembly GCF_964656455.1. Taxonomy (NCBI): domain Eukaryota; kingdom Metazoa; phylum Chordata; class Mammalia; order Carnivora; family Phocidae; genus Halichoerus; species Halichoerus grypus. The sequence continues at coordinate 103,642,326 of NC_135715.1, forward strand.
GTCTGATGCAGTGTCCACACAAACCAGGACATATTTAGAAACTTCATCCAGTGGGGGCCAGGGCCAATACAATCAATTTACCAATCCCTCATCAGTTTGGAACTCTGGTGGATGCCCCCGGACTTCCTTGGCACTTGCCTTGGACCTTGTTGAGAATACACAGGGCCTGCTGTTACTTCGTTAATCAAGTCACTGTATTTCAAAAGCAATCTGGCATCCTTGGCAATATGCCATCCACCTGGGCACTGTGGTGGCCACTCTTTCTGTGCACCTAATCTTCTGTGTCTACTGCAGGGTCCATTGCTAAGGCTTGGACCTGAGCAGAACAGCAGCTTTCTGATTGTTGGGGGTGTCAGTCTCATATGAGCCGAGATAAGGAAGACGGTGAGGACTGCCCGAGGCTCCCGCAGGAGAATTAAAATGTCTTCCCACATATCCTGACCCCACAAGGGTTTATTCATAAAATCATCTACCCCTTGGCTTCCCATTGTCTGATCTGTAGGGTAAATCCCTTTAGAACAGCCTAACTGACAGTGTAAAGGGTTCACAGCCCCAGCTCATGAGTATTCACTGGCCAAACCGCTCTAAGTTCAGCTCACTGGCTGCTGAGGTTTGTTCTTGTTTCCATCCAGATGGTGTCAGTGCTGGGCTGAATAGGGATCACGATCCCTGTGGACAGACTGCCTCCCCTAGACCCATCTGTGTAGCCGCATCGGTGGGAATTTCCTCCACTCCCTCTATACAGGCCACAGGGGCCGCCACAGTAAGAAGGACAGGGGCATTTGGAGGATCTACACATTTCTAGAGACAGTGGGCTGGTGGACAGGGTGCTCCTCTCCTGCAAATCAGTTTGCCACTTAGCCAAGAAGGGTTTGAACCATGGCAGAGGTGGGTTGATGGGACATATTCTCAACCCACCCTTGATAGGAAGGGAAGTTCTTACCTTGATATGCTGCTGTTCCTTTGAGGGAGGCTCAACCTGCAGGAGCTCTGTTATACACTGCTAGGAGCTTTACCTCTATGGGGCATAACAGGTTTTTGATCCCTTCCAGAGCTAGGACCAAAATCCTAGGGGTACTCTCTCCTTCCATTCTCTCTGCCAAGGTGCCCAACCCATACCTTCCAGAGTCACGGACACATGTAACTCAAATGGTGGCTCTGCTTGAGAGATGACCAGAGCTCTACTCTGCTTCATTAGAGTTTTGTCTTCTCAAAGGCAACTTACTGTTCTGATTCCTAGTCCCTTATATGTCCTTTCTTTACCAGGTGGTATAAGAGATAGAGGCACTGTGTCAAGTGGGGAATAATTGTCTCCAAAACTCCCAAATCTCTGTAAAGTCTTGCTCTGACTCACATTTTTAGAGTTTTGATGAGCTTACATTTTATCAGTCACAGCTTCTGGGACAACATGCACCTCCCCTGACCAGATGACTTCCAAAAACCTTCGGGTGGTTCCTGGGTCTTGAATTTCTGTGGGTTCCCACACCCATCCTCTCCCTCACAGATACTCCAGCAAAGCCTGCAGGGTGTCCTGCCACAGAGGCAGTCTTCACTTGTTAACATTGTATCATCAATGTCCTGGGTCTATTTTACTAATATGGGGAAGGAAAACGGGAACAGGTCCCATGATATATGGTGGGGCTGTGCAGGTAACCTTGGGGAAGCACTTGAAAAGTCCATTCTTGCCACTCTTGCCCCTTTCACATGGAGGTAAATTGATTTTGTGATGGCCGGGGGTGTATTGGGAAAGGCATTTGCCAGGACAGCATGGTGCACTCCTATGACCCTGGCAAAGGCATCTCAAATAGTGGCAGTGGTGGGCACAGCTGCATGCATAGGTGACATTATCTTGTTCAATTCTTGGTAGTCTGAGAAAAAAAAAAAACTTGGTAGTTTTTTACCAGCTGTACCAGGCTATTGAAAGAACTATGGACAGGATGTACAACAATCATTCAGTGCAGTTCTTAGATAGTTTCTCCGACCTCCTTATGCCCCCAGGCAATTTATATTGTGTGACAATTACCACTGTTTGTGGGGATGGCAGGCTTACTGGCTGCCAGTTGGCATTTCCTCTTAACACTGGTTTGATGACTCTAACCCTGGGGTGGAATTCACTGATAGAGGTCTGCAGAGTTTGACCTTGTAAGATATCAGTGCCCAATATATTCTCTGGTATTGGAGAGATAAAAGCCTCATATGGGGGGGGGGGGTGAGTTGAGAGAATGTCCAATCTGCAGTGTCAAAAGGACCTTCCTGACTATAACTTTTTGTCCTCCCTTTTGATGGCACTGAAGGACCAGAAAACTTCTGAGGGTTATCGTGTATTAGAGTATATGCGGCTCCTATATCCTCCATACCTGTCACCTTTTGTGTATTTCTGGAGGACTAGTGAATACTGAACTCAACATGAGGTCTCCAGTCTCCTCCAGTGGCTCTCACCTGGAGGCAGTCTTGGTCTGCATCCTATCCCCAGGACATGGGAGGCACTCACACCAAACAGGACTATATCTCTGAGGCCTCTGCTGGAGCAGGTCAGGCATCATGGGTGGTAGGGGTAGATGGGGCAGGTCTGAACTATTGTCCAGGTTTTAAGGCTTTCCATAGGCCAACCAACACAGCATTAGGTTGTCAGTCTATCTGTTTACATGAGGGCCCTGCAGCAATGAGGTCATTGCTTTAGGGTTATCTTTGCCTGACCCTTTACAGCCAAGTGGGATAGCCTGTTGGCATTCTGAACTCCCTCTGTCTTGGGTCTTCTCCAGAGCTCATGTGCATTCCTGGAATTTGTCACTTCCCACCAGATCAGCAGTGGATTGCTCAACACCATAAATGTCTTGTCTTACAACTGGGCTCAGCATGTATATCAGTGTCTCATACCAGGTACTGGGGGCAGACTGGAGTATCTTAGCTTTCATTCCTGTAGTGAATGTGGCCTGATCAGGACAGGGTGGAGATGGCATGTCTCATTCCCAACCCCCCAAGAATTTGTTGTACCTCCCTTATAGATTTTCCTCATTGGGCCAAGCCTCGGTGCAGGGTAGAATCATCCAATGTATGAGGGAGTGAGTACCTTGAATCCTCCTACTTCCATGCAGGTGCTGCCAGAAGGCAGGATGTATGGGATGTTTTACATTATCTCTCTCTTTTTTCTGCCCTGTGGAGAAATGCTGTGGTGCCCTGTATCCCATAACTGCACTAACCACGTCTGGACACTTTCCCTGGCTTTTCATTGGAACTTGGCAGCTGTATCAGTAAGGTTAGTAGGCATATATTCTCTCATCAGGAATGTTTCCTGAATTGGGGGCTGCCCCACTGCCTGGGGTGGCCGTTGCTATGCTTTTGCTTTCCTTTGTATCAGTGGTCAGAGGGCATGGGACATTCCCCCGTTCACTGTCAATCACAACATCCCCCTCTTCATTCTCCTCTTTTCCCAGGGATTCCACCACTTAGCATCCCAATCAGGCTTTGTCACAAGTGCTTGGACTTTAACTGCAGCAGGTTTTGCCCTCCTAGCTTTGCAGAAGGGCACGCTAAGGTCTCCAGCTGATGATCCTGCTCCCCCACCTTGTCGGCCATCCCCGAAGCCGGTAGAGTATCAGATGACCATCCATCCTTCTGTATCCTCAGCTCTTCCTCCAACTCCAGAACCCGAGCTGCAGCCTCTAGTGGGGCCTCAGTGGCAAGCCGAACTGCACACAGTAGAGGCCAGCCCACCGTAGCACCCTTTGTTCTCTTCTGAGCTGCAGTGCGCTGTGCACAGATCTCACACAGGGGTGTTAAAAAATCACCCCTGTTGTCTCATAATAGTCCACAAGCATCTGATATATGGGCCCCTCCTCCTCACATAGAGGTTGATGGCCAACTCATGCAGATGCCTGCTTCCTGGCTGGCTCACCAACTATTAGTTCACAAGCTCCTTGGGGCTTCTCAGGTGTGATCTGAAATTGGCCCCCATATGTGGAGGGCAGGAAGAGATGGAAGAAGGAGGAAGACCACTTCGGATTGGTAGGCGGTAGGTTTAATGAGTGAGGGACCTTACATACAAGGTTTGTTTTGGGCAGCTACAAGATGAGTAGATTTATACACCTGCCTGCCAAATCTTTAAAGTTTATATAGAGGCCTTAAATGGGTTGGTTCAGTCATGTATTCAGTCCAGATGGTCTCAATACTGCATCAGTATCGCAAAGCCATGTTTTTGGGTCAGCCTCTGGGAAAGGGAAAGGCAAGTGGAATGCATATTCCAAGGACAAGGGAGGGAGTGAGGAGCCTCTGATCGTATGGGTCCAGCTCACTGGTCTACCAGTGGTCACATCCTCTCAATTCCAGACTTTATAAAGAACTCTCAAAACCTAACAATATGAAAACAAACAACCTGTTTTAGTCAACTTTGGTTGCTTTGGCAAAACTAGATAAGGTGGCTTAGACAAGGGACATTTATTTCTCACAGTTCTGGAAGTCCAAGATCAAGATGCCTGCATATCTGGTATCTGGGGAGGACCTGCTCCTTGGCTTGGAGACAGACACCTTCTTACCATGTGCTCTTCTTTTTCTTCTTATAAGGACACTGATCTTATCATGAGGGTTCCCCTTGTCATGAAAATCTAAGCTTAATTTTCTTCTAGAGGCCCCACTTCCAATACCATCACATTGTGGGTTCAGTATATGAATTTTGAAGGAACACAAACATTCAGTTTACAGCAAAACCCAATTACAAAATGAGTCAAGGATTTGAATGCACACTTTACCAATGAAAATATAGAGAAGACAAAAAAGCACACGAAAAGATGTTCAACATCATTAGCCATTAAGAAAATGTAAATCAACATTTCAGTGTAATCTCACTGTACCCCTATAAGAATGATGAAAATTAAACACCAAAAAATATGGTCCTATCAAGCATTGGTAAGAATGCAGAGCAACTAGAATCTCCATACATTGTTGATGGGAAGGCAAAATGGTATGGCCATTTTGGAAAATAGCTTGGCAGTTTCTTATAAAATCTACACTTACATATCACCCAGTGTTACAATGAACACCTAATTATTTATGCCCCCCAATGAACTTATATTCATATAAAAATCTATGTGAATCTGTTCATAATCACCAAAATGTGGAAACAACCCAAATGTCCTTCAGCAGGGGGAAGGGATAAACAAAATGTGCTACATCCATACAATGGAATGCTACTCAGATCAAAAATAAATAAATAAATAAATAAAAAATAAATAAATAAATTATTGATACAAGCAATAACATGGTTGGCCCTCAAATGCACTTTGTTACAAAGACTACATGCTGTATAACTCCATTTTTTTTATGACATTCTGGGGGGAGAAAAGCAAAACTATAGAGACAAAGAACAAATCAATGATTTCCAGGGATTAGGATTGCTGGGGACAGATTGACCCCAGAAGGGCAGCACAAGGATATGTTTGTGTTGATAGAACTGTTCTGTATCATGATAATGGTAGTCAGTACAAGGCTCTATGCATTTGCGAAAACCCATTGAACTGTACAATACAGAGGGAATTTTATTGTTTGTAAATTAAAAAGTTTGTGGATAATGATAAATAATGAAAAAACCCACACATTGGCAAGTTTTCTCGTGTGAGTACCTTAATGAAGTTCATTTCCCTTGACTTTGTTTTTCCATTTCTCAAAATTTATTCTTAGGAAATCAATCAATGTTATGGTCAAGAATATTCTTTGCAGTGATATTTGTCACAGAGAAATTGAAAACATCTTAATTGTGCAATGATAATGAGATAGCTGAATAAATTATATTTCTTGTTTACAGGCATTCAAATTATGTTTCTGAAGGTTAATTATATAGAAAGAAATGATCATCCTTCACTGCTGTACTATCAGTTTACTCTATTGACTTACCCAGTTTAACTTAAAAATATTGGTTCTCAAATATTTGCAAACCTCTAGACAACTTGAAGTACTTTCTAAAGGTCTACCACATATTCAAGCTGGTCCAGATCCTTTTCTGAATAGCTAGATATATAAATAGACAGGTAGATAGACAGACAGACAAAATGAATAATATTGTTTCTGCCTTTATACTCATTTCAGTTCCTCTTTTATTTTTCTAGCTAAGACAAAATTAGGATAGAGAATAGAGATAGTATCTTTGATCTGAATCATTTTTCTATTTGGGATATCCTTTATCCTCATTTTCACCAATAATAAAAAGGCACATTATATATAAATGGTGCTTTGCAATTTCCAAAGTATTATTTTACATTAGCCTCTTTGATCTATCACCAGACCGAATAATATAATCAGGGATGATAGCAGTGCCCCTCCTACCACTTATCCAAGGCATCCGAAGCCTAAAAAAAGTCTAACAGTTCTCTAGGGCCACATTTTGGTTAGGCGTTTAAGGCAGAACTCAAATCCAGACGTCACAACTTCTCATTAAATATTCTATTCTTTATAAGTCACTGTTTATTTACTTCAAGATTTTCCCTTTTGAAGAAGCATGTCCTACATTATATATTCCATTATTATCATTCTGGATTCATCTTGTACAAAATATAGAGAATCTCTATAAATTCTCATGACAAACAGTTTCTCTACTAAATGGATGTCATCAGATTGTGTTTTGAGATGTAACAGTGTGCTTTTTTTTTCATTGTGGACAAGACCCATTCCCCCACATCACCTGATTTCTGAGCTATCCACTGTGTCCAAAAGATCAAGTTTATTAGACCTTGAATGCAAACAAATAGTGTAAGTCAGTGCCCCAAAATGGCATTTGAAGCTCTTTTCATGAGAACAATAATCCTGAAAGCCAGGATTCATATGCAAGAGCCAGGCATGTGGGAGAGAAGTGTTTTGTAAATTCCAAATAGCTCCCTGTAGATATCAAGATGGGAAGCCAAAGGACTCTATAGAGCTTTAGCATCAGCCAGAGTTCTACATTGGCCAGTTTCCTGGGCCAGAAAGGAGGAGCCTAGAGAGGATATCAAGAGAAGGTACACAGATGAGTTTCCCTGCCCCCCCTTCTTTTGCAAATGAAATATTGGGCTGTGAAAATGAAAACTATGGATGTTTCAGGTAGGTTAAAGGGAAAGAAAAAGCAGAGGGACTGTTCCCTTGTTTGACACTTTGGGAAGCAACTATGCACACACGGTTCCCTGCACCACACATATAGGAATGGGGCTGCAACAGTGAGATGATGGTGTACTGTGTTTAGGCACAGAATGGACACCAGAGCTCACCACTTACCACCCTCCCAATCTGGTCTCCCTGGGCCTATTTAGGACATGGGGGCATCCCAAAATCCCTGTATGCCCCAGTGTGGGATGTGGAAGTGTTGACTGCCCCGGGAAAGTGGACACAGCTTGGAGTCAGGTCTAGATGAGTATGAAGTATGTGGACTAGAAAATCAGAAGCTATATCGGAGACCCTGGAAATTAACAGTAGAGCAGGTTCATCTTTAAAAACTAGGTACTGATATACCAAGACCAAGTCAATGGGAATATTTCAGTAGGAACTTTAAATGGCTATATCTATGTTTCCCCATCCCTTCCCAATTCCTGTCTGTCTTCGACTACCAACCAGAAATTGGGGCTTGTGAGCAAATTGATGTCATTTTTAGAAAAAAAAAAAAAAGTTATTTTCCAAGGTCCAGTTTCCAAGGTCCATGTCAAAAACAGTACTATATAGTAATTTTTCCCCATACCTAAGATGTAATGAGTAATTTTCAAACCTTTTACACACACACATGAAATAGTGGTTACTTTCTCCTGGAACATGTGAGTAAGCCCAAGGAAATGTGACATTTCGTTGCCAAGACATGTTGTTAGATTTTAGTTTGTTTTTTGTTTTTTCTTTGAGCAATTTTAGTTTGTTTCTAGTGTTTCTACTCTTTTGCATTTTCTCTCACCCTGAGTAACACTTAGTACAGTACTCATGACCTAAAGGTATTGTAATCCTCTACACTTGACTGACTCTACTGGATCAGGCCTGTGTAGCCACGTACATAAATTGTCCTGACAGTGGGTAAAAGATAAAGGAGTGTCAATGAAGCATCATGTTTAAGAAATAGGCTCTAGAACTTCATTGCCCAGGTCCAAATTCAAGCTCTACTATTTTACTTGTGTTTGTCCTTGGTCAGGTTGTTTTACTTCTCTAAGACTCAATATGGTTGTGTCTAGGATGAGCATAATGATAGTTCTTACCTCATAGTATTGTTGTGACGTTTAAATGAGCTGATACGTGTAATTCACTTAGAGTAATAACTGACATCTGCTACATATGGTGCATGAGTTTACTGTTACTAATGCTTTGAGGATTACATGAGTTAATAACTACATGTAAAATGTGAGATTGTGCTGGGCACATTCTAAGCGATCAAAGTGTTAGCCTCTCTGATGATGTTATTATATGCTGGGGAACTTCATATAGCTGCTCAGTTAGGCTTCTGAACAAGCAGCTCACCTGCCATGTAGATGAAATTTCAGCTAACTTCTGGCTTCTGTAAACATATTTACCTTGGAAATATTGTCTTCTTATTTTTAGCTGTTATTATTTTTTACCAGTTCTTTTGAGTCCCCCCCATTCATCTTAGCCTTTGTTCTTATGTTCTCTTTCTTTCTCTTTTATTAGCTATTAGAGTTTTATTGTTTCTTTTTAACTTTATGAGTATCCTTACATCATTATTATATATTTTGTTTTAGCTTGTGTCTGTGTTATTTATCTAACCATACATTATACTGTTTTTGCTGAGTGTCCCTACTTTCCTCTTCCTATCCGGTCTTGCATTCTGTCTTATTCTACCATCCTTCCATTCTGAGCTTTTTTTCATCCACTTATCATTTCCATTTTTGCAAAGGATTGCCATATTCTGCCCCACCCATGATGCAATTCCCAGATGATCAAGGTGCCCACCCCTTTGGGCTTATTCTTTCTAATACTAAATTTATTTGTTAGCTGACAATAGATTGTGTAATCTCCCTTCTTTATGTTTTGGCATCAGCCAGAAGTAATGTGATGAGGAGTGCACATGTGAGGTAGGAGCCAGGAAGCAGTCAGCATCATAGATAAGAATATAGTTTAAATGTCTAACAGATATGATTTCCAGTTCCATTTCAGACACTTACTAGCTATATGACTCTGAGCATTTTTTTTGTTGTTGTTAACTTTCCTGTGTCTCAGGTGTAACAATGGTACCTAACTAATGATGTTACTCTGAATATTCAGTACACCCCTACATTAATGTGGTTGGCACAGAGTATAAGACACTGTATGCTTTCTCAAATACCAGATGCTGATGTTATTTTATGGCAGTTGCTTTTGTTTTTATTATTAGGACCCTGATAATACCTAACAGCGGGTTTCTTCGTCTTCCAATGTGTGTCAACTAGGTAGACAAATACATTTCAAATTGTGACAGAAGAAGCAGAAACAGTCATTGTATTGCTGGCATTGCATTGGTGCACATAGATTGTGCTTAGTCCTTAGCTTTTATTTTATCTTTTATTGATTTGAAATAGAAACATTTCCTTAGCTAATTAGGGTCTCAGTCCAGAAGTGGCCAGGGGCTGCTTACCTTTAAGAAAGTAACATTTAAATTTAAAAATGAAATTAAGTGCATATCAATTCCAGTAAATTTACCATGTATTATCTGTTGATATCTTACTCAGCTGTCGGCAAGCATTTAATCAACATTTATTGGCATTCTTTTCTGAGATTTAAATAGGACATAAAATTTTATGACATGTAGAGTATTTTCAATAACTGTTTCATTATTTTCCACAGATAGTATAATAATATACAAGAGAACATATCAATAAAGTACCAAGAGTGCATTATTTGGGGGAGAGCAAGGTAGTTTGAAGTTTGTATAATGACAAATGTTGGTCTACTTTCCAAATTATACTGTAGATTATATTGTGAATAGCTGGGTTTCTCTTTTTTTCCTCCATTTTGTTTATAATCCTTTCTCTTCTTGTACACATAATATAGGTCAGAAAACTAAGAATTATAGTTGTTTGTTCTTTTATTATAAAAGATAGATAGGGTCGCCTGGATGGCTCAGTCAGTTGAGCGTCTGACTTGATTTCGGCTCAGGTCATGATCTTAGAGTCATGAGATCAGGCCCCTTGTTGGGCTCTGCACTCAGTGAGGAGTCTACTTGAGATTCTCTCTCTCCCTCTCCTTCTGGCCCTCCCCCCACTCATGCTCTTTCCCTCTCTTTCTCCCTCTCTCTACCTCTCTCTAAAAGAAATAGATAAATCTTAAAAAATTTAAAAGATAGATGGTACTTCATAATATTAAATTCTAATTCCTTGGAGGTCACAAAACAAAGAATGTTATAGGATGTAGTATATAGCATAGGTATAGTTTAAATACTAGTTTGCTATGGAAAGCCCAAACTCTAATAGCTTATTAGCATTAAATTTAGATGGTTGCTTGACCAGTAGCCATAGAGTTTGCATGAGCTCTTTATACTTTAAGTAGTATTTGAATTGGAAAAAGAAACATTTTTAGGGAATTGTAAGTGTATTCAGATGCTCAGGAATCTTCACTTCATCTAAGTACTTTTGCTTTTAGCTGGAAATGGGAAGAGAGAAGGACAGTAGTGTGAACTATGGCCAAGACCTAGTCATCTGGCCATCTATGCCACAGTCCCCAGAATCACAAACAAAACAGTGATTAATATGACCCTGAAATTTTACTCCTGGGCATATACTGAGAATAATTGAAAACAGGTGAGCAAACAAGTACATATATAAGCATGTTCATAGCAGCACTATTCACAATAGCCAAAAGATGTCCATCAGCAGATGAATGGATCAATGAATTGTGGTATATACATACAATGGAATATTATTCCATCATAAAATGGAATAAAGTAGTGTATATGGTACAACATGGATGAGACTGCAAAGTATTATGGTAAGCGAAAAAAGCCAGACACAAAGGATCAGAAATTGTATAATGCCATTGATATGGAATACTCAAAATAGATAAATCTGTAGAGATAGAACATAACTTGATGCCTGCCAGAGTCTGAGGAGAGGGGGTAATGGGGAGAAAATGTTTAATGGGTAAAGGGTTTTATTTTGGAGTGATGAAAATGTTTTGAAACTAGATAGAGGTGGTGGTTGCACAACATTGTGGTTTACTAAATGTTACTGAAGTGTTTACTCTAAAATGGTTAATTTTATACAATGTAAACTTCACCATGTTAAATTATTCAAAAAAAATGGAGAGGCAAAGTTGAAGCAGCATCATATCCCATATTCTCAGAGTCACAATTGGTTTAAATAAGTATACTCTGTGAGGAGAGAATGTGGAGTTTGTCATTATTGATCCTAGGGAGGCTGATGAGGGCTGGAAGCAATTTCACAGTCTTCTTGAAAGATGAATTCAATTTCCCTCTTAAATATATTCTATTTTATTATGACATTAGATTATCAGAGCTTGTGAAAATCACTATTAATGGCTAAGTCTCTGTCCCATGTGCCACTTTATTTTCCATGCTTGCCTGAGATTTCAGTTGGTCTCATTGATCCATCCGAGAAAATGAAAACAGGAAAGTATAAAAATGCTCTTCTTTTGAGATGGATTCTCTCTGTACAATGGGAAGATAATTATACTGATGTGAATGGGCAGATGAGGTTATTCAGGCTCAAGTGCTTTATTTTTGGCTCTTAAATGGTTTAGATTCACCAACCATATAAATAAAATGATCTGGATAATTATAAATAGTTTTTATAGTTTATGTGAACAGGCTGTGAAGCTGTTGGTTGTTATTTGTACACATATATGAGTGGCAAAGCAAGTGCTTTCCATGGCTGTAACATCATTCTCTAGATTTTTCAGATAAAGAAGGCCATTACGTTTTTGTGGAGCACATCTTTGCAAACAACAGTTTTGTTTTTTTTTTTTTTTTAAAGCTTTGTATATATTGAGAGCCATCCATATGCTAGATGCCTTGCTAGGTATGTTGCATAAATGATTTATAATCCTTAGAATATCCCTGAAAGGTGTTGTTATTTCTTTATTACAGATGAAATAACTGAGGTTCAAAGAAGTTAAGTGACACTCAAGAGGATAAGTGGTGCTAGGATTCCCCTTTATTTATTTATTTTTATTATTTTATTTTGTTTTTTAGGATTCGCCTGTGGACACTTAACTGTATCCAGCTAGGACACTTTGTAACTAGGATCCCATCCTGCAGCTCACTCACAAATTACAGACCCTGCTTATGACTAGTGGTTTGGTTTCCCTGAAGAAAATCTCATATGTTTGCTCACATGTCTGAATTAGCCTGTATAGACAAGCTATCAAAATGTTGGTGGGATTACTGACATTTAACTGCACTGAGGAAATAGGTATATCAGTTTATATGAAAGCTTAGGTTTTACAAAGCATTTGAGCTCCTGACATGAATAATGAGGGTGCCGAGTGATGACTGGAGAGGATGTTAAATTTGGGTCTTGGCAAACCTGAGCAACTGGGAATTTAAGGAAGGCAGAAAGATGACAGAAGTTGTGTGTCTGTCTAAGTCATTCAGAATTTGATGTCAAATCACTCTTCCAATGTGGATTTTCTCTTCTCTTCATGCAGCTTCCCTATTGTCTTCTAAGTACATGGTATTTTCCTACCACCATACTTTCGTTGATAACTTTCATTGCCTGAAGTACCCTCTTTCATTGCCACCAAGTTTCTATCTTTCTATTTTTCCTTGTTGAAAGCCTTCTGATATCATGCTAGACCCCAGAGGACCTTCTCTCCCCTGAGCTACAACAGTATTTTCTGTTTGAAACACACCTTTGGAACTTGGCATTTACGTTTGGACTAAGTTTTCTTTGTATATGTTTATAGCTCATCTCTGATATGAAGCATGAACTCGAGGGGGGTAAATAATAGTATCTTCACTAATTTTTACCTCGTCATATACCTTGGACATAGTACATGCTCATCAAATAGTACTTGATAATTGTATAACTCTTGAAGGCAGAGTTTTCTAAAAACATATTCATAAAAATACCACTACTAGGAGATATTCTTCTCAAAAAAGGACGGTCATTAGTCAGATAAGGCTGAAAAACACTACCCACCATTTTCACCCTAGGAAATTTACACTGTACATTGGCATTTTCAACACTCTGAGTAGTTCTTCAGTAGTGAGACCAAGTTTACTGTTTTAACTCAGAATTCATAGGTTTCTCCCACTTTTTTGTAAGAGCCCTACTAATACCTATTATTCCTCAAAAATGTCCTTTGCCAGACACTGCTTTAAAGTGCCTTGTATTAGTCCCGCATCGGGCTCCCTGCTCAGCGGGGAGCCTCTTTCGCCCTCTGACCCTCCCCCCTCTCATGCTCTCTCTCTATCTCATTCTCTCTCTCAAATAAATAAATAAAAAATCTTTAAAAAAAATAAAGTGCCTTGTATTAAAATTATGTTAATAATATTCACAAATGTGGAAATTAAAGCTTGATTAGATGCAGGTTGGGCATTTGTTCGGTCTCCTTGCTTCTGTACTTGGGGAAGTACTACCTCTCAGCTGTACTGGTGTGTGTGTGTGTGTGTGTGTGTGTGTGGCAGAGAGAAAGTATCTGTGTGCATGTATATATGTGTGTAACATACAGTGTGGACTCAACCTGAAGATAGATTAAGACTGAAAAGAGAATGATTGGAACTGGTCTTTCAGCTTGATTATCTGCTAGAATCTCTATTACTTCTCATAATATGCTTGAAAAGTTTTATTTGTACCTCAGGGGCAATGAGCCTGGCCTCATTTACAAATATGAATGCAGATGTTAACAGTGGACTGTCTTCTCCTCCAAGCAGTCTTTCTCACTGTCGGCTGGTTTTATTTACTTCCTCAGCAAAGGAATATCCATCTCTGTAGAATTAGACACAATGTGGTTAATGGGAAAAGCAGAAGCTTTGGAGTCAGAAAGTTTTAATTTGATACCCAACTCAGGCCTGTGTGACCCTGAGCAAGTTTTCCTTCCGGAACTGCTGACTCCTCATCTATAAAACAAAATGGGTTACACCTGCCTCCAAGAGCTTCTTACGAGGACAATGCCTGGCACAAAGGAGATGCCCCATAAGTAGTAGTCCCCTTTGTACTTATTTTTTGCACCAAGCAGATTATGACAGGAGAATTCCACAGGTGTAAAGTCGCAGAGACAAAACTGCCTCCTTCCTATAGATGCCATTCCACATTCTGTGTTGTTACTTCAAACTATAAATTATATCGTTATTCTTCATGTCTTTTGTTTTTATGAGGTGACAGTGAACAGGGCAAGTAGTAAGAGTTGAACTATTATCTATAAAGAGTAACACTAGAATTATAATAGTGACCTATTCTTACATAACCTAAAAGAGAATTTTTTAAATTATTATAGTTATTTGAGATATAGAAAGGTAACTTAGAAATGATCCCCTTAGTCTTAATATCTGTTCATTGTAAAAACAAAAACAAAAAACCCAAAAACTACCCCCTATATATACATATATATATATATATATATATATATATATATATATATATATATATGATTTGAGTAATTCATCAGATCATTCAGAGGGGGAATGATAAATGTAATGTGGAAAATTTCATGTGGGCTTTCAACTTTGTGTCAACATTACACAATTTTAACTACAAGTCCCTTTCCATTGTGGTTTGGGATTATTTACCACTAGGTCCAAACAGAACAAAAGAATCGTCATGTGATAACCTTGCCTAAAGTTACATTTTTGGAGGTAAAAGCACCCAACAGGTAATTAGAATGATGTAATTCTTTATAGCATAGGATAGAATGTTCAACATAAATTGAGGTTTGCAGGCCAACAGACTATTCTGGCCCCTGTTTTGCAGAAAAACATATACTTATTACACATGGTTGTCAATAGCAGGTCAATCATGTCTATCCGTAGCCATCCATGGCTCGGTTGTTCCTGGAAGAAGCCCATTTTGTCCCTGCGAAGGGTGACAAATGAGAGTCTTGCTGTGGTGTCTAACTTTCTAAATGCCAAATGATCTCCTGGCAGTTTTTCTTGACATAAATATTATGAATTGCTGAAGAAGCCATCATTTTTCACACTTTATTGGTTTAGACACCTGGTGAAGTCTTCTTGGCTAAACTGAAGCAACAGAGGAAGCAACATGCCTAAATGTTCCTTGGACTGTCCTCAATTGTGCAGTAATCAGCATTTGTCTCGATCTGGTTGATTACAGGAGAAGATGTGTCAGGGAGCCTCTGCCCAGCACCCCCGCCTCCTGAAAGGATGCCTTGTGAAATTCCCTGCCGAATGGATTGTGTGCTGAGTGAGTGGACAGAGTGGTCATCCTGTTCCCAGTCTTGTTCAAATAAAAATTCAGATGGGAAACAGACCAGGTCAAGGACTATCCTGGCATTGGCTGGAGAAGGTGAGTAATAGGAAAGGCTTCAACAGTGGAGTCAATTGCCGACTTACTATTTTTTTTCTAGTAAGCAATTGAGAAAGTCATATAGTAGAAGTAGCCACGGATAGGTGATAGCTCTGTTGCCTGAATCAAAATTAAGTTTCATTTCCATGCATGCCTTTTCTCTTTAATCCTCTAGTTGATCTAGATTGGGTCCTATATTTACATGAATTGTCTTAGCTCAAACCTATATATAGGCCATGGCAATCAGATGGATGTTATTTTTCATTATACTTTCTTGGGGATAAAAAAAAAAACAAAGTTTGATTGACACACATCCAGCTTCAGGTAGCTCATACATTGGGAATATAATTGGAATATGTCTGGTAAAAAGAGCTCCAAATGAGGAATCAAGAGGCATGGCTTCTTGACCAGGAACTGCCACTAACGTCGGCCTGATTTCCTGTTCTGTCATGCTGGCATGTTGTGAGAGGGAAGAAGATGAAGGCTCTGAAAATGGCTTTGAAGAAGCTAAAATGTGCTATGGAAATGTAGACGGGTGACATCAGAACAAATTGGAGGAGCAGCTGTTTCTATCATTTATAGCGATGGTGTGTGTCCCCAGACGCACATGTCCTTTCTTTCAGGCTCTCCCTTGGCTTCGTCTGCCTACGGCTCAGTTAGAACAGCAGGGTGGTGCGGCCGCTGGCTGTGAGGAGCTCCTTTTGAAACAAGATTCTGTTCTCTGATCCTGAAAAATGGGGCCAGGGTCAAGATGAATGGAGATTTTCATATTCTTAAAGTGCAGTTACTTCGCGCTCTTGTCTTTTATATTTCTGGAAGGAGAAAAAAGTCAGTAGTATTTAATGGGGAAAAAATAACAAGAATAACAAAACCAAGGTCACAGATCTTTTTGAGCATTTGGCCCACTGAATAAAACATCATAAGGTGGAAGAGTAGGAAAAAAATCAATATGTTAGGTAAATGCCAGTTTTTACATGGATATAAAAATGTGAAAGAAAAGACAGTAATGAAGTTTGATTGTCTGACTCACCCAAGAGTGTAAGAATGCACATCTGTCTGGTCTCCCTGCCAGTGGATAACACATTGTCAGATATCATTTCAGAGTTTAAGGATGGGCTCTCTTCTGCCAAACTTTAAGAGACACTTCTGGATTAAATTAAATTAAATTGCAGTAAAATGCATTGCTTGATGGAGGATAGGTGTCTTAAAATGATTCTCTGAGAAAAATAATGCTCTCTTAGGAAAAAGAGGTCAGATATAGATAATGTGTGTGTAAGTGTATATGTTTGACCTAATACCACTTTAAGGTCATGGGCTAGTGTATCTAACGGACTAATTTATGTAGTCATCGTGTTACTAAAATAAAAGCAGATTTCTTTGGAGTTTATCTCAGAGATACATGATCCAAAAGTGGGAAATAGAATCTGGTTTTTGTTGTTGTTGTTGTTGTTTTGTTTTTGGTCAAATCAATGTGTACTGCTGCCTATTATTTAGGAGGGAAAAGTACAATATATTACCCTCAGATTGTTACTCAGGACAAAAGGATCATGGCCCTAGAAAGGGCAGAAGGGTTCAGAGGCCCGGGCCTTTGGAATCCTGTATCAAAAACACCATCTTTCTGGACCATTAAAATAGCAAAAACAACAAAAATAAGAACGACATAACAGCAACCTGGTAATAACAACAGCAACAACTATGTATTCTTTTGTATTTTGATTTTCACAGGTGGAAAACTGTGTCCCCCTAGTCAGGCCCTCCAAGAATATCGTTCATGCAATGACCATTCCTGTATGCAGCTCTACTGGGACACATTGCCCTGGGGCCCCTGTTCTGAAGACACATTGGTAACTGCCCTTAATGCAACCATTGGCTGGACTGGAGAAGCTACCTGTGGTGTGGGCATTCAGACACGGAGGGTCTTCTGTGTCAAGAGTCACGTGGGACAAGTGATGACCAAAAGGTATCACCAATAATTTATTGGAAGTGCATATGATTATTGCATAGTTGAGTATTTTTAGTCAAAAACATTTATCAAGCAATGAATATGCTTCAGTCTGTGCTGGGGGAAAAGGATTTTGTTTCATTTGACTCTTAACGACTAGAATTTATCTCTCAAAAAGGAAGGTAGAAACAGTTATAATATGGATCATTAGTAAGATTGTAATCACATGCATTAGCTAATGGAAAGTAAATGTGGCCCACAAATATTGAATCTGTTTGAGTAATCAAACATTTTCTTGACCTCATCTCAGTATTTTTGGCATTTTTTTCAATCATGTGAAGACTAGGTCAATGTGAAGGTAAGTTCTCCACTTTGAAAGGATAGGGTTGTGTTACACTCTTTGTTAGGTTCCATTGATCTTTTATGCAATGGGCAATAAATCCATAAAGCCATTTGAATAGACTAATTCATGCCTGTAAGTAGGTTGCAATCTCATACATGTTAGACTCTGTACCTGAAGATATAAATCTGAAAAACAAAACAAAAAAAATAGGATAACTTGGACATGGGAACTAGGATATAGATATCAAAAAGGGTCAGGGACAATTGCAAGTGATAGAGGAAAAAGAGTAATTAGGGCAGAGAACACAGCTGTGGGACTTTTATCACTAGACCAAATGAGGAGATGTGACTTTTCCTCAGTCCATGTGGGAAGCCTCTGGAAAAGAAAATGTAAGGCACCTATGAAGTATATAGTGACCAGGTAACTGTCCTGTCCATGGAGATTTCCTAGTGGATGTGTTTCAACTAGTCTCTTCCTTGTGGTAGAAGACTCTACCCCTGTTGACAGGGGTGATATATCCCCAGGATGGGCATGCTCAAGCTTTTGTCTAGTGTCACAAATGAGGCAACTTAGAGCTCTTCTCCGGGAATTTCTGAGTTGGGAAAATGAAACCCTCTCTTCATTCTGTTCATGAGGCTCTAAGTATATGCATTGACAGTTGCCATAGGCATGGTCCTAAAAGAAAAAGGCAAAGGGAGTGGAAGTGATGCTCAGAAAGAAGCAGAAACTGAAGCAGAACATATCCTGGCAGCATCAAGCTCTGGTCCCATCTCACTAAACATGCCCCTACCCTTCCTGGCAACGTGGGCAGACACATTTGCTCTTCCACCTAATTCGATCCAATTTGCGTTGCTGTCCGGGGCAACGGAAACGCCTGATTAATTTCACCTTGGGCCACCTTGATGCTAGGCGCTGGACTTATCCACACTGGCATGGAAACCACAAGAGTTGTGTAAGGAAAGTCATAGGAGCCCAGTTAAGGGAAGCGAACCGCTGCTGGCGGAAGTAGTGCAGACTGGCCAGGTGCTGCTGGGTTGGAACATCCGACGTGCAGATGGCTGTGCAGATGCAAGCGGAGATGATACGACTTGCAGTGAAGCACAGTCCGCAAGACCTCCTCTCTCTCTTTCTTTTCCACAGGGCTGGAGTTGGATGTTCTTAATTGCCGCAACCCCAGACTTTGGCACAATGTCTAGCATATAGTTAGTGTACCATAAATGACTTTGGAATTCATAACTGAACTAGATTGGTGTGCAGGAAAGTTACAGGGTTCAACAAGGATTGGATGTGAATTGCAGAAGATTGAGAAAAGCTGATATCTCTCCTTTGTTCAAGAAAAATTACTTGATCCACCATCATACATTTTGGCAGAGGGGACTGCCGTAAAGAGTAATGACTAGATCAGATGTATGACCTCCTACTCTTACTAATTCATAAATGTTATTTCTGCTTTAGACCTGACTCTACATTGCTTGTGCTGTTTTTGGAGTATCAAATGATGTCTGTTGTGTTTTGCCACTTGCCTCGTATGTGTAGCACTACATGGACTGATTGAATCAATGGGAGTTATAGCCAAACATGGATGATAATGTTTTACATATCACCTGCCTCAGGTGAAAATCTAATTCACAGGGTTATGGTAAAATCCTTAAAGGCTTATAAAGATATTATTCAGACATGAGAACTGCTTTTATCTTGGGAAGGATTGTAGCCTTGATAATGTTCATTTTTATGATGTAAATTTTCAGCTGCTTAAAAAAGACACATGAAATATCAGCTTGAATATACAAATAAAATTAAATATGGCTTAGGTATATCTACATAAAATGCAGCAAACTATTATTCCTTATTGTGATGAGAAAATTTAGCATGCCTGATGTCTGATCTTCTCCCCGACACAAAACTTTTCAGCTCTGAACCAGAACAGGAAAAATCCACTTGATATGAGTACAGTTTGTTTATTTCTTAGCAAAGGGACATTAGAATTAAGAGTGACACCAAATAAATTGCCACATTTAAAGGAACATTTGGACATGAAAAGTTGGATTATATAACTTCAAATGACTGGTGTTGTTTTTGTTTTTGTTTTTGTTTGTAAAAGCCTGAGCACATAAATGTTATTATTGTGAATAACCCCTAGTTTTGCTCGGCTTACCATCACAGAAAAGTGAATCGTACAGATGTTTTCTCTAACACACACACATACACACACACACACAGACGTTGCTGATTACTTTTTACCCTGCTAATGAAGCTGGAGACTTAACAACTTAGGTTGAATTCTTACTGTATGTCTCCAAACAACCCTGCTAAATATGAGGAGCCTGAATTGACGTGAGTAAAATTAATTTAAAAATTTTAGGTTAAGGAGATTAATTGAGCTAAGAAATTAATACCTAATGTCCAGTGAAGTGCATAGTGAGATAGTGAAACTATCAGCAGTAGAAAATATCTTTTGTTCTGCCCTTCTGAAAAATATATATTTTTTGTTCTTTTTATGTGAAAGCTATTACAGTAGAAAAAGATTCCCTGCCATTTGTGAAATCCTTGGGGTGGGGTAGGGGAATAGAAACAGAAAAGGAGAAGGAAACATCCTGAAGAAGGAGGGGCCTTCAGGGTACAGAGAAAGAAGCATGTCTCCATGGAATGGATGGGCTAATATAATGTGTTTTGTCTCCAAGCCCACTGCACTGGAAGGCAGAGTTCCTTGCAAGTTCTTGCTTCCCTGGGTTGGTGTTTTGGTTTCTATGCAGTTGTATAGGTGAAATTGTTACCATTGTATGAGTAATAGAACTGATCATATCAGAAAATGAGAACTAGCCAGGGCAGAAGTAGAACGGAAGTGAGAGCTTATTGGGATAGTTCCGGGGTTTTGTTTAGTTTTGTTTCACTATTCATTGTTTTTTTTTTTTTTCAGTTGCAGTATACAAAAAAATTAATAATAATAAAAAAGATTAAAAACATACAATTCGGAGCCTTCCTAAAGTCCTGATAAGGCACTTTCTGCCTTTAATGTGAAAACACCTGGCATTGTGTGAGATATAATAATACAGAGCTCCATTTAAACATTTAACATTGACAGAGTTGACAGGTTTGCCCCACCTAGCTGAGTGAGACGTGCATTGGTTCCTGGGTCAGAGGACTGATCAAAGAAATGGAGCATCGTCTCTGCATCTTGATTATGGAGGCCTAACTGAAAAATGGCAGGTCTTTGTAGCTCAGTTTGATGCATTTCAGCACAGTGCTTATAAGGAGCTGAAGGCTACAGGGTGACAACGAGATAGTAGTTATAGAGCATTCCAGTGCTGGTCCAGGGAAATATATGTGCCGAAGTGAAATACATTCATCCTTTTATTGAAAGCACTGCCAATCTAGAGTCTGAGTGTTACATGAAGTTAGGAAGTATAAATTATGACAAAAGCCAAGGGGCCATACTTTGTTTACTAACTAAAAAGTGAATCCATATGTTTCCCGGGGTTTTAAGGCTTTAATTTTGTTTTGGAAATGGCTGGATAAATTAGCCTAATATCTCCAGGGATTTATTTGTCTTCAGGCTCCAGTAACATTGAATACTATTCAATCATTCACTTACTGTTATTAAATATTTACACTGAGCTAAAATATGGCACTTTTAAGATATGATATAAGATGGAATTCCACCATCAAGGCATTAAAAATTAGTTTATGTATTGTGCACGCATACACAGGCACACAGACACACAGAGACATGCACACGCACACACACACACACACACATGAAAACAGCATGAAAGCAGTCAAAACCTTTTTTTTGATCAATGTCAATACAACAATACAGAAAATAAACCTTACGGTTTTTCTTAGAAATGGAGGACACACATGTTGCTAATGGTCAAAGACAGTATTTTTGAAGGCTAAGAAGAAACTTACGAAAATTAGAAATGTGATGATTCTTGAAGGGGTAGACATTATGTGAATAGAAAGGAAGAGGAAGTTGAACCCCTGCAGAAAAGGTCAACCTTACTGGCAAAATAAATGAACAAAAAAACCGTTTTCACTGACAAGAGAATATTTGGCTCTATCAGACCGAAAATCACATTCCAGTTCATGGCCTCTATAAAAGCAATATAACCTGAGCTTGATCTTTGCCACTGAGGAGATGATACTGTTTCTCTCTTTCGGACTTAAGGGAAGAACGTGCAGAGAGAAAGGGGCTATATTCTGAAAAGCTGACACTATGCCCAATGAGTATTTATTGTGAGTGTTGCTAATCAAGGGTAAATCAAGTAGGCAAGATCAGTTTCCTAGAAGAGACTAACACCTACTCCTAACTGAAGTGAGCAAAATCCCTTCAAGATCAGCCTCCCTCTGAAGCCTGAAGCCAGTGCCACAAATATTTGTAAGCTGTTTTGCCAATGGACGAGTGAGTGTGAAATGGCTGGTTGGGCGTGGGGCCCCTGCTGCCCCACTGGGCACGTAGGAAGCTGGCGTTGCTCAAGTCACACTTCCATTTCCAACCATACAGCAGGCGCTGTTGGAGAGGAGTTAGAATAAAGAGCAGCTCAATTTAATTTTAGTAGACCTCAGAATGTGCATAAAGGACTTGGGAATGATTTTAGTGTTTTTTTTGCTATCTCTAATAAAGTATGACATAAATTTTCCTTACCCAAGTAGGTTGTTTAAGTAATACTATATTCCCACAAAGACACTCTTCTTTCTTTCGATTGTTTTGCTTATTGAATTGATCTCTTTGATAGACAGCATTTCTGTGTATACTAAGGATGATTAATAATAATGCCACTAATAATTTATTGAGCAATTCTTTTTCTGTATGTCCATTTTCCATTTTTATCCAAGTTTTATATAGTCCATAGAAGAAGTAAAATAATACAGAGAGACTAATGATGGCAAGCAATAGGTCCCACCCATCTCCTGCTCCGTTTAGTATCCCACATCTCAAACACAACCACAGCCACATTTTAACAGTTGTTCTGTGTTTTCTGTCTGTCTCTGTCTCTGTCTCTGCACCACCACTCCCCACCCCCCACCCCCCGTTTTGACTGGGTAAGCCTTCACATGGTTCACAAATCATAATGACATGAAAGGAGAAATATAATATATAGCAAAGAGAAGCCTGATGCTCACAGCCCTTCTCCCACCCCCCTCTCCCTGCCCCCTGTCCTGCCACTAAGCCACTGTGTTAGTGTCTTATCTCCGTCCATTGTATCTTTATGTCAGTACAAGTGTATATTCTTCGTCCTCTTCCCTTTCTCGTGTTTACCTCTTAACTCTAAATGATACATTTTCCACACATCATTCATACATCTCCTCACTTATCAATTTATAATGCCTATTCCTTGATTCCCTCTCGTGAAAGCAATGAACCTTAGCCCGTTTACCCTAACTCCTGTCTCAAATCCCAGATTGTTGGTGTTCTGTGGGTAGGTTGCGTTAGTACTCTTGATTGATCTTTTTAGAACTTTATTTCTGTTTTCATTTATATTTAGATCGTCACTCTGCCCACGTGCTTTGTCAGATAAGGACAACCAAGCCTCCACTCTGTCTCTCTCCCCTTCCATCTCCCCTGCTTTGTCCACTGTGTCTTTACCTGATGGTGGCATGAATGATATCATGTACATTCTGTTCCAAGGTCAAGTTCTGTCTTCCAC
Source organism: Halichoerus grypus (assembly GCF_964656455.1). NCBI lineage: Eukaryota > Metazoa > Chordata > Mammalia > Carnivora > Phocidae > Halichoerus > Halichoerus grypus. The sequence goes on from NC_135715.1 coordinate 103,665,663, forward strand.
ATTTGGCTTATATATTGTTTTAAAAGTTTTAGAACTAAGAAAATGTTTTCATTTTGATCATTATCTAAATTGATGAGGTCTGATGTCAGCCAGACTCTTGGATGACCAATTTTTCTTCCTCTTCTCCCACATCCATTATTGTCTGTCCCCTTACTTTGTCTTGGTGTTTGAAAACTGGACAACCTTTGCATTGGCATGTTGGTCATTTTGTATACAATTCTTGGACTTTTCATCTGAACTCTGTTTTTTTTTTAATTCATCATTTCCTCATTAGCTTTATCTCCTCTATTTTCTCTCCTCTCCTTCAAGAAGGTCTATTGATTGTCTGAACTTGCTACACTGGTGTTTTTTTTTTCTATCATAATTTGTCTCAAATGGTCTCTCCCCATGTGGCTTTGGGTCCATTACTGATTATTCCAATGCCTCAGTTTATCATGTGAAAATGAAGGTTATAATGCCTCTCACTGTTGTCATTAGGAATAAATGAAAGAAGCTAGCCAAAGCCCTTAACTCAGCACTGCCTACTTAATACCAGAGCTCATGTTGTTAAGCTTTACCTACACTGCATTTATATGCTTTATGAGGAACTTACAGGAAACAGAATTTAAAATGCAAATATATGTTGCTGAGGGCTTTCCTGTTTTTCTTTTTGGCATATCACCATTTTAGAAGATAATCAATGTAGTTTTTAGCCCTCTATGTTCATAAAACAAGTAAGCAGGCAAGAAAACAAACAAAGGCTTGATTGCCATTTTCTGAGACTTTAGTTCTTCCAAGTGATTATGAATCAATTGACTGTAGTATTTTCCTCCCAAATGTGAACATTCATTATCAGCAAAATAACAGAACTGCAGTGTTTCTCTTGTTAATGCTAGTTAGTGTATTTGACATTTGCTATCTGTCATATTTTGCTCATCAGTCCACATGTTCTAAAGAGATACCTGCCAATCGTTTAAATATTCTAAAGTTCTGTTCATTATCAAAGATGTAGAGTATATTTAAGTGGTTTTCAATGATTTTTGTTTCCCAATATGTTCATATATTGCCTTGTATTTTCCTATTCCTTTTGTAGAATATCATTGATTTGATATATTACCCCGAATAAAATGCTTTTCAAGAAATATATCAGATGTGTTCATTCTGAAAAAAAAAAAAAAAATCAAATGTCATTTGAATTGATGCTGATGGTGACACTTTCTTGTGAAGGCATTCCCTTTCATTAGTTTCAGGGATTGCTCTTTTCCTGGACGAGTGAAAAGTATTTTGGTCTCAAGGTCAAGAGAACTGAAGTTGCCTTTGACTCTGCCACTGGCTGGGAGCCCTTGGGCAAGCAGCCTCACCTCCCTGGCTCTCTCTTCCTTGTCTATAGAAGGAACAACAGGGCCTCAGTGTTTTCTGTCCTGAAATCCTACAGTTCTCCGCTAAGCCACTTACTTTTTCCAGGAGGCATTGATATTGTCTCTTCACATTGACAGGTGTCCAGATTCGACTCGGCCCGAAACAGTGCGTCCTTGCCTTCTCCCGTGCAAAAAAGACTGCATTGTGACAGCTTTCAGTGAGTGGACACCCTGCCCGAGGTCCTGCCAACCAGGTCGGTGCATTCTGTTTTTAGTGTTCTTCCTAACCCACCTGAATTGCCTTCCTCACTGCTAAATAAATGAGAGACTGTAGAACGGGAGCATCTTTCTTTTCTATTTGCATGTCCCCCTGGGAAGCAAGGTTGGTAAAATTTGTAAATGAAGTCTTGAATTTCCAGATCCATCAGGACTTGGCAGGGAAAACATATTCAGTTGCTAGATGCTGTAATGTCACTGGAGTGCATTGCAGGAGTGCTCATCCTCCGGGATCCCTGTTGTGGTGTTTTGAAAAGCCATTCACATGTGGTTCCTTATAAAGCCTCATCACCAACACTGTTTCTTTGTGGCTCCTGTGTGCTGGGAGTCTGACTGGAGGCATCTTTATTAGACTATAGGGCCTTAAGCATTGTGCTTACATCACTGATAAATATAAGCCTGTGGAAGAACAAGGACAGATATGTAAAAAGCGTTGAACAGGTATGGGAATTCACAATATAAGATTTGTATTTCTTTACTATAAATGGTGTTACTTTATACACCTGGATGTATTTAGAGGACAATGATCCAGGATACTTAATACCTAAGTCCTAAAAAACATACAGGAGCACTTTGGTAAAATGACCCTCTTTCTTAGAACAGGTCTTTCCCCCCATGCTTATTGCACTCCCCGTGATGAGCTAGTCCGTGTGGAGATACAAGTACTCCTAGTCCAAAACCTCCATTTCCACCTAAGACCTAGAGTTAATAATTTGGTTCTTCTCCCATAGTCTCATACCCTAGCCTTGGTCCAGTGGATCTTACCATTGCCACAGTAAGAAAAGGCAACTCCAAGGAAAGGAAGGATGCATAGAATCATAACCCTAGTGCCCAGAGTAAATTGGGTTTCATCCACACATCCTAGCCTTCTCTGGCTAGTCATGTCTTCTCAGGCAGGGCAAGGCTGTATTAGCCTCCTGGAAGAAGGGGCAAGGTAGTACTGTATGCAGTCCTGGGAGGAGAGAACCTATCCCAGAGATTGAGAGCATTCACACCTTTTCTTGGGAAAGTCCATCCCTGTGCATCTAGGATCCCCCACGTTCTTTGATTCACAAGTTGTGTCATATGAAAAGGGGACCAACATTGACATCGATCTGCTTGACACATCAAACCCCCCATCAGTGATTGGCAAAGGGGTAGTGACAGCTATGGAAGATTGTCACCATCTGTGTCTTATATTGCAGTGGTGGGGAACCTGCAGAAGGTTTTCATAACCATGCCATTTCATCTTCTTAATGTTCTTTTGTCACAAAATTAACATGGTTGTATCCAGTGAGCTTTGTTATGGATAGCATTAAAATAAATATTTTGAAAATGAAAGAACCTTGAAAACTACAGTGGAATATTTTTCTGATCTTTTGAGGGATAAAAATAACAGTCTCTTCCAGAAACTTTTCCAAACTTATTTTCTTGAATGGGGATATCAAGTAAGCGAACTAACTGAATGAACAGGATAATGTCACTTCCAGACAGATCGGGACAGAAGAGCTATGATCTCTCTGAACCATTTGAAAGGCAGCATCTAGGAGGATGACTTTTGGAATTTTAGTGGTAATGTACTTGAAAGACATTCAAAGATAAATAAAGATAAATATTGGGAAATTGCAGCAAAATAAAATAAGCTATGATGAAGGAGTTTTATTGAGATTCAGCTATTTCTTTTAGTTTCTTCCTCACGAGAAATTAGCATAATTCCTTTGTTAAGTGATTATAAGAGAGGAAAGACTGAATTAAAAGAATACCCCACTGGCAGCCAGATACTGGTGTTGGAGCTGTCAGGGTCCCCTGACACTGAGGGAGGCATATTAGTTTTGTTGAGCCAGTGCACCCTAGTGGCCGGAGATTACTTCAGCTACTGCTCTAGCATGTATTCTACATTCAAGAAAATTCTCTGCTGCCTGAGAGTCTTCTAGCACTGGCTAAGGATGGAGGAATCAGAGAGCATGTGAAATAATTGCTCTTCCGGCAATTTTAAATTTTACTTCAATTTCCAGAGATTCAATTAGTTATTTAAATGGTTGGCATTGTAATGAAAATAGTTCTAAGCCTCTGTGGTCTTTTTTTGCCTCCAATTTTTCAAGCCTAGGTAATTCTTTTCACAGCCTGGCAGCCAGGGGACCTGGAGGAGCAAAGATTCAATTTTCAGATTTATTCCAACTTTCCACTTCAATCCTATTTATCCTCATGTTTAGTTTATACCTTGGGACCAATATATTATTAAATAACTCTGGGTTAATTAGGGGGACCATGAGAGGGAGGAGAATATTGAAAGAAATTGTATGTCTAAACCTATGGTCCTCAGACTTTAGTGTTTCTGAATCATCTGGAAGCATTACTAAAATGCAGATATTCAGCTCCATAGCTAGATATTCTGATTCAGTAACTATGGGATGATCCCCAAAAATATGAGTTGTAAGTAGCTGCTCCTGAAGGGTAATGCATTCTCCTTCTGATATTTAAAAAAAAAAAAAAAAAAAAAAGATCCGTGAACAAACACTGCTTGAACTCTGGACATATGGCCTGTTTTTCAGCTTCTTGTATGCATCATGTTCTTCCCAGCTCAACAGCTGTAAATTGTGATAGCTAAGAACATAGATGCTGGAGCCAGATGGACAAGGTTGAGTTTCAGAGTTTGTTCTGTGATGGGGACACATTATTTCATCTCTCTGTGCCTTAGTTTCCTTGTTCATAAAACAGGGTTAATAGTCACACCTACATATATGGAAAGCACCTAGAGCCCTGCCTTGCATGGAGTAAGCACTGGGCAAGCATTTCCATAGTTGCTTTGAGTCTTTGCACCTGTTGTGTTTGAAGCTGTCATTGTATTCAGATGCCCCACCTGTTTTGACCTCGTGCATCCACAGGGACCTGCATTAGCGGCATTTCCCCAGGAATGCTATTCTCATGTTCCAGATCTCCCAGATGTGTTAGGCCATCCCCAGTTTACCTCATTAACTAGATAATCCCAGGGCATCCTGCGCATCCCCCTTTATAATACCCCGGTAGTTATCTTTCCATGTCAATATTGTCCTTACTATAAGTCCATGAATTCAGACACCACTTCTGTCATCTTGACTGCTGGATCCTCTAAACCCAGCACAGTATGAGACATAGTTGTCACTCAGTAACTACTTTTTGAATGGACAGATGCCCTGTAAAGAGAGGGAATGGTGTGACTTTGAATCCAGGCAGGATACTCTCTGTCCTTGAGAGTGTCCTTCAAAATATACTTTGGAGAATAGTGCTCTTGAATAATACTTCTCAAATTTAAATGTTCATACAAATCCCCTGGGGATCTTAGTAAATACAGATTCTAATTCAGTAGACCCAGATGGGTTCTGGAATTGTACCTTTCTGTAAGCTCCCAGGTAACTATATTTTGGTTACGAAGCTCCAGATCAGAATGGGGTTCATTAGAAATTTTTGAGGAAGGTAATGATGTGGTCGAAGTTGTAAAGTGAGAAGCACAGCCAGGAACAAATCAGCAGGTGAGGACACAGGTGAGGTATGGTGTGGGGTGAAGAGAAGTGGTTTAACCTACACTGAGAAATCAGGAGAAACATGGGCCAGAGCAGGTGACAATCTCAGCTAAAGAGGAAGGAGGAGCTCTTTTTTGCAGCTGTGGTTTCAGATTGGTTCATCAAAGAATACTTTATTTTCATGTCCCCAAATTTGGTTGCACAGTGGAATCACCTAGAGATCTCTAGAATATACTTTTATGTTTGGATTCTACTCCAAGACATCATGATTTGATAGGCTTTTCATATGATCAGGGAATCACTGGGTTTTATCAACCTCAAGCCAAACCCATTTGAAACCTCTCAGAGAGCCAAGGGGGCTTCAGGGGCCTGAGTGCACCAGGAGTGATTTGTGCCTTAGCAATGGATGAGTTGTGTCAGGATGTTATTTGGTCCTGGCTGGGTTTGTGAACTAAATCCTATGACTTGAAAGTATCCTCAAGCCATGAACGATCTCTAGCTAGTAGCCAGCCACGCTCCTGCCTTCATACTCCTCCTCATCTGTGTCTTTCTTTAAATGCTTAATGATAGTCCCACATTCTTCTAAGCAAATTAGATATTTGTCAAGCTGTGGCCCTGTTGTGGCCTCTCTGATTTTTAAGTCCCAGTAATAAATGTGCCAAATGATCAAGAACCAGCCTTTGATACTTTACTTGCTGTTTTCTTTTATCCTTCCTTCAGCCCATAGAGCAAGCGCCTGCCTGAAGTATTCAATGTAATTTGCTTAATAATGACAACAGTTTTCTTATTGTAGAGGTTCTCAGCCCTGTGTAGTTTTTTTTTTTTTTTTTTTTTCCAATGCACAGATTCCAAGACTCACCCTAGCCCCTGTTAGTCAGAATCTCTTCATGCTGAAGGGACATTTGCAATATTAAAACTCTCCTCAAGTGACTCCTTAAGTGGGTAAGGATGAGAAACACTCATTTAGTGCTTTATACTGTGCGACATGCTTTCACATACATTTTAAGCTATTGTAGGAGATCACTGATAATTGTTTGTCTTGGTTTTGTGGGGAATTATCTTGGCCACTGCTCTTGTAACCATCACACTTCATGTTTTTACTTAAAAGTCACAAATCAGTACTGATTTTCCAGGATTTCTCTCAGGTTATCTTTAAAGGGGCTTACTTTATATTTCCAGAATTGTATTATACGAAGTTTCAGACATGTACATAAATTAATACAATGTTAATGCAGAATATTAAGTATTAATAGAACGTGCTCTTGTGTAACTGTCGCTAAGTGAAAACGATCATCAACTTATTTGTTTTCCCTGTGCTACTACCATCATCCCCCTTTCGATCACCCCACCCGTGGATTATTTTGAAATAATTCCCAGATTTGTATACCACTTCTATCAAAGGGAAAATATGTAGATTTGTATACCACTTCTATCGAAGGGAAAATATGTAGAAATATGCTAGAAGATAAAATGTGCCATATTCAAAATAGCTCTTCTTATAAATTCCTACAAACCACAGAGCTAATGATTAATTATTTGTCAGTATCAATAATTAAAGGCTGAGGGAGCTCCTTGAACTTTCCTCTCTAAGGGACAAGCTGGAGAGCAGTGTCATGGAAACAGGAAGGCCAGAGGCAAACTGCTGCTGGGAATTGGTAGGAAACTTCATTTGGTGGTAATCTTTGTTTCTGTGTCAAGCCTCCTAGAGATAGGTCTTGAGGTTTTAGGTATCAAAGAGAGTAATTTTTTTTAACTGCCTAGGTGGTGTGGTGCAGCAGTTAAGAGCATGGACTCTCAAGTCCCATCTTTGCCATATAAGTCACTTTAAACTCCCTTTCAACTTGCTGTGTTTCAGTTTTGTCCTGTCTAAAATGAGATAATATCGGCATCTACTTCCTAGAGTGGTTATAAGGGTTAACTGAGACTAGGGCACATTGAAGAATGTAACATACGTGGAAATTGATGAGTAGTAGCGGTATGTAAATTCCTTAGGAACAGGGAACTTGTCTTGTATTACATTGGTGTCCTGCAACATCTAGACCTCCTGCCAGTATGATGGCACTTGTTTCCATGTCTGTGTTTTTCTTGGACAAGATGATAACATCTAGAGGGCATTTGTCTTCTGATTTCATTAATGAACTTGCAGGGCTTAGCACAACGTCTAGGGCATGAAGGGCATTCAATAATTGTTGTTGAATGACTGAATACATGAACTCCGCATCTTTCCCACAACCAGTTCTAATTCCTAAAGATTTTGCTTCCATAAAGATGAAGTCATAGCATTAACACATTGCTTGGTGGACCCAGGCCAATTAGGGGAAAAGATATTGGTCATTCAGAATGTTGGATAAGTCAAAAGTCACCTATCTTAGAATCCAGAATTTCTCCCATTCAAATCCATACTAGCACCACCCTCTCTCTTCATTGACCCCTTTCCAGCACACAGGATTCCCACTTTCTCCCCACAGGCCCATCTGTACTTTTGTCTACATGGGAAGTAGTGGATGGAGTACTAATTTACTCCCGAATAATGAGGAATCTGCTGTGTTTGAGTAATCGAGATTTTGGGCCTGGGACACTGACCCCCCAAATAGTGTCGAAGGCATTATGATGATCTAATGACTTTCTTTGAGAAAGTAATCTAAATTTCAGTTACCACCTCTGTAAATTTAGAAATTTTACATCTAAAATTTCCCAAGGATTTTTGGAATACATAAAATAAGGTGTGTATCTCACATACATGTCCCAAGCTCAGCCTCAAAATGCAGAGCATAGGTGCCTTTGTTTTATACGGGCTCCACTGAGCATGACTTGCCCCCTTTAGTCTATAATTTAAAGCCCATATATCACTACATTGTCCTTGTACTCAATAAATGTTCCTGAAAATTTAGTAGGAGGAGTGACAAACACTTGAGCTTGTGGAGATTACAGTTCTCAATCATATTCCTGCCAAACTGAGGTGTTGTGCTGATAAAAGCCATTAAAGACACTTTCTCCCAATTCAGGGGGAAACAAACTAATGGATAAAATTATCTTAATTTCTTGTAATTTTTTGCTCTCCTGTGTTTGTTTTTGTTTGGCTTTGTTTTGCTTTTAGTTAAAAATTGGCACCTTCTGCCAGCCTCTATTAAAATCCATATGAAGGGGATTTGATTTGGGGAAAAATAAAATAAAATCCGGTTTGGCAACAGCAACACAAACTAAGACTACTTCATCAGAGCCCCTTGACCATTTGGCAGCATGGAGGAACAGCACTGTATGATAGGAGAGTTGCTGGAACTTGGCTGGTGCGACCTACACCTCAGCTTCAGAGGAAACGTTAGTCTATGTAATAGCTGACAGGAAGTGTTCTCAGTCCACACTCTTCCTCCTCTCCCTGACCCCCTCATCTTTGGCACCAGAGATTGATGTACAGCTGCAGGGACCTGGAGTTCACGGCATCACCTGCTGGGATTTTTCTTCACTTCCTACAGTGGCCCCAGGAGTTGGGCGTAATCCCACATGACCAAAGAGGTGAGGAGCCCCCAGCTCAGAAGCATGAAGTAACGGGTTCCAGGTTAGCTGCCGTGCATGAGGCAGAGCCAGCGTGGAATCCAGATTCTGTGACTCCAGGGCCTGCCTGTTTTATCCCAACACAAGTTATTTCTCCTGTTGATAGGCACAGCTCATTTTGCCTGTTTATTAGCAATTCAAGAATTTGGAGCCTGGGACTCTCAAACCTGTGACACCGGCATGGCACATCACAGACCTATCACACATTGCAGTCACACGTGCTGTTTCATTGACCGTCGGGACAGTTTGGGGAAACAGGAACAGCAGTTCCATTAGGGCTGCCCCAGAGATGAGGTGACGGGATTGGTCCAGGGAAGCACTCCTGGTCACCTGGTCCAAAAGGGGCCAAGAGCAGGTAAAGATATCCGGCTGACATTAAACCTGCCTTGCCTGGTGAGCCTGTACAGTTACAGGGAAAAACAGCTAGCCCAGGTCAGACTTATCACTAAGAGGCAATAATATCAGCATGCCTTTGCTTCATCTCACCGTCTCTTCCTATCAAATTAATAAAAGCTATAATTTATCGATATCCATTATCCTACTCTTACCTCAATCCTATACTGAAGGAACTATTATTACTCCAATTTACATATGAGGAAATAGAGGCTTAAGGATAGGACCCAAGATTGCAACACTCATAGAGGGCAAAACCACACGGAAGCCTAGGCTCTTATCCACTCGGTCAGCAATAAATACTGGCTGAACAATCAGTGCGTTCCGGCCATTGTGCTTGGCACCGTGTGCATATATGCAGAGTGGTGAGTGAAGACACAGATCCCTCCATTATGGAAGGTAGAGTCTATTAGAGGAAAATGGAGGCATTGAACCCAAAATTACCCAATGAACATGCAGGTACAAATCATAATATGTGCTAGGCAGAAGATCAGAGTGCTGTGAAAGTAGTAAGGAAAACTAGAATTCCGCTCTGTCTAGAATCTCTTTCTCCTTATCTCTGCTGCTTGCCCAGATCTAACCAAGGTGTAAATCCTTGCCTCCTTCACAGAATTTGTCCTGATCCTTCTGCTGGAAACAACCACCCCGCTCTCTTGAGTCCCATAACCCTGTCTGACTTGCTTGCATTCTAACTATCGGTAAAGGTGTTTTGTGTCTCTCTGAAGGGATGTGAAATCTCTGAAGGCTGGAACCTTTTCTGCTTTCATTCCCAAAAGTGCCTGGTAATAAACTTAAGACAGAACAGAACTCAGTAAATCCGTGTCAAATAAATGGATGCCAGTTAGAAGCAACCTGCTTAAGCAAAGCTGGCAAACTGCTAAGAGGAAAGTTGAGATGCCTTTACAACTAAATTTCTTTCGTAAATGATTCCATAGCTAACTGCAAGAACATGCACAGTGCTGTTGGTGATAGAAGATGGGGGACTTAGAGAATCAGATTTATCTCTGGTTTCCTGGCAAACATGGTTAAAAACATGGTTCATCCTTTTTGTTAATTTGTTTACATATTCATTCATTCATTCACTCATTCCTATGTCCATCAGTCTGTGTGCTTATTATTATTTTTAATGGAATCATAGGAGTATCTCATGGGAACCAAAGCCTATTCAGTTGCTAATTCCCAGAAGGCATTCCCTACTGCAACTTCACATTCCAGCCCTGGTCACCGACTGAGGCAGTTGTGTCCATAGGAAAGGAAATGAAGGGTTTCATGGTTTTATGTTTGTTTGTGTTTTTTTTTTAATAAAACCCAAAGATACAATGTTGAAATGCAAAATTATGGTCATGTGTAGTCTTGCAGTGACCCAGACTGGTCCAAGGGTAAAACAGTAGTTTGAACAGGTTTCCAAACGTGTGGCCCATGTATTTCTAGCTCAGAACTACCGGGGATGCCTGTTAAGATCCTAAGAGATTCTGATTTTGAGGTCAGGCCTTGGGCCTCAAAATCTGCCATTTCTTAAACAAACTGCCTTAGTAATTCTAAGACACATTAAAGTTTGAGAACACCTGAACTATGGAGACATTGAATTTAACCATTAGCCAATGGATTATTTAAGAAATGTGTAACTTGCATCTACTATATGGTTCTAATCACTTACTTTGGCTTTCAAGGATCCAAGGTTTATAAGCTATAGTAGGTTAAAATGGCTTGATGGGAAGTTAAAAAAGGAAATCTTACAGATATCCAAAAATAAGGGAAAAAATTCCCCATGGACGTCAGGGGAACTAGAAATGCAAAGAGGAAGTGAGGCTTCTCTCTTCAGCTTCCAGGCCAGCGTGCTTCCTCCTGTCTCTGCTTCTCTGTGTACGCCTACTGTCCTGCCCCTTGTAATGGACCTTCTCTGAATCTGTATACTCATAGCTAGCAGATACAGAGCCCCGGAATGGCTGTCCCAGGCTCCACTCTACCACACTTTCTGCAGTCAAGCACCCCACATGGACAGAAACTTCCCTTCTGGCTCTATGGAGCTTACCAAGAAAGAGAGCCTGCTGGCCCAGTTTGTGTCAGGCCCTCAGCCACTTCAGCAACCTGTGGACCAGCCCCCTCAGGTCAGCACCCGTCTGAAAGGGGAAGGGGACAATGTGCAGAAAGGCAGCGGGAGCTGAGTGTGGGAACATTCCCCCTCAGATGGGGCAGGGGTTGTTCTCCACTGAGATTGACCTCTCCAGAACACCCAAGCTCAGCTCTTTGGGAGAGAATCCAGAACATGCCTCATTCGCTCACTTCTGTTTCAGCCAGACTCTGTAGGTGCTCAACTGCAGGGCGAGGCATGGTGAAACCCACCTGCTTGCTTCCAATGCAAAAACCATCCTCTTTCACTTCAGAGTTGGTTTGGGAAGAGAGTGGTTTACATTAGGTAGAAATACAGAAAAGGAAAACGAAGCCCCAGGCAACAGAAATGCAGTAGAATTATACACTCATGAAGAGTAGAAACTGGAAGGAGAGAGACAGCACTCACCCTGAGTATGATCGGAGCCAGGTATTTTACTTCAAACAAACAAATGTGCAGTCTATGTGTACTTGAGTTCTTACCAAAATGTCTAGGCTGTGATTTCTAGCAATAGTCTGTCATAAACAGTGTTGTCTTGGTCGTCGTATAAAATAAACTAACATACCAAACAAAATAAAATAAACAAAAGCAGACAAAATTTTTAAAATGTAGATTTGGTGCTTGAAGTTCCGTTCTTTACATCTGAAATCCACCATCTTCCTTCTACATTTGCAACTAATACTTGCTATAAAGCACTATTTATCTCCTTCATTCAACAGTGAAGCTACATTACCATAAATAAATCCTGTGGCTCACATGGATATTCATAATGATTTATTGTTAGCCTTGGTGGCAAAATCTGTTTCTTTGGATATGAATGCTCTTTCTTTTCAAACTCTTTTAAGTTCTGGCTGGTTTCTTTCTCATATCTCTAGAATGCTCTGCAGATAATACATTGCATCACAATATAATTTCTATTTGCCTGTAGAGGTAAATAAGCTGCCTTTCAGAAACCAAGGTACCCATTCTAATTAGGAGTTTATTTTTAGACTTTCAATATACTTCTTATGAAGGAATAGAATAAATTAGTTTGGATTTAGATGGGGTGTTACTTTAAGTTTATTAAATAATTTTCTACAAGTAAAATAATAAATTATTTTCCCTTCCTTGGCTTTGATCCTATGTTAATATGATTCTAAATTAGTGTATGGTTTAAGAAGGTTTTTGACTCACTGGATTAGCTAATATGATGATAGATTTATAAACTAATTTGTCTTACTACAACAAAACTTAGAGTTAAAGGTGGAGCTAAATGTTGGGATCTTAATATGTCAATTTGGAGCTTCAGGTTTTATAAGAATGTCAAATAATTTATGTAAGGTAACAAATCAAGAAGATTTTATTTTTTTAAACATTTTTTTAAAGATTTATTTATTTATTTAACAGAGAGAGAGAGAAAGAGAGAGAGAGAGCATAAGCAGGGGGAGCTGCAGAGGGAGAGGGAGAAGCAGGCTCTCCGCTGAGCAGGGAGCCCAATGTGGGGCTCAATCCCAGGACCCTGGGATCATGACCTGAGCTGAAGGCAGACGCTTAACCGACTGAGCCACCCAGGTGCCCCAAAATCAAGAAGATTTTAAATTCATGTTTAAAATGAGGTAGATTGCTCATAGTTTAGACAAACAACTTTTAAGTGTTCACTAATAGAAAACTCTTCACTAGATACTCTGCTAATCTCTTGAAATTCCTTCAAAATTAAGTTGCTACATGAAAATAGTGCAGATAGAATATCTACTGAATGGCATGTTTTCAGTGATAAGGAATAAAATATCTGAAAATAAGTATGTGAGGAATTGTGGATTCTCTGCCATTTGAGGTCCTTTCAAGTTAAATTTAGTTTGCTCTGATGCCTAAAATATGCTTATCATAACTTTATTTAGAGGCCTTATGAATGATAACCAAAGTAAGAATATAGACCACATGTACAATGACAGGTTCTGTGGGAAATATGCTCATTTCTAACTTGAGCCAACAATATTCTCTTCTGCTGGATGACCAGATGCTTTTTGAACTGATATTTGATTATATTCAGTTTAACACTTAATTATATTCTTTCTTGAGTTTTCTCTAATTTGTTCATGTGTAGTAGAAATAATCTAACATAGTTATGGTAGACTCCTGGTGTGGCCCTTTAGCTGTGTGTTCTAAAATTTAGTTAACCTCTCTGAGACTCTATATGCTTACCTGTAACATAGATATAACATGTAGCGTCTGTAAGACAATTTACTTCCTAGGGTTTTCTTATCCTACGTGAAGAGGCTAGCTTAGCAGTAGTTGCTTAGTATGCACTAATTCCCTCCTTGTCCTCCATTTTGTATTTCATCTTCCCTGAGTAAGTTGTAGGATCCATGGGTATTCAAGCTCAAGCAATAAAGTTATTAATTTTATAAACAAAAGATATTTAGAAGTGTATTGTATGTATGTATGGAGAAAGAATGAGAGAGAGCAAAAGAAAGACTTTCTTCTAGCAGAAAAATAATAGGAGTTTAATAAACACATATTGTTATATTGCACGGAACATGAGATATCATTATACATGACCAGCAAGCACATATTTGGTCTTGGACTTTGAGGAAGTCTGTCTTTTCCCCACCCACTTTTTCCCCCACCCAAATTTAGAAACAATTGAGAATTAGTCGAAGTAGATGGGGATCAAAATATCAGCCGATCCTCAATTGTATAATTAGACAAGATTAACCACCTGGTCACAGCCCATGTTGGACAGTTAAAAATTTGATGACCGTAGCCCAGAACAGATCAGAATATGTGCCTTCTACAAACAGATACATCCCAAAGAACAAGAAAGAGAGAGAAGGAAGAGCCACATATGTCCACTTCCTTCTCCCAGAACCATGGTTTAGATGCCCCTCTCCTTCCCAAAGAAGATACAGGTGTGGAAGGGGGAGAAAATCCTGGGAAAACAGGGCGGTAGAGGTGGATATAACCCTTCACATGAAAAGAATCATCTGGAGGGCTCCACCCTCACAGACTGGTGCTAGGCAACTTTGTAAACCCCTGTTCCACCTTCCACTGCTTTCTTTACTTTTCCTTTTAGCTACGTTGGCCTCCATATCTTGTCCAGACTTTCACTGGCTGCACCTTCTTCCTCAAATGCTCTTCTCCCAGCCCTTGGCATGAGTGCCTTTTGCCCAACATTTTGGTTTCAGTTCAAAAAGCATGTCTTGGTGAGCCTTTCTTGGACAATCTTATTAGAAATCTCCTTTCCCATTCTCTTTCTTGCTCATTACCACATGTTGTTTTCCTCATAGCACTTAACCATTCTCCCAATAAAAAGTAAGCTCCGTGTCTTGTTCAGTGCTTAAACACATTGAATAGTGGCTGCCACAGTGTAAGTGTGTAAGTAATAATCAAATGAATGATAACAGATGAATGTATCAGTAATTCAGTAAACTTTTTGTAGGGTTTACTGTATACCACGCTTTCTGCCAATTGCTAGTAACATTAAGGTTAATAAGATGGTGTTACTTTATTCAAGGGGCTTTTTGATAGAGGATTCAAGTACATAAACCTATCTTTTTAATAACAGGAATGAGCACAGAGTATTAGGTAGCCAAAGAGGAGGGTGTCTTACTCTAGCTAAGTGGTCAGAGGATGTAAGATTTGGTAGATCAGGAGTTTCCAAGTAAACATGGAATACAAGTATCTTAAATATAGAAGAGAAGATGTGTGTGTGTGTGGAGGCTTGGCAGCAGCAGAGAACATTTTAATTAAATGAATAACAGGCAGCTAGTGAGGCTTGGGATGCATAATGTATATGGAGGGATGATAAGAAATAGGGTTAGAGATACATGCAGGAGCCAGTTTATGAGAAGATTCATGCCATTCTAAAAAGTTTGGACATTATCTGGAATTCTAATAGACACTTTAAATTTTAAGCGTGGGTGTGATAAAATCAGATTTGTGTTTTAGAAAAAAAAATAGTACAGAAAATAATGAGGTTAGACAGCATTCAAAACCAGTGCAAAAATTATGAAGCCGTTCAATTATCTGGGCAAGAAATGAGGAGAATCTGTTTTCTTGAATAAAAAAATGTGAATTGTAGGTAAGCATATAAATTACCATAACTCAGCATTATATAATAGCCTGTCTCATGACCCAACGTGTACTGAGTTCTTTGTCCATCCTGTGGAGTTCACGTAACTGCATGATTATGCAAAACCTCTCTCCTGCTCAAGGAATTTAAATGCTAAGAGAGAAACAAAAACAGTAAGCAACTGTCAGAACTCTAGGATGGAGTGAACCCTTCCTAGTCACCTCTCTGTGTGTATACTTCCAAGGTGTAAAATGATCCCAAAGATGGAGAGGATCTCGTTAATTCCCCACATTACCATTGTTTTTATCAGGACCAGCCCCATAATTTGTAAGGCCCAGTGCAAAATGAAAATGTGGGGTGCTTTGTTTAAAAATTATTAAAAATTTCAAGACAGCTGTAGCAGAGCATTAAACTAAGAGCCCTACTGAGCCTGGGACCCTGTAAGCTGGCTGGTCTTGGTCCTTATTGGCTTTCTCTAGGGGCCGGGCTCCTAACTGGCTTTGAGTTTTAATTCCTGGGAGCAGTTGCCATTATTGGATTGTAATTTTATTGGACTGCAATTCTTCCTGCACTTGGCTGAGAACATTCAAGGGTTGGAGGCATAGGATAGCAAAGCAGAGCAGTAAGAACACATACTTTGGATACAGACTTCTTGGGTTTCACGTCCTTTTTATTACTTAATGGCATCTAGGACAAGATAACAAAACTTCTCTGTTCCCCTGTTCTCTGACCTCCAAAATGGGAATAATAAGAGTAACTGTGTTTTAGGATTGTTATGAGGATTGAGTTGATTCATGTAGAACACTTTGCAAGGGAATGAAGCATGGCAAGTGCTTGGGTTGTTTTTCTTATTATTTTGAAGATTGTATTCTGGAAAATAAACCTTGCTTTGTTCCCCATTGTGCAGATAAACCATTCAGAGTGAGTTTTGTCATTCAATGAACAGAAATGGTTAATATTAATGTTAATTGAATTTATCAATCACTTACTGTGTGATTTTCATTTTTGTGTTTTAAGATGTTTTTTCCTATCCCCAAAACATAAAGGTATCTATGTTTTTCTACAGAAACTTTTACATGTAGAACTTTAATAATTCATTTTTATGTATGATATTAGATAGGCATCTGATTTCTTTTTCTTTGTGGAGACACTGACCTTTTCTATCATCCCTCCCTCCACTCCCACTCCGACTCCACACTCCAGTGTACCCAGTGATGCAATCACCCTGGCCACCCTTGCTGTCTCTGGAATTTGACTCTGCTGGGTCTTTGTACATAGTATTCACTCTGCCTAAATTTATCTTCCTCCAGATATTATATAGATGACCACCACAGTCCTTCATATTCTTGCTCAAATATCCCCTTCTCATTGAGGCTTTTGAAGTTTAAAATTACAACATTCCCTCTCTTCACCGCACACACACACACACAGAAGCACATTCCCTACCACTCTCTGCTTTATTTGTGTGTGTGTGTGTGTGTGTGTGTGTGTGTGTGTGTGTGTTTTGCACAGCATTTAATTGCCGTATGAAACACTAAATATTTAACTTATTTTTTTTAGTTGTCTTTCTCTCTCCACTAGAATGTAAGGTCCATGAGGTTGGGAATAATATTTTTTTCTTTTGTTTTGTTGTATTTTCAATTTCTAGAGCAGTATCTCCTTCTTAGAGAATTTCAATATTCTTTTTCCAGAATAATCCAGAGCACATGATAAACATTATCATCTTCGATTTTCTTCTTCAGATAGAGTAGTGCTAACTCCAGCTCCACACATGTATTAATAAAGAGGCATCTGGTTAGGAAAATTCTGGGTGACTTCTTTTTTTCCCCTGTTCTTTCTAGAGTCAAGGTCAAGACAAGAAAGCAGCCCCACTCTTTCTGTCTGTCACAGTAGGTTTTTTCACTATCCACACACGAAGCGAATTCCAACTTTATGTGTTTCTAGGTGGGAGAGTCTCCGCCCAAACATCACTCTATGCTCTGGCCATGCAGTCTTTGTCTCCTCTTTCTTGATTTAATGTATCTATTAAAAGCCATGTCCTCACTGCCAACAATGGAGAAATTTCATCAAGGGCCAGTGCTCCAAAACTTTACTTGCCTGCCTTTTTAAACATACATTTATAATCTATTTTTGAAAGCATTTCAAAAAGAATTTCAAAGAAAACTAGAAGAAAAGGGGGAGGAACCTATGGGACATGTCAACCAATTATAGCTCAGTTGACATTTGGGACCCAAATTATAACCCAATGGCAGTTGAGTATTTATTAGTATTTTAGAATTGGTATTTATATTTCTATGTATGAAAGTGTTATTATGGTTATATTTTATTTTTTTTTAAAGATTTATTTATTTATTTGAGAGAGAGAGAGCACATGCATGTGTAGGGCAAGGAGCAGAGGGCAAGTACCTTCAAGCAGACTCCCCACTAAGCTTGGAGCCCATTGCAGGGCTCTGTCTCACCACCTATCAGATCATGGCCTGAGCTGAAACCAAGAGTCTGATGCTTAGCTGACTGAACCTCCCAGGCACCCACAATGGTTATATTTTTGACAGATGTTGGCAAGGATGCAGAGAAAGGGGAACCCTCCTACACTGTTGGTGGGTATGCAAGCTGGTGCAGCCACTCTGGAAAACAGTATGGAGGTTCCTCAAAAAGTTGAAAATAGAGCTACCCTATGACCCAGCAATTGCACTCCTGGGTATTTACCCCAAAGATATAAATGTAGTGATCCGAAGGGGCACATGCACCCCAATGTTTATAGCAGCAATGTCCACAAAAGCGAAACTATGGAAAGAGCCTAGATGTCCATCAACAGATGAATGGATAAAGAAGATGAGGTATATATACAATGGAATATTACACAAACATCAAAAAATGAAATCTTGCCATTTGCAAGGAGGTGGATGGAACTAGAGGGTATTATGCTAAGCGAAATCAGTCAATCAGAGAAAGACAAGTATCATATGATCTTACTGATATGAGGAATTTGAGAAACAAGACAGAGGATCATGGGGAAGGGAGGGAAAAATGAAGACAAAACCAGAGGGGGAGACAAACCATAAGAGACTCTTAATCTCAGGAAACAGACTGAGGGTTGCTGGAGTGGAGGGGAGTGGGAGGGACGGGGTGGCTGGGTGATGGACATTGGGGAGGGTATACACTATGGTGAGTGCTGTGAATTGTGTAAGACTGATGAATCACAGACCTGTACCCCTGAAACAAATAATACACTATATGTTAATAAAAAAAAATTTAAAAAATCAAAAGGGCCCTTATCTTTTATAAATTTATTCTGAAATATTTGCAGATGAAGTGTTATGATATCTGAATATTCTTAGAAATAATTCAGGTGTGCGTGAAAGGGCTTTTTAAAAAAAAAGCATGTCCATGTGATTATTGAAGCTGATGGATGGATATATTGGTTTCATTTGATATGTTTGAAAATTTCCAAAATTAAAAAGATAAATGTTTTAAATTGAATTAAAAACAAACTTCTTCCACATTCAATTTTCTGTGTGCCAGCAGAGTTTCTCCAGATATATAGTCTGCCTTATTGGTAGAAACTAATGTCTCTGACTTTCCATTCAAGAAAAAAAAAATGTAGATGGCTATATTTTCATCCAGTTATGATTTTCACTCATCCATCCCCTTATTTATTCAACAGTCATTTATTAGATGCCTCCTAGGTTTTAAGCACTACAAGACCTGGAGAGCAGAGACAGACAAGAAGACAAAAGGATGCAACGTGAATCTTTCTAGAGGCATGGAAGCATGGGAAGAGGGCTACTTGGCTGAGGGTGGGGTGGGGAAGATTTCTTGAAAGAGGTGACCATCTGTTCAGTCTCAAAGGAAGCATAAAGGGTTACCTAGATGAGGAGGGAGAAGGAATACACTTAACTTACCCCAACACTAACCTGTCCCCCAACAAACCTTGTTACATATTACCAGATTCCAAACCCTGAAGTAATTACATTCCATTACCTGATTATTCTTCTTTAAAGCCCCAGATAAATTATTCTAATTATTTCCTTTCGAGGTACCAGAAGATAAATATTTTCCTAAGTTCCCATACCTGATTGACATTCCAGACTCACCAATTCTAAGTTATTACATCAACACTAAGCCAAAAAAAGGAATTTCAAAACCTAGAGGCTTTATGTTGATGCTGCAAAATAATGAAAACAAGAAGACAGGAAATAACATGCAGCTCATGCATACAAGGGATAATTAAGAGTCTTTGTCTACATTGTGCTAAAATTTATAGTTAGAAGTGGAAAACTTTATTTTGATTGGTTTATCTTTACAGTTATTTTAACTCGTCTTACTACTATCCCCAAAACAAAAACTTTAATGTCACAACTGATATTAATGTCTAAAGGATCCCCCCACACCTTACATTCAGGTAAACCATTTTTTACATGTAGACACATCCTAGAAGGGACATTGCACAAAGTTGCAGAAACGAGGATTCATGTGGTTGAGCCATAGTGAGTGGTGGTGCATTTTGAGCATGGCAGGCAGATAGCTAAATGATAACACTTGACTTATCTGTAAGAAGAACAGAGGATCTGAGGGTCTGAAGTTGCTAGTTGTATATCCCTGAGTTGTGTTCTCCTTGTGCTGTTACACATAAGCTTGACCTGGAAGTCCTTCTGTCCTCTAGCTGTCAAGACAATGCTGGGTAGTAATAGCAACCTTTATGCCTATGAAGGCATAAAGCATTAAGAAGTTAGGGTAATATGGATTATTTAAAAGAATTGTTTTGAATAGATGATTCAGTACTCATGCCTAATAATGATTATGTCTTGAGTTTATATCTTGATGACATCTGTGTCCCTCAGACCTGTCTATATACAGGGCAGTGTGGTGTTGCAGAGTATGTCACTATTAAGGCTGATGGAGTACAATGTGTTAGGGATCCCTGTAGCAAGCAGCCACTAGACATTTCATCTGCTAAAATGAAAAGGGGTCTGCATGGAGGGAAAATAAATCCCTGTCATTTCAGCACGGGTTGGCGAGTAGAAAAGAGAAGTGCAAATTGTCATTATAAATAGTGTTGTTAACCCTCCTCATTTATAGTACACATTTCCAATTATACCCATTATGATGTACTTAGCTAGAGGGCAGGTTGCATTTTTTAAATGTATTGAGAGCATTAATGATTTAGCTAGTGCTCATTTGTTTTCTATTGCTTGGTTAAGCATGCTACATTGTCTTTTTCCTGTTTTACATATTGGAAGAATAAGACATGCGAGCTTTAAATGTGCTAAATCAGTGATTCTCTGCCCTGGAGATTTTTTAAATATACCAATATTTGGGCACCACCCACCAGAGATTCTGATTTAAATAGTTTGGGTTGGGGGGGGCATTAGGAATCTGTAAAAGCATCCCTTGAGATTCTAATATTTAGCCAGCATTAAGGACCACGTGGGTTGAGTAGAAAGCAAGATCAGTTGTGGGTGACTTCAGTTATCATATATAGAGAAAGGAAGGGCCACACTCAAAGGGCCACACTCAAAGGCCACACATAAGGTCAGCTTTACAAACTGCAGATGTTTTAAGAGCTGCAGTGGTGAGGATAGCAAGTAGAGGAATCTGGAGATAGTCCCTAGAAATTAGAACTATTGCATAGGCTTCAGTGAGTTTATGGTATGTGCCATAGAGAGAACATGTTTATTTGCTCGGCGGTTGTCCTGGATAGTTTATGCAGGTATAAACATGAATTGCTTCGTCTGAAATTAAGGGTTTGCATTTTTAAGGAATAAGGAATTTTAAGTAGACACACACACACACACACACACACACAAACCACACACATTACATTTGCAAGATGCTTTAAATCCAATTTAATTAGGCATTCCTAACAGCGTCCTATGAGTTGGCTCAACAGTATTACCCACATAGGATAAGCAAGAAAATTGAAGCTCTGAAAGGTTAAGTGCATTGCCCAAGGTCATATAGCAATTCAGTAATGAGCTGGGATTAGAAATCAGAGCCCTGGAGGTCCTGTCTGTTGCCAGAGCCGTTGAATGTGGCCTCTGTTGCAAAGTGAATGATGATTATGAACATTTAAGAATATAGAGTACATTTTTTTTCAGGCAACATTTTAAAATGAAAGAAGTATATAGATATCCTGGAGCTTATTTTCAATAGTCCTGGAAAGTTTAGCAGAAAAGCTTTGCAATTTTGTTTAATTTCATTGGTATATAGATAGGCTCAGTGTTCATTTTGAAGTACTTGGAGGTCTAGGCTGGGAGGGAACTTAGGGGGTTGGGGGAGACTACTTTTGATGTATCTGCTTTCTATCTGGAACACCAAGATGAATAGGAAAGAAGTACATGAAAACTCTACTCAGAGTTTTTCTAGGGCATTGTGGTGTGCACTATTTAAGCCTTCTATTGCTCCTTGAACAAAGACAGAGCATACTGGATCGATGGGCTTTGGATAGTAAATACAAAGTTTATATTATCATCTTTGAATACTTATAAAACTGTGGAAAACTTCTACATTATTATCCATACATCAAGTTTCACTTCTGCTTCACTGGGGAGATTTAATAATGCATGTATGTACGCTTCAGTATCACGCACAGCACCTATGTGTGTCTCCTACATATATAGCAGAAACCTGATAAATATTTATCAACAATGACAACACTGTATGTGTTAAGTGCTTGTGTCCAAGAACTCAGAATCACAGTATCTGTTTCTCCAGATTTAAGTGGAAGATGGTTGGGCTGGTGGTGAATCCTGGTTTGTAACTTTCCTAAAAGGAAATCTCAGCAATGATTGTGAATAGACTAGAGAGGGGCATTCTCTTGTGTATAATTAGTCAGTAGAGAGAATGTTCTTTTTAGGGGATTTAATGCTGAAGAAACTTGTGCTGTCTAACATCACACTGTGATCTCTGTCTGTCCATTGAACTGACATAGAAACAGACTTCTTAATGACCATTTGGAATTTTTGCCAAATGAAAGTTGTTTTCTCTTATAATAATGCTTCACTTTGATTAAACGCCACTTCTCTTTAGTTATATAGCTTTCATTCGTGATGTTTCTATCATAACAACACATACCACGTAGCTCCAGTCAATTATCTTCAGGTAAGCCCTATACTTTCCTTTCCCTTTCATATTTAATTTAATGATTCATGAACAAATGTGCTTGGGGCACAAGACCATCTTCTTCGGATGCATGAACTGCTATCTGAAGCAGAACTCTATGGCAAGAAATAAAAAGGCCCAGTGATCAGATTGAGTAGATAATTTTAAGAGCAGCAGTGCAGTCTACCTTTTCCATACATTTGAAATGCAACCCTACGCTGCAGTGAGAAACAAAATGTGCTTGTTTCTTACATTTGCATGGGGGGATGGTTTTTTTTCAGAGTGATCATATAATTTTCATACAAACAGAGGCACTGCTGAAAGCCAGTGGATGAGCTCTTCTTATGTAAGCCGGGATAACAGGCATTAACTAGGACTTGTTTGAGCAAACAAGGTATTTGATCACCTTATCTGTTCCTCTCCAATGATACGAGAAAGTGGTTGATACAAATTGCCTTGCAATTGTAATTTAATTTACCAGGAATGTGGGATGATTTTCAGCCACTCGTGGTCTACTCCTGGATGCTTGGAACATGGCCCAAGACATAGCACTGAATAGAAGACCAGTTTGTTTGTCACATTTTTCTTTTAATGTGAAGAAGCCTCAACTCTTGAAGGGTTTCCTCTCCTATATGTATATTTTAAATCTTTCTTCTCACCTTCTCTCATGAACTCATGTTGGAGAAGACTCCTGGTATCAGGCAATATGCACGTGCTTTACAGGCAGTATTTCATTGAATACTCCCGGCAATCATACAGAATAGAAACTTTTATTTGATCTGTTTTACAGCCAAGGAAGCTGAGGTTTAGCAAGATTAAAGGACTTACCTGGAATGTAGTAGGCACCTGAGTTGTAACTCAACCTCAGGACGTATTTACGTGTGGTTCTTTATATGATAGGACTCTTCAAATATTGGTGCCATCCTTTTGCGTAAAGATCAATTAGAGGGGAATCACCAGCAGATTTTTGGTTCTGTTTGTTTAATGGTAAACTTGATATGTAAATGGGGAGGACAAAGAGCACCAGATGAGAATCAAGAGTTTTAAGGCAATGAGCCTGGAAGAATATTGGTGCCATGAAGCAGAATGGGTCGCTAAGATCTGTTAGACCTATTAATAATGGAGATAATTGAGAAACAAAGGAAATTCAGAGCAGTGATTTTTTTTAATCGACTTTCAGATTTCTGCAGATTGGCAGCAGAATATCTGCTGATATTCAATAGGCATTAAGAGATATTGCTGATACACAATCATCCCACATCTACTTTGCACACCTGCTTGCTTTTAGAAAACTCCCCTCCTGTGGTCCTCTCCAGCCTGCCTCTCCTGTCAACCAGTGCTCATATTCACTGTGCTCTACCATGCTCCACTTGCTCTTTGCCTACTCTCAGACTTCAAATCGATTGGAAACTTAGGGGGTCAATTCTTTAGCCCCAATCTTTGGTTGACTAGCCCTGACACCAGGGACTAGCACTCATGATCTTCAGTTCAGTATGATGTGCCCTAGCTTGCCTGGCCGTGAATCACCCAGAGCTACTCTTTACAGACGATTTCATCCACCTTTGCTACCATCTTTCTGGGAAAAGACTGGTATAGACCTTCACAGAGAATCTATAAATCTCTCTTATTCTTTCTATACTGATAAATAACTCACTTGTATATTTCTGATGTTAAATATGGCTCTTGATGTTTAAGCTGCCATCTTCTCTAAATGTTACTTCTTTTGACTATAATTAATAACTTAAGTGTAATTATGCCTGATGACTAAGTGGTGATAAAATATGCATAAATCAAAATTGAATTTAGACTAGTTGTTTATTAGCCATAATCATGGCTGAACAGTTATTTATGTTTGCAAACAGGAACTTTAATTTATTGTTATTTTTCATAGGCCTAATGAGATTGGAAGCATCACTCACCAAGCCCCACAAGCACTGTGTTTATTGGCACTTGAAACCTTCTGCCAACTGAAGAATTGATTAAAAAGGAAGAGGTATTCCTTGGGAATAACAGAGGAATTATGATGTGAACTCCTCCCTGGAATGCCCCTCACTCTTTGTTTCACCATGAAGTCTCTTATGGAGAGATCATGGACTTTGATGTCTGTTTAGCCACAGTTTTAATGGCATAGTTTTAAAGTTTTAGAACTAGCTAGGTGACTTTGGGCAAATGATTTAACTCCCCCACCCTCCATTTTCTTATCTGTAAAGTGGGAACAATAATGATAATTTTAAAATAAGATGCTTGGGTGGCTCGGTCGGTTGGGCATCTGCCTTTGGCTCAGGTCATGATCCTGGGGTCCTGGGATCGAGCCTCGCATTGGGCTTCCTGCTCAGCGGGGAGTCTGCTTTTCCTTCTGCTTGCTGCTCCCCCTGCTTGTGCTCTCTCTTTGACAAATAAATAAATAAAATCTTAAAAAAAGAGAGAGAGAAGAAACTGCTCTTCTCTTTAAAAAAAATAAAAAATAAAATGAAATAAAATAAGATAGCATATGCAAAATGCCCAGAAGCGGATCTGATACAGACTAAAGAGACAATTCCTGGAAACTTATAATGCATTTTACACACATAGGTAATCCAAATCTTTACCACCTTCAAAGTCACTATCTTCCATTCTCTGTCTACTTCGCTGAAATCATTGTCGGTGTATTCAACAGAAAGGGAGGCTCTGTTTGACATCAGTTCCTGAGAGCTTCCACTTAGCCTTTTGCTCATCCTCTGCTCTCTGACTTCAGACCTTGATGTTGGGTGCTACCAGATGCATCCTCTTCTCTTGCTAATTACTTCTTGGATTTCTGGAATTATTGTCCTTCCTTGGTACAGCTCCCTGCAGGCTGGCTCCGAAGTAGAGGTGGAGTGAGAACGCTACTGTCTGTTCCCAGACGCTGCCTGCCCTTAAGTTTCCGTGACACCAGCTAAATCGTGTCGCTTGTGCACAAGTGACTCTGCCGTAGGTCTGGTTATAAGTTGAGGCACTTACGTCACAGAGGGTGGAAAAATCCTTTAAAGCTGAATGCTAAATATGACCATTCCAAAGTTTAAGGACCAAGAGACACATTACACAGAAAAATTTTTAACAGCTATCTCGCAGATCCTGGTGTTGTTTCCCTACGTCAAGATCATCCCTTATCTCTGTTTCTCTCTTTGAAAACATGCACATTTTTCTTCATTTCTGTACAGTGTCAATCAGCTTTCTTTCTGAAAAAATCTAGCCTCTATTCTAAAAGTTTGTTTTGCCCATGGAATCCATCTTTCTCAGCCCCAACCTGAACCTCTGTAGGGCAGGATAATCAATGCAACTGTGTTCCCTAAACTTTGAATGACTTGACCTGGAATTACACCATAAAGCAGAAAACCTCTGGGTGGGAGTGTTCATTGTGTGTGTGTGTATGTGTGTGTGTGCACACATGCATGCAGTGGGAGGGGAGAGACACTGATCCATGTTCTCTCTTAATGTGAGGTAAAGGCATCTGTTTCATTTTTCCTATTCTTTTCAATTTTTATTTCTGGGTCTTCTAAGATAACCCTTGGACAACATACACACACAGAAACCCACACATATACAAATCTTAAGGGTAAGCAATAATTTTCAGAGTAAGTACAGTGTAACTGGAATTACCTGACAATGGGAGAAGAGACTTATTCCTAAAGGCATAATTATTTACAAAGCTGGCCCCACCCAAATGAAGATAGCTTTATATTATTATGCAGAACTGTTTTTTTTTTGTTTGTTTATTGAAGTATAATTGACATACAATATCCTGTTAGTTTCAGGTGTACATTATAGTGATTCAATATTTTTGTGCATTATGAAATGATTCCCATGATGTCTAGTTAGCATTTGTCACCATATAAAGTTATTAGAATATTATTAACTATATTCCTGATGCTAAAAAGTACATCCCCATGACTTATTTATTTTATAACTGGAAGTTTGTACCTTGTAATCCCCTTTCCTATTTTACCCACCCCCCCACCCCTGCCCCCTTTGGTAACCAACAGTTTGTTTCTTGTATCTACAAGTCTGTTTCTATTTTGTTTTGTTTGTCTTGCTTTTTAGATTCCACATATAAGTGAAATGATATGATACTTGTTTCTCTGTCTGACTTTCATTTAGCATAATGCCCTCTAGTTCCTTCCAAGTTGTTGCAAATGGAAAGATATTAATTTCTTATGGCTGAATAATATTCTATTGTGTATATATAGCACATTTTCTTTATCCATTCAGCTATTGATGGACACTTAGATTGTTTCTGTATCTTGGCTATTGTAAATAATGCTTCAGTGAACAGAGGGATGCATAGATCTCTTTGAATTGATGTTTTCATTTTTTTTTCAGATAAATAACCTGAAGTGGAATTGCTGGATTATATGGTAGTTCTATATTTAATTTTTTAAGGAGCCTCCATACTGTTTTCATTCCCAACAGTGTGCAAGGGTTCCCTTTTCTCCACATTCTCACCAGCACTTGTTATTTTTTGTGTTTTTGATAATAGCCAATTTGACAGGGTGAGGTAATACTCATTGTGGTTTTGATTTGCACTTCTCTGATCATTAGTGATGTTAAACATCGTTCCATATGTCTGTTGGCCATATGTATGTCTTCTTTGGAAAAACATCTATTTAAGTCCACTGCTCATGTTTCAATTTTTTTTTTTTATATGAAGCTGCATGAGTTCATTATATATTTTGGATATTAACCTCTTTTTTTTTTTTAAAGATTTTATTTATTTATTTGACAGAGAGAGACACAGCGAGAGAGGGAACACAAGCAGGGGGAGTGGGAGAGGGAGAAGTAGGCTTCCCGCTGAGCAGGGAGTCCAATGCGCGGCTCGATCCCATGACCCTGGCATCATGACCTGAGCCAAAGGCAGATGCTTAACGACGGAGCCACCCAGGCACCCCTTGGATATTAACCTCTTCTCAGATA
The DNA here is from genome assembly GCF_964656455.1 of Halichoerus grypus. NCBI lineage: Eukaryota > Metazoa > Chordata > Mammalia > Carnivora > Phocidae > Halichoerus > Halichoerus grypus. Next base: position 103,692,891 of record NC_135715.1, read on the forward strand.
TATAATTTGCAAATATCTTCTCATTCAGTAGGTTGTCTTTCTGTTTTGTTGATGGTTTTCTTTGCTGTGCAAGTTTTTTTAGTTTGATAAAATAAATATAATTGTTTATTTTAGCTGTTGTTGCTCTTGCCTGACAGACTGGTCCACAAAGTATTGCTAAGACCAATGTCACAGAGCTTACTGCCTATCTTTTCTTCTAGGAGTTTTATGGTTTCAGATGTTATATTCAGGTCGTTAATCCATTTTTAATTTATTTTTGTGTATGGTATAAGATAGTGGTCCAGGTTCATTCTTTTGCATGTAGCTGTCCAGTTTTCCTGACACCATTGATGGAAGAGACTGTCTTTTCCTCATTGTATATTATCTCTTTTGCCATAGATTAATTGACCATATAAGTGTGGATTTATTTCTGTTTCTATTTTACTTCTATTCTAATTCATTGATCTATATGTCTGTTTTTGTGCCAGTACCATGCTGTTTTGATTATTGTTGTATACTTTGTAGTATATTTTGAAATCAGAGAGTATGATTGATTCCTCCACTTTATTGTTTTTTCTCAGGATTGCTTTGACTTTTTGGAATCTTTTGTGGTTCTTTACAAATTTTAGGATTTCTTATTCTAGTTTTGTGAAAAATACCATTGGTATTTTGATGGGGATTGCACTGAATCTGTAGATTGCTTTGGGTAGTATGGACATTTTAATAATATTAATTCTTCCAATCCATGAGCATGGTATACCTTTCCATTTATTTTTTTCTTCTTCAGTTTCTTTCATCAGTGTCTTGAAGTTTTGAGAGTACAGGTCTTCTACCTCCCTGGCTATATTTATTCCTAGGTATTTTATTATTTTTGATGCAATTGTAAATGGGATTGTTTTCTTAATTTTTTTCTTTCTGATAGCTGGTTGTTAGTGTATAGAAATACAACCAATTCTTGCATGTTAATTTTGTATCCTGCAACTTTACCGAATTCATTTATTAGTTCTAATAGCTTTTTTGGTGGAGTCTTTAGAGTTTTCTATATGTAGTATCATGTCATCTGCAAATAGTGACAGTTTTACTTCTTCCTTTCCAATTTGGATGCTTTTATTTCTTTATCTTGTCTAATTTCTGTGACTAAGACTTCCAATACTATGTTGAATTAAAGTGGCAAGAGTGAGCATTCTTGTCTTGTTCCTGAACTTAAAGGGAAAACGCTCAGTTTTTCACTAGAACTGTTTTAATTACACTTTTATTTCTCTCTTTAACCTTCTATTTTATACTCCTCATAGGACCTTAAGTACTTTTAGAAAAGGGCCAATTATAACATTCTTCCCTGTCATATAGTAGCGTGTCTCCTTTGATTTTATTAGCATGTCCTGGTAGGAAACAGGTGGCCCATTTAAATGGGGCAACTGGGGAAAATTTAATGAAGGGGTTATTTACAAAAGACTGGGAAGGGTTACTTAAGGTCACAGGAGATGGTTCAGTACATGGACTAGTGACATTTAGGATACTGAAATTTGATAGAGGTAGGAACAATTAGTAGGACTATAACTGTAGGAAAGGGCCATTCCATAGAAACCATGGCTTTTGGTTGAGGTAAAGAACAAACTGAGGTGATCCAGAAGATGAAATCTGGTGGAATAAATTCCCTGATCTTTCTCTTCTCTTATCATCTTTTCTCCTTGTATTGTGTGCCCCATCCTTCTGTTGGCCAAACCCAACCAGAAGCCAATGGACAAGAGAGTCACTGATACACTCCTATGATTAGTTCCCCAAGCAGACAGTAGATTAAATATGGGGAAAAAAAAAAAAAAAGCAAAGCAGGGGAATAGATCTGTAAGTAGATGGAAAAGATCCTATACATCTGCTTAACTTAGTCAAGATCATGAAATGTATAAGTATATTGGTTTCCTCTTCTTCCCGTAATCTCATTAAAATAATAGAAATGAATTATAAAAGCCCTAATTCCTTGTTAAAAAAATAGGGAGGACCATCAGTGGATTAGAGCTCTAAACTCATTTATGAAAAACTTAACAGACAAGACTGAGGAGTAGAGAAAGTGATGATGCAGCACAGGAAGCTATGACCTAACTTATCAGGAATGTGGACTGCAAGAGAAGAGGAAGCTCATCTACCCACAGAGATTCTTTAGAACGGTGGTGGCTGGTCTGATAGAGGGCAGGAGTGAGAAGTGGGACTGGAAAAAAATGGGTTATTTAAAGCCTTTAAATAACCATTAGAGGCATAAAAATAGTGATACAATTATAAAAAATTGAAAGGTGGTGCAAAGTAAACTCCCGTCAGTTATAGCAGAAAGTCAATAAATGATGTCTAAAATTAATGAATCAAGAAGCAATGACATAAGCTTATTATTTATAAATTTGGAGATAACCACAGAAGAACTAAATAGAGTTCAAAGTGTTCTGGAAGGAAGACAGGGAATTGGTTGTGGGTCAGTTGTTTCTCACTGTAAGTCTTTGTACTAAAGATTTTTTTAAAAAAACATGTGAATATATAATTTTAATGAGAGCTCTTTTTTTCCCCTTTTGTCACACTCCACTTAGTTTGCTGGCTTTCTAGAAATTTTCTTCTTAATATAGTTAGATCCATTATCTGTCCTGAACCTACCAATTAATTCCATGTTCTCCTATACCACCCCTTCTCTTCGTTCTTTGCAACCTGCCCTCAACATGTGCACACTCACAAGCCAAATGCACACATTTTCCATCTGAATGCAGCTACCTGTCTTACTCTATGAATTCCATGCACCCATTTATGTCTCAGCAGTGCCTCTTCTCAAACTTTCCTTGGCCCAAAATGGCTTCAGCCTTTTTTCTTTTTCTAGTAAGATTTCAAGTCCCAGAATAAAATCTGCCTCCTCCCGGAGCTGTCTGATTTCCAGAGACAAAAATGATTACTCTTTCTTCTCTACTCTCCTAACACTGCACACTGTTGATACTTCTCGCTCTACTGATGTCTTAAACTTGGTGTATCTCTATCTGCCTCCTTTTCTTTCTGTTTAATTGAAGTTCAATAATTTGTATCTTTATATCTAGTGCAAGTTTTGCACATGGTAATTGAAATAGTTACTAGCCACCGTAATGTAATTGATTTTTATTATTGTTATTGATTTAAGAGGAATCTAAAGATTATGGGATGAGTGCCCCAGCACATTAAAGTGAACATCGGTTGTCTTTATTGAGATGCCTATTAATACTTCTCCTTTTCAGCCAAACCAGAAAGTAGACAATATTTTGTTCTGTCACAATTTTAGTGCCTTTTCCCTAAATTCCAATTATATACATATTGTCTCAGGTTATGAGGACTAAGAAATGTAAGAAACCAATATCCATAAATAAATAAATTACTAATGTATTAATTTTAATGAGTGTTCGCATTTTTGAAAGTTACCCACAGAGGGAAGTGCCTTGCTGGAGGGAATGAATTGCTCATGTAAAACTCTGGGCCCTTGAGCTATTGTTTTGAGATCAAAGAGAGTTTCTGGGGTTCCTCAGATTATGCCATGTAACTCTTATGCCATAGGTAATATACATTCTGATTAATTTAGAGAGTAGTAAAACAGTTGGAAAACGAACTTTGCATATAAGAACAAATAGACTTGAAATCACTATTATTGACTGTTAACTATCTATCTCATAGGAGTAAGACAGTATAACATGAAGTATTAACCCCTGGTCTTTGCTTGTTATTCTCATTCCCTAAGTAGTCTTACCACATGTTCTTACTTCCCTCCCTCCCTTCTTCCCTCTCTCCCTCCCTCCCTTCCTTCCTCCCTCCCTCCCTTTTTCCTTCCTTCTCTCCCTCTCTCCCTCCCTCCCTTCTTCCTTCCTTCTCTCCCTCTCTCCCTCCCTCCCTTCTTCCTTCCTTCTCTCCCTCTCTCCCTCCCTCCCTTCTTCCTTCCTTCTCTCCCTCTCTCCCTCCCTCCCTTCTTCCTTCCTTCTCTCCCTCTCTCCCTCCCTCCCTTCTTCCTTCCTTCCCTCCCTCTCTCCCTTCCTTCCTTCCCTCCCTCCGTCTGTTCCTCCTTTCCTTCCTTCCGCCCTTCCTCCTTTCCTTCCTTCCTCCCTCCCTCCTTCCCTCCCTTCCTTCCTTCCTTCCTTCCTTCCTTCCTTCCTTTGACTAACCCTGGATTTTTCCCTGCATCCACATAGAAGGGCACTACAATTTTATTTTTCCTTTACTTCAGGAAATGCCACAGTAAAACAGTCTCGATACAGGATTATCATCCAGGAAGCAGCCAACGGAGGCCAAGAATGCCCAGATACCTTATTTGAAGAGCGAGAGTGTGAAGATATTTCATTGTGCCCCATATATCGGTAATTAGTTACCTTTTGAAATAATCATTAGATTTTAGTATAAATCATGACCTATTTTCTTTATATAGTTTATAAGTTTTAGTGAGAAGTAAGAAGAGATAATGTTTATCTTCAATACCTCAATATTTTCCTCTCTTATTTTGAATATATTTTGAGGGAGTAAAAAATATGAAACTCTAGTTAACAGAACAAAAGAAACAAACATGTTTTGATTTTAAGTGAGATGCTGGAGTTCTGCCACCCAGGCAATCAATTTTAAGGATTAAGTTCCAAAGATATTCAGGATAAAGTCTTTACCTGGAAAACAAACACACACATAAGTTACCTTATTCTATCATTTTCATCCTAAAGCCTTTAATCAAGAACTAAGAACAAATATGTACTTTTAAAATAATTATTTACTTTCATTAAAAAAAATTGGTTCTTAAGTTTTGTACACATTTTAAGAAACCATCCTCTTAGAAAAGGAAGTTTAACCTACGGATAAAATATACATTAAAAAAAAAGGAAAATGACTTTTAAAGTATTTATGGTACTTACATGTTCCCTCTTGACAAATTGGTGATTTTTATTTATAAAAGCAATGCCTGAGATTTGTGTGTTTAGTCATTAGTGTCCATTCTTTTAATGTTGGATTGAAGCTTTGCTTTAGAGTACATCTGGATTAAATCCATTCACTGTTGAGTTTTACTGATTTGTGAAAAAAAAATTGTCTTAAAGTTCATATAGTTAGCACACTTAAAAATGCCTTTAGCAAAAATGTCTAGTGTTTCTCCTGATTATTTGAAAAACTATATCTTAAAGCTATGAAATTCAAGGGCTAATTTGTTCAGGAAAATACAGGTTATTTTTCTTTTTCCTTCTTTCTCTCTCTCTTTTTTTTTAAAGAAGACTCCTCACATTAGATAAAATTAGAGTGTCATTGAAGAGTCTGCATTACTATCAATTTTATAATCCTTTATTCTCATTGTTTCTATCTAATGGCCAGTTTAAGGAGGATGGGAATAAATACTGGGAACATGCCCAGACTACCAGTGTTCCTTCATTAACCACAAGGCTGCTGTGGAAACACTGTCAATATTCATCCCTTTGTACCATATATAAATATTGAAACTTCTGAGCTGAGCAAAAGAGCTCTTGGGGCCAATTGAAAAAATTAGCCAAATCAAATGTCATTAGACATTTTTATGAACCCAGGGCTTTTATAATCAGAGAAAATCCTAGATGTTATTAGTGAGATTTTTCCTTTCTCTTGCCCCCTTTCTTTACTCTCTGGTTGCACTTCATTTTAGCCACTCATGTTTGAACTCGTTTCCATCATTGACCTCCTGCCATTTTCCCCAGAAGCCAGTTTTGGTGTGTCATTGGATCATTGTTATCGTTTCTCTCGATGCCTAGTTTAACATGTATACAAGTTATCAGCATCATTCCCTGCTCCTCAGTAAAACACCCTTGAATTTTGAGCAACATGATTCCAATTTTTGCATCCCTCCTCATTGGTATGTTAGAGAGGCAAGCTAATATAGGACCTTTATCATTATCTTCTGAATCTTCTTTTTGACTCCATTAAGGTGATATATTCACATGCTTACCAAGTTAAAACAGAACCAAAATGTCTGTAGAAATTTTTCTGTGAATCTGAGCCTCTCCCAACACATTAAGTTAATAAGCAAAAGGGAAGACAGCATGGTGATGTATCCTTACATAGAATTGACCGTGGAGTCAAGGGTCTGTAGCTGAACATTCAGGGTTTTAGGAGGTACAACTGGCCTGCTGAGCTGTGCAATCTCAGACATTTCACTTAACCTCTCTGAGCCCAAGTTTATCATTCCAAAACTGAGTTTAACAAGAGTTCTGAAATTATTTCTATTTCACTTTATGCAGCACACTAAACTAGACTGAACTCCATAGTCTCATTTTGATCTAGAAAGCCTCAGTAAACTTAAGGAATCTGAAGGAATGCTACATAACTGTTGAAAAATTGGACAAAAACCCTTTGCCATTTCAGTTTCTGTGTTTTGGAATTATACTAAAAACAGTTTTCCTGTTAAGATGTAATGTGCAAAGTAAATTTACAATTATTTAAAATTAAGGGGTGATTTCTTTAAATGATAAGTTTTTGTTTAGCTGTTTCTTGATTTTTCTACAATTGCTCAACTATTCCCAGTATGGAGGCCACTTGAGTGAGGTCAATGATTATATTATATGCAATATTACTGACCAGTTTTGCAAGATGAAAAAATTCTAGAGATCTGTATATACCAATTATTTCATCTCGCAAAGCTGGTCAATAATATTTTTGCTTCATGTTTCTGTTTCATCTTTGGAAGTAGCATCTCTTATCAGAGGTATTAGCTCATATGAAAAAGTGTGAAAATATACTAAGGAAAGAGCAGAATCTGTGGTTACACTTAAGGTTTGGGTTTTCTGGTACATTCTGAAGAGACAGGTTTAAGGATATAAGTCAGTCTGTCCTGTGGGTCATAAAAATAGAAAATTTTGTTTACCTGAGAAAGGAAAACAGTGAGAAACCACAAGGCTTCCTTAGAGAATATTTTCTTTGAGGACTAGAAATATTGATGATTCATCAGAGGTGGATCCATTCCTCTTCCATGAGATGAACTATCGCATAAGATAGGTCCCTGTGACTCCCCACCTCCCTTTTACTTTATGACTTATTGAGATGTCTGAGTCATTTTAAAGTCTTAGACACCACCTTATAAAAACTTTTGAAACAGAAGATCAAGTGTGAAGGTTTACACCCCAAACTTTCAGATTTTCAAGCCTTGATACTCTAAAACTCCAGTGGGACATAGGGTTTTTTTTCTCTCTCTCTTTTTTCCCTTTTCCTCCTCCTTCTCCTTCTCCTCCTCCTTCTACTTTTCTTTCTTTTTTTTTTTTTAAGGTAATTTTAGATAATGAGGGTAAACCTTCTAGGTTTGATCTGTGCTTTTAAGGATTTTTACTGCCACCTTGCTCTATGGACTACAGCTTATATGGAAAATGTCCACATTTTTAAAAATGGAAATACTACATTAACCATGAATCTAGGGTAGAGTGGACTATTGTCCTCCCTAGTGCATGCCAGGGCTCCATTTTATGACATTGGTTTTAAATCCATTTTTATTGAATTACTGTTTATGTGATGTATTTCTTCCGCATGTTTGTCATGGTGAAATTCTTAGTCTGCTGTTCTTTGTAATCACAGATGGAAACCACAGAAATGGAGCCCTTGTATCTTGGTGCCAGAGTCTGTCAGGCAGGGGATAATGGGCAGCAGTGAAGGCTGTGGAAAAGGACTACAAACAAGAGGTAAGGGAATTTTAAAACAGTTTTCCTGTTAAGATGTAATTTTAGATTATGTTATTCTTATACACTATTGCTTATTTTATATTTAAATAATTATGATATTATTGGATTGAATTATTTATACTTACCAGTATTTGAGTTTAAGTTTGGCATTAGGTAATGTTGATATTATACCATCTTTTAACCAAAACCAGCTAGTGTATCTGAGAGTTAATGCAATGGAAGCAGATATCTGTTCTCAGTCGTTTGCATATCTCAATGCTTCTGTTCCAAACACATACTGGACATGATCCAAGGAATGAAGAATATGTCTGTGATTAGACCAACAGTATACATTGCACTTTTAGGTGCTCATTTAATATTTGTGAAATGAATTAAGGGTAATTGAACGAATGGACTAATCTTAATAACCATGACTTAAATGTAATTGTTATATTTATACTTACTATGTGTTCTATATAATATGCATAGAAAGGAACTATTTAAATTCCTGGAAGACATTGCAAGTAGTCTTCTGGATCAAAGTAGAAGTGCTTTTAATCATCAATGCCTAGGTGTGACATATTGAAATCTCTGAAAACACTCAGCCTCATCAGACTGCTCACTTTTCTGTTTCATTCATAATCCAGGTACCAATCAAATGAGGCTTGATAAGAAGTGCTTTATTCTTAAAATCTAACCACTTTGTTGGTAAAGGGAGGTACGTAGCAAAATCAGACCCTGTGGAACCAACTGCATTATACTGGCTTTATAATTTTTTCTAAAAGGCATATTTAGAATTAAGTGTGTCTTCCTGTTGTGTAAGTTAACGTATTGGTCAGGATCAGTCAAGCAAGCCAGCACAATAACTCCCTGCTTTGTGTGTTGATTCAGAGCTGAGAGGAGCCCCCATGGCCAGGTGGCAGTCTTAACATCCAGGTCAATGTAATCTTATTGTGTCTCCTAATGGAAGCATTGCTTCCTTTGGAACAAAGACCTATAGGGCAGCAAAATATAAGATCACAAGAGACAGGAAGCAAACATTTTACTAGTGCGTCACCAGGGGTTAGAGAGAGTTATGCCACTTCTATTCATTCCCTCCACTTGATCTCTGGACCTATGAATCCTGCCTAGGGGGGAAACGGTACCAAAAATCAGGTGCTAATTCAGAGCATATACAGCCTTCTGTAAAACCTTGTGTCAGCCCTGCAAGGTATTGCCACCTAACTGGTATTTTAATTGAGTCTGCAAAAGACCTTTCCACCACTCTGTCAAGCCAGCTGCTTCAGGGTTGTGGGGGACATGGTAAGATCAGTGAATTCCATGAGAATGGGCCCATTGCAACACTTTGTTTGCTGTGAAGTGAGTTCCTTGATCAGAAGCAATGCTATGTGGAATACCATGACTATGGTACAAGGCATTTTGTAAGTCCATGGATGGTAGTTTTGGCAGAAGTATTGTTTGCAGGGAAGGGAAATACATACCTAGGATCAGTATTCCAGTAAGAATAAAGTACTGTCCTAGATCTATGATGGAAGTGGTCCAGTGTAATCAACCTGTGTAGCTACCATGTAGCTAGCTTGCCACTCTTGAGAGTGGTGCCATATTAGGGACTTGGTGTTCCTCCCTGTTGCTGGCATATTGGGCACTCCGTGATGGCCACAGTCAGGTTCACATTGGTGAGTGGACGTCCATATTGCTGAGGCTATGAATAACCTCCATTCCTGCCACCATGGCTACTTTGTTCATGAACCCATTTGATGATGATAGGAGCCACTGGAGAAAGAAGGATGACTGAGGTGAATAGTATCCATAGAACAGGTCATCCTGTTCATTTGATTATTAATATATTCCTCTGCTGAAGTCACCCTTTGGTGAACATTCACATGGGACTCAAATATGTTCACATTTTTCCCCACACAGAGAGGTCTATCTATATAACTCTTACCCAGATTTCCTTCTTGCCAACTTTCCAATCATGTTTCTTCCAAGACCTTGGCCATATAGCAAAACCATTGGCCACAGTCCATGAATCTGTATGTAATCGCATATCTGGCCATATCTCCTTCCAAGCAAAGTGAACAACGAGGTATACTGCTTTACATTCTATCCACTGAGAAGATTTCTCTTTACCTGTCTCTTTCAGGGGTATATCTCAGAAAGGGGCTATAGTGCTATAGCTGTCCATTTGGGAGTTGTGCCTAGATATTGTACAGAACCATCTGTGAGCTAGGCTGGATCCTTCTCTTCTTCCATCAACTGATTTTAGGGAACTCTCCATGAGGCCACAGGTACAGGCTGGAAGAGAGCAGGTACTGTAGCAGAAGTAGGGACCATGGACATTTGCCCACTTACTCATGTAACTTACTTGTGCCTTCAGGGCCTGCATGGGCCGAATCATCTATACACCACTTCCATTTGATGATGCCTTACATTGTGGCTTGGTGGATTAGGTAACACCCAGTTCATGAAGGCAGCCTGGGTTGCATGATAATTTGGTGGCCCATGATTAAGCCTTCATTCCTTAGCAAGACACAGTATCAGGACAGAAGCTGTTTTGCAAAGGAGAATAGTTACCTGCAGAGGGTGTCAGGGCTTGCTCCCAGATCCTAGGGACCTGTCCTGAAATTCACTTACAGAAGCCTCTAAAGGCTGCAAACAGTGTTGCTGTCTGCTACTGATACTTGAGTAGCATTGGATCTGCTGGATCATATGGCCCAAGTGGCAGAACAGTATGCACAGTAGCCTGGATTGTTATAGAGATTTTTCTCATTCTGGGACCTGCTTAAAACTAGCAGCTTGTTGAGTCTCTTGGTAAATAGGCTGGACTAACACACTTGAATAAGGAATACGTTTCCTCCAAAATCCAAACAGGCCCACTAGGTGTTGTGCCTAGTTTTGGTTGCAGGAGGGGCCGGATGCAAAAACTTATTCATTGCTTAAAGGGATATCTTCACATGCCCCACACCACTGAACCTCTAAAAATTTCCCTGGGGTAGAAGGCGCCTGAGTTTTTTCAGATTTATTTCTTACTCTCTTACCAAAATGCCTACAGTAGTTGCTACTTCTTGCTCACTGGATCCATTCAGAATAATGTCATTAATATAATGGACTAGTATGCTATCTGATTGAAGGAAAAGACAATCAAGATCCCCACAGAACTAAATTATGAAATAGGGCTGGAGAGTCAATATACCCCTGAGGTAGGAGAGTAAAGTGTATTGCTGGCCTTGCCACCAAAGAGCAAGCTGATTTTGGTGGTCTTTATTATCTTCAAACATAGTAATATGTGGGGTTAAGGCTTTGACATAGGAATTTTGGGTCACTTCAGTTTATAACAATTACACTTTGGAAATGATGTCCCTCTCAGAACATTTATACATGTGAATTTGATTGGCAAGTTAGTTTCATTCAGGACTTCTATGAGGCTAGATAGTGACTGTGTAAATTAAGGGAAGAGACCACCTCCTTAAAACATTTTACTTCCATATGTCAGAATATTGTTATAATAATATGATCTTGTAATTATAAGACCTTGACTACTTTCTACTGGAAAATTGTTATATCTAGATCAACAATATCTCTAGGAATGAAGTTCTTTAAAAATGGCACTTTTGTGTGGTGCACGACTTAATTCCATATGGTGGCCTAGACTTTGACACTTTGATACTAGCGTATCATAATGGTTGGTTTTCATTGCAAAACCATTTAGTAATTTCTGAGATGTTGCTCCTAAATTATGTGGAATCTTATCACATAAATGGCAAATTATTTTATCTTAGAATAATTTTACTTTGGATTTCAATTTAAACAGATTCTAGCTGGAGACCTCATAGTCCCTTAGACTAGGCAAGTGATCCCCTTGAGTTTTCTCTACATTAGACACCAATATTAGAGAATTCCTAGTGTTTTTCTGTTGGGAAATTTGTACTTTTAAAGTAGTGGCCTGGGTCTCCAATTTTAAGATAGTGAAGTAAAGACATTTCTACTCCATCTTTTCTCTAAAATTACTTCAAAACCAGTGAGGAAGATGTGAAACAATAAGAAAAAAATAATGTCCAATGAGATCTCTTTTATAAAATTGCTCCAGAGAACAAGAAGCACATTAACCTCACCTTCAAGAAAATGAGGAGTCATCTGTAACCTCAGTCACAATATGTTTTAGAAAGTGAGTGGAGATACAGTAAAGGACTTTGCAGAACAAGATTATGCCAAAGTGTTGGCAGGGGTGAAGGTGTGGGGGCTGAAGAGAAACAAAGTGATTTGTCCTGGAGAACTCCAGAAAGTTACCACATTCTGCAGAAGGAAGTATGCAAGTGTGTGTGTGTGTGTGTGTGTGTGTGTGTGTGTGTGTGTGTTAGGGGTGGGAGCAAAACAGGGGCTTTTGGAAGTCTGATTAAAAATGGTGACCAGTGTCATCCCTTTTTCTATTCTTTTGGGAGCTTAGAGGTTTATTCTCTGGGGATATAAAACCAGAGGCATTATGTACTTTGGACAACTGGTAGAGAATGGAGATGAAGGCCTAGCCTCAAATCAGGAGGATCAAAAAAAAGTGCAAATAAAGAATTAAGAGACCATCAGTTCCCTTCTTTCACCTGCTTTAGCATGCTAGCCAGGTGGCTTTTATACTTTTCAGTTCCATGGATGCCCTATCAATTTAAAAACACCATAAATTTAAATTTCTCTTTGAGGAGTTTTTGAATCACAGAGGGAGCATGAATTTAGACCATAAAATCATGGAAAGGCCAGCTTGGGCTTATAAATTCTCACAAGAGATTTTTCCCTCCCCTCACCATCCAGTGTTCAGTCTTTGATATGCAAGTGGCCTTGCCAAGGTATTTTGCTTTGCATGTTTATCTCTACTTCACCCTTATATTGAGGGCTAGCCTTTGTCGTTATCATTTCTGGTGTGGGGCCATTTATGAGATTCTCCATAGTAGAACTTGAAGACATGACAATGGGAACTGGGGTCTCCAAGATTTGGTAGAAGCCCTCAGGATAAAAGTTGTCTTTCTTGATTACCTTGCATCATAAGCTTTTACTTTGTTTTGTGCTTTATGGATTATTTTATTTGGGACCAGCCCAAAAATACATTTAGAAGATACATGTTTTGTCTAGTGTTTTTTTTTTTTTTTCATTTGAAAGGGCTTTTATAATTTTTAAGCCATTATGCTGCTCAAAACAGAAGTACTCCTTGTTTTATCTCACTGTTTGTATTGGTGACCTGGTTAATTGATTTGCAGTAAGACTACATGAATATAATATCCTTGTAATAAAAAAAAAGAAAGGAAGGAAAATAGAAGGGCAAGTAGAATTACAACTGGAGCTAAATGTCTACACCATCCCCAAGGAAATGCATATTTGGGATTGCAATGTCCTAGCTGTCCCATACTTTAGGGAGAGCCAATGGATTCTCTCTGCCCAGCTTCCTGTACTTAATCTGAATAAAGAAGGCATGGTAGCTCAGCTTTTATGGCAAATGAAAACATAAGAGGAATAAACTTATGTATTCTAACATACCTTGATGAAACTGCCCTTAAAAGGGTACAAAGTTAGTATTAAAAAAGAAAAAGTTAAAGGTGCTGCCATTCCTAGAAGGGGACTGAATTTGTCTGTGGACTCATATGGTCTAATTCTTATGCTATTCATGGTGACTATTTTAAAACTGGCTAATGGCCTTGCCAGTGTGTTTCTTTTAGATGTTACCTTCTTCTTATTCATAAGCTTGTGAGTATACTCTATATAGACAGGGACTGGACATAGACAGCAGTGTACCAGATGCAGAATAGGTATTGAAGACTGCAGTTGTCCTGTCTAGGATATCGTTGACTTCCGTGATGTACCTATATTCTTCTTTGGTTTGTTTTCACTGAGCAATGTTTATGTGGACCAATGGAGGCAGAACTCTATCTTGGTCAGATCTTTTTGTTCTTCCTTAATTGGTTTTTGTCCCTGTGAGAGGCCAAGTCTTCTTACACAGTAGTTTTGATGGAATCTGTGTTTTCTTTGCATCCAAGGGATCTCTTTAAATAAAGGTCTTTTCCAGAAAAAACAATTGGCAAAATAATCCACTATCAAGATGAGTTTTGATTTACCTTTATTCTTAAAAAGGGAGAAGGTTAGAAATAGGAAAAAGCTAAGGAAAAAAAATAGTCTAAAGCTCTTAATAGTAAAGCAAAAATACCTGGTATTCAAAAATGTAAATTCATATGAAATATATATTTGTATGGGTCTGTCATTTTAGCAAACTATGCTTTATTTTACATATTATTTCTTTCTTTTTATTAAGTTTTTATTTAAATTGCAGTTAGTTAACATACAGTGTAATATTAGTTTCAGGTGTACAATATAATGGTCCATACATCACCCGGTGCTCATCACAAGTGCCCTTCTTAATCCCCATCACCTATTTCACCCATCCCCCTACCCAACTCCCCTTTGGTAACCATCAATGTGTTCCTTAGAGTTAAGAGTCTGTTTCTTGGTTTGCCTCCCTCTCTCCTCTCTCTCTCTTTTCCTTTTGCTCATTTATTTTGTTTCTTAAATTACACATATAAGTGAAATCATATGGTATTTTTCTTTCTCTGACTGACTTATTTCACTTAGCACTGTATTCTCTAGCTCCATCCATGTCGTTGCAAATGGCAAGATTTCAATCTTTTTGATGGCTGAATAATATTCCATTATATATATTATATATTATATATATATATATATATACACCACATCTTCTTTATCCATTCATCAGTCAATGGACATTTGGGCTGTTTCCATAACTTGGTTATTGTAGATAATGCTGCTATAAACATCAGGGTGTATGTATCCCTTTGAATTAGTATTTTTGTATTCTTTGGGTAAATACCTAGTAGTGCAATTGCTGGATCATAGGATAGTTCTATTTTTAACTTTTTGAGGAAACTCCTTACTTTTCAAAGGCTTTTAACATGGGATTAAATTTTTAAAAATTGATTTATATAATTTTTGCAGGACTATATAAATATAAACTATATATCCATATAAAACAGGAAAACAAAGATATTACATAAGCTGAATTAACAGGAAACTATTCATATTATAGGTCCAAGTACTCTAAATTTATGACCAAAAAATGTTTTTCTCTAGTTATGTCATCTTGATGGGGAAAACATATCTGGAAGAACATACAGAAACACAATAAAAAACGTACACTTTGAAGTAAAGAAGTGATTATAGCCTGTTGATAAAATGTTGAAACAGCCAATCAGCTAGTCATTCTCTTCTTTCTGATGCCAAGTATCCTTGCATTTTAAGAGAGAAATAGAGTATCTCTGGATGATTGACCTTTATCTCCAGACAGAGAAAGTCATAGGCATTTAACCTTATAAGTTGCTCACATTTAGTCTCTGTCCTATTTATCTACATAGATCATAAGAAGAAAAAAAAAAAGTCATTTCAGTAGATCCAGAGAAGACAAGTATATAGGTTTTAACTGTGACCAAGCAATAATCAAAGACAGAGATAGTCTTTTCTATTTTTGTTTTATTTTTGGTGTGAGAGGAGGAAGCAGAAAGTTTGCTGGGAAGGAAAGTGGAATTACTGCTTCTGTTTAATTCAAGATGAACAAAATGGGCATTTTCAGGGGGGAGGGTAGCTGCCTCCTGGAACTCCTTCCACAGATGTAAATGTTTCTTAAATGGGAAGGACATGTAGTGATATCTTTCTGAGCAATTTCAAGAAGGGAGGGCATGATACCATTGGAGAGCCCAAATCTATGTACTAAGATTTTCAATCTAGGCAATGAACACTCTTTTCAATAACTTGTGATATCATTTTTAATAACTGCTCATCTTACAGTTAAAAATAATCAGACCCCAGTATTCTTGATACTAAAGATCATTCTTGGGGTGATTTCTAACTTCAGTTCTGACTTCAACACCAGAATAACCAGTTGGAGGACATCATGGTTTTTTTAAATATTATTAATATATCTTATTAATTAGCACCTGATTCAAAAATGCCTGGTTATAAATATTTTTAAGGAACTTTAAAAACATCTCCTCTAAATAAAATTTTTTTAGTGTGAAAATACAAGGAGGATCAGGTAGAATGTAGAAGTTAAATTGACAGTGTAGGGCAACTCTCTAATTTAAAATATCCTCAGATTTTAACAAAAGAATGGGTTTTATAATACCGTAGGCATTGGTTTAGAGAGTAAAGTGTGAAACTTCTAGCAAAGATTGCATTTTTTACGTAAGTGAATAATGATTCTTGGAGTTATTTTTCATTTCCTTTTCATGTGTAAGGATAAGATTAGCTTTGGAGCTTTCATGGTTGCTGCAGGTAGAATATGCACATTTTTTAAAATTGGCAATAAATTAAAAATAAATATTAAAGGAGGTGAGTGACCCAAGGCACAACACTTTAGTAACACAATGTTAACTAAGTGTGGGTTTGGAGATGTTGTCTTTCACTAGCCTCTCCATTTTTTACTGTAAGCTATAATACAAAGTACAAAGTAACTCTGAAGTCCACCTGCTCACTTCCCTAGTAGGTATTTCCCTGATGAAATGGGTCTCAGGGGTAGGGATGGGGAGGGGGTAATTTTTTTTTTTTTTTTTCATTTGAGTAATGCAATCATTTGCTAAACTAGGAGCAATAATTTTCTCTTCTGACTGCATGGCTCTCATTTACAGTACTAGCTTCCCCTCAGGAATGTTAATATGAATTTCAAAGACTACTGCAAACAGCGTAAATGTAATAGGATTATACTTCTCTTGTCCAGGACCAGAATTCAGTCTCTTCAAATAGATGTGAATCTCCAGGCTTCCCTTAGCGCTCAGGTTACTAAGGTCAAGGTATTCATTTCTGGTTATCCCAGGAGCCATCTTAGGCTTGTATCAGAAAGAAGTAATGTTTTTACGTTTTTATTTGCATTTCTAAAGAAAACAGAAACTCCAGCACTCCTTCTAGTAGCAGCAAAAGGAGGAGGAACTCCTACTTGCTCTAGAGGCTCTGAAAACTAACAGAGGAGCATCAAAACTCAGACTAGCCATGCTCTGAATTCAAATAGATACAAAAGTTGCAAAACAAGTGCCTTTCTACGCCAACCACGGTTTGAAGGATTCACGTGGTGGGACAAAAACCAGTCTTTTAACCCAGATGCATAAGGAATGAGATTTAAAAATCTATTAATTACACTCAGCCGGTTCATAGAAGGATCAACCTCATAGCAATATATTGAAAGTAGGAACTGAAACTAAGAAGTTTGAGGTTCCCTAAGGCTTTGTGATTTCGCTGCAAAGGGTTCTGAAAGCCTCTACTGGTAGGAATGCTTACTTTGGGAATGCATTAGAAGGACGGTATATAAAAGGCATTTAAGAAAAAAAAAATCAGTGGCATTTAGTTGCCAAATGTATATACAGAGCAAAAGACAGTGATGAATTGAAAAGATTCAGTAGTTTTAGACCAATGAGAATGATTAATATTGATAAGAAATTTGACATCATTTTTAGAAAAATAACATATATTTTGAAATCATCTGTTTACAGGTTGTAGTTGATGCCAGTTCAGAGAAAGGACAGAGAAAAAGTAGAGGCATAAGACCTAGAGGCAATCCCGTGTGATGAAAAGAACTTTACTTCTCACTGGAATGTGAAATACCTTAGCTCAAATTACGGTTTTGCCACTCACTACTTGTGTGAACTTGATCAACGATTTAACCTATCTGTGCCTCAGTTTTCACAATGGGAATAATGATTCCAGTTTCTTGCCGCTTTTACCAATGTTTATGGCTGTTCACAATTTGTTAATTCCTTTCCCCTTTTCAAAGCTTGGATGGTAGGAATATTTCAGGTCCAGAGAGAATGTGAATGTTATGAAACTAAGGGGAAATTAGTGGAAAGATTCATTGATTACATGAAACAAAAAGGCTGTTCTGTGACCAAATGATCTTCCTCTTAAAAATTCCCAATGTAGAATTAGCATATTGAAGTCTTTTAGAAATGCTGCAGTGAAGAAATCTATTCCTTTTTTCTTTTTAGCAGAGAATTTGCCCAAATCTATTTGCCTACAGACGGTATTTTTCACAAAATATCAACCAACATTTTTTTCTGTTATTGAGAAATGTGGGTACTGTATCAAAAAAATCACAGAGGGGAAATTTTTAAGAAATATGTATGTGGTATTGCCAAATGTTTTAGAAATAATTGTGTAACTAGAGATGAGAAAAAGGATTTGGCAGCTGACCGGACTGAATATTCAGAGTCTAGTCTCAGTGAAGTAATTGTATATGAAAAAAAAAATCATAGTTTTGAGACCAAGGTCTGAGAGGAAACAGGTATTTCATAGATAACTTTACAGAATATTTGTCAAAGAAAAGAAGGAAAGAAGTTAGCATTATAGCTCAGGGTTCAAAGAGCACAGAAGGACCACCTTACACAAATATGAAGAAAAAATAGAAATAAATGGTTAAAGAAATATACTGAAGGTGTTAGGGAGAAAATACTAATGTGAGTATGATTCTGGAGACAGGAGGGGATGCAACTGAATGAAGAGATAAATTCAGGAGTTAGAAAGAAGAAAGTCCTTTTTCCCTTAACTCTAAACTCTAGGGAAAAATATCAGGACACAGATGCAGGAGCCTTGAGGAAGAAAGATGAAAGAGTTTTTATAAAATGGCTTTCCCGGTAGTCACCCATGATCTTCTAATTTTAAATCCTGTATATATTTGAGGCATATATATGTATATTTATCTCTGAAGGGTCTCCCTTTCTTTTTGAGACTCCCCACTTCCACTCCCATGTCCCAGTTTTCACCTGGTGCCTCTCTACCTCTCTTGAATATTAGATCCTAATCTCTGAGCCTGACTTTTCTTCTTCTATCCAAAGCTGACATGGCCCCAATCTTCATAGTTTTCCTCTTTGCTTTCATTGTCCCCATTTTTATGTCTGTCTGGAGAACCCTAACTTTCTCTGGAGCTTTAAGCTTTAAGCTGTTAAAGCTTTAAGCTTTAAGATGATCACCAGGTCTTTTTTTCAAGGCAAATCTCTCTCTTAACTCCAGATTAGAACTTTCACCTGCTGATCATTACTCACCCTGCAGACAATATCCTGATGGTTTAAATTCATTGTTTCTGAAAATGAACTCACTACCTCCAAAACCCTGGATTTTTCTTCCTGATTCTTCAGTCTCAAGTATTTGAATGTCCACCATCCATTAATAAAGAAGGTTAGCCATCAAATCCTGGCAGTTCCGTCTTCATAAGGTCCCCACAATCTCTTCTCTCTTTTCTAGATCACTGTTAATGTGTTTCTGAGTTTTGTAGTAACTCTCCAATGGTTCTCCTTATATCTAGGTACATTTTTTATTAATCTGTCCTTGTTTTGAAGCCACGGCTATCTGCATAGAGTAATTCATCTGATTTTTATCTTTCACCTACCAAAGAATTTTCACTGGCTGACCTTTTCCCATCCAAAGTCATTACATGGGCCCTAAATATTCTCCTAACCTAATATTCTGTTTTACTTCTCCACTGTTGTCTCTTAGAGCCCCACCAGCTAGCCATTGCCCAAGTGACACCCATCATCCACAAAGCATTCATTAATGCCAAGCTTCTTCTTTAGCCTGGAAATCTTATCTTCCTCCACTTGTTCAGTCCTGCACCTCCTAGTCCCATCCCAGATATTACTTCCTTCCCCACATAGTCCATTCTTCCAGTTGTAGTTAAACACTTCCAAGTGTACACTCCTTACTTACTCATACTTCATGTGTTTTATTCCATTATGCCTCTACTGCCCCCCTTATTATATATTTCAGCTCCCAAAATGTAACTTATTCATCTTTCTATCACCAATGCTTCCAAATCACCTTGTACTATATACTAATAGTTGTTCAGTAAATGTTTGCTCAACAGTTACTACTTTGTATACCAGAATAGGAAGTTCAGAACATTGGCCAAAATATGATGAATAAAAGTACATATAATTCATGTGTAATTTTATTCTGTAAAGCAAAATCAGAAAGTATAACATTATTAAAATTACTGTTACAAAAAACTTTATTTATGCTTCAATCAAGAAATAGGAAAACGAACCATGTGCTTATAGGAATTTAATCTTCTAGAGAGTAGAGTCTGTGTCACCTTTACTCTATAGTGTATTTTACAAATTGTTTCAAAAGGATATTTCTTGTGTAAGATAATGAGATGGTGATAAAATACCATACAACCTGATTCTCTGATGGCGAGATCATGAATTAAACTTGTGTAGTTATCAGGTTCCCCTTTAGGAACTAACATGAAAAGTGGGAGGATTTTGTCCCTTACCTATAGCAGAGCACGGGAAGGTGTTGCTTCACTTTCTCCAGAGCAGTGATTTTCTACCTGTGGTGAATTTGCCCCCCCCCCCCCCGAGGACATTTGGCAACATCTGGAGACATTTTTGATGGTAAAGACTGGAAGGCGGGAGGTACAACTGGCTTGGTTCTGGCATAGCAATAGTGCCAAAGTTGAGAAATCCTACTTCTAGAGCCAGAAGTGTAGTGTTAGCTTCACTTTCTCATGATTAAACAGATGTAATTTTAAAATACCTTTACATTTAAAGGACTAATCAGAATGCCTCCCATATAAATATTTCTTACAATCTGTGCTCAGGTTAATAAGCTAATTGGTTAACTGTGTGTATAGCTGTAAAATAATTACAAATGCAATTTAAGCCAGAGTCATGCTAAAGGCATTTTTAAAGAATTTGTTTTGATGTGTAGATCCAGAGCAGCTGAGAATTTGCAATTGGTTGGCAAATGGTAATAATGACAGTTGCAAAACTGCGAACTTATAATTAAATACTAAAGCACTCAGGCAGACTGCAGATTTGAGAACTCTGCCATCTTATCAGCAGCTTCCCTTGAAAGTCCGGGTTTTGGAGTGACGTGAATGGTATAATTATACCGCATGTAAAGAACTATTCTATGTTTATATTTTGGAAACTGCTAAGTTTAACTTGTATAAATGGCATCATTGTAATAATCTAATCAACTGTTAACACAGTTGGCATTTGTTAAGTACACTTTCTTCCTTGTATTATTAGAGGAATAACTTTGTCACTGCAACTTTTTATCTATGAATATTTTTTCTATATGAGGCTATTTCTTCCCCTCAGGCTAACCACTGATATCTGTTGGACATGAAGACCCTCACCTTTCCCTAGTGTCCGGCAACAGTTTCATCATCCCAGTTAATTCTAATTGCTCTGGACCATGACTTGATCATGATGTCACTTTGCATTGGCCTTTCTATGTATAGCATGATTAGCTCTTCAGTCATTTCATCTTATAGGTTAAATACGTATGTTAGCACTCCTATCTCCACTACAGAGTTTTCTTATTTCTTAGTGGAACTATGAATCAGATTGCTCTCTTCTTGCCAAGGTATAGGGGACATAATTTCCGAGCCAGTCATTAAGACTAGTCTCCTGGGTTTTGAATATTAAGTTGAGCAAACCAGTTGTGGTGCTTCCAATAGAATTTTCTTGCTATTCAAACTGAAGAGCTGCCCTAGTTTTTTGTTTGTTTTTGAGATGTGGTGGTTTTTCTCCTGTTTGGTGAAATACCTCATATCCTTCTTTCTCCCTACCTTTATCTCTCTGTCTCTTTGGCTTAAGTTAACCAGAATTGGTTCTCTCAGTTGCAATTTTATTATTTTTTTTATTTTTTTAAGATTTATTTATTTATTTGAGAGACAGAGTGTGTGAGTGAGAGGAGGGGCAGAGGGAGAGAATCTTCAAAGAGACTCCCCACTGAGTGTGGAGTCCAACTTGGGGCTTGATCCCCAGACCCATGAGATCATGACCTGAGCCTAAACCAAGAGTCAGATGCCTAACTGACTGAGCCACCCAGGAGCCCCTCCCAGTTGCAATTTCATAATCTTCAATACACATCAATACAACAAACTTGTTATTCCTGGATTTCATATTCAAAAGAGTGGCAGCTCTTTTATTATTCTAGAGTTTTCCCAATTCTTAACTAATCATATCTTATTGAGCAGGAGATTCTACAGATTCTACCCCATATCTCTTCTCTTCTCTCTCTCCTTACTACTGCCAGTTTAGTTCAAGTCCTCATCACCATCTCTGGACTATATAATAATATTTTCCAAATATCTGCCTCATATTTCTGAATGATTATTCTGGAGTTAATATCTCATTATATTACCACTTGTTTAACATTTTTAGTGCATCCCTGTTTATTTCTGAAGTATGACATATAGAGCTATTGTAGCTATATCTACATATAGAGCTATCATGATCTAGCCCCTACTTTCATTTCTCACCTTACCTGGCCCTGCCCCTCCTTTATGTAATTCAGCTATGCACTTAATTTTCTCCAGGGAGTTTTCCCTTTTTTTTTTTGCTCAAACTCTACTTTTTTCTGAATGAAGATTATTTTCCCACTTTGTCCTAACATTCTTTCATTTTCTTTTGGTGCTAGCTGAATTGCTGGTTTACTTATCTCGCCCTTATTGGTAGGCTGTAATTATGTTTTATTCATCTTTGTAACCCTGATACATAGCATCTGACACATTCTAGGCACCCAGTAAGTATCTGGAAAATAGATGACATTGCTCATCTTTTTTGTTGTGGTCATAGAATTCTAACTAATGCTAGCTTTTTTACTTTTTATTATGGAAAGAGTTTCAAATATATGTATATATGTACATATATGCACATGTGTATATATGTATATACACACACACACCCATATTAAATGATTATTAACATACTACTTTCATGTTTCCTTTATTCCCCATCTTTCTCTGCAGTGTCACTGCTGATCCACACTATCACATCTCACATGTAATTTCTTAGGTGAGCTTTTTATTGTCTCCATTTTCTTTACATTTCCTCAGTGGAGTCGTGTTAGAATAACAACAGTCTGGGGGCACCTGGGTGACTCAGTCAGTTAAGGTCTGACTCTTGATTTCAGCTCAGGTCATGATCTCAGGGTAGTGAGACTGAGTCCCGCATCAGGCTTCATGCTCAGCACAGAGTCTGCTTGTCCCTCTCCCTCTGCTCCTCCCCTCCCCTCTCTTTCTCTCTCAAATAAATAAATAAAATATTTTTTAAAAGAGAAAGATAAAAAACTCTCTATTGCAATTAAAACACTAGCACAACCAGCAATATCGTAACCACAAATGCTAAGGAAATGGGTTAAATAAGTAACACAACTTATCAATTGAATATTTATTTTTCTATTTTACCTAGTTTATAGTACTATATTTGAATGATAGATTTTTAGTCTTTTCTCTAAAATGTATTTAACATACACAAATGCCTATTTTTTTTTGTTTGCCTGTGTTGCCTTTATAAGATTCCCTTGGGAATTTTGAACTTTGCTTTATATCATGCTCCCATCCCTCAAACAGTATACAAATACCATGGGCAGTGAAAAATATATTAGTTTTAAATAGAACATCTTGCCCTACTGAAATGAAAAAGTCTTTTTAGTTAGTGGAATTTCCAGTCTTAATTTCTTTAAGTGCTGATGTTCATGTGACTAATTTGTTTCCATTAATACCTGACATCCAAAATATTTTATCTTCTATTGGCCAAGCTGAGTTAGGCTTTATAAATCTGTGTCCTGCATGACTTGACCTTTTTCATTCACTGATGATTGAGTTCTTCCTTTGAATTTTGTTTTAAGCTATATGCTTTATGGCTATCAGTATCATGGTAATAACATGTTAACCCAGAACATCAAAAGTTAAATACCATTATCCTCCTTCTGTAAGTGGTTTAAGGTTCTTTGAGAGGATAAATCCATTTGGCATGATTTTTTTTCTTTACATATTTCATATCACAAATTTTTATGTAAATATTCTGCATTGATTTCTAAGCTCCTAGACTATGAAGAAAATCATGCCAGGGAAACAAAGAAAAAATATATACATAATATTATATATAATATATAATAATATAATAATTGTATATAATATGCATTGTAATTATATACCATTATTATTAAATTACAAGGAATTGACTCACATGATTATGGAGGCTAACAAATGCCAAGATTTATAGTGGACAAGATAGAGACGACTCAAGAGAGCCAGTGGTATAGTTTAAATCTGAAGGGTAGATGACTTAGACCCAGGAAGAGCCAGAAAGAAACAATGTTCGCGCTCAAACAGGCAGGAAAGGTTCTCACTTACTCAGTCTTTTTGTTTTATTCAGGCTTTCAACAATTGGACAAGGCCCACCCACATTGGAGAGGTCAATCTGCTTTACTCAGTCTGCCAATATAAATGTTAATCTCATCCAGAAACATCCTTATGTATACACCCAGAATAAGGTTTGACCAAATATCTGGGCACCCTGAGATCCAGTCAAATTGACACAAAATTAACCATCACAAATATCTAGTCCCAAGGGGAAAACTCCAGTGACTAGAAATTCTTGGATGGTATGGCTTCCTTGCTCATTGCTTGGACCATTCTAATGCACTCAGCTATTCCTTAACCATAAAACTCTGACCTTCTTCAAACTAGGTTCCCTGGAACTGGCCTATCAGATTCAAATATTTGACTCATGTTTACTGCTTTGCCTTTTCTGTCTTTATCTCCAGTGAACTGTTTTATTATTATTCCCATAATACTTGGATTGGGCATTCTTGTTAAGATCTGTTGTCTTTTCCAAAGAATTATAGATAGGAAGGTTGGAGGAGATCTCAGCAAATAAATAGTAGGATGACCCTACTGTCCTAGCATCCTTTCCTCTGCCTTTACAACATATTTTATAGGTAAGTTTAGCTTGGCGAGATTTGAGAATTTTTTCTAAAGCCACAAATTCCAGGTAGGAAATATGCAGATATCTTAAGGGGAAAAAATTGATCTCCAAAAGATGAATCCATAAATATGGCAATTTAAATATTTAAAGCCAAGTTCCATCATGACTCATTACCTGACCTTGAAGGTATTGTATATCATTTTCTCCTCTCACATTCTTGGATTGAACCCAAAGTGCCTAACTTCTATAGTACAGACAATATTCTAGAGCAAATTTACTAAACTAATTTGGTGTAGTCTTTATTTAAACATGTATAAATATATGATGAACTATAAGAGCTATTGATTTTATTTTGTGCCATTGAAAGGTTGCATTTAGGTTTTTCAGATGAAGAAATCTGAGGACAAAACTACAAAATAACAAATTTTAGTGCAACTGTCAGCTACTTTATTAAGATATAGAAAGATTTGGGGAAACATTTTTTATTGAAAAACAACAACATATTCTTATCACATTTTTTAAAAAAGATTCTAAACTTGTGGCTTAACTGGCTATTAAACTTAAACATACATATTTTTAACTTTGAATAGTTGCTATTATATTTTATTTTCCTATTCACTATAGGAAATTGATTTGGCACAAGTGAATGATAGATATAGTTTTTAAACTTTCTCTCTATATAGATTTGTTATATTTTTGAGAAATTGCTTTTAAACCATAAAACATGATATTATATGCAATCTTTTATGTCTGTTTTCTCAATTGGGCAATAAAGCATTGAACAGTATTCCTTACAGGAGCATTGCTGTGTGTCACTGTTATGTGCTTGATGAAAAAATATTTTATCTACTTCATGAAATGAAAAGAAGTAGATAGAGGTTGATTATGATTTTTCAAAAATCTGTTTCATGGATAGAATTTTCCTCTACATTTTATGTGCTAAGGGAAATCAAATAGGAATTTCATTATAGTTAGCATTTATAAACTTAATGCTATTTTAATTGCTTCTTATTCCTACTTGCCCCTGCCCTCTGCAAGTTTCTAAACCATAAGAAAAAAACATTAATTTATTCCAACTGAAATATCCATACTTATTATAGCAATATCATTTAATCAACAATAATGGAGAATTTAACTTGGGCATGTTATTTTGTAATTTACAAAAGGTTATGAACATTTACAAGCTTGCCTTCCTGCCTTCCTTTCTTCCTTGCTTCCTTTCCTTGAAAATTTTATGGTGTGCTATCTCCATTCCATCTATCTATTTAGTGACACAGTTTGGTATGGTGATTATAGATTATAGGATGAGTGTGTGTGTGTGTGTGTGTTCTATCCAACTGTTGTTCATTAGGACATTTCCATATAGAAAATCAGATTTTCAAAATTTATTACCAATTTTGTGTGAAAAAGCAGGAATATGTTGTCCCTGACATGTAATTTATACTGCCTGAAAATTGGGAGATGGGAAATTTATAAGAATTCATGAGGGGATAGCCCTGCTCAAATAGAAGGCACATGCTGGAAAAAAGAAAAGTGAAATCAGCCAAGGAAAAACATTCATGCTTGTGATGATGGGTAGTTTATTTGATATTAGAATATGGAAAAAGTAAAGATGATGGATCAAATGTGTATGGGAAGAAACACTGGAAGAGCTCTTGCAATGACTGAGGAGAGTAGAGGAAAAGACAGGCCAGAGAAGACAAAGAAAGCAGAGGACATGTAGAAAAAAGCATCAAAGCTGTAAAAACCACCTTGGTGTGGAGGTGTGGAGAATAAAGTATATGTGGCTATGCTAGGGATGAACTTATTTGTTGTAATTCTCATGACTGACAAAAGGAATTAAAGTCTTTTTATAATTGGAATTTATAACCTTTCTTATAATTCATAAGGCAATATGAAAATCTCCCTCCCACTGCCTCTTTAAAAAAATTATTGCACCTGGCACTGCATCACAACCAGCCCATTAATGTTTGTTATGGACATTAACCCAACTGCCCCCAGCTTCCTTTTGAACTGCTGATCCTGCTTTTTTCTTACTGGCTCCTAGGTGACTGGCTCTGGACCCCAGCTTTCAAAATGTTCTTCTGGCTCTCTCAGGCGTGATTGTTTGTCAATGCATTCAGTTATTTATTAATTAATTAAGCAGATACTTAATGGGCACCAGTCATATATATACATATGATATATATATGACATATATATATATTTATATCATAAGCATCAGTTCTAGATACTAAATACATTAATAAAATAAAAATTCCTTACCTCCTGGAAATTAAATTATAATGAAAGGAAATAGATTATCAGCAGAAGAAAGGAATGGTATGTTATGTCAGATGGTAATAAATGTTGGAGAAATATGCATCAGGAAAGAAAAATCAGAAGTGTACGAGTTTGGTGAGGAGAATGGTTTAATTTCCAATATGTTGATCAGGGAAGCTCTTGTTAAGAAAGTGGCATTTGAGCAAATATTGGGGGGGGGGAGTGAATGATGCTTGTATCTGGGAAATATAAAAGTCCTGAGATAGTAAAGAACCAGTTGTATTCAAGGAACAGCAAAAGACAATGAATCTTGAGCATAAAAGCCAGGAGGAGAAAAGGGAGAGAAGAGGTCAGATAGGTGGAAGAGACTCTGGTAAGGACTTTTGATTTTTATTCTGAGTGGAATGGGCAGCCATTGAAGATTTCATGCAGAAGACTGATATGATCTGACTTACATGTTTGTTGAGTGGATAGTAGACTTTAGGTGGAAGGATCCAAGCAAGGATCCAACTAGGAAACTACTAAAACCATCCAGGGGAATGATGCTGGTGATTTTGACCAAGATGCTATGATTAGAGGACTAAAATGGTCAGATTTTGAATATGTTTTGGGAATTGGGTTGTGTGGATGTGTAAAAGGATTGGAAAAATGTCATGAGAGAAGAGTTATCCTAGGATGGCTGGAGATACAGTTTTGAAAGTCCTTAGCACAGAGTTGATATTTAAACTGAGACTGGATGAGATCACCAAGGGAATCCATGTAGCTAGGAAAGAGTCCAAGGACTGACCCAAAACTGAAAGATTGGGGAAATGAGGAGGAGCTAGCAAAAGAGATAGAGGAAAAAAAATCAGTTGTATAGGAGGAAAACCAGGTGAGTATGGAGCCTTGCAGACCAAGAGATGGAATATTTCAAGGAGGAGGAGGGATTGACTGTGCCAACTATTGCTGGAAGAAGTAAAATGGGTTGGAGAATGGCCTATGAGATGTAACAACTTGGAGGTCACTGTTGATCTTGGCAAGAAGAGGTATGTGGAGGGGGGGGGATTATGAGAGTATGATTGCTGTTAGTTCGAGAGAAGACTAGAGATGGTGATTGGGGAAAACAATAAAAATGAAAAACCTTGTCACAATTTTTGATGTGAAGGGAATAAAGTAGTGGGGCAGTGGAGTTTACTCATTTATTTTTTAGTTTCTAATATTGGAAAATTAATAGCTGAGGTAAATGTTTCAGTAGAAAGAGAAACTTATGATGGAGAAAGAGGAAGAAATTGTTGGAAGGATGTTCTTAAAGACAAGAAGAGATGAGTTTTACTTTTTTAATATCTTATGTATTAGAAAATGAAGTTATGGCCATTGAAAAGGAAAATAAAAGTACACTATTAATAAATTCAGCCTTTTTCCTTCATGAGTTCAACCACAATCTCACTTCTCAAATGAACTCAAAAGTAGCTTAGTGTGTATCTCCAGAAATGCATGTGCATATATAAGGCATTTTTAAAATTCAGATTCATATTATGCTACAACCTTTTCAATTTTATTTAATATTAATAATACAAATGCATTTCTGTATAATTATATATGGAAGCTTTTCATTCATTTTTTAACTTACGTTTAATTTGTTTCTCTGATTATGAAAATTGATATACATTATTAGTAAAAATGTTAGAAAATAAGAAAAAATTCTATGTCATATGAAGCAAATACTTTTTTACCTAAACTCACTTCCAAGAGAAAAGACACCTATTAATAATTTTATTCAAAAACGTTGTTTTATTTTATGTAAATGTAACAGAAGGAAAAGAACAGGAATGAATATGAGAGCTCTGCTTTAATACAAATAAATGCTTTATTTTAGTTTCAAAAATAAAATTATTTGGTTCTCAAAAATTAAAGTTCAAAAAAATTCAGGGAAACATTAAGAAGTTGAAGTTATTATTGTAATTTTAATTGTGTTTCTTAATGGCCATAAATTTATTTCCATTAATAATAATTGGTGAACTAAAAATCAGAATGTACCACTGTTGTCTAAATAGCAAACTCAATCTTCCTATATTTTTAAAATTAATTAACTAATTCAAAAAATATCTATCAAGCAATGACTGTGTGCTAGGCATTATTTTAGGAAATAAAGATGGAATAATTTCAACGCAAATAGAGGCCTTGCCTTCATTTTAAAAACAAGAATACAGGGAGTAAAGGAGGACCTTCTGCTTGCCTTATCCCTGGAACACAGCTAGATAATTATCCAATCATTCTGAACACCCAGAAAATTGATCTGAATTCTGAGAGAACAAACTGCACAACTAGAGGGAGAGAAGAGGCCACATGGTGGAAGGTAGGAGGTGCAGTGATATGATTTGGGAGGAAAAAAGAATTGCGGGTGAGGTGGAGGAGAGGGAGCCCTGATCATGGAGAGGGAGAATGAGAGATAAAACAACACATAGGGATTTCATGGGAAAAAGACTTCCCCAAAACCATTGATGGGGAAAATGAGAGGGGCCGATTACTGCAAGTTTTTACAAGCAGCAGAGCTCAAAGACAAGTTTTGAAAGTCTGCACCTTCATCAGGTGGAGTTTGGCAGGCCTAGAGGAGCTCCTGCGGAGAAGGAGAGCAGGGGCCCAGGAGTGGACAGCTTGCTCTGAGAATCTCCTGGGTTGCACTGCGAGAGACAGTTCCTCTTCTTGGAGCGCATTAAGAGAGGTGGCACTACTTCACAGGGGACAAAAGAGCCTTCCGGAGCCATTGAGCTGCCCTGTTCTTTAGCATATGAGCAGAGACACTGCTGAGGGCAACTAAGCTGGCCAGGGAGCTAATCAAAATAGATATAAGTAATATGCCTGAACTAGAATTTAAAGCAACAATCACAAGGATACTAGCTGGGCTTGAGAAAAGCATAGAAGAAACCAGAGAGATCCTTAATGCAGAGATAAAAGACCTAAAAACTAGTCAGGCTGAAATAAAAAATACTATAACCAAGATACAGAACTGACTGGATGTAATGACCACAAGGATGGAAGAAACAGAGGAATGAATCCATGATATAGAAGATAAAATTATGGAAAATAATGAAGCTGAAAAGAAGAGGGAAAGAAAAATATTGGATCATGAATGTAGACTTAGGGAACTCAGCAACTCCATAAAGTGTAATAACATTCGTGTCATAGGAGTGCCAGAAGAAGAAAAGAGGGAAAAGGGGGCAGAAGTTTTATTTGAGCAAATTATAGTTGAAAACTTCCCTAATCTGGGGAAAGGAACAGACATCCAAATCCAGGAGGCACAGAGAACTCCCATCAAAATCAACAGAAGCTTGGGGCGCCTGGGTGGCTCAGATGGTTAAGTATCTGCCTTCGGCTCAGTGCATGATCCCAGGGTCCTGGGATCGAGTCCCGCATCGGGCTCCCTGCTCAGCGGGAAGCCTGCTTCCCCTCTGCATCTCTCTCTCTGTCTCTTATGAATAAATAAATAAAATCTTTAAAAAAAATCAATAGAAGCTGGCCAACACCAAGACATATCATAGTTAAATTTGTAAAATACAGAGATAAAGAATCCTGAAAGTAGCAAGGGAAAGTAAGTCCCTAACCTACAAGGGAAGACAAATCAGGTTACCAGCAGATATCTCCACAGAAATCTGGTGGGCCAGAAGAATGTGACATGCTATATTCAACGTGCTGAATGGGAAAAATATGTAGCCAAGAATATTTTATAGAGCAACACTGTCATTCAGAATAGAATGAGAGGTAAAGAGTTTCCCAGACAAACAAAAACAAAAGGAGTTTGTGATCACTAAACCAGCCCTGCAAGAAATATTAAAGGGGACTTCTTTTTTGTTTTTCAGATATGTAGATTTTATTTTTTTTATTATGTTAATCACCATACATAACATCATTAGTTTTTGATGTAGTGTTCCATGATTCATTGTTTGCATATAACACCCAGTGCTCCATGCAGTACGCGCCCTCTTTAATACCCATCACCAGGCTAACCCATCCCCCTACGCCCCTCCCCTCTAGAACCCTCAGTTTGTTTCTCAGAGTCCATAGTCTCTCATGGTTCGTCTCCCCCTCCGATTTTCCTCCCTTCATTCTTCCCTTCCTACTACCTTCTTCTTCTTCTTTTTTTTTTTTAACATATAATGTATTATTTGTTTCAGAGGTACAGGTCTGTGATTCAACAATCTTACACAATTCACTGTGCTCACCATAGCACATACCCTCCCCAATGTCTATCGCTCAGCCACCCCATCCCTCCCACCCCCACCACTCCAGCAACCCTCAGTTTGTTTCCTGAGATTTTGAATTCCTCATATCAGTGAGGTCATATGATACATGTCTTTCTCTGATTGACTTATTTCGCTCAGCATAATACCCTCCAGTTCTATCCACATTGTTGCAAATGGCAAGATTTTTGATGGCTACATAATATTCCATTGTGTATATATACCATATCTTCTTTATCCATTCATCTGTCAATGGACATCTTGGCTCTTTCCATAGTTTGGCTATTGTGGACATTGTTGCTATAAACATCGGGGTGCACGTACCCCTTAGGATCCCGACATTTGTATCTTTGGGGTAAGTACCCAGTAGTGCAATTCCTGGATCATATGGTAGCTCTATTATCAACTTTTTGAGGAATCTCCATACTGTTTTCCAGAGTGGCTGCACCAGCTTGCTTTCCCACCAACAGTGTAGGAGGGTTCCCCTTTCTCCGCATACCCACCAACATCTGTTGTTTCCTGACTTGTTCATTTTAGCCATTCTGACTGGTGTGAGGCGGTATCTCATTGAGGTTTTGATTTAGATTTCCCTGATGCCGAGCGATGTTGAGCACTTTTTCATGTGTCTGTTGGCCATTTGGATGTCTTCTTTGGAAAAATGTCTGTTCGTGTCTTCTGCCCATTTCTTGATTGGATCATTTGTTCTTTGGGTGTTGAGTTTAAGAAGTTCTTTATAGATTTTGGATACCAACCCTTTATCTGATATGTCATTTGTAAATATCTTCTCCCATTCTGTCAGTTGTCTTTTGGTTTTGTTGACTGTTTCTTTTGCTGTGCAAAAGCTTTTTATCTTGATGAAGTCCCAATAGTTCATTTTTGCCCTTGCTTCCCTTGCTGTTGGCGATGTTTCTAGGAAGAAGTTGCTGCGGCTGAGGTCGAAGAGGTTGATGCCTGTGTTCTCCTTTAGGATTTTGATGGACTCCTGTCTCACATTGAGGTCTTTCAACCATTTGGAGTCTATTTTTGTGTGTGGTATAAGGAAATGGTCCAGTTTCATTCTTCTGCATGTGGCTGTCCAATTTTCCCAACACCATTTGTTGAAGTGATTGTCTTTTTTCCATTAGATGTTCTTTCCTGCTCTGTCAAAGATTAGTTGACCATAGAGTTGAGGGTCCATTTCTGGGCTCTCTATTCTGTTCCATAGATCTATGTATCTGTTTTGTGCCAGTACCATACTGTCTTGATGATGACAGCTTTGTAATAGAGCTTGAAGTCCGGAATTGTGATGCCACCAGCTTTGCTTTTCTTTTTCAACATTCCTCTGGGTATTCGGGGTCTTTTCTGGTTCCATACAAATTTTAGGATGATTTGTTCCATTTCTTTGAAAAAAGTTGATGGCATTTTGATAGGGATTGCATTGAATGTGTAGATTGTTCTAGGTAGCATTCTTGAGTGGGAAAGAAAGACCAAAGCAACAAAGACTAGAAAGGAATAGAGAACATCTCCAGAAACAATGACTTTACAGGTAATACAATGGTACTAAATTCATATCTGTCAATAATCACTCTAAATGTAAATGGACTAAAGGCTCCAATCAAAACACATAAGGTATCAGAATGGATAAAAACAAACAAACAAACAAAACAAGACCCATCTATATGGTGCCTACAAGAGACTCATTTTAGACCAAACACACCTGCAGATTAAAAATGAAGGGATGGAGAAACATTTATGATGTTAATGGATGTCAAAAGAAAGCTGGAGTAGTCATACTTATCAGACAAACTAGACTTTAAGCTAAAGACTGTAAAAAGAGATGAAGAAAGACACTATGTCATAATTAAGGAGTCTATACAACAGGAAGATCTAATAATTGTAAATATTTATGCCCCCAACTTGGGGAAACCCACATATATAAATCAGTTAATAACAAACATAAAGAAACTCATTGGTAACAATACAATAATAGTAGGGTACCTTAACACCCCACTTACAGCAATGGACAGATCATCTAAGCAGAAAATCAACAAGGAAACAATGGCTTTGAATGACACACTGGACCAGATGGACTTAACAGATATATTCAGAACATTTCATCCAAAACAACAGAATATACATTTTTTTGAGTGCATATGCAGCATTCTCCAGAATAGGTCACATATTCAGTCACATATCTGGCCTCAACAAGTACAAAACGATTGAGAGCATACCATGCATATTTTTAGACCACAACACTGTGAAACTTGAAGTCAACCACAAAAAAAAAAAAAATTTGGAAAGCCCCCAAATACATGGAGATTAAAGGAAATCCTGTTGAAGAATGAATTGGTTAACCAGGAAATTAAAGAAGAAATAAAAAAAAAAAATACATGGAAGCAAATGAAAATGAAAACACAATAGTCCAAAACCATTAGGATGAGCAAAGGCAGTCCTAAGAGGGAAGTATATAGCAATACAGGCCTTCCTCAAGAAGGAAAAAAAGTCTCAAATACACAACCTAACCTTACACCTAATGGAGCTAGAAAAGGAACAGCAAATAAAGCCTAAAGCCAGCAGAAGAAGGAAAATAATAAAGATTAGGGCAGAAATAAATGATATAGAAACAAACAAAACAAAACAGCAGAACACATCAACAAAACTAGGAGCTGGTTCTCTGAAAGAATTAATAAAATTGATAAACCCCTAGCCAGGTTTATCAAAAAGAAAAGAGAAAGGACCCAAATAAATGAAATCATGAATGAAAGAGAGGTTGCAACCAACACCATAGAAATACAATTATAAGATAATATTATGAAAAATTATATGCCAACAAATTGGGCAATTGGGAAGAAATGGATAAATTCCTAGAAACTTACAAACTACCAAAACTGAATCAAGAAGAAATAGAAAATTTGAACAGACCCATAACCAACAAAAAAAATTGAATCAGTAATCAAAAATCTCCCAACAACAAAAGTCCAGGGCCGGTTAGCATCCCCTGGGAATTCTACCAGACATTTAAAGAAGAGTTAATAACTATTCTCAAATTATTCCAAAAAATATAAATGGAAGGAAAAATTCCAAACTCCTTCTGTAAGGCCAGCATTACCTTGATTCAAAACCAGACAAAGACCCCGGGCGCCTGGGTGGCACAGTTGGTTAAGCGACTGCCTTCAGCTCAGGTCATGATCCCAGAGTCCTGGGATCGAGTCCCACATCGGGCTCCCTGCTCGGCGGGGAGTCTGCTTCTCCCTCTAACCCTACCCCCTCTTGCGCTCTCTCTCTCACTCTCTCTCTCTCTCAAATAAATAAATAAAATCTTAAAAAAAAAAAAAAAAAAAAACAGACAAAGACCCCACTAAAAAGGAGAATTATAGGTCAATGTCCCCAGTGAACATGGATGCAAAATTTCCCCCCAAAATACTAGCAAATCAAATTGAACATTACAATTAAAAGAATTATTTACCATGATCAAGTGGGATTTATTCCCGGGCAGCTAGGGTAATTTAATATTTTCAAATCAATCAGCATGTTATACCATAGTAATAAAAGAAAGGTTAAGAACCATATGATCCTTTAATAGATGCAGAAAAAGCATTTGACAAAGCATAGCATCCAAACCTTCAACAAAGTAGGGATAAAAGGAACATACCTCAACATCATAAAGGCCATTTATGAAAGACCCATAGATAATATCATCCTCAGTGAGGAAAAACTGAGAGCTTTTCCTCTACAGTCAAGAACAAGACAGGGATGTCCACTCTCACCATCAT
The DNA here is from genome assembly GCF_964656455.1 of Halichoerus grypus. Taxonomy (NCBI): domain Eukaryota; kingdom Metazoa; phylum Chordata; class Mammalia; order Carnivora; family Phocidae; genus Halichoerus; species Halichoerus grypus. The sequence goes on from NC_135715.1 coordinate 103,727,483, forward strand.
TTTTTAACATAGTACTAGAAGTCCTAGTCTCAGCAATCAGACAACAAAAAAAAAATAAAAGGCATCCAGAGTGGCAAGGAAAAGATCAAACTTACACTATTAGCATACAACATGATACTCTATTCAGAAAACCCAACTCTACAAAAAAAACTGCTAGAAATGATACAAGAATTCAGCAAAGTGGCAGGATATAAAATCAATGTAGAAATCTGTTGCATTTGTATACACTACTAATGAAGAAGCAGAAAGAGAAATCAAGGCATCAATCCCATTTATAATTGCATCAAAAGCCATAAGATACCTAGGAATAAACCTAACCAAAGAGGTAAAAGATCTGAACTCTGAAAACTCTAGAACACTTAATATGAAAGAAATTGAAGAGGACACAAAGAAATGGAAAAACATTCTGTGCTCATGGATTGGAAGAACAAATATTGTTAAAATGTCTATACTACCCAAAGCAGTCTACACATTTAATGCAATCCCTATCAAAATATCACCAGCATTTTTCACAGAGCTAGAACAAACAATCCTAAAACTTGTATGGAACCACAAATACCCCAAATAGCCAAAGCAATCTTGAAAAAGGAAAACAAAGCTGGAGGCATCACAATTCCAGACTAAAAGCTATATTACAAGGGTATCCAGCAGAAGCTGGGTTCTTTATCAGAGTTAAACACATAACCCGGTCCAGGAAACACCAAGCTATAGGTGGATCCGGGGGGGAGGTAGAACAGTTGTAGACTTAGCTGCTACTTCATGCCAAGGAAGCAAGTCAGCAGATCAGCAACAATTGTTGAGCTACAAAATGGCTGTTGCTTCTCATCCTTCTTTCAAATCCCTAGAAATCTTCCTTGAGGCCCACTCTAACCTGAAATATACAAGTAAGGGAATTCTGGGAAACATCCAAGTTTCTGGGAAATTAACCAAGTTAACGTGTTATAAAACACATACTCTTTTAGGTAGCCTATTTTTGTGAAGTTTTATTTCAATTTCTCCAAACTTATAAGATTTCTTTTTAAATTGGACTTCTAAAATTTTACAAGAATTTGCCAATGTGTTTATCATCACCAACATCGTCATTCTCATCCTCATCTATATAGTTAATTGTTTTAATATTGTTTTGTTATTTTAGGTTTTTCTCTATAGTTAGTGGGCAAAATGTACATATTTACATGTATCTTCAGTGAAGAATTTATATTTTATTATTTCTATGCTTTCTATCCATTTTTCTGTGATATTTTTAGACTTACATATATATTCTGTATTTATCTTCTGTAGCTTACTTTTTTCTCTTATTGTCTCTTTCTTTTCCCTTTGATTTTTTAAAATTTTTATTGTCCAGATCTAGGATATAGTTTTTAGCCATGTATATTCTATTTTGTAACATGTTTACTGAATGTTTGTAAATACCAATGATGTTATTTTTTAATTCTGATAATCCTTATTTTCTGATTGTCCCTTTTTCAAAAGGCATTAAAGGAAGACATAGGTAGATGGATAGATAGAAGAACATAATATTTTCAAGTAACAACCTTTTTAAAAAATGATGCAATGTCCTCTTAAGTCTTCGAAAACAGGAATACTTTAAATTTTCCGCTGCAATCTTCATTATCTCTGTTCAACTTGTTTTTGTTTTTTTTTTTTTTTTTCCTCTATTAAGCTATCAGTTTTCCTCATTTGTATGTCTTGGGATTCTTGGTTGTTCATTTATGTTTACAGTTGAAGGACTAGTTTGAAATATGGAACATGGGCTTCTGCAGCAGTTTTACAAAATGGGCATATCCCCTAGAAGGGAAGGATTAGTTTAGGATTAGCAGTTCTTTCAGGTTTAACAACACAGGCAGACCCTTAAGAGAAGAGTTCGAATTGCCTTTTTGCCTTTGTTGTTGGTGCTCCCAGCAGTCCTGTGAGAAGCTCCTTTTTTAGCCCTCCTACCACAGACCACCTTCAATCAAGGTAATTCCCAGATCCCCCATAACAACAGGGGGCATTAAGTGATCTCAAGCAGGAAAAAAAAAAAGACAATAAACTTTCTAGGAACATGTCTTTACAACCCATGAATAAGAAGAGGAAGCTGCTCTGAATCAGTATCGATTTTTTTTTTTTAAGATTTTATTTATTTATTAGAGAGAGAGAGAGAGAAAGCACAAGCAGCGGGAGTGGCAGGCAGAGGGAGAAGCAGACTCCTCGCTGAGCAAGGAGCCCGATGAGGGACTCGATCCCAGGACTCTGGGATCATGACCTGAGCCGAAGGCAGACGCCCAACCAACTGAGCCACCCAGGCATCCCTCAGTATTGATTTTTATTTCATCCCGAATCCTAAGGTGGTGTTCATTTACCTTCTAAAGGCACACATGTATTAGAAAATATGAGGAATTCTTAATCTCAGGAAACAAACTGAGGGATGCTGGAGTGGGGGTGGGGTGGGAGGGATGGGGTGGCTGGGCAGTAGACATTGGGGAGGGTATGTGCTATGGTGATCACTGTGAATTGTGCAAGACTGTTGAATCACAGATCTGTACCTCTGAAACAAATAATGCAATATATGTTAAGAAAAAAAAAAAAGAAGAAGAAGATAGCAGGAGGGGAAGAATGAAGGGGGGGAAATCGGAGGGGGAGATGAACCATGAGAGATGATGGACTCTGAAAAACAAACTGAGGGTTCTAGAGAGGAGGGGGGTGGGAGGATGGGTTAGCTTGGTGATGGGTATTAAAGAGGGCGCGTTCTACATGGAGCACTGGGTGTTATGCACAATGAATCATGGAACACTACATCAAAAACTAATGATGTAATGTATGGTGATTAACATAACAATATAAAATTTAAAAAAAAAAGAAAAGAAAAGCCATGAAAAGGCTCTGGATAAATTTCAGCTTTATTTATTGGAGTGTGGAAATGGGAATGCCAAGTACCAAATGTGAAATGTGTCCCTAAAAAAGGCTATCAGGTATCCACTTGTAGGAAATCATTTGCATATTTTCATGAAAGGTAAAAAAAATCAATGGTCATGTACCACTGAAGATCTTTTATTATTCTGTGCGGATTAGGATATTGCTAGGCATAAATTTGATTTATGTTGCACAAACACAAATTATACTTTTCTCCGAGTAAATTGTAGGATTAACATGTATTGTACGGCTAATCATTCTTGACTTCAGTGTCTTTATCAGAGGATTCCAGAACCTGACCAGCAGGAATGTTCCTTTCTGGGAACTCTGATGGAAGTCTTAGAGCTCACTCACAGGAGCTGCTACCACCTGCTAGCAGGAGGAAAACTCTTTTGGGAATGGTTGCCAAGTAGGGCACCTATTTCCTATCATGCAAGCACTTTGTCATTCTATCCCTGCTGTCTCATCTGATAAACACATGTGATGTACCTACTATAGAGGAAAGAATGGAAGCTTCCCATTATCCTTTCCTCTAGGTGTTAAATTAACTTTTTATTCTTCCTCCCACCTGCCCCTACAATGTTGCACATATGTGCACTCACACTCACAAACTCAAGACACAACCCCAGCCATGGTGGAGAGGACTCTGTTCTATCCGAGCTCCAAGCAGAAAAAATCAGCAGAAACAAGGGAGCAGGCATTTTTTAACAGTGTATAATGATTCACTTTACTGGCCCTGAGCTTTCTGGTCAGGTTCTAGATCAGTTTGTTTTCTTCTTAGGCTTCTTTCATCTATGAATAAAGATCTAGCAGAAATGATTCTCTTCTTTGAAGTCCTAGAGGAGCTTTACAAGTGATGGAGTACTATTATATTTAACAGCCACATTTAAAGAGGCTTATTTTGGATTTCATTCAGAATCATTATGAATAGTTGATGTATCCGAGCCCTAAATTGTCCAGTAGCACACATTAACACAGAGTTGTCAAGGTACAAGTGTCAAGACAAGCAACTTCTTTTTTTTCTTGCTTGTTTTATATATTTATGTAATTTTCTTAGTTTCTAAAGTATGATATTCTTTATTTGTAACTTTAAAAATATTGTATATATTTATATTTAAATCCCATTGTTACACAGAATTCTGTGAGAAAGTAATATAACAAATAGTACCTGCAATCTCACTGGCCTAGGAAAACTACTAATTAAATTTTAGCAAGCAACCTTTCACACATCTTTTTATAAATGCATATACAGAAACATGCCTGTTTTTTTTAAATTTCCTAATAGTTCCTAATAGACATTTCTGAAGTCCTTTTTAATTGGTCCAAAGCTACTGATTATATGCGTGCTTCATTTTGTGGTAATTAATTTATTACTGACTGATGTGAAGGTGTTTCTCTATCAGAAACAGCAATGAATAACTTATCCACTTTTAATTTTAGGATTTACTTCTACATGTAGATTTGTTGGGTCAGATATCATGTATCTTTAGAAATTTTAGTAAATACTTCCAAATTAGCTTCTGAAATATAATATTATTTTATTCTCTCAATAATAGTATAGCACAGTGCCTGTGTCCTCACTGCTTTGGCTAATGCTAGGTCTACTCAAGACTGTTAGTATTGGTTGATCAAAATGGATAAGAGATAACATGTTTTTGTACCAGTATTTCTTTGATTACTATTATTTCTTAGCCAATTATATTCCCTTGTGAATATTGCCTCTCAAAGTTCTTTGTTTTTTATGGCTGTTTGTCTTATTATCTTTTCTTATAGTTTGAAAGAGTTCTTTGATATATTATGAATAGTAAATTTTTGTCATATATTTTTCAAGTATGTTCCCAATCTGTTGTCTTTTGACCTTGTTTAGGACTTTTTATGTGTTTTTAAAAATTATTGGACAGGGCTCAGGGATTGATACTCATAATTTTTAAACATTTTCTGGTGGCATGTCTGTCAAATTTTACCCTGGTTTCTAGATTTGGTGTTATATTAGAAAAGTCCCTCTATCCCAAGCTTATAAAAATATCTACCTATACTTCTGCTGTTATATTAAAATTTTTTAAAATTTAATTATTGTATTGAGTTGTAATATATTTGGGGTAAAGATTGAGAGATTGAATGTTTTGTTTTCTAAGTAGCCAGCCAGTTATCCCAGCTACTTCATGATTTGAAAAGAAACCTATCAAAATTTCCCATGTAAGGATCTGTTTCTGAGCTCTATTTTCTTTTGATCCATCTACTCACATATTACCAATTCCACTGTTGTGACATTCCTCGTTTTGTAGTATGTTTTAACATCTCCTAGCAATTTGTTCCCATTCTACCTTTCATTTTAAGGACTTTCTATATTCTTCCATGTGAACTTTTGAATCCTTTATTTTTTATTTTGACTTTAAAAACTTGGTATTGTATGCATAACCTTTGATATCATCTCGGAATTATTGCTTGAGTAAAACATATTACCTCAGAAGGATAAATCTGGTGGAAATATATTAGCAATTATAGCAAAGAGGTATTTATTTTCATGGATGTGTTAGAAGTTATAGTGTTCTCATAGGCTACATGGAAGGAGAAAAGATTACCACAAATGGTAGCTTCAAGGGAATCCTTAAAACTAAGAAGCTATAGGATATGGTAAAGATTAAATCATTATCTTAACAGAATGCTACAGTCTTCATTTCTGTGCTAAAAATAACCTCTGACACTTAACCAAAATAACCAACCAAACAAACAAAAAGTTATTAAGAATTTACTCCAGCAGCATTCCTGATGGGTATATTCCTCTCTTCCCAATTTTTCATATAATATTTCTAATGTATTGAAAAAAAAAATCTAAGTTCACAGAAGTCAGTCATCTAAGCAAGAACTAATTGGTATGAAGAAACAGTGATCAGGTTTGTATGTTTCTTAACTTGATTGAAGAAAAGGATAGGTAGAGAGATGAACCAGTGAAAGAAGTAGAATTTATAATCATTGAGTGTTGTTAACCTTATATCAATTTATTACTCTCAGTGGATAATTAAGGCTTTTTAATTCTCTGACTTGGCAGGTTCTGACATAATCAGCATTTCAAGAGTAAAAGTAAAGGGGGAAAAGTTTCTGGAATTTAGAGTATAAATTGAAATAATTTATAAATGTAATTCTTATTCATAATATTACATTGATCCTTGAATGCAGTTGACAGTTTGTCCTAGGTGATGTTTATATGTAAATTTTTTGTATATCTTAATTTTTTTCCCTTTATCTTTGCAGAATATTGATCAAGCATTATTTTTATCTGTAAAATGACATTGGCCTACCTAGCAATTTTCTGATCTGTTTTTATTTTTCCCAAACATCTGTGAGCAGTCATTTGAAGTCCTTTCATACAATAGAATATTCTTCAAAAAAAAATTATTTATTTATCTGACAGAGAGAGAGAGACAGCTAGAGAGGGAACACAAATGGGGGAGCGGGAGAGGGAGAAGCAGGCTCCCTGCTGAGCAAGGCACTGGATGTGGGTCTCGATCCCGGGACCCTGGGATCATGACCCGAGCTGAAGGCAGACGCTTAATGACTGAGCCACCCAGGGGCCCCATACACTAGAATATTCTTTATGAATGGAAGGTGTTCAAATAATATTTATTGATTATTGTGTAATGAGCCTTTTTCGTGATATGGTGTGACTATATTTTCTGCAATTACCTGCTTATAGAGGTACTTTATGAAATATGGTAACAGGACTACTTATTCTAGAGGATCAAATGATGTCAAGTCAAAAAAAAAGGACTCTAGAGCATTCTAATCAAATATTTTTATAGTTTATCACAAGTGTCTCCAGAAGGTAAAATGCTTTTACTAACTCACAGCACTTCAGCTCTAAAAAGCATGGATCCTGGGTTACATGTAGCTATGCCTTGATGGAGTTCTAAGTAATTAATATTAATTGCATCCTGTAGGTATATCATATTTTTGTCTTCTGTAAACCAACTTTAATAGTCAAGATTGTTTTCATTACTATAACAGAAAATATAACAAACTAGGCTGATCGAAAAAATATGGAACTTATTATTTTACGTAGTTCAAAACTCTAGGGTATGGATCGTGCATCAAACTGACTGAATTTGAGAATTCAAATAATGTCATCAGAGCTTGAGTTTCCTTCTTGGCTCTACGTCCCTATGTATTGGCTCCATTCTCTGGCTGTCCCCAGGCATGAGGGAAGTACCTCTCCACTTCAGGCCTAACGACCACAGGACAGTGAGGACTTCTGCTTTGCAAATGGTGTGGCAAATTGAGGTTCAATGTCCAGATTTAGAGTTATGTCCCTGAAACAGTCAATATGACTCTCATAGGTTAGCTCCAAGTCCTGCACCCACCAAAGGAGATGTGAAATGGAGTCAAGCCTACCTCAAATACAGGCCTACCTCTTCTATTGTGTTTTGATTTATTTTGCTTTGCAGAGATTATGTTTTTTACGAATTGAAGATTTGTGGCAGTCCTGTGTAAAGCATTTGCTCCCTTTCTGTCTCTGTGTCACATTTTGGTAATTCTCATGATATTTCAAACTTAAGCATTACTTTTTTTGTCATGGTGATCTGTGATCAGTCATTTTTGCTATTGCTGTTATCATTGTTTGGGGCCCCCATGAATGGCACCCCTACAGACAGCAAACTTAGATGTTGTGTGTGTTCTGTCTGCTTCACCCACCAGCCATTCTGTCTCTCCCTCTCTCCTTGGGCCTTCCTATTCCCTGAGGAACAACAATACTGAAATGAGGCCAATTAATAACCCTACAGTAGCCTCTGCATGTTCAAGTGAAAGGAAGAGTCACAACTCTCTCACTTGAATTTTTTTTTGAAAATTCTTTCCCTTAATGATGTATAAGTAACATACAATGTTATATTAGTTGATTCAACAATTCCATACATTACTTGTTGCTTACCACTGTAAGTGTAGTCACCATCTGTCACCATACAATGCCATCACAATGTTATTGCCTATATTCCTTATGCTGCACTTTACATCTCTCTGCCATATTTCTTTTATAACTGGAAGTTTGTACCTCTCAGTGCCCTTTATCTATTTCACCCGTCCCCTCACCCCCTTCCCTCTGGGCAACCACTAATTTTTTCTCTGCATTTAAGTGTCTGTTTTTCTTTTACTTTTACTTTTTGGTTTGTTTATTTCTTCGTTCATTAGTTTTGTTTCTTAGATTCCACATATAAGTGAAAACATATGGTATTTGTCTTATTCTGATTTATTTCACTTAGCATAATTCCCTCTAGGTCTATCCATGTTGTTGCAAATGGGAAGATCTCATTCTTTCTTATGGCTTAATAATATTCAATCGCATATATATACCCATCTTCTTTATCCATTCATCTATTGATGGATACTTGAGTTTCTTCCATATTTGACTATTGTAAATAATACTATTATAAGTATAGGTATACATATATATTTTTGAATTAGTGTTTTTGTTTTCTTTGGGTAAATAATGAGTAGTGCAATTAGTAGATCATATGGTTTTTCTATTTTTAATTTTTTGAGGAACCTCCATATTGGTTTCCACAGTGGCTGCACCAGTTTACATTCCCACTAACAATGCATGAGGGTTCCTTTTTCTCCATATCCTCGCCAACAGTTGTTCTTTCTTATATTTTTATCCTAGCCATTCTGAGGGGTGATATCCCATTGTTTTTATTTGCATTTCCTTGATAATGAATGATGTTGAATACCTTCTCATATGTCTATTGGCCTTCTGTATGTCTTCTTTGGAAAAATGTCTATTCAGGTCCTCTTGCCCATTTTTTTTTTTTTTTTTAAGATTTTATTTATTTGCGAGAGAGAGAATGAGATAGAGAGAGCATGAGAGGGAGGAGGGTCAGAGGGAGAAGCAGACTCCCTGCTCAGCAGGGAGCCTGATGTGGGACTCGATCCCGGGACTCCAGGATCATGACCTGAGCCGAAGGCAGTCGCTTAACCAACTGAGCCACCCAGGCGCCCCCTCTTGCCCATTTTAATCAGATTATTTATTTTGGTGTTGACTTGGATAAATTCTTTATGTATATTTTGGATACTAACCCCTTATTGGATATATCATTTGCAAATATCTTCTCCCATTCTGCAGGTTGCCCTTTTGTTGGTGGTTTTCTTTGCTGTGCAGAAACTTTTTATTTTGGTGTAGTCCCAATAATTTATTTTTACTTTTGTTTCCCTTGCCTGAGGAGACATATCTAGAAAAATGTTGCATAAGCCCATGTCAGAGAGATTACTGCTTGTATTTTCTTCTGGGAATTTTATGGTTTCATGTCTCACATTTAGGTCTTTAATCTGTTTTGAGTTTATGTTTGTGTATGGTTTAAGAAAGTGGTCCAGTTTCATTCTTTTGCATATGGATGTCCAGTGTTTCCAGCACCCTTTATTGAAGAGACTGTCTCTTCCCTACTATATATTCTTGCCCTATTTGTTGTTGAGTAATTGACCATATAATCATGAGTTTATTTCTGGACTAGTTTTTTCCATTGATCTACATGTCTATCTTTGTGCCAGCACTATACTGTTTTGATTACTACAGTTTTGTAATATATCTTGAAATCTGGACTTGTGATACCTTCAGCTTTGTGTTTCTTTTTTTTTTTTTTTTAAGATTTTATTTATTTATTTGAGATAGAGAAAGCGAGAGAGAGCATGAGTGGGGGAGAGAGACAGATGGAGAGGGAGAGGCAGACTTCCCCACAGAGCAGGGAGCCTGATGCGGGGCTCCATCCCAGGACTCTGGGATCATGACCTGAGCTGAAGGCAGACGCTTAATCAACTGAGCCACCCAGGTGCCCCAGCTTTGTGCTTCTTTCTCAAGATTGCTTTGGTTATTTGGGGTCTTCCGTAGTTCCATGCAAACTTTAGGATTACTCGTTCTAGTTCTGTGAAGAAAAATGTTATTGGTATTTTGATAGGGATTACATTAAATCTGTAAATTGCTTTAGATGGTATGGACTTTTTAAGAATGTTGGTTCTTCTAGTCCATGAGTGTGGAGTGTCTTTATATTTGTGTGTGTCATCTTCAATTTTTTATCAATGTCTCAGGTCACAGGTCTTTCACCTCCTTGGTGCAGTTTATTCCTAGGTATTTTATTTTATTTTTTGGTGCAATTATAAATGGAATTGTTTTATTAATTTCTTCTTCTGCTACTTTGTCATTAGTGTAAAGGAAAGCAACTGATTTCTGTATATTAATTTTGTATTCTGCAACTTTATTGAATTCATTTATCAATTTTCATAGTTTTGTGGACTCCTTAGGGTTTTCTATATATAGTATCATGCCATCTGTAAATAGTGACAGTTTAACTTCTTCCTTACCAATTTGGAGGCCTTTTGTTTCTTCTTGTCTGATTGCTACATTTGGTACTTCCAGTATTATGCTGAATTGAAGTGATGAAAGTGGATATCCTTGTCTTTTTCCTGATCGTAGGGGGTAGGCTCTCAGTTTTTCACCATTGAGTATGATGTTAGCTGTGGCTTTATCATATTTGGCCTTTATAATGTTGAGATATGTTCCCTCTAAACACACTTTGTTGAGGGCTTTAAACACACTTTATTGAGGGCTTTTGTCATGAATGGATGTTGCATTTTGTCAAATGCCCTTTTTCTACATCTATTAAGATGATCGTGTTTTTCTTCAGTCTTTTCTCTTAATGTGATGTATCATAGTGATTGATTTGGAAATATCGAACCACCCTTGCATCTCTAAAATAAATTCTTCTTGATCATGGAGAATGATTTCTTAATGTATTGTTGAATTTGGTTTGCTAATATTTTGTTAAGGATTTTTGCATTTATGTTTGTCAGAGATATTGGCCTGTAGTTTTCTGTTTTTGTTGTCTTTTTTTCTGTATTATAGTTTCCTTTTTTTCTGTTTTGTAGTATCTGGTTTCAGTATCAGGGTAATTCTGGCCTCATAGGATGATTTTTGAAGTTTTCCCTCCTTTTCTATTTTTTGGAATAGCTTGAGAATAGGTGTTAACTCTAATGTTTGGTAGAATTTACCTGTGAATCCATTTGGTCCTGGACTTTTATTTGTTGGGAGTTTTTTGATTATTGATTCAATTTCATTACTAGTAATCAGTCTGTTCGAATTTTCTATTTTTTTCTCATTCAGTTTTGGAAGATTATACATTTCTAGGAATTAATCCGTTTCTTCTAGGTTGTCCAATTTGTTGGCATATAGTTTTTCATAATATTCTCTTATAATCCTTTGTATTTCTCTGGTGTCAGATGTTATTTCTCCTCCTTCATTTCTGATTTTATTTATTTGAGTCCTCCTTTTTTTTAAAATTGAGTCTTGATAAAAGTTTATTAGTTTTGTTTATCTTTTCAAAGAAATAGCTCCTGGTCATTGATCTGTTCTATTGCTTTTTTAGCCTCTATTTCATTTATTTCTACTCTAATCTTCATTTCCTTCTTTTTTCTAGGTTTGCATTTTGTTTCTTTCATTTTTTTCTAGCTCCATTAAGTGTAAGGTTAGGTTGTGTATTTGAGACTTTTCTTGCCTCTTGAGGTAAGCCTGTATTGCTATACACTTCCCTCCCAGGACTGCTTTTGCTGTGTCCCAAAGATTTTGGACCATTGTGTTTTCATTTCCATTTGTCTCTATGTATTTTTTTTTTTTAATTTCCTCTTTGATTTCTTGGTTGGCCCATTCATTGTTTAGTAGCATGTGGTTTGGCCTCCATATATTTGTGTTCTTTCCAAATCTTTTCTTGTAACTGATTTCTGATTTTATACTATTGTAGTCAGAAAAGATGCTTAATATGATTTCAGTCTTCTTAAATTTATTGAGACCTGTTTTGTGGCCTAACATGGGATCTATTTTAGAGACTGTCCCATGTGCACTTAAAGAAAATGTGGATTCTGTGGCTTTTGGATGGAAAGTTCTGAATGTATCTGTTAGGTCCATCTGGTCTAACATGTCATCCAAAGCTACTGTTTCCTTGTTGGCTTTCTGTCTGGATGATCTATCCATTGATGTAAGTGGGGTGTCATGTCCCCTAGTATCATTGTATTACTGTCAAATTTCTTCCTTTATGTCTATAAACAATAGCTTTATGTATTTGAGTGCTCCTATATTGGGTGCATAGATATTTGTAATTGTTATATCTGTATTATTCCCTTTATCACTATGTAGTGCCTTTCTTTGTCTCTTGTTAGTGTCTTTGTTTTAAAGTCTATTTTATCTGATATAAAAATTGCTACCCTGGCTTTTTTTTTTCTTCTATTTTTTCACTGGCTGTACATGTCTTTAGGTCTGAAGTGAGTTTCTTACAGGCAGCCTATAGACAGGTCTTTTTGTTTTGTTTGGTTTTGGTTTTGGTTTTGTTTTTTTTTATTCATTCAGTCATCCTGTGTCTTTCATTTGGAGCATTTAGTCCATCTACATTTAAAGTAACTATTGATAGGTATGTACTTATTGACATTTTGTTAATTGTTTCCAGTTATTTTTGTAGTTCTCTGCTTCTTTTTCACTTATGGTTTGATGGATTTCTTTAGTGAAGTGCTTTGATTCCTTTTTCTTTACTTTTTGTGTATCACTTAGGTTTTTGATCTGTGGTTTCCATTAAGTTCAAATATAATATTTTCTATGTATAACAGTCTATATTAAGTTAATTGTTGCTGAAGTTTGAACCCATCCTAAAAACACTAAACTTTTACTCCCCCCTCCACATTTTATGTATATGATGTCATATTTTACATCTTTTAATTTTTGTATCCCTTGACTAATTTTTTTAGATATAATTGATTTTACTGCTTTTGTATTTTAAATTCCATACTGGCTTTGTAAATGATTAATCTACTACCTTTCTTACATGTTTGCTTTTACCTATGAATTTCTCTCCTTTCATAATTTTCTTTGTTCTAGTTATAGCCTTTTCTTTCCACTCAGAGAAGTCCTTTTAACATTTCCTGTGGACTGGTTTAGTGGTGATGAATTCTTTAACTTTTGTTTGTCAGCAAAACACTCCATCTCTCTTTGTATTCTGAATGATAGCCTTGTTTGATAGAGTATTCTTGGTTGCAGGTTTTTGTCTTTTGTTTTTTTGTTTTTCCTTTCAGCACTTTGAATATATCATGTCACTCTCTTTTGGCCTGAGAAGTTTCTGCTTAAAAATCAGCTGAGAGCCTATGGGATTTCCCTTGTATGTAACTATTTTCTTTCTTCTGCCACTTTTACAATTCTCTGTCACTACTTTTAGCTATTTTAATTATTATATGTCTTCATGTGGACCTCGTTGGGTTAATTTTGCTGGGGGCTCTCTGTGCCTCCTGGATCTGGATATCTGTTTCCCTCCCCAGGTTAGGGAATTTTTCAGCTATTATTTCTTCAAATAAGTTTTCTGCCTTCTTCTCTCTTCTTCTGGGATCCCTGTAATGCAATTGATGATGTCACTGAATTCCCTTAACCTTTTCTCAGTTTTCTTCTTCTTCTTCTTTGTTTTTTTTTTAATTTTTTTGTTCAGCTTGGTTGCTTTCCATTACCCTGTGTTCCAGATCACTGATCCATTCTTCTGCTTCCTCTAATTGGCTCTTGATTCCCTCCATTGTTTTGTTTGTTGGTTTGTTTTCAGTTATTGAATTCCTCATCTCTGACTGGTTCCTTTTTCATATTTTCTGTCTCTTTGTTGAGGATCTGAGTTCATCCAATCTTTCTTCAAGTCCAGTGAGTGTCTTTATGACCATTACTTTGAATTTATCAGGCATAATGCTTATCTCAGTTTTATGTAGCTCTTTCGCTGTGATTTTGTCCTGTTCTTTCGTTTGAGGGGTATATTCCTTTGTCTCCTCATTTTGTCTAACTCTCTGCATTTGTTACTATGAATCACAGAGGTCATGTGTGTGTCCTGGTCTTGAAATTATTGGCCTTGTATAGAAGAGGTCCAATTTAGCCCTGTAGCACAAGGCTTTCTGGTGCAGAAACAGGCACCTCCGGGTTGTCTCCTGTGTGGACTGTGTGCACTCGGTTGTTGTGACTGAGCCATGATTGCCTTTAGCTCAGTCAGCGGCAATGACCTGCTTTGCCTGCTGTGGGTGCACTGTGTAGGGTTTGGTACCTACACTATTGAGGGGTTCGTCTGAGACTTCCATGGGCATGTAGGTGGGCAGGGTCTGCAGTCTGGCTAGCTGTCTGCAAATAGCCTCTCTGCACCGATGCATCCATCAGCAGGGCTTTCTCCCTCAGGGTCCCACAGAGGCTTTTATTGGTGAGCGGCGCCAACAGTCAGACTACTTGTCAGAAATCAACTTCTGCCACAGGTGTAAATGCACTGAATGGCAGGGCTCTCTCCCTATGTGGCCAGCTAAAAGGCTTAGCTGCTAGAACTGCAGGCATGCTGGTGTGTGGGGTTATCTCCCCCTCTCCAGTTTAGGAGTCACTTTGGAGTGGTGCAGGTTCCTGCCATGGCTGTTCACATTGTGTAGTGGAGCACTGGAGGTGCACCTGCCAAGACAGGAGGATTGCATGGGGTTTGTCCTCAGGTGAACACAAGGACAGGATATGTAGAGCTAGCAAGATATGTAGAGCCTGTTAGTGCTGGTTCCTGCAAGTGTCCAGCTATCTAGACCAGGGTAGGGGAAGAGAAATGGCACCCTCAAGCTCCTTTGTTCTTGGAGATGTCTCCTGAAAATCCCTGCCCCTCCAGCACACATTCTGAGATTAGTAAATAGATCTTCATACATACCCAAGGCATTTTTCAAACTACTGCTTCTTTGCTGTGTCAGCTGAGTTATTTATTCTGCTGGCTGTTTACAGGTGGGTACTCAGTTTTCTATTGTCCTCTGGCTCTCCCGGAGATAAGCTTGCCGATTTTTAAAGCTCCCTAATTTAAGACTCATTGGTTTGCAAAGTCAATTGTTATGGGAATTTGTCTTCCCAATGCAGGTCCCTGGTGCCTAGGATTCCAAGTGTGGCATTTTCTTCTCCCTTCTCTTGTCTTGTGGTGTCCCTCCTGTTTGCGGTAGTCTCACTGGAGTTTTGTTTCCCAACCATGTCTCCACCCTTTCTACCCTTTCTGATGTGGCCTCCTGTCTGTGATTAGCTGTGGAAGGTCTGTTCTGCCAGTCTTTGGGTCATTTTGAGTTAGTTGCACAGATATACCCGTTATCTCGGTGTGTCCATGGGACAAGGTGAGCTCAGGATCCTCCTACTATGCTGTCTTCCTCCAGTCTCCCACACATCTCTCACTAAATCAAGAACTAGAAATTGATTAAGCTTAGTGAGGAACGCATGTCAAAGCTGAGATAGGCCCAAAGCTAGGCCTCTTGTGCCAAACAATTAGCCAAATTGTGAATGTAAAGGAAAAGTTATTGAAGGAAATTAAAAGTGCTACTCCAGTGTACACATGAATGATAAAAAAGGAAAACAGGCTCACTGCTGATGTGGAGAAAGTTTTAGTGATTCCTCTGATGGATTTGGACAAAGTCGATTAAAAACCTTCTGGAAAGAATTCACCATTCCCAATGCTGTTAAGAACATTCTTGATTCATGAGGAAAAGCCAAAATATCAACATTTAAACAGTTAACAAGATTTTGAAAGAAGTTGATTTCAGCACTCATGGATGAGTTTGAGGGGTTCAAGACTTCAGTGGAGAAGATAACTGCAGATGGTATGGAAAGAACTAGAATTAGAAGCAGAGCCCGAAAATGTGATGAGTACCTACAATCTCATGATAAAACTTGAATGGATAAGGACTTTCTCCTTATGGAATAGCAAGAAAGTTTTTTCTTGAGATGGAATTTATACCTGGTGAAGATGCTGTAAAGGTTGTTGAAATGACAACAAAGGATTTTGAATTCCATAAACTTATTTGATAAAGCAGTGACAGGGTTTGAGAGAATTTATTCCAATTTGTTTATTTTTGGTTTTTTGTCTTTATTTATTTATTTATTTGAGAGAGAGAGAGAGAGAGAACAAGTGGGGAGGAGGGTCAGAGAGAGAGGGAGAAGCTGACTCTCTGCTGAGCAGGGAGCCCAGGGTGGGGCTCGGTCCCAGGACCCTGAGATCATGACCTGAGCTGAAGGCAGATGCTTAACCGAATGAGCCACCCAGGCATCCCTACTCCAATTTTGAAAGAAGTTCTGCTGTGAGTAAATGCTGTCAAAAAGCATCATGTGCTACACAGTAATTGTTTGTGAAAGGAAGAGTCAATTGATGTGTTAAATTTCATTATTGTCTCATTTTAAGAAATTGCCACAGCCACCTCAACCCTCAGCAACCTGCCACCCTGATCAGTCAACACTCAGGCAAGACCTTACACCAGCAAAAAGATTACTACTTGATAAAAGTTAAGATGATGGCTAGCATTTTTTTAGCAATAAATTATTTTTAACTAAGATGTGTACATTGTTTCTGTAAGATGTAATGCTAGTGCACACTTAATAGACTACAACATAGTGTAAACATAACTTTTATGTGCACTGTGAAACCAAAAAATTGACTCACTGTCTGGCAATATTCACTTTATTGCTGTAGTCTAGAACTGAACCCAGGCCTGTACATCTACTGAGCATGAAGGCAAAGTCTCCCCCTGTCCAAAGAAAGAGCTGGGTATTGACAGCAGAGGATGGAGGCAGTGTACATTGAGCAACAATAATGTTGGAAAGTCATGATACTACATTATTTCTCTACTCCTTTCCGACAGAAACAGCATAAAGTTTGAAATCGAATGATCTGAGTTGGAATTTTGTCTGTATATCTAATAGCTGTGTAACCTTGATTTTAACTTCTAACCTCCTTCTTCTGCAGTTTTCCCACCTATAAAATGGGAATAGTTTCTCTCCAAGCATATTATGAAGACTGAATTGCATCAAATATGGAAAGGTGTAATGCGTAGCCTCTGGAAATAAGACCCATTAAGCAGAATTTTATAATGCAAGTTGCCTGTCTTATTGTTTCTCACCTTATAATCTTACTCTATTCTAGCCCAATACTTCCTACAAGTATCTTTTTATACTCTATAATTCTGTGAAAAATCATAGAGTGTTATTGAAGTTGGGGCTTTTTGAAGACCAAATCAATCAATCGATTGATCTTTGTTAAATTGACTAAACTTCATGTGTATATTTCCATGAAGGACATATAATGGGTCCTGAAAACCAGCTCCTCCTCACGAAGGTTCTGGTAAAACTGTGCCGCATGTTTCTTCTGTTCTATACTCTTCTTCTCTTGGGAGTACTCATGTCTCCCAGGCTTATTGCATGTTATCTTTACCACGATGTCCACCTGGGCTTCAAGGTTCTTACCACTATCTACAAAGAGGTGCTAGTCTTACTTTTCTCTTATCCAGAGCACTTGTTCACAGTGCACTTGTTCAAAGCTTAGAGAATGGATGTTTATCTATTTGTTTCTGTGGACAGTTTTTCTTGCCTTTAGTGTGCTCTGTAGGCTGCTGACTCCCTTCTCTGCACCTTAGTGAGCGTGGTTGCGTGACGCTACCTACAGCTATAACTCTTACCTGAAGATGATGTGTCTGTGTTCGCCTGTCACTTTGCCTGCCATGGCCACAAAGGAGCGGTTTAGAATGCTTTTGGCAGAAAGAGTTACTTCTTATTGGGAATCCCACAGGGATTTCTGTGTCTCAAGCTCTGCACACCCAAGCCCCTTTAATCTGGGTTGTTGCTGTTTAATCACTTCATGTTCAATACTGTGTGGCCTGCAGAAGCACCTGACAGAGTGTGAAGCACTGCAAAGATCCAGCATTGCTGTTGTTGCTCTTTTCTCAACTTGTTTAACAGTTTGGATTTCTCATATCAGATACTATGGTGGAGACTTCTAGTTGCCTGAACCATTGTCATTTTCATCTTTTTTCTTAATAACAGAAACTTGGCTTTTTAGAAGTACTCAGGCTTAAAACTAATAATAATAATAATGATAATAATAATAATAATTGTTTCTCAGGCTTCCTTGAAGCTAGAGGTAGCAAGTGAGTTACAATTTGAAATTATTGCCTAGGGCTTCTAGGAAATATCTTTAAGTGGGGCTGACTTGGCTGTCCCCTTGGCTTGCTCTTACCTGGCTGGTGGATGAGACCTTTGGCACTCTAGCTGCCATCTTGTGGCCCAGAGGACAGAGGGCACATACCAAGGAGTAAAGAGCAGAAAGACCGGAAGATCCTCGGGGAGCTGTTCTGTCAGCCTTGGACCACTCATCACTGGGTTTGTTTTACAAGAGAATAAAATTGGAACAGAATTTAACGTATTTAAAGTACTAGAGTTGGGGCGCCTGGGTGGCTCAGTCGTTAAGCGTCTGCCTTTGGCTCAGGTCATGACCTCAGGGTCCTGGGATCGAGCCCCGCATCGGGCTCCCTGCTCTGCAGGAAGCCTGCTTCTCCCTCTCCCACTCCCCCTGCTTGTGTTCCCTCTCTCTCTGTGTTTCTCTCTGTCAAACAAATAAATAAAA
Organism: Halichoerus grypus; assembly: GCF_964656455.1. NCBI lineage: Eukaryota > Metazoa > Chordata > Mammalia > Carnivora > Phocidae > Halichoerus > Halichoerus grypus. The sequence continues at coordinate 103,745,806 of NC_135715.1, forward strand.
AATCTTTAAAAAAAAAAAAAAAAAGTACTAGAGTTGGATTTGTTATTAGCAGCTGAATACTATTCCTAAGTGATAGATACTCCCATATAGACTTTTTTTTGTTTGTTTCATTTCTTGTCATAGTACCCATATTTAGCATAAGGTCTTACACAAGTGTGAATATATTATTATTATAACACACTGTGGCCCAGTTCATAGAGTCCAATATTATATTTTTTCTATATATATATCGATATATTCTGTTACATAACACAACACTGTCAAACATTTTTAGGCTACTGTACCATACTTACACCAAGAAAAAAATGTTTCCTTTTTCTCTAAAGAGAATCTTTCAGGTTCATTAGAAAGTATAACTATTTTGAAACCATACAACTTCAGTAAGATTTATCAGTCTTTGATTAAGGAAATAACATGGGGCACCTGGGTGGCTCAGTTGGTTAAGTGTCTGCCTTCAGCTCAGGTCATTATCCCAGCATCCTGGGATCGAGCCGCATGAGCCCCATGTCAGGTTCCCCGCTTAGTGGAGAGCCTGCTTCTCCCTCTCCTTCTGCCCCGCCTCACTAGTGCTCTCTCTCTACCTTAAATAAATAAAATCTTTTTTTCTTAAAAGGAAATAACATTATATGCAGAATTTGTCCTTCATAAAGCCTTATTAATTTGAGGACAGAGGGCACATACCAAGTATTAAAGAGCAGAAAGACCAAAAGTGACTATGAAAGAAGAATGAGTTTTATTATATGTATGTAAAAAATGCTCACATAGCTGAACTAGAAGAAGTGTGTCCAGACTGAGGCAAATTCATTAATTCCTTTCTGCTCCTGTCTTTGTGACAACTATTCCTTTACCTTGAATGTTCTTTCCCTTCTTTGTTTGATAAAATACTACTTATCCTGAAAGCCCAGATCAGATGGCATTTTTTCCATGAAGCCCTCCCAACTTCCAAAACAGAATTATTCCTCCCCTTCTCTAGCTTCCCAGAGCAGTACAGCAAAATGCACTTATGCACTAATCTAGGCTCTCTGACTTTATTTTTTTAAGGCTCTCTGACTTTAAACTTACATGTGACTTGTGATGAGCGCTGGGTGTTATGATTCAACTAATGAATCATTGAACACTACATCAAAAACTAATGATGTAATATATGTTGGCTAACTGAACATAATAAAAAAGTAAATAAACTTACATGTGACTTAGACAAATTACTTAATTTCTTTAAGACTTAATTTTCTCATCTTTAAAATGACAATAATACTTATGCCGTAAAATAGCGATGAGATTAAATGAAGTCAGTTATATAAAGTTTTCACAAAGAAGTCAGTCTATATTTAACCCTCAAATTATAGAATTTTTCATTCTTATCTTCTTTATTAATTTTATGAGAATTATTCTTTCCATGTTAGCACTTAACATATACTGTAGCTTAGCATTGTATCTCTTGAAGGCTAAATTGTGCACAGTGTAGAACAGGAAAATTTCTTATCCATCTTTGAGTAGCCTTGAACTAAATGGTGATTAACTCATTCATTGATCAGGGTAAATCTTAAATAAGTATCTTTTGTTTATTTTATTTTGTTTATTGAGGTTTAATTGACATACAACATTATACTAGTTTCAGGTGTACAACATAATGATTCCATATTTATATATGTTGTGATCACCATAATAAGTCTAGTTCACAGCCATCATCATACAAAATTACAGAATTAATTTTTGTGTATGGTGAGAACTTTTAAGATTTACTCTCTTAGCAACTTTCAAATCTATGATATAATATTATTAAGTATAGTAGCAATGCTGTATACTACATCGTTATGACTTACTTACTTTATAACTGGAAGTTTGTACCTTCTGACTCCCTTTACCCACCCTGACTCCCTGCCTCTGGCAACCACTAATCTATTCTGTGTATCTATGAGTTTAGTTTTTGCTTTGTTTTGTTTTTAAAGTCCACATATGAGTGAGATCATATGGTATTTGTCTTTTTCTGGCATTTCATTTATTTCACTTATTTCGTAGCATAATGCCTTCAAGGTTCATCCATGTTGTTGTAAATGGCAAGATTTCATTTTTTTTTATGGGTGAATAATATTCGTGTGTGTGTGTGTTTATCACATATTCATTCGTCAACAGACACTTAGGTTGCTTCCATGTCTTGGCTATTGTAAATAATACTGTAATAAACCTGGAGGTGCATATCTCTTTTGGAGTTAGTTTTTTTTCATTTTCTTCAGATAAGTACCCAGAGGTAGAATTGGTGGATCATGTGGTCTTATTTGTAGTTTTTTTGAGGACCTCCATACTGTTTTCCATAGTGACCGAACCAATTTACATTCCCACCACATGCATAAGAGTTCCCTTTTCTCAATGACCTCACCATCACCTGTTGTTCTTGTGTTGTTGATTTTAGCCAGTCTAATAGGTGTGAGGTGGTACCTTGTTGACATTTTGATTTGCATTTCCCTGATGATAAGTGATGTTGAACATCTTTTTCAGGTACCTGTTGGCCATGTGAATATCTTCTTAAAAAAATATCTATTCAGATCTTCTGCACATTTTTAAATCAGATTGTTTGAATTTTTTGCTATTGAGTGGAATGGGTTCTTTATATATTAAGTATACTAAGTATCTTTTGGATGAATTAATTAATTCATTGATTAAATAATGATTGATTTTTACCTGCCTTGTGCTTTGTATGTAAAGATCATACATATACATTCCAAGCTATTATAGAAGTGTTGTGAAAAAAAAAAGGGGGGCCCTGGACAGCTCAGTCAGTTGAGCATCCAACTCTTGATCTCAACTCAGGTTTTGATCCCAGGGTCGTGAGTTCGAGCCCCATGTTGGGCTCCACACAGGGCATGGAGCCTACTTAAAAAAAAAAAAAAAGTGTTGTGTTTGTGCTAATGAATCTACATATTCTTATCTGATCACCTACTCCAGAAGGGGTAAGAGAGCCTTACCATGATACAGAATAAAATTAACTTCCCCAGATGAAGATTCCTATGATCCTGGCTTTATCAGTCTGTCATGTCAGTAGCTGAGTCAACCTATCATGGGGCACCATAGGAGTGAGGCAATGTGGCAATGTGCAAAGTGGGTTCTTTTGGAGTGAAATGTATGTGAAGATGTTGGCAATAGGAAAATTAAGCCCTCAAAGGCATTCAAATGAATCCTGTGGGATGGTGAGCTGTGCATCTCTTTCAACAACTACCAAGAAATACAAATACCCCAACCATATTGTGTTGTTTTAGTCCATGCTGAATTTCATGGAGTATAAATTCTTGTCCAATCTAAGCACATCTGTTCATAATAATTAACTTCTGTGCCTTGTGAGCAGAAAAGCAGCATCAGCTATACAGTGAGATGCATTGGCTTTATTTCTGTTTGTCATAATGATTCATTGAGACATTATGGGGAAGCAGATGCTTTTTATGCACTCAAAGACTCTGTATTGTGCCTGCCTATGCACTGCCATTACTCCTCATATGTTGAATTAAGCAGGGCTTTAAGGTTGTAGAACATTATGGTTGTCAAGTGTTAATACCACTGTAGGAGTATAATTTTGAAACTTTAAAAAGTCATTTGCTCATTCCAAAACTCAGTTCCCCTTTCCTCTCTGGTGTGGGATCATAATTTAAACCCTAATCTGGATTTTGAGTAGAAGCTTTTATAAAGTTGCAAATCACTGGACTGGAAATTCCTGTGAAAAATTTAATTCCAGTCCCAGATCTACCACCTTTTCTGTCAAAAACAAGCAATAACACTTTCCCAATAGAGAACTTATGATGATTAAAGTGCAATTATAGAAGTAGAGCACATAGCAGGGACCCTGGCTGTAATGATAACCATAGCCAATGAAGTTATTTTTTAGCTCTGTTCTAACTGTATGGATTATTGTACTTAGTACTCAAAAACTCCTATGAGGTAGATACTATTATTGTACCCATTTTATGTATGAGGAAACTAAATCTTAGAACAATTAATTTTGCCAAACTCATTCACCAATAAAGTGTGGAATTGGGATTCAAGCCCATGTTGTGTCACTTTAGAGATGACATCCCTTAACTTTGCTGTTCTTCATTTCATAAATGTTAGCTGACCAATGTTTGACTAAAGCTGAGACAAAAGCATATTTTGACCTTGAGTTGAGTTTTGATCAGACAGTTTTAAATCATAGCCTTAGAAATGGTTATAATATAGTTAGGTAAGATATAAGAAATGCCCAAGAATGATATCCTGTCATCTAGACTTGGAACATCTCTTCTTGACACAGAGCCTCTCCTGTTGTCTTTGAGGTATAGAAGCCTAGTTTTAATTGGTATGGGAAGACATGGGGGAAAGGATGTTTTATTATCTCTATCATAAATACATCAAAAATATCATCTGACACTTGCACAGCTTTTGTACTGGAAAGTCATTCCAAAGCTCCTGTTGAAAGGGCAGCCCCCACGCAATCACATCTGTTACCGTTTGGCTCCACATTCCTGACTCCTGGGCAGGCTCACTGGCCCAAGTCACTCAACACATATTTACACACATAATTTAGTAGAAACTCAAGAAATATGTTGATAGAGAAGTCAAAAGGCTGTGATGGATCATGTTCAATCAAAAATTTTGTATGAGAAAAACTATGTGTGGGCAGAAACCATGGGATTAGAAAGGATCTATTAAATGGAATAACAAATAAATACATAAATAAATAAAATCAGCATAGTTAACAGAGAGAGTAGACTGAAACAAGTATGAGGATGGGGGCAGAGGTGGCATGAGAGAAACACCATTTAGCCCATGAACAAGGGAACAAGTAGACTCACCTGGCTTCCATGGACCCTAGTGTCTTTCTCCCACCAGAAGCTTGGTGTTCAAAGTGTCTTCTTTTATCCTTATGAAATCCTCCCTTCTCTTTTTTTCTTGACAAAATAACCTTTTAGTGCTCTCCCACTTCCCACTGAGGTATCATAAGTAACTTCTTTTACTTTCAACCAAAAGAATGAATTAAAGCATCTACTCTTCACTGACTATCCTGGAAGGTAGTGTGTGGCATTAAGCTGAGAATTTTGGCTGCACATAGCTCTGGACTTTCATCTCTTCTTTGATACTTATTATCTATGGAGGGAGGAAAGGAAACTATTTTGATTAAGTAGTAGCAAGTAGGTGAGTGTGTAGCCTCTTGCTTATGTGAGTGAATTTGATGGGAAACTTGATGACAAATTTGTCGCCAAGCCAAACAGGAGACAAACTTTAGCGAATTGGTAATTTGGAAAGATATTAATTCCATCAGCTTAACAGGCACATATTCATCATTTTATAGGAGAAAATTTAGGAAGATGAATGAGATTTTATTTGACAAGAATAAATGTTCTGGTTCTTGCGAAGCAAAATGCCACATTATTGTCAGCAGTAATACCTTTCATTTATTTTCATATTTTCCCTAGGTCACAATCATTTTGAAAGTGAATTTTAATTAGGGAAATACAGCACTTTCTGAGGCTCACAGCAATAAGTGGCCACAAGAGATACCATCATTTGAGACTTAGGTTATCTCTTCCCCTGTTGTCAAAACTCTTGGGGATATAATAGGTTTCAGAGGTAAAAGTGAGTGGTTACCTTTGAAGTTGATACATAGTGCTATTTTCCTTTCACTTATCATGCTATATTGCAATTTTTAATTACTTCTCTGTATCCTAAATACCCTAAGGCAGAGATCAACCCCTTTAACATGTACAGCCCTGGAGCTTTGTGTAGTTGGACACAGAGTGGGCACTCAATAAATGTTTGTTCAATCAGTGGATAAAAAAATAAACTAGTGATATATCTTTTCCCTAATGAGTTACCTATCCATTGTTGTATCTACAATCCTTGAATTAATATTCTTAAGGAGAAAAATGTAGTCAGCCAATAATTAATGAAATTCATCCTGTTTATTTCATTCAATGAGAAATTACTAAATATTTTGAAACCCATTCATTCATTGCTTTGAATTTTATTATACACTTTGTGAAATAACAACAACAACAGAAAGCCTCTATTGTTCCTATCCTCAAAATGGTTATAGTGGAAAGGGATATAAATGACGTGTTTACCAACCAACATACTTTGTGGAGGGATTGCTACTTTCTCATAGTGATTCTTACATAGTACTTCTCCCGTTGTTAACAATGGACAGTTTTTTGGGGGGGGATGCATATTCCTATAGAAAAATAAAAGTTAAAGAAATATCTGGTTTGTATAAACCAAGGGAATTACTAATCAAAACAAGAGTCTAAAAACAGGAGGGGACTAGTTAAAAGAAAGGACCAAGAAGACAAATTAAAATGGGAGTCAGAGCAAAATCAAAGCTCCATTTTAATGACTGGTTTCCAAGGAGCTTTCTCTCGGGAGGAAGAAAGCATCAGACACGAATCAGCTTGATCAATACGTGCCTCTTCCTTGTGAATAGAGGTCAGCAAACTCCATTTCATAGTTAACTGCATTCAACTGGTTGTTCAGTTTCCGTGATAAGATATGACAGATTTACTCAAATTCAGTGGTTTTATTTCTTATCCAGCCTGTGGCTTTGCCATAGGTGTTGGCATTATGTAGTGTGTCTATTCAAGATATTGTTGCTATAGTAAGTAGTCTATGCAAAGGCAGCTACAGCTAAATAAGAAATCATCTCTGAATTCGGCACCATTCCCCACCTCTTCTTTTTTTAAAACAGCTGGTCCCAGACAGAAGGTCCCTGTCTGGGGCAGGGAGGAGGAAGCTTCAAACTGAAGTGAAAGCAAACAGTTGACTTCTACTTTAGTTTACTTTTCATCTACAACTTTTTTTTTCATTTCCCTATTTTGCTTCCCATAGAAAAGAGCAAGGACAGCAGTGAAAGCAGGTTAAAAATACTTGTACTCAACAAAATGATATTGCAGAAGGAAACCTGGTTGATGGGGTTTGCCAGACCTGCACTTCTTCATGTATTAGTTGCCTGACTGTGAGGAACTATGTATCCTACATCAGTTTCATGATCTTTAAAATTACAAGACACAACAGCAGACAATTGAGAACTAAATGATATAATCTGAAAAAAAGAAACCATTTAGCGCATTGTCTGGTACTCAATACATGTTAGCTAAGTTTAATATCTGTAATATGGGAATAATATCTATTTCTTCTATTTGATAGGAAGAAATGAGATGGCATAAACAGATTTGGAGGGATGATTTTGATGCAAGCAATTTAAAACTCTACTCAAATTATCCTACTACCCAGAAGTCAATACTTAGCATCTGCTTCATTTTTTTTTTCTGTTTGGACTCTTCTGTACTTCCTTCATTTTCTGGTTTCTCTGTGGCTACACAATGCCAGACTTAACATCCATATGTTGCCATGATATTCAAAGGAGAGGAGATATATCTTCCCGGTGATTCTCTTAAGTGTGAGGGAACATTTTTTCCTAGAAGCCTTTGGAAATCTTCCCTCATGCACCATTGACTTAGATTGGGTCACAAGCCCATTCTGGAGCCAATCTTGTTAATAGGGGAAATATCAAGAACTGATATGAATAAATTTGCATTCTTGATCCAATCAATCCAATCCAATCCAAGTATAACCTTTATACTCTTCAAGCCTACCTCTGGCAGTACTGAGGGATTTAACTTCTCTAGAGACACATATTCATAGTGGAGAGGAATAGATACCCAAAGGAAAATTAGGGCTCCCTCAGGAAGGAAAAGTGTGCATAAATAAAGAATGCATAAAAAGCAAACAACATTGTAACAATGTATAAGCATGCCTTTATCTTTGCCTGGCATGTAATTGATGCTCAGTGTAAACTGCACTAAAGAAGCTTCAGGGCAGATTTTACAAAGCCACTTAGATTTCCGAAAGTGGGACTGAATCATTGACAAAGGGGACAGTGCCTCTATTTTTTTCTAAAACCATGAAATCCACTCAAAATCATGCCTGCTAATTCTCTCATATTGCCCTCCTGAGTAAGAAAAATTGTCAGTTAGTCCAAGGCATTGATTTCAGGTCCACCAAATGCAGAGCTGCTCAGAGATATAAAAACAAATAGGAGACATTGGAATGAATTTTCTTTGAAAACGAAATAGTGGACAAAACTGGATATACACAAGTAAAAATGACTGAGTCCTCACAAAATAGCAACTAGGGGCGCCTGGGTGGCTCAGTTGTTAAGCGTCGGCCTTCAGCTCAGGTCATGATCCCAGGGTCCTGGGATCGAGCCCTGCATCGGGCTCCCTGCCCTGCGGGAAGCCTGCTTCTCCCTCTCCCACTCTCCCTGCTTGTGTTCCCTCTCTCACTGTGTCTCTCTCTGTCAAATAAATAAATAAAATCTTAAAAAAAAAAACAAAACAAAATAGCAACTAAACCAACACAAATCAATATGAGAATGTCAGAAGAATGCACACCCCTTTGATACATGCAGTTAGAAAATAATAGCTTAAAAAAATAGTTTAAAAGGCTGTTTGTCATTCTGTTAACTTGTATGTCTATATGTGTCCTTCTTCTCTGTAAACACAAGACTTTCTAATATAAAATAGGGAGCACTTCCATACACACAGATGTCATGGTTAGACGTGTTTTATGATAAATATTTAAGTGTGAAAATAATAAGTGCATAAAATCTGTCTGTAGGTCAATGCTAGAACACTTACGCTTGTTGATTCTTTCCTGGAAAATACAGTTATCCACACATTTAATGGTTTTATTTCTATTTGATTAAGTCATCTTTCCTTCCTTTAATGGTTAGTAAGTTATTTGTCATTTCTAAGTGAAAGCTGGGTGTACTTTTTGAGGATTTGCATGTTCTCCTGCTAAAGTCCCTGATTTAAAGAGCAGGCACGAGACAGCTAGAACAACCTGGCCAGGGAAGGTCTGGCAAGCCCAGCTGATGGCCATGCTCAAGACTCTCCGTGACATCTGCTGAGCATTGTGGACTTCCTTATTGATCTTGCCCCAGAGCATTGGCCCGTATCAACCACCCAATGCATTCAGGATTTGATTGATTTGTTTTGATTTATTACTGTTAATATTAGAAGTACCTCATTATTGTGGTTTCCTACTTTTGATACCAAGGAGTGGAACCTCAGTATAGTCTTACTGTGATTAGTTAATCTAACCTCTGACTGATACTTTTCCAGTGATGTCTTTCTCCTCTTCCTTCCACGGATTCTACTCTCCTCCCTCTTTACTTTCTCTTCGCTACCCTCTCCCTCCTCCACGTCTCCTTCCCTTCTACCTACTTCTCTTCTTTACTCCCTTTGTACTTCCTCCCGCCATCTCTCTTCCCTTCTCCTCTACCTTTCTCCATCATTAAATATTTACTGCGGACTTATCATAGATCAATAAATATGAGACAATTATAGTGCATCGTTTTAAGTAAGGTCTGACTTTGAAATGTGTAAAGCTAGAAGTGGTAAAAGATGTTTTCAAGCAACAGTGTCAGAATTGTTAGAGAATGAAATTAATTTTGATTTCTAGTCTTACACATGCATTTCTTTATAGCATAATAACTAAACAGCATTAATCATTTTAAGTAAAAGCTGTCAAGTTTTACAGATGTGGCCTTTTATGTTTCCAGATTATTTCAGGGGCCTTTTTGTGAAAAGTATCCTGGCATTTTGAAAAGTAGATAATCCACGGTGACATTTTTTTATCAGATGAATTTTCAAGATACCATGGAGGCAAAGGTTCACAGTGCTCTTGCAATGTCTTTCCCTTATTGATATTGGGGGGTTTGCTTTACAATTAGGCATTTACAAGTTATTGGCATTTTTCACTACTTCTTCTTTATGAGTGGAACATGGGTCTACAAGACTTGACATCATAGTCTTAAACGTGCATGGGTCCAATCAATTAGATAAAGATAACATGTTATTTTCCAAAATTAATTTGAAAAAATTGCTAATTTTTTAATTGAATTTATTTTACCCTTAAGGGCTTCTCTACTAAAAATTAGAAAGAGAAAAGCTGAAGAACAAATACAGTAACTAGTTTCCAGTAGCAACAGGCTTTGGTTGTCCTCTTACGCTAATGCTTAATTATATTGAATTTCATGGAGAATACTCCTGAAATTTCACATAAAACATTTAAATGTTAATCAGGACACTGCTAATTTTCCTGTTATTTTGCTGAGATAAACAAACAAAAACAAAATCTTTCTTTTAGTCTCACTCTAAAACATGAATCAAGAAAACATAGTAATGGAATATATGTTAGCAGCGAGTGTATCTCTTTCTTGGAGAAAGGGTATTAGGAGGCTACTGTCTAGTGGGCCCCAACTGGTTTTCCTTCTCCAACATACCTTCCCAAATCCTCTTACACCAGAAACGTTTAGTGAGCAACAGAAGGAGTTAGGTGGTCATGTGTATCCAAGAAACCATATGCATCAATTCACCCTAAGCTTCCCAGAGAAATACTGGGAGGGTCTGTGGGGTAGAGGAAATAGTTGTTAAGTAGAGAGCAGATGAGGGCATGCTAAGAGTTTAGGCATCATCCTGGACATCTCTCCCCCTCCATCTCTGGCCCAGCTCCAGGTTCTCACACATTTACTTTTTGAGGATTCTCACATTGTCTTCACCTCCACCACCACCACCCTAATTCACATTAGCATTTCAATTCATTCCCCACCCTTTTAAATACAAGAACAGAACTATGTCATTTCCTTGCCTAAAATACTTCAGTCATTTTCCTCTACTCTTAGGACAAAGGCACGATCCTTAACATGGTTGAGAAAGACCAGTATATCTGTATTCCTTTTCAGGCCTGGAAAGCCCATTCCTCCCTCAGACTCCATGCTCCAAGCCACACTGGTCTTTGTTCAGTTCCTAGAACAGACGTTGCTCTCTTCAACCTCAGGCCCTCTGCAGATCTCTCCCTTCTTCCTGGGATACCCTCCTCAGGAAAGGAAACTTCTCTGTCCCCACACTGCTAAGATCTCCCTGTGACACCCCTGGATATTGTAGCACTTTCCACAGATTTCATTTATGAATTTGTGTGATTAGTTACTTAATAACTACTCTTTAATTAATGATGTGACAAGACCAGATAATGAACTCCATGAAAACCAAATTATAAATTCATAGTTGTTGTACCTACTCCTAATTTCCCAGAATCTAGTATAATGACTAGGAACTCTAGTTTATGCATATGTGAATACATAACTATCCATGGAAGGAAAGTGCAAGATAGTAGATGTGAGATCTGATGTCAGGCAGACTGGAATTCCAGTCTGGGCTTCCTTGCTATCTAGCTGTGTAACCTTGGTCAAGTTACATAATCATCCATAAACTTAGTTTCCAACAGGGCTAATAACTTGACACATAGTGATTATAAAAATTAAATTAGATAATGTCTTAATAAAGTTACTGTCGGTAATATTATGCCATTATTATACTTAGCTCTATGTTAAAGTTGCATTAATCAGCATTCTAATTTCCTTTTAAGGGCAATTTATGGCATGTTAGCTGAATGCACAATTAGTATGATGCTAAAATTGCAATCTCTTATTGGTATTTCTTTGACATTCTTAAGAGCCATTAGGAATCGGGAAGTGAACATGATTTCTGGCTCTCTCTTCTGTAGTTATCTAGCTATGAAGTTTTGGATTTTGAATTTTGTCTACTTTTTCTAATTGTCTATGCTATATAATTTTGGACTTTGTCTACTGCCTGGCTCTTTTACTGGCTTTCTTTCATACCCACCAGATGGTTGCCAGAGTATCTTTTCTTTAGCAGGTAATTCCTGGGAACATCATGAGTGATGGCATAGCAATTATGCAAGGGAGAACCAATATTGAAAGCTAAAAAAAAAAAAAAAAAGATAAAACTTCAGCCTTTTGGCAATGTAATTTCCAAAAATAAATAAAAAACAAAAATATTTAATAAACATGCGTTGTTTCCAGTTGCAACTTCTCAAAATTCAGGAAAATGTCAAGACTATTGGTAAAAATAATGGTTCTTCAGTCAGTAAATTTTCAGAATTTTCACAAACACTCACCTGACCAAATTAAGTCTTGTGTTTTCTTATCTCTGAGTACCCCTGCATGCATACAGCCTCTGTACCTAATCCAGCAGTCACCTTTGATTATTTTACTCAGCATGTGCCTAGACTGTGCCAGACATCCTGGAAGGTATAAAAGGCCTCGTATCTGCACAGAAAGAGATTGTTGCCTAGTTGAAAAAATAAGATTCCTTTATGGATTAAAAAGACAGCCAGTTAGCAGACAAAATCCAAAATTTTCTAGCACAGATAACTAGAGAAAAGAGAGCTAGCAAGAGGGCCTTTATTTGACCTTTTGTAAGAAAAGCAGCTTTCTTGGATAGCTAAAGGTACTCTGTTCCCTTCTGATACCCAGGTGTTCTCTCTTCACTCCCTCTCCTTAGTTCTACACTTTGTACTACTGCTTAGGAACCCTCCCTTCTCTGTTGTTACTAATCTCCTTCTACTGCATCCTCCCAGTGCCCAGTAACCTATAGCAGAACATGCATGCTGATGATGGGGTGAAGTAGCAGCAGAAGGCTGGATGGAAAAGCTCTCTCCCTTGATACGACTTTTCTTAATTCAGCTAAACCCATTCTCCAGGATGGTTCTAAACTAAGAGTCAGCAAACTTTTCCCGTAAAGCCCCCAATAGTAGATATTTATGGTTTCGCAGACCATAGGGTTTCTGTCATCACTACTCAGTTTTGCCGTTCAACTGGAAAACAACTGTAGGTGATATGTAAACACAGGGGCATGGCTGAAGTCCAGTAAAACTATTTACAAACAGGCAACAGTCTAAATTGGACTCACAGGCTATGGTTTGCTGAGACCTGTTCTGTTTTCCCAAATAGATCCTGCTAATAGAGACTGTTAAATAAGCTGAGAATTGGGTTAGGTGGATTTCTATAATGTACCCCAGGAACATTTTATTTCTGTGGAAACATATGGTAGTTATTTGGAAATTCAAATTGAGTTAATCATAACATATAAACTTTAAGTATACAACCACTCATAAGTTAGACACTGTCTCTTTGTCCTGTATAAGCCAGAAATTGCCTAGTATTGGGAGGTTCTGAGGGCTCACAGATAAGGTAACAAAAGCACTGACTATTAGTAATAGATTGCCAAGGAAGCGAGTATTCTCCATGGGCTCTATAAACAGTATCTGATCTTTGTCCTTTTGCTGTTTCCATGAAGGGTCCATAAAACAACAGAGAACAGATTAGCAATGCATCATATGCAACAGATTAGGTGCATCGGGTCTTACTTCTTTTATTTTAACCTTTCTTTTATTCTCCCCACTCCCAGGAAAGGGTTTTTTCTCATCCGCATTGAATTTTCCTGCCAGAGTTAATAGCCCAGACTCACAGCCTCTAAATAAATCAGCAACAGTTGGTGATAATATTGGTTTGGGAAGAGAAAAAATGTTTGGCATGCATTACATTAGTTAGACAGATTGGAACCAGATTAAGGACAGAAGGGGTAGTAAGGTGATTTTGAATTATAGTTATTGCCCTTCAGTACACTTAGAGTAAATAGATCAAATGCTGGTTTTGAAGATAGCAAAAGCCTAGGAAAGGCCAGAATATTGATTTTAGGTGATTTTACTTTTACAGAGAATGGTGATTAGGATTCAGACATAGCATATTCAAGAGGAAACTTTCTTGGGTTTGAAGTGAAGAATATTGACCTCCCAAGTTTGAAATGTTTGTTTTTCTTTTCTTTTTTTGATTTTTAGTAGGTTTTTTTTCGATCTACTGCTTTATTTTTATATTTTCTTAATTTTCTTGTGGCTTTGTTCTAGTGGTGAGATATTCCACTAGTGAGCCATTAATAAATATTATTTAGTACACTTAATTTTCAAAGAACAGAGATGCTTACTACTTAGAGAAGCATAAAATACTGTGTTGGGCTACATCCTGATAAGCCCATTGTAAACTGAAAATATTCTGTCGAAAGTGCATTTAATACACTTAACCTACTACCATCACATTTTAGCCTTGCCTACCTTAACTGTGCTCAGAACACTTACATTTGCCTACAGTTGGGCAGAATCATCCAACACAAAGCCTATTTTATAATAAAGTGCTGAATACCTCATGTAATTTATTGAATACTGTACTGAGAATAAAAAAACACAATGGCTATATGGTAGAGAATGGTTATAAGTGATCAGTCCTTTGCCCTCATGATTGTGTGGATGACTGGGGGCTGCGGCTTACTGCCCAGCATCACCATAGAGCATCGTATGCATATCTAGCCCAGGAAAAGATCCAGTTTCAAAAATCCAAGTACAGTTTCTACAGAATGCATATGGCTTTCCCACCTTCGTTAAGTTGCAAAAAAAAAATCGTTAAGTCAAATCATTGTGAGTTAGGAACCGTCTCTATCAAAATTTAAAAGGTTGTTGGTTTTCGAAAGTTGCATGTTGCTTTTTTGAGTCAGTAAAAGAAAATTCTCAATTACCAATACTGAAGTGTCGGGGCAGCAGTTAATCATGAAGATTAAGTCATCCAAAATACTCAAGGTGACTCTAAATATTTGGGGGCCATTTATAGTTAATAGTTATGTCTGATGTTAAGAAATTTAACTGCCTGCCAAGGATGCAATATAAAGAGCTGAAGCAGGAAAAGCTACAAAGTGACTTGCCTCCTCCCCAAACTCTATTATCTTTGGAAGCTACACTGGCACCATCTGATGGCATCTGCCTGACTCCACTTCAACTCAAGTAAGTTTAATTTTCATCCTTTCAATTCTTGGTCTAATCTGCTATGGCCAGTGTGGCAGGATTTTACATATCCACGTGACAGCCAAGAATCTACCCTGTGCATCTGAAAATCCAGAGGTAGTGCTATGTAGACTTCCTTCCCTTCTAGCTCTACCTTCAAAATGGGCTGCGTATCAAACTAAAATCAAGACTTGTGGAAAACTGTCAGCAGATCAGTTGCAGTAACAGCGGCTCTTTTCATGGCCTCACTCCTTGTGCTGGGAACATGAAGAACCGCACCCAGCTGACCACAGGACAGGCAATTCAATTATGAAGTCAGGTTCTCAGACAGAAGACCACACAACTGCGTGGGTCAACTTCTTTTTGATCTGTTTAGTGAAGCATTGCGTTACATAAAAGTCCCCCATTATTTTTAAAATGTCTTTTAAAATAATCATTTACTGAGTTGGTTAAGCGCCAGACTCTTGATTTCGACCCAGGTCGTGTTCTCAGCGTCTTGAGATTGAGCCTCATGTGAGGCTTTGTGCTGAGAGTGGAGCCTGCTTGGTATTCTCGCTCTCCTCTATCCCTCCCCTCCTGCTCACGCATAAGCTCTCTACATAAATAAATAACCATTTAAATGTCTGTTCTTTGAGAATAAAATGAAGATCTTTGAGGTCACACCAAATCCTCCTCCGCTCCAGTCTTTTTTATGTATCAGCTTTATATTTATTTTCTTTTTAAGATAATTTTTGACCTGAAAAAAAGTTGCAAAATACTACACTGATTATTTGTAAGCCAGCTTTCACTGTTGTTAACATCTTACATATAAATAATAATGTGATTATCTGAACCAGGAAAGTATAGTGATATAGTACTACTAGTAATCTTCAGACTTTATTCAGGTTTCACCAATTGTCCCATGAATTTTGATTTTTGTTTTGCTTTGTTTTTCTCATCTAAGAGTCAATCCAGGATTAGTTTTTCCAGAGATTAGCATTTAGTTGTCATGTTGCCTTCATTGCCCTCAATCAGGGACTGAGTCTTCAGTTTTTCCCTCTCATGACCCAGACAATTGTGAAGATCACTCATCATTTATTTTGTAGTATGTTTCTCAGGTTGTGTTTGTCTGACGCTTTTCTTTAGGTTGACTTCATATCTTTTTGGCAAAAATGGTGTCAAATCAGGAGTTGCCTGATATCAACATGTCTTACAGCTTAATTTTGATCACTTTGTTAATGTGCTATCTGTCAGGCTTCTCCACTGTGAAGTGGCTATTTTTCTCTTGTAACTAGTGTTTTGTGGGAATTTACTTTGAGACTATACAAATATCCCATTTCTCATTCTTTTGCCCATTAATTTTAGCAACCATCAATGATTCTAATTAGCAAAATTCATAAAGGTAACATTTGTCAAGTGGTAATTTTCTATTTCCATCATTCTTACTATATTTATTCATTTGAATACTACTGATAGGAAGAATTGTCTCTTCTCCACCAACCAGTTTATTCAACTATTTATATTATGGATCATATATACAATAAATATTATGTTAATATATAATATGTATATATTATATCATGGATAATTATTTTGTTAAATGAATTATAATCCATTACTATCACTATTTTGTTGCTCATATTGTTCCCGATTTGGCCATTGGGAGAGCCTTCATGTTGGCTTATTATAACATATTTTAAAGAGGAAAAAATATATTCTTATGGCCACTGTTATGGTTATATAATGCTATGTAACAAACCCAAAACTTAGTGGATTAAAATAACACTGCAGTGTTATTAGTTCTCATACTTCTAGGGATTGGCTCTCTTAGCTTGGTGTTTTTCACTTGGGATCCATCAGACAGTTGCAGTCAGGCAGCTGATAGGACTGCTGAAGTCTTCTTTAGTTACATGTTTAAAGCTTGGCCAAGAGTGGTTGGAACAGAAGAGGCTAGTCAGGTATTTTTTTCTCCAAATATTCAATCCAAATGGCTAGTTAGGCTTCCTCATACTATAGCAGTCTCAAAATAGTTGGACATTTTACATGGCAGGTAATTTCTCCCAGACCAAGTGTTCCAAGGGACCCATGTGGAAACTACAAGGTTCTTGATGACCTGGCCTCAGAAATCACATATTGTTACTTCTACTGTATTCTGTTGATCAAAACAGTTATAGACCAGTGGATTCAAGGTTGGGGAATGGGAAGCCTGACCAACCACTCTCAATGGGGAAATGGCTGCAGAAAAAGGAGAGAGGAAATTGATGATGACATCTTGGAGACAAGCCACTGTACATACCTAGTATTGATTTAAATTAGTTTAATTTTAATGCCACTTAATACATCTAAATCCTCAAAACTAAGAAAATATTTATGTTTATAGTGCCTGTGAATTATAAAGTAAGAAAAGTTAAATGCAAACTAAAAATCCCATATATTTTTAATTAACAATATTAATTTACATGACATTTGATGTTGCTTCATTAAAGCCAAGAATCTGCTCCGGATGTGGTGCAAAATGCTGTGAGGGAGGTTTTTCAGTCTGGCATGCTAAGACTTCATCCTTCCCTTAATTACAGAGTCTGTAGGTATAGTGCACATCCTGAGATCATTTGCTGATGGAGGGAAGGGAAGAGGACAGAAAAGGTAGTAAAGCTCATGTCTGGGGAGATGAAATGTTTTTTAGGGAGTTTATTAAGGTCCCTTAGCATCAGGAAATTACCTTTTTCATGATTCTATCCCCGACTGACTACTTTTATTTAGTCAACAAGATAATATGTATAGTAGATACAGGTCTCCACTCTCAAGGGAGTTATAGTCTATGTCTCTGAAACATAAGGAAGTGCCAGCCTGAATTTTCTTTTAAAAAATGACAAAGGATAAGCTTTTTTTCTGAATAAATATCTTTTGAAGACAAATTAAAGCCTGACTTCAGGTACTTTTTTTCTAAGACCTGTGTCATCAGTAGGAGTCTTGTGCCATTAGAAATGCAGTCCTTCTGCTCAGACAAACAAGCACAACTGTTCCTGTCAGATGGCAAGCAGCCAGTGCATCCAGAAATCACTGAAGCAGGTGTGTTTATGGTAGATGCAAAAATAACTAGAGAAGAGCAAACAAGCACAAGCTCTTTAATGTTCTACAGAACTCTATGAGAAAAGGAAAAACTAAGAATATCAAGAGAAAGTATTTCTTGCCATACGGGAGTGGATGAAACAGAGAAAAAAAGCACAGGACTGTGAAGGGGTGGATTGGGACCCAGAGTTAAAGTGGATGTCCTAATTTCTAAATCGAATATATAATAAAAAAAAAGAAAGAAAGGCTCTTCACTTATGGTTTGGGGCTTGGGGGAAATTTATCTGGCAGCTATTGTTAATAAATTGGTCTCTTATTGAGAGTCATAAAGGAAAGTATTTTGAGCCAAGTGATTATCATGATGTGACTCTGGGAGAGGGACCAACCAATGGGAGGAAGCAGCCATAGGATTTTATTCACTTTGGTGGCTTTGGGAGAGGCAGAAAGGGATGCTCTTTTGTGCAGTGGCAGTATCCTAGCCAATGAGGTTTATCCGAGGCACGATTATTGCTAATTGAAAACTTTTCTCACTTACATACATGCATGTCTCCTTTTCTGCCCATACCTCCCTCTTTAGTTCTCTTTTTGCTCCTCAATTTAACCATGTCACCAGGCATTGACTGCAATTGACTAGAGAGAAGAGAATAAGGTTTTTTTCTTCTTTTAAAATATCAGACAGGTCTGGGATTTTATCCCAGTTTCTCCACTTACTAACTAGGTGATATTTGGCAGGTTGCCTGATATTCTGATACCCTACTTTTCTTTTCTCTATGGTAAAGATCTAATAAGTACATCATAGAATTGTTTTGATATAGAAACTTACTAGTTCAGTGTCTGGTACATTGGAGATATGCATCATATCTATATCTATCTATCTATCTATATGGTATTATTATGGTTTATGGTCAATATGAAATCACTTCCTTTATTATAGATATTTTATCTTGAATTGTGCTCTTACGTCCAGAGTTTTCTTTCCATCAAATAGGTACAAATCTGAAATCTGTTCTCCATATTGCATAGTTTAAGGGAAATTCAGATTTCACTTTAAAATTCCGGGTTTTAGATGAAATATATTTTGAAACTCATGTGTAAGGGGCGTAAAGGTTTTAGAAGGAATTCAGAGGAGAGTTATCTAAATAACCAAAGTGTTAGGCTGTTAGAACTTTTGGTTCCCAACATTGGCACTATTGGTATTTTGGGCAGGATGACTCTGTTGTAAAGGATTGCCCTGGGCAATGCAGGATGTTTAGCTTTTCTGCCCCTAGGTACCAAATACCACCTAGTCATCGCAACAACCACAATGCTTCTCATTTTTAAATTCTACTGAGAGGAGAACAACCACTCTTAATTGAGAACCTCTGGACTAGACTATATATATATCTATTTATTTGTTTTACAATAAGGGGTATGTTTCCAGATGTTAGGCTGAACACATACTATAGTGCACAAATCCTATACTATACTATAGCTTGTATAGTGTACAAATATATCCTATAGTATATCCTTAGAAATTATAGAAAAGATAATTTAATGCATAACTTCATTCTTTTGAAATATATTGAGTCCTTGATGGACCAGAAATTGCTAACATAAAGGATTTAATAGGTGATGGCAGCAGTGGTCTCAAATATACACGTTGGGTTTTGAGATGGCCTAATAAATGGTGTTTCATTTCCTCCTTGAGTTCTGAATGAATTGAGAAGACAGACAATGGGTTAAGGCACAGGTAGTTAAATGTTTTGCTTGTCAAGCTGATATTGGAGAATGTGGTTTATATCTAGGGACAAATGAGCTTCCAAATATGAGAATGAAACAGACTTACCAGCTAGTCGTGGCAACACCAGACTGGGACAGGCCTTCCCACTTCTAGAGATGTGGTTACTGCCACTATAACATCCATAGTATGAATGAGCAGAGGAGACCTCATGATTTCTGCATGCAGGCTCAATTTTCAATGAGATAAAAAGGAAGGTGCTGTATTTTGTATACCCATATTATTCCAAATACTCCAATCAATTTCCTGCCCTCCATGGGAGGGACAATGAATGAGAAGAGACAGACCAGGAGTGTTATAGCTGGTGGAAAACTTAATTCATGTGGAGGAAAGAAACATCACAAGTTGGAAAAAATCATATTTCTTTAATTATTACATTGGAGTTAACCACTACAAAGGCAAGGATGTGGCAAGTCTCAAAGAGGTGGCCATAAAGAGCAGAAGGAGCATGAAGATGGTCTAAGGGCAAATGAAAGAATGGGTAGTTACCAACAAAACAGAAGCAAGTTGACCCTCGTGTATCCCCCTACTTCAGCTTGGGTCAAGCAGCAGTGATGGAGATACATGTTATCAGATGGAGCCTGATATTTAGTAGCTTAGATGGAAAAGAAAAATTGGTGATTCCCAAGTGGAAGAGGGAGTACCCCATTCAGAGACGAACCCCAGGGTCTTTTTTGACTACATATTCAGCCCCCTACTCCCTCCTGAAAATGGACATGAAAACAAGCCACAGTGGTTATTTCTTGCCCTCCCTACCCCCCACCCTCAGACACGTGGTGTATTTTGACACATCAAATAGTGCAATAGAAAATCTCAACTACAAACAAATGCAAATAATTATTAGTCAGCAGATATTTAAGGAAAGCCACCATTACCAAAGCAAGGAAGAAAACTCAGTGAATGGAAGAATCTACTACCAGCAGGAGTTAATTGAGGAAGCACACTGAGAACAAATCAGATTTTGATATTGGTTTTTTGATTAAGCATTCTAGCTACATGAATTTAATGAAGCTGTATCCTCAGGGAGCTAAGGGAAAACAACTTGTTATGTAGAATTTTATGCCAAACCCACACTATCCTGCTCATATGTGGGAGAAAATAAAACTTAAAAAAATACCAGACATACAAAAACATATAATGCTTTCTAGACATAGACCTCTCTGAAAGAATTAGAAGATGTGCCTCAGAAAGATGAAAATTAATTTAGGAAAATAACTGGATGTAAGAATCAATGCTACTCGGGCGCCTGGGTGGCTCAGTTGGTTAAGCGACTGCCTTCGGCTCAGGTCATGATCCTGGAGTCCCGGGATCGAGTCCCGCATCGGGCTCCCTGCTCAGCAGGGAGTCTGCTTCTCCCTCTGACCCTCCTCCCTCTCATGCTCTCTGTCTCTCATTCTCTCTCTCGCAAATAAATAAAATCTTAAAAAAAAAAAAAAAAGGAACTCTTAAAAAAAAAAAAGAATCAATGCTACTTAGGGATTGCTCAATCAAAGTAAGAGATAAAAATTTAAAAAGAGAAAAAGAGAGAGAATGAATATGGAATCACAAAAATAGTGACTGTGACCAAGAAGAGCAATTAAATAAAGACAAAGAAAAATGCCAGTGCATTAGACCTAGAGAACAGCCAATCTAGGCTAGAGCAGGGGGAAGGAGGGGACATGGAGATCCCATGTACTAGATAGTTTGTGAGATTAGGAGAGAAATTTAGGATGTGAGCAATTCAGCTGATGCAAAATAAATACGTAATAGAAAGGAAAAGAGTAAGAAACAGTTTAAGAAAAGACATCTTGACAAGACATATTCTTTTTTTTTTCTTTTAATTTAGTTAACCCCTGTGCTCTGCCTTGATGAAGTGTTCTGAGTTGCTTGGTGTGGTATGGGGAGCAGGAAGGAGAACCTGCCCCTTTATGTCTGTGTAAGGCTGGGGTGCTGTCAGCTGCTTCTCGGGCTCGTGCACCTTCCTTTATCTTCTTTACCTTTATTTCCAGTGCCTTTTTTCATTGTGGCAAAAAACATATAACATAGAATTTACCATTTCAACTATTTTTAAGTGTACAGTAGAGAGTTGTTAATTATTTGTCCATTGCTGTACAACAGATCTCTAGAACCTTTTTGTCTTGCCAATCTGAAACATCAGGCCCATAAACAATTCCCCTTTCCCCCCTTCGCTCAGTCCCTAACATTCCTTCTGTTCCTAAATTTGACTACTTTAAATACCTCATATAAGTGAAATCATGCTATGTCTTTTTGTGACTGACGTATTTCACTTAGCATAGCGTCCTTAAAGTTTATCCAGCTGTAACATATAACAGGATTTTCTTCTTTTATAAAGCTGAATAATATTCCAGTGTATGCATATGCCACATTTTCTTTATTCATCTATCAAGGGCCATTGAGTTTGTTTCCACATTCAGGCTGTTGGGAATGATTCTGCAATGAGTATGGGTGTGCAAGTATCTCTTTGAGATTCTGTTTTCAATTCTTTTGAATATATGTCCAGAAGCAGGATTGCTGAATCATATAGTAATTGTATATTTAATTTTCTGAGGAATCACCATGCGTTTTTCCATAGTGGCTGCACCATTTTATACCCCACCAACAGTGTGTGAGGGTTTCCTATTTCTCCATACCCTTGCCAACCCTTGGCTTTATTTTTTTGGGGGGGAGGGGGTTGGGAGGTTTAGACAGTGACCATCCTAATGAATGTCAGGTGATATCTCATTCTGGTTTTGATTTGTATTTCCCTGATCACTAGCGATGTTGAACAGCTTTTCATATGCTTGTTGGCCATTTGTGTGTCTTTGGAGGAATGTCTATTCAAGTCCTTTGCCCATTTTTTAATTGAGTTATTTGTTCTTTTTGTTGTTAAATTGTAGGGGATTCATTTTCAAAAAATGTAGCATTACTAGGGGGACTCTAGACCAGAGTTTCACAGTAGCTGCACTTGAATTGGACCATTAATCATTTTGTTTGTGTTAATTCTCCAATGTGGAAAAGTCCATATGGAGGCATTTGACCCATCGTAAAGGCTCTCATGTGAGGAAAAATATTGTGAAAAAAAACTACGTGCAAAATTTCATGGATATCCAATTGATGTAGACGCTCAACAAAAGATATGATTAAAATGTCACCAGTAGACTATCTAGATTCAGGTTACACAAGGTGTTGTCAAGAGCCAAACATGATTTAGTAACTAAGAAGCAATTGTTTGCCACTGAATGCCTAATGACAATATCCATAACTGCAAGGCCAGATGTTCAGACTCATGTTTTTTTGGTGCGTTTTCTTTAGTTTTTGATTTTCTGAGTGCGGTTAATCATATGCCTTCGATATGCAGTGTTCAATCCATTTTGTGAGCCTTTTATCATTTTAAACAGTTACAGATTATGTCTCCATGGAGTGTGCTAGGAATGTCCTAATGTTGCACCAGCCTATGCTTTATGAGATAAACAAATGAGTAATTCAAGCTTTGTGGCGAGTATGTGTGTCACATAAGGGCTCAGTCATAATTTTTGAATTGTCTGCAATGCACATTAAATCAAAGTGTCTATCTGAAACAGTAGTAGTATTTCATGAGCTGTGTAGAACAGTTTCTTGTCCTATCTCTAAGAATGCAGCTTTTTTTTCTTTCTTTTTTTTTTTTTCTTCTTTCCAGTTTTGCTTGGGGTGTGGTGGAGCACAAAAGTTTAACTTAATCACGGTCAAGGTCGAGGCACTGAAACCTACACGCTGCATTTTTTATTCCTATTGTCTTGAAAGTTTAGTAATTTGTGCATATGGATAGTTTATCCCTGGCTACAGGATATTGTTCTTTACTTTTCTTGAGGTTTTAAAAAGTGATAATAAATCTGAAAGTTTTGAAAAATCAATAACATAAAATAATTATGAAATAATATTTTTCTGGCCATCTAAGATGGTAATTTCCTGAATGTGCGTGTGTGTGTGTGTGTGTGTGTGTGAACTATTTCCACAGACTGGGATAAATTTAGATAAGGTTGCTGATACATTTTGTCCTCTGGCAAAACCCTTTATTTGACTCTATGATCAAAATGAAAAATGGCTTCAGAAGCGTCCGTTCAAGTCTATTGCTTTGGGAAATCATGTATAAGCAATCATGGGAATCTTCAAATCAAACGAACTTATGTTCCCTATGGAGACATTATTTTGTGGTTTTTTTTAAACAGCATTTTTACCCATTTGTCATTTCTTTATGGAACAAGATGATCATGAAAAGGAATATTACTAATTTGTGATGCTGATTACATTCCATTTCAGCTGATTAAAGCCAGCTGGGACATAGTACCCCAATGCTGTTTATAAGAATCATGCCTGGCATGTGCAAAGTTCATGAAAATCCTTAGCAATTTGTTAAATAATGTGCCAGGTGATAGCTATAGATTTGTAATATTTTAGAAAGGTCTATCTTTAATTCATGAACTTTTCAATTTCCTTAAAAACTTAGGCCAGGAGGGCAAAGCTGTCTGACCCACTTATAGTTATTGCAAACTCTGCTTCCAGTTACTGTTTCAAAGTAGGTTATTTCTCTTGCCTGCTGTGTTTAACATTTTATTGAGACCATTTTTCTTTGACTCTTGAATACCCAGGTAGTTACTTGTGATAGTTATTTCAAATTTCTGTTCTCTCTCATTTTTTTTTTAAAGATTTTATTTATTTATTTGAGAGAGAGAATGAGATAGAGAGAGCACGAGAGGGGGAGGGTCAGAGGGAGTAGCAGACTCCCTGCTGAGCAGGGAGCCCGATGCGGGACTCGATCCCAGGACTCCAGGATCATGACCTGAGCCGAAGGCTGTCGCTTAACCAACTGAACCACCCAGGCGTCCCATCTCTCTCATTTTTTTAAATGAGTCCATACTTTATCAGAATCCTGCTCAATAACAAGCCAATGAGAACTATTATATGCTAAAGTCATAACATCAAAAGAACTACCAGAGATTAGGAGGGAGAAATGTCTTTTTAAAAATATCTATCTTTTCCACTAACTCCCAGATAAATCATAAGGTATGGTAATTGTTAATCTTAATTTGCTAGACTAAGTTTTTCATACTTCTACTATGAAGCCCATAACTAGGGGTTGGAAAGAGTGCTATTGCTATCATGTGCCACTGAAAAGATCTTTTAAGTAGTAGGTGTTTCTCATAATTATTTTTAAAAAGAAGTATTTTGATAACTTGCTATGCTCCAAGGTACTAAGGATAGAATGGAGAACAGGGTATATGGAATAGTACCCCTGTGTATCTCTTAACTTAATGGTGAAGTTATGTACTAGACAAATGCTTATAAATAAAAATAATTACTATTCTGATTAAGTGCTATAAAGGAAAAGTTCAGAATAAAATGAATGAGTTTAGTAAAATTGATGCCAGATGAAAGGAACTTGATTGGTCAAGAAGAGTTGTTTATTTCCAACAAAAGAAATGGTATATGTAAATCTATCTGTAAGGAAATTGTTCAGGGCATTGGAATAATTGAAATAGAACTAGTAGCTAAATTATGGCCAGTAATAGAGTTAGAGAGTGGCCTAAAGTAAAGCTACATCAGTGGGGAGGGAAGAAGGATCATATGGAAGTCTGTAAGCCAGTGTACCTGGATTTTATGATGAAAGCAATAGAAACATATTAGAGTGTTAGGTTGGAGAGTGGCATGATTAGATTTAGGTCCTAAAAAGATCACTCTGGCAGCAATGTGGGGAAGGAAATTTTTGTGGGGAGAGACTGGTTTAAGAGAAACCATCTAAGAGACTGTTTTCATAATCCAATGAAGATTTGATTATTGACATACCAGTGGAGATGGAGAGAAAAGGAGGTGCTGAAGAGGTATTTTAATACCCAAGAATACCCAAGATTTAGTGGCTGGGGGTTGTAAAATGGAGAGAAGTACCCAGGAAAACACTCAGGTTTCCAGCTTGAGCAATGGCAGCATTGATGCCCCTGAGTTAGTCCCTAGAGTGGAGCAGAACGGAGAAAAGATCATTAATAGGACTTCGGAAATGTCAAGTTTGAAGATTCTGAAAAAATAGCAGAGATGTCTAGTGGAGAATGAGAGCTGAATGGAAAGGTCTGAGTTGCAGATTCAAGCCTGGTAACCATTAGTCTCAATATTGGTAATTGAATCTTTGGGATTGGATGAGATCCGCTGATCTGAGAGATGGGAGAATGTCAAGTGAGAAGAGATGAAGACTTAAGAGCAAGCCCTGAGGAACTCTAACATTGGAGGGTCAATTGATAAAACATGGTATGAGTTTGGGGTGTCATTTAATAACTTTTGTAATTAGCAAGTTATGTTTAACACGGAACATTAAAGTCATACATTTGATAGAATGTTTTTTATCACCCTCAAATGAAGTACTGTATTTTCACCAAGATACACACAATATTCTGAGAACTCAGGCAAGTGCTGGCCACTAAAGCTTCAGATTATTTGTTGGTAAAATTAAAGACTACCCAACTGTCTGTGCATAAGCAGAGTGAGTTACAACTTTAGCAAACATTTATATGAGGGATAATTTCCAACTAAAGAGAAAATAGAGTTCTCATAGAAGGAGACACTGGATAAGTCTTGATAGAGTTTAGGAAATAGATAAAATGTAGCCTGGGGCTCTGGGTCAAACTTGAGCATGAGGACACTGAGCACATGGGAGGTAAAGAGAAGACCTACAGGTAGCGAAGACAATTAGGAGGTGGGAAAGCCTAGAGATAAATTTGCCAATTAAAAGATTTAAGGATAGACTTTTAATAATATTGATAGTTTTATTTTGAGCCTCCCTAAAGCCACAAGACACTAAATGGTTGTATTATTTATTCTTTTTCAAAAGGAACACTTTACCTTAAAAAGGGAAAGGAAAGAAGAGAAAAAAATTATATAATTCTAAAGGAAAGATGGATTCTGCGCTCCAGTCAGGACAGAATAAACATTCTGCTCTCCCTTACTTTTTTCATCTGCCTGCATAATCCAAATGGAAGTTAATAGGCCAGTAGTTTGCCTGAGATGAACCATGATTGATTGTGAAAGTCCACAGGTTTTCACGTTTAATGTCTCGCTTTTTATGGAGGGAATTTGTTTCCCTTCCCATTCAGAATCAGTTTAGTTTTGTTGGTCCTTCTAGAACCTGACCCAGCTCATGGGTTGAGAAACAGTCTTCTCAGACTTAGGGAATCTAAGCAGTCTTGTTTTTGAAATTATTGTCTCAGGGTTTATGGGGTTTACCTAGATTGGGATCTACGAAATTCAAAATGCCTCTCTTGACTGCAGCCCTCTCCTGAGGCAAATGTTCACCATGGTTCCTGACACAGACTGCTGAGTATGTATCATGTGTCCCTGACATTCAACCCACAACTCATGGATTGGATAGCAGAGTTCCACTTGAGGCTGACCAGACCAGCGCTTCCCAAACTAGAGTTAAGTTTAAGCTTGTTGTGGGAATGTTTTTAAATATGCAGAGGGCTAAAAAGTGTTCAGAAAAAAAAAAAATAAAGTCTTATCTTTAAAGTAAATTACTTTTAATCATTGTTAAACTGGTTTTCTTTTTGAACGTCATAGAGGCTTCAATATGTAAATATACATTATGACTTCCTAACAGGTAGATTTGGTATGCATCTTCACTAGCTTTTTTGATGGCAGAATAAACTCTGTTTAACATCTGCTAGAATTGGTGTCCCCTCCAGGGATTATTCCAATAGAGTAGAAATGTTGAGTTAGCCATAAAAGAGACTGGGTACCCTTTAAGTTGGCCTAGTTATGGAAATCTGCTCAGTTGAGATGTCCTGTATTAGTCAGTGACTATTTGACTCAGATTTTCAATTTTTTTAAAGACAGATATGCAGTGTTGGAAAGAAGTCAGGAGTAAGTAGAGATGTGGATAGTAAGCAAAGCAGTCAGAAAGAAACTGAGCAATGAGTATGATGATACGTTAACTTCAGGAAAAATAGGTGGCCTCATCTGAGAGTTTAGCAAGATGCATCAGTTACCAGATGTACTGTGAGACCATTCCTGTTACTGTTGGCTTCTGATCAATAATGAACCTTTGTTCCAGTTCTCTGCGAGGCCAAGTGTACAGGTACAGACGGTGGTCCATGCATCCCAGCCTCCCTGCGTATCCTTAACTGACCTAACCAACCATACTCCTGTTCCTTAAAGTTGGAATGTCTCTGTTGACTCTGTCCTATCCCGGATGATGGCGTGGATTTCCCTAACAGAATCATACGGGTGAAGAGTTATTCTTCCAGATCGCCTCACATCCTGTATAAATTGGGTTTTTTGTTTGTTTTCATGCCCGGCACTCTTTGAATCCTTTACTAGTAAGAATTTGACCTGGATTTATCCTTTTCATTTTTCTAGATAAAGACTTGTAAATAAATACATATGAATAAAAGAATCTTATACCTACTCTGCTGAATATAATAGATGCTTCAACCATATAGAAGCTTCCCTTCAAATCTTTCATAATCCTTATTTACATATCTCAGGAAACTCTACACATGGTTGAAAAAGAGGTATATTTTAGGAGAACTAGTAGGCTGTGGCTATAACAGAAAAGAATACAGCACATTTAAATCAATCTCTGTGTCACATACTATTAGAAAAAGGTAATCTTACAGCTATATGGCCTGCTTTCACAGTCTTCCACCTGGGTCTGGTATCTGATGCTCCTCGCTCTCACAGTGATCCTGCTTGTAACTACAAGGCTGGCCTTGGAGGCAGAGCCAACATCTCTCTCCCCTCTGCTTCCAGACAGCTATGTGCATACCTCCACTGAAAGATTTTATTACATAACATTATAGTTATTTGTTTATATATTTGTGTTTCCCATGATATTATGAGTTTCTTAAGGGCTAGAGTAGCGTCTGATTTGCCTTTGCATCCCCACAACCTCATCGATCTTGGATGTTGAATGCATGAATATAATAATGCTGTCAGGAAAGAATTCTTTATTCTTGCTATGTTAATTCTGGTAAATGTGCAATGCATGACGCTTTCCATTTTAAAAGTCCCTTTTTTAAGAAGGAAAGGAAACTGGTTAAATTACCTGTAGGCCCACTGTTGAAAAGAGCCAATAACTTATATTCATGGTTTCACCAATTGGATAGATTTTTCTTTAATACTCATTTACTCAAATCCTTTGCTAAGCAGTATAAAGACAACATATTGGTACATTTCGATTCTTTCTGTTATAGATCTCCAAGCAATTTTTATATTTATATAAATATTTATGTATTTTATATTCTCTCTCTATATAGAATATGTATGCTTATAGGTATATATCTAAAATTATAAATAAATATATTTGTGTATAATATATATAAATAAAATAAGACAGATACATCTGGCAGATAGGAAATAGCCTCAAGTTAAGAGTTGTGCATACAGGTTCCATCATCACCTGTGACTGGGTTGTTTAGCAGTTGCCTTTGTGGTTATATAACATATTATGAAATCTATAGTAATCATGCATTTTTTTGTAGTTATGAAATATAGAATCAAGGTGGAACCACATTTTTCAAAAAATAGCTCATAAACTCAGTCCTATTTTTTTATTGAAATTTGAATTTCAGGTCCCTCTTGGTATCTGAACAGCCATTTATTTCTGCAACTTGATCATCTAATCAAAAGGGAATATTCTGAATGCATTTTCATTTTGTCTAAAATTAACAGTGAGGCTTCAAGCAGATGTTATGAGAGATTGGAAATAACTGTTAAATAAAAAGAAGAGCAAGGGACTACTGCAGCCTAGCAAGGAAATGGCAAAGTAAACAACCAAATAAAAAAAAATTTAGTAAGCACCCACTGTAAGTATCTTTAATAGATTTATTTGGAGTGATTGAGTTTTTAATGGTTTGTGAAAGGAGTAATCATGAATGAGTTTCAGACCTCAAATATTTATGCTTTTTAAGAAAAACCACAAACCTTAATGCTTTTTAGAAGCTTCATGTTCTTATGGAGGGTTTTATTTTGCTGGCGCCAGAGCAATAAAAAATAAGCCAGTTGCCATCAACTCTTACATTGAAATGTGGATGGACATTTAGATGCTGCTGGGCTGAGGATCAGAATGGCTCATCAAAGTTGTATTACAAAATAACCAACATCGTATGATTGATATTTACTTTACAAGGAAGAAAATTATGTAATCACAGTAGGAATACTTTAGTAAGAATAAGGGATTTCTTTTGTAAAGATATAACATCTATATATTCTCCTAAAAGTATCTTAAGACAGGATGAAAAGTATAAGAAATTCCCATTTACTATTGAGAAAAAAAAAAAACAGATATCTTTGTATAGACACAGGGATCTGGGAGGGACCAGAAGTATGGTTAAGATTAAAGCATACTAATAGATAATTCCTAATGCATGAATGCTTTTTAAAATCAACATGAACTTTCCAAAGAGTTGTAAATATAGTCACACCATTAATTTTTCTAATTAATTGATCCTCTATGAAGGCAGAATAACCAATTGTTCAGAGCCCACACTCTGGAGTGAGACTTCCTGGCTCTGAGTCCTACCTCTGCTACATACAGCTCCTTGGATTTGAAAAGTTAATTAACTTTTTGTTTTTTTGTTTTTGCTTCTATTTCTTTCTCTATACAGTAGGAATGATAATAGAATGCAGCTGTGGAGTGTATAGACCAGTACCTGGCACAAAGTAAATGCTCTGTAATGTTTAGCTCATACTATGCTTTTTTGCCCCTTTGCCTTATCTTATTCTTTCCTGAAAATCATAGGTGTAGTTGTCTGCCATGCACATCTAAGAGGGTAAGAATGGGCATCCATAAAGTAGCCTACAGGCATGGCTACTCAGTGATACAGGGAGTTGCTGCTGAAGGCTAGTCTGTTGTAGTGGTCCTGTAGTGTTAATTTTCACTGGGTATCACTGGGCCACCCGGGTTCTTCATCTGAAGACAGTTCTATACCCATAGTGTGAACTCTGGCCAAGGATACCCTGTCACAGGTTACCAATTTTGCTCAGTACTTTTATTTCTCAGACATATCCCCTTGGGTCTATACGTGCCCTCATGTGTTCTTTCAGGACTGATTCTATGATCCACCAATAAATGGGCTAGAACTCCTGCCCCCACTTCTCTCTTTAAGAATCAACCTTAAAAATTAGACGTCTTTTCCCCTTAAATCCTTAAACACCAAGTATCTGATAACATCCCTTTAGGAGCTTGAACAACAAGGCTGCTCACTCTCCCTTCCAAAGGATAACTATCTTCAAGTCCAAAAAAGTATCTATGGTGGAGTGTTATTTTAATAGCTCCTGATGAATCTGTCTCATAGCCTACTATCCATGTCCTTGGTGTAGCCCCTCCAACATTGACTCTGTGCTTGCCTGTGTGACTTGTTTTGACCAATAGGATGTTAGTTAAGATGACACAAGCATAGATTTTGCAAGTGCTTGCCCATTAGAGATTGCCCTATTGGATAGCTGCTGTCATCCTTTGAGGAAGTCTTGCACTCTTTCAGGTGTAACACCACATGGAAAAGAAGCCCAGCTATTCCCTCTGTACAGCTCAGCCCAGCCTCCAGCTAATCTTCCAGCTTAATGCTGTCCCATGAGTGAGCCCAGGCAACACCAGGAGAATTGCCCAGATAACCCGTAGTTGTAAGCCTTTGTTTTGTGTGGTTTGTAGGCATCAATAGATAAACTGATACAGTGTCAATGCCTACTATTCAAACTAAAGTACTATCAAACACCTTTCTTCCTAGTTAAGAGAAATACACACACACATGTGCACACACCACACACATAATTTTACTCTTTGGTAGCAGACGTTGCTATGCTTGGCTTGAAAATGTACTAGGTGCTCATAGGAAACGTAGCTTATAATTATATTTGTCAAAACAGATTAATGACATTGTATGTATACGATTCATTAAATGAAAAATTTGGTAAATGCCCAGGAAAAGATTTTAATAGGTATTAAGAAAATTCAACCTTAAAGAAAATACATGAAAAGAAGGAAAAATAATAAAATTGATATTTTACAATTAAACATCTTCAGATGTTGTTATGCTTCAAAAATACCTATTTCCCCATTTGGAAGCATCTAAGTATAACTGCAGTGACCGTATCCTGTGAAGTTTGGTGGCCATCGGTATACATTCCAGCATCTCCATTTACTAGTTTTGTGATTTGGGGGAAAAGGATAGGCTTTTCTGAGCTTTAGTTTTATTTACAAACAACGACTATATTATCTCATGTACAGGACTGTTATAAGTATTAGATAATGATTTCATCAAGCACGTAGTAAAATATTGGGCCCTCAATGTCTTAGTTGTTGAGTATGTTCAGGGCTCTCTTTCCCATTACTGGTTGCCAGTTTTGAGACCATCTGGACAGACTTTAAATAAAACCACTGGAGAGTGTTCTGTTTGAAAAAGATATTTGGAGAAAATGGACAGTCTAACTTTGAGGGCCTTCTAAGTCTCTCTTTTGAGGATAATGCATGACCAATACCAATACCCCCCTCTCTAATCTTCCATCCCCAAATGTTAAGAGTTGTGTGATGAGACACATCATAGGGATGAAATTGCAATAGCTCATGTAATAATAACTGTGGGAAGAGCTGTGATGATAATTTACTCTGCAGCTCACTCTTATTCACACCTGTTAGAACATTTCAAATAGAGAGTAAGGCTTTACCCTGTGTTTCTAACGTCCCCTTGTAAGTGTGCATTTTAATCCTACCACTTATTCACATTTTAGAGCAAAATATTTCTCCATTTATTCTCTCGTGCCTTTGCCCTGACATATTCCCTTATTCATGGTGATGCCCTCAGGCACCAGTCCTGAGATGTGCTTCTTTCCAATATTTGAGAACAAGTAAAGCAAACTTCTTTTGTGGGATAGAAGACTCTTTAGTCATTTTTTTCCTAAAAGAAATTCTGAGATTCCCACTGAAATTTCCTCACGGACATGTTCCCTGGGGCGGGGGGGGGGGGGGGGGGGGAGGATAAATATATATATATTGTATCCAAGGCTCTATTAAGAACCTTATTTCTTTTTCTCTTGTTTTATAAAATTATTCAAAATAGAACAGACCTTTCAATCTCATATAATAGCATCTGCAAAAGCATTCTTGGTGATGATTAAGGGCTGATTTAATTTGTAGACAGTAGATGATTTAGATATAAACTTACTACACATACAAAAAATATGTATCTTGAAGACTGGAGATGAATATGGCAAATTAATTTGAGGAAACAATATCTTAAACAATAGTGAGGCTGTTAATGGTTTATGAAAGATACCCTCACAGGAAGCAAGGGGAGTGTATTCAGGAAAATGACTCTCAGGTAAGCAGCCCTACTGGCACCATCAGTGACCTCCTCTAATCTACTTCTGGTATTACTTGTCACCACCTGGAGGTTCAAGGGAAGCAGGAGTGATCAGAAGTTGTTGTAGACCCATTAAGCCATCTTGTACTCAGGATCCCTTCAGTGCCAAACACAGCATCTCACATTTGGAAGGAGCTTTATGAATACTTGCTCATTGAGTGACGATTTCAACGTGGCTCTAGTAACTTTACTTTTCCAAGTACCACAATTTGGTTGTCAACTTTTGTGAATCATTTATATTGGTGTCCTTGGTTATAAATGTATGGATTTGTGGGTTCTCTGAGTGCCTGCAGCTGTTTACAAAGAAGGCTTTTACTTATGGACATTCATCAGATATCCTAAAATACATATTCCTCTGCTGAAAACAACAAAACAAATTCCACACCTCATTACCTGTAGAGACCAAAGCCCTTAATAGGGCATCTAGGGTCTTCTATGATTTTGTGTGCGCTTGTTTTTATAGCCTTATTTCCCACATAAACCTTAGGTTTTAGCCTAAGGAGGGCTGATTAGCCATGCCATTCCCTCTCTATAGGATGACATCCTTCCCCATATTATCGGCAAAATTGTATGCATCATTCATGGTCCTGGGAAGGAGCTACCTCCAGGAGATCTCAGCCACCACTCAGTCCAGAGGTAGAGTGAGCCACTGACAGGGAGGGGACCAGGACTCTGATAGGTTGCATTTGAAAAGAAAGGCCTCGTAAGGCTTAGTGTTGGGACTTAGAAAAACCAGCTTATCTAAAAATGTCCTGAGAGTTAAATTAAAGAAAAGGGGAGTCAGTGATAAGGTATCAAAGCAGAGGAAAAGGAGGTGAAATTTTAGAGAGATTACAGGGAACTTTAAGCCACCATACTTCCAAGGAAGACAGCCATGGTGGGGGGTAGATGGATTCAAAATAGGCTCTCACTGAAGGAGGGCAGTCAGACAGAGATAGCAGGATGCTACAGACAGGCCTCTGGCCTTAATCTGCCCTTTTATTTACTCCAGACCTACATTTTAGAGGAGGATGTTCACCTATAGGCTATTGTAGTAACCTTCAACACTTGCTAAAACCTTCAGTCCCCTCCAGGGCACCATGAATTTCTAGGAAAACAGGTCATGCACCATGTACTCTTTTCACATGTGCATATGACAACACCTCTCCTACTCTACTGTGAGGTCCTGTCTAGATGGTGAGATTTGTTCCACACTAAGGTTTCTATTCTTTCCACAACCCTCCAACTCCATATTCACAAATGCATACAAGCTCCCAAGGCAGGTGGCATCTGAGATATTTTTATTGAAATAATGAATAAGGCAATGAATAAGTAACTCACTTGTAATATAGAAATCTTAATATGAAATCCAGTAATATGGAGAAAATATGGGCTTAAAATATAACTAAGTAACCATTACATTTTTTAAGCTTAGGTAATCAATACTAAAAATTATAAAAACACACTGAAGTCTATGACCATTTTTAATGAAACAATGTCCTCAGAGACATCTCAACATATGTAATATGGACCAGAATGCAGAAAACATGGATTTGTGGTTGACTCTGCTGGACTTGAGGTTGAGCTTTTTTGAACCTTAGTTTCCTCTTCTCTGAAATGGTATAATTCCCTGCCTTAGCTATCACTACTTGCCTTTTTCAGATCTTTGCAAGATTTGCAAAAAAGATATAACAACGCCTAGTTTTTCTCCAATTTTTCTTTTACTGATTACGTATCAATAAGATATTGTGAGGAGAAGAAATATCAGAAGGAGATGGGTGGCATATTATAAGATGTTTCTGAAAGGCAAACTTTGGGGGATTTTAACTACAATACTTCATTAATATTTAAATAACTTTTAGGGGTCCCTGAGTGGCTCAGACAGTTGAGAATCTGACTCTTGATTTCAAGTCAGGTCATGATCTCAGGGTCATGCGATTGAGCTCCACATCAGGCTCCGTGCTCAGCAAAGAGTCTGCTTGTCCCTTTCCCTCTGCTCTTCCCCCTGCTTGTGCTCTCTCTCTCTCTCTCAACTCTCTCAAATAAATAAATAAAATCTTAAATAAATAATTTTTAATATTTCCTATAAATTTAATTACATAATGTAATTAAATTAAAATATAGACATTTTAATAGATGCATTCACTCTTCTAATACAATATTAAACGATAGAATTTCCATAACTATTTTTCCTTTTTCTGTTATTTCCTTTGCTGTCATCTCTGTTATCGTATTTGTCTACCAAAAACGGCTTTAAATTCAATTTGAAATGAATATTAACAGAATTAGCTCAAGGAGGATAGTATGAAATTTTTGCTTTGCCTCTTTACTTCCAGAATGATGGTATTTCACCTTCAAAGTTACTATGTACTTCTTCAGAATTAATCCATCTGGGCAGAAGAATAGATAAAATGGAATATAAATGACTCTTTCTCCTTTTTTTGCTTGATATTTTCCTCTGGCATTCATGCTTCAGTAATCAAATTATTTGTTAGTCTCATGTCCTGGTGCTGTCGTTAACTAGCATAACTAATGTGTAGTTAGCTAAGCCTTAGCTTACATAGCAGAAGGCCAGATAGGGTATCAAGAGATCTGGATTCTAGACCCATTTTTCATTTTAATTACTTGCTTCAACTTGGGCAAGTCACCTTACATCTCTGAAATTTAGTTTCCTCTTGTATAAAAGGAGAGAGTCAACAGAAATCAGAGACACAGGTATGAAGCAAGCTACACAAATGTGTTATTAGGGCAGGAGTGAAGCAATTGACAGTAATGGGGCTTCTGTAAAATTATAGTTATCATCCCTAAAGTATTTTTTAATTCTATGCACACCTATAAAACAAGTCTGCAGGCTAATTCAAAAGGCCACCAGTTTTTAACCCTTGGATTGAGTCATCTCTGTGTACCTTTCTAGCTTTAAAATGCTCTAATATTTATAACCTACATTAGTTTGGGCTACCATAACCAAACACCATAGACTGGTTGGCTGAAACAACAGAAATTTATTTTCTCACAGTTTTGGAGGCTGGAAATTCAAGGTTAGGGTTCCAGTAGAGTCAGATTCTGGTGAGGACTCTTTGCGGCTTGCAGATGGCCTCCTAATTGCTATGTCCTGGAGTGGTCTTTCCTTGGTATGTGCCAGTGGAGAGAGAGAAATATCTCTCACTCTCGCTTTTCTTATAAGGCTACTTAGTCCCATCCCACCCTTATG
Source organism: Halichoerus grypus (assembly GCF_964656455.1). Lineage (NCBI taxonomy): Eukaryota > Metazoa > Chordata > Mammalia > Carnivora > Phocidae > Halichoerus > Halichoerus grypus. The sequence goes on from NC_135715.1 coordinate 103,781,885, forward strand.
ACCTAATCTAATCCTAGTTGCCCCCCAAAGGCTTCATCTCCAAACACCATACTATTAGGTGTTGGGGCTTCAACATATGAATTTTGGGGGACACAAATATTCAGTCCATAACATAGCCCATTCAGTGTTATCTCCCTGAACATATTGGAGAAGGTGGGCTATGTAGTTCAAGGCCCTAAAGGACTGAGAATCATTTTCCTTTGAGGAGGGATGATAGAGAGGGAATAAAACCTTCCCTATACTCGAAGATTAGGGAGAGAGTGTGAGCTCACTATTTTCTGTGTGGATTTAGGATATGTTAAAAAAAAATCTATAAATCTCTAGATTAAAAAAAAGTTACAGAATTTTATACTGAAATTTCTTATCAAAAATATAAGTTGTTTTTTTCTCTTCCTCTTTTTTTTTCCTCTTAAAAAAAGTGTGGATCAGTATTTTGACATTTATGTAACCCTTTGATTTTTCTCCTAGCCATATGAAAATTATGTCATCAGTGAAGGAAGTATTTAGCTAAATTAATTCTGGATTCTTCAGCTAGCTTACATTGAATTGTTTGTTAAAGGGTAATATACCAACTCAGTTGGTTTCAGTACAAACCCATTTTGTCAATGATGTCATATTCAAATGCCTGAGTTCCTTTTCAGACATATTTTTTACTGTGAACATTTAGATGATCAGAATTGAAGATTATAGCACCAAGAGCACTTAACTATTAAAAAAAACAAGTGTCTTAAGTTTCCACCACTTGGAAAGTATTTTTTTTTTACAAGATTTATTTATTTATTTGAGAGAGAGAGAGCAGAGGGGAGGGGCAGAGGGAGAGGAAGAGAGCGTCTCATGCAGACTCCATGCTGAGCAGAGAGCCTAATGCGGGGCTCGATCTCAAGACCCTGAGATCATGACCTGAGCTGAAACCAAGAGTCAGACGCTTAACCGACTGCACCACCCAGGCGCCCCTGGAAAGTATTATCAACAACAAAAAAATTTTTTATCAACTCCTTAGGAAGAAAATTGTGTGTTGAGTTTTAGTTTTATCCAAATTCATTAATTCCCAATTCTTACCTAATTATAAATGTGTTCATTATGTTACTTGCATTGGGAACCCTGACCACAAAAAGACTGCCATCCCATAATTTTCAGAATTCTCAGTCATATATAAGTAAAGTATTCTTAGAACTCTGCTTGGAATTTCTCGAACTCAGTCCGATTTGATATTTATTTGCTGAGTCTTCTTAGTTTCTTTTATAAGGGTTCGTTTTTTCCAAGTAAAAAGACTACTGGCAGATTGGAATGTAAGCAGTACTTAAGTGTGTTAAAGCCAAGTTTTTAAAGAATATTTTACCATTTTCCCACCCAGTCCACCAGCTTTCCTTGGATTTGATTTGAACTCATTGACTATCCCTTCCGGGTCATCGTTGTTGTTTTGAAACAACCTCAGACATTTCCCTTCCTTTTCCCCACAAGGTACCACAGTTTAGGAGGAAGCAGGTCTCTCATAGTCAATAATGAGTTTGTCTTGGCTGAGAATAAAATTAGATTATTTTGGCTTGGGTTTGTTAATTGTCATCAGCAGTCTCTCAAATTGATTTCTGGCATTATTTGCTTTAGCAAGTAGCAGCTTGGAAGAGTGGAGATGCCTTCAATACCAAAATCTGTTGTCTACTGCTTTGAATTTGCACCGGACTGTTTCTTTGTGACTCATGAGATCAAGGGATACATAAATCAGAGCTACTCTTCTAGAAATGGAGAAATAAAAATATGGAAATAAAACCTGAGATTATGTGATTTCTAAATCAGTGGTCTTTGGGGGTTGAATGTCCTAAAAGGGGCAGAATTATTCTAAATAAGGAAAGTGAACTGAAAATGTCTAAGTAACCAGCTACCTTCACCTTTCCACACAGCTCAGGAACAAATTACTCTCTTTTGTACTCCCCGATGTCACTGCTAGTTCATCTCTGATTATGAGCCAATAACCATCCCGCTTCGTCTTCATCATTTTGACCTCTGTTATCAACAGTTTTCTCTGTGTTTGGTCCTAGTTTTTCCTTCTAGAGGTTAAAAGTAAATTACATCAGCCACCTGGGCCAACCAGCCGCTTCAACGGTCAAAAGCCAAGGATTGGGTTTCTTTTGTGTGTGTTTTTACTTTATAATGTTTAATAGAACACATAGTCAGCCATTAATAAATGAATGAATAGCTGTTTCTGTTATTTTCACAAAGTCAGAAGAAAAAAAACATGCCACCTTTTGTTATGTTGGTTTTCATTTTTTTTTTGGAGAAAGATAAATACATAGGTAGAGACAAATTGGAAAGGCTTTACCTATAAAGAATGTATTTATGAGACATAATCTAGCATATTATGCATTTGATTTAAGATACTATTTTATATACCTGGGAGTATTTTTTTAAAAGCTTTTATTTATTTGTTTGTCAGAGAGAGAGAGAGCACACAGCAGGGGGAGTGACAGGCAGAGAGAGAAGCAGGCTCCTGGCTGAGTAAAGAGCCTTATGTGGGACTAGATCCCAGGACCCTGAGATCATGACCTGAGCCAAAGGCAGATGCCCAACCAACTGAGCCACCCAGGCATCCCTACCTGGGAGTATTTTAAATATGTTAGAATTAGTCTATTTTATTCATTCATTCATTTTAATGTTTTATCAAATGTATACATCTTCATAATTTGAAGGATCAAATAGTTCTTCAATAGGAGTAAAAAAAATTAAATAATTCTACAAGGTTTCTCTCCTTGCTTCCATTTGCTTCAACTACTTTCAACTATTTTAGCTGATTATGGTGTTTTTAACCATATCTCCAGAAATTATGTTTAGTTTGTGACTTGTTATATTTTCAGATTTAAGCATTAACTATTGCCTTCCCTGTATGAATAATAAGGATTTAGTTCTCTTGTATTATCCTGCCCCCAGTATGCTGGTACACTTCCCATTTTCCCCATGTGATTATCATGTGATTTTATTAGGTCAATATATTCAGTGTTTATATTGGTATGATTATACAAGTATTTTTGAAAGTCTTACTCTAAGTGAGCTATGATAATCATTCTTTCCTTGAAATATTTTATTAGCCCTAGAGTTATTAATTTCCTAGGTTTTTTTTTTTTTAGAATTTTATTGATTTGAAAGAGAGAGAGCAGGAGCAGGGGCTGGGCAGGAGGGGCAGAGGGAGAGGGAGAAGCAGACTCCCTGATGAGCAGGAAGCCTGACTTGGGGCTTGATCCTAGGACCCTGAGACCATGGCCTGAGCCTAAGACAGAAGTTTAACGGACTGAGCCACCCAGGCACCCCTAGGTTTTTTTTTTTTTTTTTCCCTTTGCATTGTTTTTCATCTTTTCAGCCCTAAAGAACTCCCAAACTCTCCACAGATTGAGTAAATATTTTGCCAAGATAATCAGATCCTTCAGTATCATATTTCAGAAAATCTCTCATGGGTCTTTCTGATCTATTCAATCTCAATTTCATTCATCCAGCCCCATTTCTAGAGAGTCTGTGTTGCAAGTCAGATTAACTTTTGGCTTTTGTTCTTTATCCCTTAAATTTAATATATTCCTTGGTCTGTACAGTCCTTTGCCTCTTGTCCATAGATTTACAGCATCCAAAATCATGACACCATTCTGTTCTTTCCCGTTCTCTTAATGTGTTAAGGACTCACAAAGTTTAATGAAATTTTAGGAGGACGTGGAAGTATGATCACATTTCCATTCTGCCATCTTTACCTGGAAGTCCAACTAATTTATATGTGTTACATAAAATGCCTTCCTAAGTATGGATTTATTTTTACCAAGATCATAGAATGTTTTAGCATTCATGTGTTAGCATGCTGTATGTATTTAACAACACGTCATTAAAGGAAATAAAAACAATTATGCATAAATGCTTACTTTAGGACCAGCTGGCTATGCTAATCTTGCAAATTCTCAATAAAACCATGGATTACAACAATTTGAGAATGCTCTGTCCTATCTGTACCCACAATGTCGTCATGGAGAATTACAGCTGGAAGGGTCGCAGATCAACCTGGTCCAACTCCTTCATTATGCACATAAATACACTTGATTCTTAATGAGTCTTACCCACAGTGGGTCATACAGCTCTCACAGGAAAAGCCAGGACCAGACTCTATGTCCTGACTAATGCTGTTGCCTCTTCAGGTTGTGTTTTGGCCCTGGTCATTTGCGTGGAACTTTGGCTAAAAGTCAGGTTCCACTTGGATGCTATAAAGACTTGAAGCAAATGTGGAAGACAATGTATTATCAGAAGAAGATTTGATTACAGGCCCCAATTAGCCTTGGTAATTTGAATTACGCAGGTGGCCAGTACTAGCTCAAAGTAGTTAAATGTATGAATTGAATATTGTTAGTCACATTAAGGTTAGTTATTTCTCAGTGCTTAAAGGTAAAAATAGATCAAGTTCCTGTCTTAACTTATAGCTGGTAAGACATTGGAAGGCAGTTTTACTCTTAACTGAGCTAACTTTAGCAGGTAAAAAAATTATACATAAGAAATCGGAGGTCACTTGATTTTGAGTGATAAATCAAACAAATTCAGTTTCACATAAGAACATGGGCTGTTTACATTGAAAAATGAATCTTTGAGTTAAATACCATCATTCTGGATAGAAAACCTTTCGATAGCAGGCTTCCCTGTTGCATTAAAATAGATTCATTTCCTTCATATTTATTGCATACAACTTTTCAGGAATCCATCTGCATATTGTATGAAGTGAGTTGTTGTTCATTAAAACATCTTGTGAGAGCAGCTAAGTTGTGTGACTAGCAAATATATATAGTGCATAAAAACTACCATATGGTCCTCTGAATCCCCCATTACTCAGACTTGTACTATAGGGTTTTATTAAGTTTGAGATTCTAGAACAGAATTAAAGCGTAACAAATTTGTTTTTCATGAAGGATGCAGCAAATGCATGGACTCCAAAGGGACCAAAGATGAAATGGGGATGAATAAACACAGTTTCAGCAGCATTTTGGCAGAGCCTATGGAGGAGGAGACCTAACAAAATGAAAACAAATGCCTTCTTGACATGGCGCCAGCTTTGTACCTAACAGACAAATGATTATAATGGCGGTTGATTATGATTCCATGTAAAGCATGAGTACTCATAGTGATCTACAAAGGGGAAATCATTTGTAGAAGAAGAAGAGTTCCTCCGAACATGTTTTAAATGGATAGATCCACAAGATAATGTAGTATACTTCAGCCAGGGGTGGGGGAGTACGTGTGGATATTGTGCTGATTTATTGTTTCTCTGTAGCAGTGAGATAATTAATATCCCGGGTCTTTGCACTTGTTTTTCAATAGAGAACACCAAATTACTTCTTAATTTGGAGTTTCACATCTCATTTGTTACTTAGTTACTGTTACTAGAAGGATTATATGATGCAAAGTTTAGCATCCTGATAAATGATACAGCACTCATTATCAAGATAGCTTATTTCATGGCACATATGTATGTTTCTGTTTTATACCAGTGTCTAAGAATCTTAGCTTTCATACTCCAAGAGTAAGTATTTTTTTTTTAATTCTGTAATTACTTGGTGCAGTGATTTGGCCCAAGTCTTCCCTATGCTTTTATGTGAAGTGCAGCAGGTAACTAAAGCACCATCCATCTGTCAAGCCCAGAGCAACTGTTAAAAAAAATACCCAGCCCATTTTTTTTCTCCTGATTTGGAAGTTGTTTGCACAACAGCTGTTTGCAGAGATACAGGTGAAACTTATGTAAATACTGCCATATTCCTTTAAAAATGGAATAAATCACCTTCTCCATGCAGTGTATGAATTAGCATATTTATTCTTTCACAGCTTCCAAATATACATTTCCCTTGTACATGTACATAAAATAGAGGCCGGAGGAGTATAAAGCTTCTAGCAGATTGCATAGTTATAGGCAATAGTCTGTAGAATGAAGTGTGTTTGAATTTTTTTCCAAATATATAAAAGAAATGTCAACTTTCATATGATTTGAATTGAGGACTTCATTTGGCATGAGACACAGAATTTAGATGTGGCAGATATTTCTGAAGGAATCTGAAGACTTTTTAGTGGCAGTGAGAAAAATGACTTGGAAATACTAGAAAGCATCTCATCATTAGTTTGCACCTCTAATGAGGTCATGATAGAGAAAGAAGGAAAGAAAAAGAATTTATAAGGGGAGTTAGATGATTTCTTACCTGACAGCTTTTAAAACATGGTAAGAAATTAACTCTAACCACCACACAATGCTTTTGTATTCAAAATTCGTTTACATACAGGTGGTTCTCAGATATTTATATATTTACTGGGTTCCCCACACACAGTAGAAGTTTTCTGTGTAGATTATAACCCCTCATAGGGCAGAAATTCTATCTTATATTACTGTTATGTCTCATAGTTCAACCAACTGTACCTCCAAATAGCATTCTACAGAATTCTAATTTGGCAAGTATGGCACCACAGAAAGTCTAGGCAAAAATGAAACTTTGCAGGTCAGAAACATGTGAAAAAAACAGCATTAATGACAAAATCCTAATTCATTATTTATGGGAACATCCTTGTTTATAAAAGTTAATGTAAATGGTTTTCGGGGCACTTGGGTGGCTCAGTCGGTTTAAGTGTCTGCCTTCGGCTCAGGTCATGATCCCGGGGTCCTGGGATGGAGCCCCACATCAGGCTCCATGCTCAGCGGGGAGCCTGCTTCTCCCTCTCCTTCTGCTTGCCTGTCTGCCTACTTGTGATCTCTCTCTCTCCCTCTGTCAAATAAATAAATAAAATTTTTTTAAAAAGTTAATGTAAATGATTTTCAGCATAACTTTTGGGAGAATAATTTCTTCAGTAGCAGCTAAATGCTTATGATTCCCAGGATTTCTAGAAATGCAGCATCTGCTTGACATGATTTTGTGATATGACTTTTGAGCCTTTTTTTCTTATATTTATAATTTTTATTTGTTCGAGATTCAGGATATATAATGAATTGTTTATAGCAGCTTTGTTGGGATACAATTTGCTCTTCAACGTGTACAAGTTGGTCATTTTTAGTATATTCACAGAGTTGTGTGACCATCACCATAATCTAAGTCCAGAACACTTTCATCACCCCCAAAAGAAACACTATCCCATTAGCGGTCATTCCCCATTGAATTGTTTTTAATGGAAGAAAGTCAACTGAGATAAATGGAGCTACTCTAAGGAGTTGTAAAATCAGGGAGAGAATCGCTGATGTATAACGAGCTTGGATGCACTGATGGCCCCTTCCTATTCACTGTCATGACTTAACTTAGAGTGATTGTTGCCAATGTCTTGCTGAGTGTGATGATTTATATGCATTTATAATGGTTTTTTTTCAGTACAGGTTTTACTATCTCTGTAGGAGGAAGGACTCAGAGAGGCAATCTAAATGTCAGGCGTGGATGAGAACTTTTGAAGCTGGGTTTGCATAGCATGCTCTGTCTTTCTGTTCAGAGAGAAACAGAAAGGTCTAGTTTAAGGGAGGGAGTAGCTGGAGATTAAAAGACTTGTCTCGCAGCTTTGTTAACAAACAAGCTACTCTTTGTACTTACCTATTTATTTGGGTTGATTTCATTATGGCTAATTGAAAATCACTGAGGATCTAAAGGTACTCCAAGACCACTTGTGTTCATGCAAACACCATGGTCAGGCTCTATGACACCCTAGAAAAGGACAATTTTATGCTTTTCCTCCTTGGATTTAGGATTCCCGCTGATTACTTCTTCTCCACTCTAGTTTATGAAGGTGCTCACTCTACTTATCTGGAACCTCCTGATTTCCTGTTCTTACTAAGTAGTCAGCATGTACCTCCTATGTTTCCTACTTCCACCACGCACTGCCGAAGGCCCACAGCTGATCCTGATCAGTGCGCTTCCAGCTAGGTAACCTGACTCCGATTCCCTTCTGGAATTTGCCCTACTAGATTGACAGCCAGAGTTTAAGATCTCCCTTCTTTCTCCTCTATGACCCTAACATGGATTAGCGATGTTTAAATCTAATTTATGAATTGTTTGTAATTTTACTTTGTTCTCTTTTTTCCATAGTGTTTATTTTTGTCAGTTTTTTGTCAGTTGGAAAAAATCCCTTAAGCCAAGAGCCCTATCTATGTCCACTTCTTTGGTTAGCTGTGAACACAAAGAGCTCTGGGCTTAACGGATGCCTTGGAATAAAGCAAATGGACATTTTTTCACTGTGCATTTTCTGATCTTGTATTAGAACCTAAATAAAGTGTTTCATGGTTACCTTGGGACTAAGTATACATTATTAGCTTACCAAGTATTTCTTATTTATTTAAAAATGTTTTTTTTCTGAGAGGCAACAATAATTGGGGAGTATGTTTCCAACATGCAAAATGACTTGTATCTTTCCATAAGCAAGCTTATAATTGGGCTCCTGCAGCCACGCAGCTTCGCATATGGTACTTATGAGTCAATTAAAGCACCCTAACAAGCAATTACGGGTTTATTGTTTAATTCAATTTCCACAACTCATGCTGTTCCACTCAAAAGTTGCATATATGTCAGTCAGCATGTAATCATAAGCACACACTTTATTCAAACTCTAGTTTTAAAGAACAGGACCTCCAAATACTGTGCTCTGCACATGCTGTGCTCTGCACAGGGAGAGAGAAAATACAAGGGAAAAATGAATGCATGTGGGGTATGGCAAGAACTGGCTTCTATTTCCAAATCGACTCATTTGGAGAATAGCAAATGAAAACATCTTCTCTCCTAACTTACAGTAGTCACAGAAATGCAATCGCTAACACATCCACCGAGTAAATTTAGAGTATGTGGAGTGATTGGTTGATTCGACTCATGTGATTTAAGTCCAAAGGGGAAGGGCCTGGGTTTGATCCTTGTGTGGAGAAGTCTGCTTGGCCATGCCGGGGTGACCCCAATGCCTGTACCTAGGAAATGCAAGTGCTAGGTGGCCACCTTTCCCGTTCTTCCTTATACTACCAGGGCTCCTGGGCCTACCTCACACCAGGGCTGGCCACTGGATTGGAGAAGTCTTTCTCTCTTGTCTACAGCCAGAGTAACAGCACAGACAAGATGGGAAGACTCTATTCCACACAGCATGCAAGTGACCATATTGATGTGCATCCTCACCCTGGCCAGCACTTGGCTCTTGAGCATGGAGTGGGATGTGGGAGTGGCTCAGGACTGCTATCACTCATGGTGGATAGTTCAGAGCATGTCCCCATAGCAGAAGCAACAAGACATGCTTGCTACGAAAGAGAGCATGGAGTTGGCCTTCTTTTTTGGGATATAGAACTTTCAATTACTTCTAGCTGTTCTCACTCCCTTCTCAATTCCAGTATTTCTCTGAAGAGATTCTCCGTTTATTCATTCATGAAGCCAACAACCGAAGCATGGAAGTTGGTTTGGGGGGGTGGGGGATGTGGCTTTGCATTTTACCTGGCTCAGACTGACCTAAATAGAATAATGCACTTTTATTTAATGTAGATGTATATTCTTTTTTTTTTAAAGTAGGTTCCACCCCCAATGTGGGGCTTGAACTCACAACCCTGAGATCAAGGGTCACATGCTTTACTGTCTGAGCCAGCCAGGTGCCCCTAGATGTACATTCTTAATTATGCTTGATCTTGAATAAGAAAGAAGTCCACTTGTCTGTTTCCCCTAAGAATACCCCAACAGAGTATGGGGAGAGGAGTTCTAAAAGTAGTCTGGATGACTGAGGAAAGCCAGGCACGGTGATTGAAAAACCAAAGAATTAAACAAAACAAAACAAACCAGTGTGAGAGCAGGGAATGGGGAAGTCATGGTAAATCTGATTGTGTCAAATCTGCGTTCCTTCCTTTATTGGGAGCAGATGAAGTAGTCCTAGTTCTTATTCCAGTGAATGAGGCAATACCTCAGAACGAGGAAGAAATATCTCTCCCCTGTGCTGGAGGCTAAATAACGGCCCCTCAAAGTGGTAAATTCTAATCTCTGGAATCTGTGAATGTCTTACCTTATGAGGCAAAAGGGACTTTGCTAATGCAATTAAGTTACTGATCCTGAGGTGGGGAGATTATCCAGGTGGGTTCAATGTAATTACAGCAGCCTTTATAAGGGAGGCAGGCGAGACTGTGCCGAAGGAGAATGAGGGTTGGGGGAGGAGGTCTGTTTCTTCAACAGGGTGGGCTTTGAAGCTGGAGCCAGGGCCTACCAGTGAAGGATGTAGGAGGCCTCTAGAAGCTGGAAAGGGTAAATGAGATACTTGATTCTCCCTTATCTCCGGGAAGAACCAGCCCTGCCGACATCTTGATTTTTTGCCTTGTGAAACTGATGTTGGACTTCTGACTCCCAGAATTCTGTAAGAAAACAAATTTTTGTTTTTTCAGTGCCTTAATTTGTGGTGGTCTGTTACAGTGTCAACAGGAAAACAATAACCCCTTGGAAATAAATTAGCATAGGGGAAAAAAAATCATGGGGCTTTTTCTGAAACTAAAGGAAAGTGTTGGGCTTTCCAACAGAGCACTTCTGTGCCTCTGCCTCTTCCTCCGTGGTGGGCTTCAAAGAATCCACCCCTGTATTTAGTGGCACCTGAGTGTGTGTCAGTCCCTCGTGGGGAGATCTATCCGTACACAAGCCCCAGACCCAGGTTCAGCAATCCTGGGCTTCAGTACCTAGTGGTGAAGTATATGTATGGCAGGCTTCACGTTTTTTAGAGGTCTCTTAATTTATACACTTTAGTCTACTTAGATTTCTCTCTGCAGCCTGTCTGCCATTGTGGCTTTAGAAAAAAGGACAGGGTAAAGGCCACCTCAGTAGGAGATGGATGCAATGCAGGAGAAGTGTCTGTCCCACAAGAAGAATGGAAAGCTCTCCTCTTGGAGCCAGAATGGGTGCTGGGAAGGAAGTGCAAAGAGCCTGAGGGAGGGAAATGGAGTCAAAGGAATGTGCGTCATGGTTTCTCTGACTCAGGGCTGATGGTCTCTGACTCTTAGCTAAGAAAAAGGGAGAAAGCTGAAGGGTTTGTGTTCCATGCTGTGTTTGGAACTCTGGGAAGAGATGGTCTACAGGGGCCCCACTCCAGAAGGAGGGCCTTACTGGCTCCCCGGAGTTATTCTGCACAGAGTCTCCGGAAGTTCCTGCATGCCTCGAGGCGGGTGAGGTGGTTGCTGGTGCTGTCCGCAGGCATACCAGGAGAACGTACCCTGGATCTCCCGGGGCACTGATCCTGTGGCCCTAGGAGGCACCATGGCAGGTTGGGCCTCATCTGCTAGAGGAGTATAGTCCCTGACCAGGCTGAGGGGGAATCAGCCTGAGAGGAGACTGTAGCAGTGAATGTCACCAAGGTCAGCAGTCACCAAGTGGACATGGGCCTCTTACTTCAGGCATTGGAAGAGGTCCAGACACTGCTTCTGAAGGGCCTTCTTGCAGATCCAGGACCCCTGCTGGCTGCCACACCTAGGTGCCTAGTAGCTGAAAGAGGAAGACTGAAGAGAATTTACCCCAAAAAGTATTTTAAATAGAAAGGGAACAAATTAAAATAGCCCAAGCTGAGAGAGCTTTAATTGGCATTTGTACTTTTCCTGATTACCGAGAAGGGAGCTCTTACAGAAGATCACATGTGTCTGTAATGAATTAATTGGAAGAGAATGCAGTTCTGCCCTTAGATTCAGCAAGAGGTGATTTCCCCTAGCTCCTGTGCCTTCAAGGGCCCTTCTCTGGCCTTTGCAGCTTCCTTCCTTCTCACAGATAAGGAGTCCCACCAGAGTCCAGATTCCTTACCCACCCGCTATCCAAACTCTGCTTAGTCCTTCGGGCCCTAGAACTCCCGGCCTATATGGCCCTGAGCCAGCCTCAAGGATGAAAGAGGCCTCTTCTGAGTCTGACCTGAGGAAAGCTCACTCTATGTGTATACTCTAGGCTTGAGGGTGCATGACAAGCAGCTGACTTGTGAATTGAGCTTCGCAGGATTGACAGCAGTACCCATTCGCAAGTGCAAGCAGATCCCGCCTGGGGTAGAATTCAGCTGGGAGTGAAAAGGGAAGGAAGGGGGCCAGGGTATTGGGCTGGGGTGCAGGCACATTCCAGACTAAAACTTCATCCCAGAATTTTTATTAAAACCTAGCTTTCTAAGACGTTAGGAAAGCAAATATGTTAATGTAGGAGAGTAGAACAGATCTATTACGCATCTGTTAATTTCAATTTTTAACTTTTAACTCTTAAGACTTACGGTTTATGACCTTTTTACATTCTCACACTGGACCCCATACATGTCTGGGGCAGCCTGGCATAACATCATTAAGTCAGTAACTTCCCAGATACAGACCATGTATGTCTATGTGTTATGGATCTTATCAAAGGGCAAGTAGAGTGTGCATAGCAAGGACAGGAAGCCAGCCCACTATATTGCTGGTTCTCTGCACAGGCCTGTGGTATGTCAGACCCCTGGCCTGGCTCAAGTTGTTTTTACGGGATACATCCCACTCCACTTGCATGTTATCTGTCCTTCCAGAAAGCTGCTATGACTGCCCAGTGCCGGAGGCTCCATACTGTGCTCTTGCAGGACCCTGAGTACAGTGACCTTTTCTTCCATCTGTGTGTCCCCGGCTACCAGTGCAGGGCCTGACAGAATATGTTGTCTGACTGTTGGTGGAGTTGGGCAGCTATTGCCCATCCTTTCTGTTTTTGACACACCTGTAAATGGAGCTGTGTGCTTGAAGCAGCTCACCCTGCAGGACAGCAAGCTCATAGAGCCCTTCTGGTTTTTTAGCATGTCATTTCCTGGAAATCATGACCTCTTGAAAGAAATTCTTCTTAACCTTTCTTGTCAACTATGACAATGGAACTCTAGTCCACAGCAACTTGGGGAAAGTAATGTGATTGTCCTTGGTGAAGGTGAGGAGTGTAGACAGATGGGAAGTAGCTGCTTCCATCACTTATGTACTCCTCCCAGGCCGAACATCATCCTTTCTTATCAGGACAGTGACCCCTGCCCTCTTCATACCGTAAGTGGGAAAATAAAAAAAGACCAACTTATCACAGCGTGTCTGACTATCCAAGTCTAGAGGTGACGGGGGGCAAAAAGACTGGCTGTTCAGTAACAGTTAAAAATCTGATTTTTAGTCACCATGGAAGCTTGAGAAAGCGGCCTAAGCCTCCCACATTAAAGCAGGTAGTTATTTTTTAAAAATTAACTCAGACACAGTGAGAATTCAGATAGGTCCTTGCTTTGTTTCTTTTGCTAGATTATCAGATAATTTTACATTTTGTGTCAGGGCATTCCTTTTCATGCTGCTAAAATTGAAAAGAGTCAGGTAACGGGAAAGCAATTAGTAATTCTTCTGCTTTTTGTGCTTTTTTTTTTTTCTTCTGAGGCTCAGCTTTTGGTGACTTTTTTTTTTTTTCCTCTTCTGAGGAAAAGCTTATGTCATAATTATGAGAAAGGTGAAGAAGCTGAACTCGATTCTATGTGTTGTATACATTGTTAGACACTGTGAATGGGAAAATATGACCTCAAGCTTCACAAGGCTTCTGGGGGGTTCCAGGTCACCCTGCCATACCCATTTACTAGGAGACTGTTGTCTGAGAGCTCTCATCTGAGTGGTTTGGCTCAAACACATGCTTCTCCATTGTTCCTTAAGAATACTCAGCTGTCCCAGGCAGCTAGTCTGAGAACTTTCTGTCCAAAGCTTAAGGTAGCTAAATTTCAAACAACGCCCAATAATGAGATTGTTCTGCAGCTATTGGAACTAATTTTACCTGGCAGTGCGATTTTCCTCTCACAAAGACAATAATATTCTAAGTTTAATAAATGATGATAATTGAGCATTGAATTGCCAATCTAGTCCAAGTAGAAATATATGACTGGAATGGTCAGTAGTAAATGCCTCTCCCTTTCCTCAAAAGACTTTGCTCCCTAGTGTATAGGACAGTACTTTACTTAAAAGCACAAAAAAATTTTTTCTCTAGATTGTGGCCTACAGATGATTTGCTATGATCCAAAGGACCCAGGACTCAGAGTGAAACTAAATAGCAAATGTTTGACAGGTAAATTCTCTGTAATGGCTTTTTTCTGCCTGCCCGTTGCACGTCCTTTCCGTGTAAGATTGAAGTACCTACTTTTCCTTTCTATTCCAAGTTCCCTCATTTGTTGTTTCCATTAGGGAGACTACAATATTGTATGGTCTACCTTCTGTCACTACTACTGTAGCCTCCCAGAAGCCAGATTATTTATATGTACATTCATATGTGTGTGTGTATATACGTATACACACACACACACAATGCTTTTGTAATTGTTCATAGTTGCTTATGTGTTGTGACTGGATGGATGGATGAATGGATCAAGTTCAATAAGATCAATAGGGAACAAGCTGTAGGTAATAAAGATCCAGGTGTATAATCAAAGTCTAATGTTTAGACCACCAACAGAAGTAGAGAAAACGACTCCAAGATGTATCTCTGATTTTAAGGCATAATCTATATTTCTTTGCCTTATTTCATTCCTCTCCTGATCAGTAATGAAGCGCAAATGGTTCTAATGGTCAGAAAAGTTTGATAAATCCCCCTAAACCTTAGATGTTAAAATGCTTTTGAATTCAGCCTTAGCATAGAGAGCCATGGTACCCGTTTGTGCTGGATATAACCCTCTCAGTGAGTGAGGTGTGAAGCTGCAAATATGGCCAGTGCTCCTCTGTATAAATGTTCACTGTCCTCTCATGAAACTCTTAAGAGTTGTTAAGGATTTTGATCTGGGTGCTTCTGGAAAGAATTCCCAATAGGCTTTGGATTTCAGTTTCTGACTTTCTCTGGAGTTCTGATCTCTTATGGTAGCTTATAAGCCTCACTTTTATACACAATTAGCAGAATGCACAGAGCGTATCTGGGAAATAGAACAGATAGTATCTTTGGGAGAGCAGTGCAGTCTTTGGAATAGGCTACTGACTTTAATATGTAATTGAAGGGAGGCTCCAGTTATACTTCTTAGGGGCCAAGACTATTGATAGTGGGATTTAGAAAATTCTTCCTGAACCAAGTCAAGTGACATTGGATTCTTCTTTCCTGGTGCTTGTTATGTTTTCATTTTTCCTAGACTTTATCATAAAAATAGGTCATTCTCCATAGCGCACCTGGGTGGCTCAGTTGGTTAAGAGTCCACTTCTTGGTTTTAGCTCATGTCATGATCTCAGGGTGGTGAGATGGAGCCCCACTTTGGGCTCCCCGCTCAGCACAGAGTCTGGTTGAGATTCTCTCCCTCTCCTTCTCCCTCTGCCCTCCCCGCATTTGTGCACTTGCTTGCTTGCTTGCTTGCACACTCCCTCAAAAAAAAAAAAAAAAATCAGTCTCTGGGCACATGTACTGAGTGCTTAGTACTGTGCTAAGTACTTCATCTGCATCAATTTATTATATGGTGTAGGTATTCTCATTGTATGGATGAGTTAATGGAGTCTTTACATAACTTGTCCAAGGTAACAGTAAAAAAAAAAAAAAAAAAAAAAAAAAAAATGGAGAGTCACTCTTAGTTCTATTTGACACCAGGGCTTATAATTTTATCAGTATAATTTTCCACCTCTGTTTTCTCAAAATAAGTTTTCTGACGTAAGGAGTCAGAGTCACCTTTAGTGGTTAAGAACTATATTGTAGATTTAAAATAAATACATTTAAAAAATAGCCTTTCCCCAGTTGCCTAATGGAAGGAGGCTCTGAATTGGATTGTGCCACTAGCTACTAGTTATCCCCATTTACTCCAAATACCTTCTCCTATCCTGGTTTTCCAGTCCTGCAGACTTTGTGCTTGCTGTTTTTCTTCATTAATTTCCTACCCACTGGTATAGTTCAATATCCAGTCTTCCAGTAAATGTTTATTAAATGATTGATTTTATACTAGAACATTCCCAAGAAGTATTCATATTTTTTTAAATGTTATTTATTTGAGAGGGAGAGTGTGCGTGTGTTCACACTTGCAAGGCAGAGGTGGGGAGGGGCAGAGGGAGAAGAGGAGAGAGCATCCCAGGTAGACTTCCCATCCAGTGGGAGCCTAGCAGGGGACTTGATTTCATGACCCCGAGATCATGACCTGAGCCAAAACCAAGAGTCGTTTGCTCAACCAACTGAGCCACCTAGGCACCCCTCATTTATGTTTCTGTGTCTAGTGATTTTTTTTTCCACACTTGAAAAGAAATTAGAATCTTGAACTTGGAGAAATCTGAGAACCATAATGCCTGACGTAAGCAGACGATTGTATGATCTGTAGTGTATCAGTTGCCACTCACCCTTGAGTTAATAGACCATCAGTAACAACACAGAGGAGTGTTCTTGAGATTAATGGGGGTGTCGTGAAACTTCATGCTACAATGTCAATGTTTTCTTTGGCCCTTAGAGATCTCTAATGTCTCTATTAGACTACTCTAATACATCAGTTTGTATAGGAGCAATGGATCTGATCTGTCCTACATAGCCCTGTCAATGTAATGAATGTGTTTAGGGCATATTTGACATATTGTTTGACTAATGGTGGTTTTTAAGTGTGGTGCCAGAATCCTGTGAGATTCAACCATGCTTTTCTCCTTTCCTTCATCCCTCAGATTCTGAGGATGGCCAAGGAAGAAATGAGCCATGGAGAGTGAAATGTGTGCATGTGTACCTGAGAGGAGAACTATCAGCCTGTTTGATTTAGAATAGAAATTAAAAATTAAATACAAAAGGATAATAGTAGCATTTATTGAACCTTTAGTGTATGAGAGAGACTGTCTTAAGCCTTCTCACAACTCTGTTATAGGTTCTCTTATTATAATCATTTTAAAGATGAGTCTAAGCACAAAGATTAAAAAACTCCATGTAACTCCCAGATGTTTGGAGTTAGAATTTGTATTCATACCATTTGATAAGAATGTCTCTGAATTACACCATATACTATCGCTATTCTTTATTTTTGATGCTTTCTTTCATTAATGCAAAATAGCTCAATATAGGCATTCATAAATCAGTGTTTGCTAATTTAGTTTATAGAAATTCAAGATATCACTGAATGTTTATCGTAGTTGTCAAATCATAAACTCGTGGAAAAAAAAAAAACTTAGTTGGAAAAAATACCTTACTTGTGTATACATAGGGGTTTGGGTTTCAAATAGCAATTCTTTTTAAAAGTATTTAACGTTCCTCTTCATGTTAATCAGTGCATTGTCCTCTTGGGGGGGAAAATACCTTGGCAAGATAAAAGTCCCCCCCAAAGTCAGGTTGGTTATCTAAACATGTAATTCAAATAACATTTGCTTGTAGCCTACTTAAGATAAAGTATGTTAGTATATTCATCATTAATAGCTGTAGAATTCCCAACAAAACAAACACAGGTGATGTGGCTTTATGTGCAATGGATTTCATTCCTAGGATGTAGATAAAAACAAAAGCAAAAATTATTCAAAACCAGTGAATAACCCCACCTGCCACAGAGCAGGTGTACAAATTGGGAAGTATTGTGTATGCATCCATTGTCATCTTAGCTAATTTCTTGGTCCTAAAACATTCGATGGATTTGGCTTTCAGTTATTTAAAAAAAAAAAAAAAAAAAAAAAAAAAAGATTGAATTGTTCTCTGCACTCAGAATAACAAAAGGAGCTCAGAATATAAGAGGAATGGGCAATTAAATGGAGTCCCTATGTGTAGTTACCCTGCATTTTAGAAGTTTTCATATAAAGTGTTCTTCACGACGTTGGTCCTAAGCTGTGATATGTTTATTACCTGTAACTTGGTAGATTTGAGTTGTCATAAAAACGATCCTAAACTATGATTTCTTAAGGATGAAGAATTCAGCAAATATCCATTAACATATACCATCCCCACAGGCACCGTGCCAAATGTGGGTTGTCGGTGGACAGGCTGCATCAGAACCACCTGGGGCACTTAAAGACAAAAATATGCCTAGAATTCTCCCCCAGAGATGTTGATGCAGTAGGTCTGAAGTCATGCCGTAGAATCTGTGTGTTCTCCCAGATCTCCATGGTTAGGAATCCGTTTAGAAGAGTAGTTTTCACTCCAGGGCAACATTTGGCCATGTCTGGAGGGGGTGTGTGCTGCTGGTCTCTAGTAGGTAGAGGCCAGGGATGCTGCTAAATGTCTTCCAGAGCACAGGAAACAAATACCTACACAAAGTATCCAACCTAAAATATCAGTACTGCCAAGGTTGAGAAATAGTGGTCTAAAGAATATAAAGACCCATTCCTACCAAGTCCATAATTAGGATGAATAAAAGATAGCATTTATAATTGAATAAAAAGTCATTAGCCCAAAGAATCAAATATAGAATTAAATTTCATAAATTCTTTACCTCAAGATTATTAGTTATTTTATGGTCTGAGTAGAGATCTTCTAGTTGAAAAAATTTCTGTGAAAGTTTGAAGAATTCTGCAATTGATAGGATATCTGTAATGGGAGTTACCTGGATAAATTTTGCCTATATTTGAAAAAAAAAATACTTAAAATTTTAATCCTGAAATGTTAATAAGTAAAAAAAAGTTTACTAATAGACAACAGAAATTTTTAAAAATACTGGTTGTGAAGTGAAAATAGGACCATTTCCAGAAGTGCCAAACAAGCAAAGTAAATTAAAATCTAGGAAGAATTCACATGATACTCATTTTTTGTCCCTTTTTTGTCCTCCTATCTTAACACTCTTACACATTCTTTCCTAGTTTTACATCATCCCTAGAGATCAGATAGTCACAAGCTCATGTACAATAAATTACTGAAAGTTCTTTTGGTTGCTGTCGATGCAACCAAATTGGATTAATAATGAAACCAATTAAATCTTCAGAAACCTCCACTGGCAACGATAAATGTTTAATTTCCAGAGAGAAATAAGGTTAGCTGTGTTGAACACCTTTTATAATCGGTGATAACCAAATTTTCAAACATTGGGGGATTCTGCTATTTTGTTGAAGAATAAGCAGCAGACTGATTTAATCAAAATGATAAAAGAATCCATTTTTTTTTTTTAAAGCGGTCTCCTGTATCTCTGATGATAACCAGTTAGCAGCAATGATGGAATGCCTCAAGCAGACAAATGGCATGCCTCCCCTTGTACAAGAATGCACAGTCCCGTGTCGAGATGACTGCACCTTCACAGTTTGGTCCAAGTTTACGCCCTGCTCCACCAACTGTGAAACAACCCGAAGTCGACGGCGACAGCTCACAGGTAGGGTATGCCTTCCATTTCTTAGCTTCAGACAAGGGATGCACTCCCGAACCTGCCAAAGAGAATGGACGCTCCAGAAACCTAGAAATTATATCGGGTCTCTCCTTTTCCCAGCCCCTCCCTGACATTATGTATCTTCTGCATCTATGCCTGGGACATAATATGTACTGAATTAATACTTGTGAAGTGAATGATGTGAACCGTTCTATAGCTATGAAGTTCCTCTCTCTGTGGCTTTATAATCTTCACAGTGGTAAATGGCAACATAGCCACCCACTACCTTGGAGTAGTTAATGGCAAAGTTTCTGGTATTTTGGTCATGCCAGGATCTCAGCAGGGTGGAAAGCAGTGACTGATTTGTAAAACACATCAAAGGCAGATCTAATATTTTGCCATTACTTTACAAACAATTTGACATTTTAAAATTTTAGTGGAAGATAAAAGTCAAATTACATATATAGGTTCTGCTTTTGTGGTATATTATTTTGGTTCTGTTTACATCCATGCAATTTAATGGAAATTAAAGCAATTAATAGTTAAGGTGCTAGAGCAATTTTTGCCTGTAATAAACAAATAATTGATGCAGTGTAGTGTATTGCACTACTTGTCTAGATAAATATCCCACAGTTTTTTGTTGTTGTATTTGAATATGCAGAAAACTTAATTTAGGTAATAAAGACCCAAAGGAAAAATGCCAAAGTAATCATTGGGATAATATAATTGTTGTTGACATTGAAGAATTAAGCACAGAAGACCATTTGTTCTTACAAGCAGTTCAAGTGCTAATTCTCTTGGTTTCAAATTCCCTTTGTTTGAATGTATGGCTTACAAGATTATGTTTTAAATTTAACTCACTCTAATGGATTTACTTAATCGATGAGCTCCTTTAACAGGGTTTCTGCACACAAATCAGAAGCCCATTCATGAGTGTAGGTAAAATATATAATCAAATAGAAACAACTAAATATGCTGTACTTTGTGCTCTCTTCTACAAAAATCTGTGCATATATAACTTTGCGCAACATTGCTTGTGTTTCTAAGATGAAAAAAGTTCTTATAGGGAATATAATGGGGTAGAATGTGTTTGACTGGAGTAATATCAAGTTCAGGGGTAACAGTAAAACTTCATGTGCACGTTCATACATAAGGCTTCAGAAACCATCATCCTGGCAATTCTCTTTATCTTTGAGATGAGAATTTCCTTTAGAGGGAAAGGAAGGTTTTAATTAGTGGCCAGTTTTCTTTCCTTGAGAGTTTATTAATGGTATTGTATACCTGCAAATTGAGAATGGGAATATTGAAAAACCTAGGATATTTATTGAACTAGTGCAGTTTGTTATGAATTGTCAAAACTAATGCATTTGGTTTATTTAAAATACACTTTTTATGTAAATATTCGAAGAACCATTGTACATTTTCTGCACACTCTATCCCAAGATTATTCCTATAAAAAACTATTTAGAATTTTTCTAAATTATTATTGGTTATGGTTTTTTTCTGGGTAATTGATCTTTGTGTGATTAATTGATCAAATGATCAAAATGATCTTCATGTCTTGGAAACAAAACTGGTCAATTTTATGAAACGTATGAGTTGTAGGAAAAAAAAAAAATTCTGTATTATTGTGTGTGCAGTGAGCAGTAGTGAATTGTAATTTTTCACTTAAGACTTATTTTTATTGTTGTGGTACTGTGCTTGTATTTTGGTCTCACATGTAATTTGGTGGTAAACTTAAGTAATCTCTAACATGAATGGTAGTAAAAGGCATGGACTTAGACCGTAAAACAGTGTGATTCTCTTTAACACAGACACACATAAAGAAGCACATAGACAAAAATACAAGCCACTCCATGGAATGAGGGACCATCTAGTGTGTTTTTCTTTTTTCCATTTTTAACAGGGGACTTTAATTCAATATCTGGATATCTTGGGTGTTATACCTAAACTAGATCATCACAGGTTTTAGATTGAATGGTAATTATAGCAGCTGTTTATACATTGCTGAAAATAATCTATTAATAGATTTGTTCAGGTTATTAATATACAAAATAGCTGGATAAATAAAACATTTAATATATACTTGTTTTTTGTTATTGTGGGAACAGTTAAAAATTTCCCTCTGACTTAAGGGGGGGAAATGTCTTTACAGTTGTATTAGGGATTGGTTTTCTTGTTAGCTTGTTTTTTTAGTAGTAAACAAGTTCTGAATCCAAAGGCTAATGCTGATTTTTTTTTTCACTATAATGTAATCAAAGTAAAGGACCACTAGTAATTTCTTATTTTGAGAACCATTTCTGTATTAACTTAAATCCTTCTTCAAACACTGATGTCATGTAATTAAGAAGGTTATCCCATATATAAAGACTGCATATATTAGTACAGAATACTTGTTCTGCCAGGAACTTTTGGTTACCTTGTAGATGAATATTTTTCTTTCTCCTGTCTCTTGCTGTCTCTCACTCCTTTTGTCTTCCCTTTCTCCCCCACCCCACTTTTTTAAGCCTCCTTTTCTTAATGAACATTTTTCTTGACCACTTATGCCTGCTAGGCCTTAGGAATACTACTAGGGAATAGATAGACATGATCCTAATTTAAGAGTTTACAGTGTAATGGAAGCTCGAGATTCTATTACAATTAAAACAATATAGAACTTGTGACAATAGTGGTCATATTAGTGTTACATTAGCTTCTTATTGCTGCTGTAACAAATTACCACAGTGGCTTTAAAACACAAATTTATGATCTCATAGTCATGTAGGTCTAAAGCAAACTTCAGTTTCACAAGGCTCAAAACAAGATGTTGGTGACTTTGTATACCTTTCTGGAGGCTCTAGGGGAAAATGTATTTTTCCCCCTAGCTTCTAGAGGCTATCCACATTCCTTGGCTCATGACTCTCTTCTTCCTTCTTGAAGTTCAGTAAGGTTGTATCTGACTATTCTCTCTTAGGAAAGGCTTTCTAATTTTAAGACCATGTGATTAGGTTGGACCCACCCAGATAGTCCAGAATAATCTCCTCTCAAGGCCCATAATCCTAGTCATATTTACAAAGTCCATTTTGCCATCAAAGGTAGCATGATTACAGGTTCCAAGAACGGAGGAGTGAACATCCTTGGAAAGGCATAGTTTGTGATAGGCAGGATAATGAAAGTACAGAAGGGTACCTTTTCCATACCTGAAATGAAGAGTTTCAAGGATGGCTTTCTGGCAGGGGTAATGTATTAGTTTGGACCTGAAGGACGAGTAGGCATTAACTAAACAATGGAGGGAGGTTGGAACTTAAGAAAATTTCTGGCATAAGAAATTCAGAGGCCAGAAACCAATGAGTAATTTCCAGGAACTGAAAGATGCTCAGTATGTCTAGCTTGTAAAATGCCAGAGGCAGAACGGCACAACATGGGCAGGAGGCAGGTCCTAATGGTTTCGGTACTGCAGAGCCTTGATGACCATAGCAAGGGATCTAGACTTCATTCCATGAACTATGATAAGTCACTGAAGAGTTTTCAGTAGATGAATGATGTGATCGGACTTCCGTCTTTGTGAGCTACTTCTAGCTGCGGTGTGGGGAGAAGATGAAGGGAATATGAAGTAAAATGGCAATAAAATACTAGAAGAAGCTGTTGTGGGGATTTAATCTGGAAATTTGGAGATGGGCTATATACGGGTGGTATTGGTCAGAATGGAAATAAGGAGTGATTCAAGAGATATTTAGTCATTTGAAATGATAGATCTTTGTCATTAAACAGATGCAGGTAATACAATAGAATTCAAGTGTGACATTTTAGATTTTGACTTGGTCATGTTGATATAATTGGGAAATGAAGATGGAGAAAGAAAGCCCCAGGTGTGAAGAGGTTGAGTATGGATTTTGCCAGGTTGAGTTTGATTGGCCCTTTAGGTTCCAGTCTGTAGCTCAGAAGCTTGAGCAAGAAATCTAGAATGGAGATAATAATTAAGAATTTAAGAGTTATAGAGGGTCCTTTAAACTCGATAGCTGAAGGTAATGGATTATCAGAAGAGAAGAGAACCTAGGGCAGTGCCCTGAGAAAGCCCATCAGTTAAGAGATGTAGAGAGGGGAAATAATGCAACAAACAAATGAGATCTTACCAGAGGAATGGAGGGGTAAGGGACAAAAAGGTAAGGTACAATGGAATTTGGGAAGGCCATTTCAACAATGATGGTGTGGTCAACATTCTGAATAATCATTAAATGATTAAGTCTGAAGGATAAGGTATAAAGATATTCCAGGGCTTCATTTGTTTTATTACTTTGTCAATAGTAAGTAGTTTCAAGGAATAGGTGGACTCCGAATCCAGGCTTAAATGAGTGAGAAGAGATTAGAAATTGAAGAGATGGAGAGAACAGTTTTTTATGGACATTTAAGAAGCACCAGAGACTTGGGTATGTTAAGTGCTGGTAGGAAGAAACCAGTCACCATGCATTGACCTATCTTTCAACCAGTAAATTCTCACAGCCAGAATGAGGCTGTGTTTCTCAAACTTTTTCTCATTAAGTGCTCCTAATGGTAGAGGCAAGTGTATACATCCTCCCAGAGAGATAGTGGCATGGGTGAAGCTCTTGCAAGATCATTTAAGACCTTGCAGGAATCCTTATTTATTGTGGCCATAAGTAACATGTCAGACCATAGAGCCAGTCATCCAGGCAGCAACTATAAAATTGTGTATAAACTATTTGACAATGAGATAATATCCCATGCATCAGCTTGAATCCAGCATTTCTAAAACACCTATAAACACTGGGAATAAGACTAATAAAGCAGCCTACTTCATTTTTTTTTTTAATAACCAGCCAAGACTCAAGCTGATGACTTATTACTGAGGAAACAAAATATAATCAGTTAGATCTATTAGAAAATTTTTAGGAATCTAGTGGAAGTGTGTTGGCAGGAAAGTTGAATCAAGTTACATGCTGACTTGAAATGCCATTAAACATGAGTATCAAGTACTCAGAGCAGTGGGAAATGATTCTGCATTCTCATTACTCAAGGTCCATCACTAAAAGGTCCATCAAAGTCAATTGGTAAAGGTAAAGTCATATTCTAGAATACTTAAATGAAAAAGGTATCTCAGAGTGGAAGCCATAGCTTTTTCTCAGATTAAATTACCCAACATTATTTGAGCATTTATTTCCTTTTATTGTGTCAGCATTTGTGAGCTTACCAAAATAAGTTCTACTTTGTCTGCCACACCCCAAGTGACATCTAGCCTCACTCCAGGTCCATTGTATAGGATGATATCATTTTGTTCTTTGAATAAATAAACTGGTTCCAAAAATGTACATCAAAAAGAGAGGATGTTAATATTTCTGGGGTTTTGTTGGTTTCCCTGGAAACCATTAATTTCCAGGAAAACTGAGACAAGGTAATGTTTGTTCTTACCAAGTTATAGGGAAAATCATAATAAATTAACAAAAACTTTCTAGCTGTTGAGTCACTATAGCAAACATCTTTTAGTTTCTTTTTTTTTTTACCACTATCAATGTAAAACCATTTTTTAATTTTTTTTTCAAATTAACTATTTTTTTTAAGATTTTATTTATTTGAGAGAGAATACAAGCTAGGGAGCGGCAGGCAGAGGGAGAGGGAGAAGCAGGTTCCCCGATGAGCAAGGATCCTGATGTGGGCCAAAGGCAGACGCTTAACCAACTGAGTTACCCAGGCACCCCTCAAATTAATTTCACAGTTGCTTTGGGAGTTGCTTCCATTGTCCTAGGATTTGCTTTCGTGGCCAAAAAAAAAAAAAAAAAAAAAAGGGAGAAGGGCGGGGGAAGGCTATAAATATAGC
This sequence comes from Halichoerus grypus, assembly GCF_964656455.1. Classification (NCBI taxonomy): domain Eukaryota; kingdom Metazoa; phylum Chordata; class Mammalia; order Carnivora; family Phocidae; genus Halichoerus; species Halichoerus grypus. The sequence continues at coordinate 103,806,852 of NC_135715.1, forward strand.
CTATATTTGATGTTTAGTAAACAAACACTAGTAAAGACAATAATGTGACTTTTAATAAAGCAGATGTGAAATTAATATATCAATGTCTCTTTTTGGAACAGGGAAAAGCAGGAAGAAAGAGAAATGCCAGGACTCTGACCTGTACCCTCTCATAGAAACAGAACTATGCCCTTGTGATGTATTTATATCTCAGCCTTATGGCAACTGGTCAGATTGCATTCTTCCAGAAGGCAGAAGGGAGTCTCAACGAGGATATCGGATACAAGGAGACAGCAAGGAATGTGGAAAAGGCATGCGCTTTCGAGCAATAGCCTGCTCTGATAAAAATGGAAGACCTGTTGACCCCTCCCACTGCAGCAGTTCTGGTAAGAAGATGGGTGAGGAGTAACAGATGGGAATATACACATACAGTCCAGGAGGTGTATCCAAGGTCTGGAATTACTGGCTTTGTTCTTTAGTAATTCTTTCAGTTCTCCTTTGTTAATAACACACTGCCTTTCATAAAATATAGGCATTTGGGATGCACATATCCATATTTCAGTGACTATTTGGCATATGATTATTTTGGATCTTTGACTCCCCTCACTCTGTACTTCACCTTTGGCTACTTGGTTAACTGTGGATGAGTGCAGTTGCTTTACTTCATTGGAAAAGCCATATTTAATACAAAATATATTTTATGGTGCTTTTTGGTTCTCTGATCATACATACAGAAAGCATCAGGCCTTGAATTTCTTCTAAGGTAGTTGACAAATTACCAATGAAAATGATTTTTTTGTTTTAATTTTTTTAAAAGATTTTTATTTGAGGGAGACAGAGCAAGAGAGGGAACACATGCAGGGGGAGTAGGAGGGAGAGGCAGACTTCCCACTGAGCAGGGAGCCCTATGGGGGGCTTGATCCCAGGACCCCGGGACCATGACCTGAGCCGAACGCAGTCGCTTAACGACTGAGCCACCCAGGCACCCCGAAAACATTGATTTAAAATGTTTTACAATGCAATATATAAGTATACCCAAACTAATAGAATAAAACTGTAGGAAAAAAAGTCATCTGGGAGAATTTTGTGAGCTGTTAATCAGGAAGAAGACTGCGTTTTTTGAACCTTGAGAGAATTTGAAAGATACGGGTAAATGAGGAAAAGAATGAGACTAAATATAGTTGGGATAAATGTTGATGGGGTTGCTGAGACTAATGATTATAATGGAACTTAATGAATTTCATACTCTAGTTTGTGGCTTATTTTTTTAAGACTAAAATGGTTAGGAATTTTACAGAATGTGTGAAAGAATTCATGTTTGGCAAACTCTGGAGGAAAAAAGATTTTGGTCTCTATCATCAAAGTCTTATGTTCTAATAAGCTTTCTCAATAACAATGGTAAGTTGAATTCAGTTCTGTTATAGAACTCAGGTAAATGACAGTTTTGTCTTCATTGCCAATGGATTAGCTGTTCTTTAAGATATGCCTGTATCATCATATGAATGCAACTTGAGGCTTAATAACTTTTTAATTGTTGATATCATTGCTCTGCTTCCTGGGTTACTCTATAAAATTTTCTTCAGTGATTTGACTCAGAGAAACATTAAACACCTCAGAAACAAGTTGTGGACCCATTTTATGGAAGCCAAAGCTGGTTGACTTTAATTTTTTTTGGTTTTTATATATGTATTGGCTTATTTTTCTAAAAACTGATTTTCCTTTTTCCCATTGAAATATGTTTGACTTACAGTGTTGTGTAAGTTTAAGGTTCCAACATGTCAATTTGATTTCTATATGGTAGTGATTGCCATTGTAGTGATAATTAGCACTGATATCACATTACAGAGTTATTTCTTAGTGGTTGGAATAATTAAGTTCCAGTCTCTTAGCAAGTTTGATTATAAAGCAATATTGGTGTGTATATTCACTATACTGTGCATTAAATCTCTAGGACTTATGTAGTACTCATTGTAAATTTAAACAGTTTGATGGCATCTGTCCTATCCACCCCTCCCCACCTCTCAATTCCTGGTAACCACCATTCTACTGTTTTTACAAGTTTGACTTCTTTAAATCCCACATATAAGTGATATCCTACAGTATGGGCCTTTCTCCGTCTGACTTACTTTACTTAGTGTAATGTCCTCAGGGTCTATCCATATTGTAACAAATGGTAGGATGTCCTTTCTTATGGCCAAGTATTTCATTTTTTAGATATGAGATGTATATTTATCATATATAGATCACATCTTTATCCATTCATCTGTTGATGGGCACTTAGGTTGTTTCCATATTAGGCTATTGTGAATAATGCTGCAATGAACATGGGAGTATATATATTTCTTGGATACTCTATTTTCATTTCCTTTGGGTATATACCCAGATGTGGGATTGCTGTATCCTATAGTAGATCGATTAATTTTAAATTTTATTTTATTATGTTATGTTAGTCACCATACAGTACATCAAAGATCAGTTAATTTTTGAGTAACTTTAATATTGTTTTCCATAGTGGTTGAACCAATTTACATTCCCACCAACAGTGTACAAGGGTCCCCTTTTCTCCATATCTTCCTCAACACTCCTTATTTCTTGTCTTCTTAATTATAACCATTCTAACAGGTATATGGTGTTATTTCACTGTGGTTTTGAGTTGCATTTCCCTAATGGTTAGTTATGTTGAGCATCTTTTCGTGTACCTGTTGGCCATTTGGATGTCTGTGGGAAAATGTCTGTTTCTCTGCCTATTTCATAATTAGATTGAATGTGTTCTTTGTATATTTTAGATATTAACCTGCTATTGGATACATGGTTGGCAAAAAATTTCTCCCATTCACTGTGTTGCCATTACATTTTGTTGATTGTTTCCTTTGCTACGAAGAAGCTTAAGTTTGATGTAGTCCTATTTGGTTTTTTGTTGTTCTGGTGACCTATACAAAACATCATTACCAAAACCAGTGCTAAAGAGCTTCTTCACTACATTTTTCCTAGGAGTTTCCTGGTATCAGGTTTTATATTTAAGGCTTTGATCTATTTTGAGTTAATTTTTTGAGTGCTGTAAAATAGGGGTCCAATTTCATTGTTCTACTGCATTGTTCTCCCAACACCATTTAAAGATACTATTTCCCGGTTAGGTGTTATTTCTTCTCTTGTCAAGTATTAGTTGACTGAAAATGCATGGGTTTTATTCTGAGCTCTCGACTCTTTCATTGGTCTGTTTCATTTTTATGCCAATAATACTGTGTTTATTCCAATAGCTTTGTAGTATAATTTGAAATCAGGAAATGTGATCCCTCCATCTTTGTTCTAGCTTTGGCTATTTGGGGTCCTTGGTGGTTCCATTTCTCTATGTGAAGAATGACATTTGAATTTTGAAGCGATTACATTGATTCTGTAGAAGGCTTTAGGTGGCATGGACATTTTAACAAAATGCTTCTGATCCATGAACACAGGTTGTTTTTTCCATGTGTTGTATCTACTTCAATTTTTTTCAAGTAAGTTTTGTGGTTTTCATTGTACAGATCTTACACTTGGTTAAATGTATTACTGGGTATTTTATTGTTTTGATGCTATGGTGAATGGGATAGTTTTATTTTTCAGATGCCTCATAATTAGTTCATAGTAACGTAAATGATTTCTGTGTGATTTTTTTTTTTTTAATATCTTGGAATTTTACTGAAGTTGCTTAGTTTGAATAGTTTTTTGGTTGAGTCTTTGACATTTTCTATGTACAAAATATCAACTGCAAATAGTGAAATTTTACTTCTTCCTTTCTGATTTGGATGCCATTTTTTTGGTTTTGTTTAATTTCTCCAGCTAGGACTTCCAGTACTGTATTAAGAGAGGTGAGAGTGAGAGGGCAATCTTGTCTTTTTCCTGTTCTTAAAAGGAAAGCTTTCAGTTTTTCAACATTGAATATAATGTTAGCTGTGAGTTTGTCTCACAGCTGTCAGTTTTTCAACATTGAATATAATGTTAGCTGTGAGGTTTTTTTTTGACAGTTCCAATATAATATGTTTATCTCTTATTCTATTAGTGTGATGTATTACATTTATTGATCTGTGTATGTTGAATCATCCTTGAGTTGAGGGGATAAATCCTACTTGATCATGGTGTATAATCTTCTTAATGTGTTCTTTATTTCAGTCCCCTAATATTTTGTTAATTTTTTCATCTATTTTCATAAGTAATATTGTTGTATAGTAGTCTTTTCTTGTAGTGTCCTTATCTGGCTTTGGCATCAGGCTAATGCTGGCCCTGTAGAAGGAGATTGGAAACATTTCCTCCAGTTCATTTTTCCCCCCCTTTGGAAGAGTTTGAGAAGAATTGGCATTAATGTTTTTCTTAAATGTTTGGTAGAATTCACCAGTGAAGCCATCTGGTCCTGGGATTTTCTGTATTGGGAGGTTTTTGATAAGTGATTTAAACCCTTTATTCATTATTGACTTGTTCAGATTTTTCTAATTCAGTCTTGATAAGTTGTGTGTTTCTGGAAATTTGGCTCTTCTAGATTATATAATCTTTTGGCATGTAATCATTCACAATAGTCTCTTATGATTCTATATATTTGTGGTATCAGTTATGACGTCTCCTCTTCCTTTTCTAATTTTGAGTCCTTTTTTCTTAGTTTAGCTAAAGGTTTGTCAATTTTGTTTTTAAAAAGTCACTTTCATTGATCTTTCCGGTTTTTCTGATCCCTATTTCATTTATTTCCCCTCTGACCTTAATTAGTTCCTTCTGACAACTTTGGACTTAATTTGTTCTTTTTCTAGTTGTTTGAGGTGTTGACTTAGTTTGAGATCTGATTTCTTAATGTATCCATTTATTGCTATAAATTTTCCTCAACTATTTTTGCAGGATCCCATAGGATTTGATCAGTTTTTCCATTTTCATTTGTTTTGAGTCAACTTTCTTTTTTTCCCTTTATTATTATGTTCAGTTGAGTTAACTTTCTGATTTCCCTTTTGATTTCTTTGGCCCATTGGTTGTTCAGAAATTTGTTGTTTAGTTTCAACATATTTGTAGACTTTCTAGCTTTTTCTTACTAATTTCTAGTTTCATACCATTGTGGTCAGAAAAAAAATTATGATTTCATTCTTAAATATTGGTAAGTATTATTTTGTGTCCTACTCTATGTTCTATCCTGGAGAATGTTCCATGTGCACTTGAGGAAACTATATATTCTTCTATTAGATGGAATGTTCTATATAGGTCAAGTCTGTTTGGTCTAAAGTATGGTTCAATTCTAGCATTTCCTTGTTTTTTTTTTCCTGTTTGGGTGATCCATTACTGACGGTGTGGTGTTGAACTCCCCTACTGTTTTTATATAATTGTCTATTTCTCTCTTCAGGTTTGTTAGTATTAATACATTCAGGGGCTCTGATAATGGATGTGTATACATCCGTTGGTATATTCTTGATATATTGACTCCTTTATTAAATAATCTTGGTTTCTTTTTTTTATTTTTTTGGCTTGGAGTCTCTTTTGTCTAAGTATTGCTATCCTTATTTTCTTTTGGTTTCTACTTGCATGAGATATATTCTTCTGTCCCTTCAAAATTTGAGTGTATGTGTGTCTTTAAAGGTGAAATGAGTCTCCTGTAGGCATCATATGATTGTCTTGTTTCTCTATCCGGCCATTCTATACCTTTTGATTGATGAATTCAACCCATTTATACTAAGAATGAATATTGATATGTAAGGACTTACCACTGCCAATTTTATTATTTGCCTCTGGTTGTGTATCTCTCAGGTATTTTTCCTTTTTCTGCCTACCCTTATAAATTGGTACTTCTCCACAGTGATATGCTCTGTCTCCCCCTTTTTTATGCTGATTAATCTACTCCAGACTTTTGCTTTGCAGTTATGATGAAGCTTACTTAAAACTTCTCACAGATAAAACTGTCCATTTTGTGATGGTAACTAATCTCCATTTGCCTATGGAGTCTCTACCCTTTCACCCCTCCTTTTTGTATATCTGATGTCACAGTTTACCACTTTTATGCTTTACGCTTTTATGCTCTTCAATAAATTATAGTCACTATGATCATTTTTAATACTCTTTAACTTTTATACTATAGTTCTGTGGTTAACACACATTCTAGCAGAGTTAGTTTTCTAATTCTATTTTTCAACTTCATCAGACTGTTCTGCACTTTGATATGTTTCCCTGTCTCTGATTATCATCTTTTCAGCCCACCTTGAATTCTTTTCAGCATTTTTTGCAAGTCTGTTAGTGGTGAACTCCCTCAACTTTTCTTAGTTTGAGAAAGGCTTTATTTCTTCCTCCTACCTGAAAGATAACTTATGGATCAGGTATTCTTGGCTAGCAGTTTTTATCTTTTAACACTTTGAGTATGCCATCTATGTGTCATATACTCTCTCCCGGCCTATAGAGTTTCTGCTGAGAAATCTGTTGATGGCCTAATGGGGGATCTTTTGTAAGTGACTTCTTTCCCATGGTTGTCTTTAAGATTCTTTACCATTGATTTTTTTTTTTTTTTTTTTTGACAGTTCCAATATAATATGTCTTGGAAAAGGTATTTTTGCATTGAGGTAATGAAGTCTTCTGTCAGCTTGCTGGATATGTATATTTAAGTCCTTAGGTTTGGGAAGTTCTCAGCTTTTGTTTCTTTAAACTCAGCCTACTTTTGCCATTTTTTTTCTATACACCAATTTTATATGTTCTTTATTACCTTAAGTTTGTAGTTCTTTTTCTTTTTCTTTTTCGTAGAGACAAAGTTAGCAGGCACTCACATGGAGGTGTGGACGGGCAGAGGGAGAGAGAAAATTCTAAGCAGGCTCCACACCCAGTGCGGAGCCCAGTGTGGGACTCTGTTTCACAACCCAAGATGAGGATCTGAGCCGAAATCGAGTCAGATGCTTAACCAACTGCGCCACCTAGGCACCCCTTAAGTTTTTACTTAAATTCCAGTTAACATACAGAGAAATATTCTCAGGTATATAACATAGTGTTTTTTTGTTTTTGTTTTTGTTTTTTAACACTTCCATACAGTACCTGGTGCTCATTACAAGTGCAATCCTTAATCCCCATCACCTATTTAACCCATCCCCCCACCTACCTCCCCTCTTGTAACCATCAGTTCTCTATAGTTAAGAGTCTGTTCCTTGGTTTGCCTTCCTCTCTCTATTCTCTTTTTTCCCCTTTGCTCACTTGTTTTGTTTCTTAAATTCCACATATAAGTGAAGTCATATGGTATTTGTCTTTCTCTGACTGACTTATTTTGCTTAGCATAATACTCTCTAGCTCCATCTATGTCATTGAAAATGGAATAGTAACATTCCATTATGCATATATCTACATACACATACATACATACATACCACATCTTCCTTATACATTCATGAATTCATGGACCGTTGGGCTGCTTCCATAATTTGGCTATTGTTGATAATGCTGCTATAAACATCAGGGGGTACGTATTCCTTTGAGTTAGTACTTTTGTGTTCTTTGGGTAAATACCTAGTAGTATGATTGCTGGATTGTAGGGTAGTTCTATTTTTAACTTTTTGAGGAATCTCCATACGGTTTTCCAGAGTGGTTGTATCAGTTTGCATTCCCACCACAGCAAGAGGGTTCCCCTCTCTCCTCATCCTCGCCAATACCTGTCTCTTCTGTTGTTCATTTTAGCTATTCTGACAGGTATGAGATGATAACTCATAGTTTTGATTTGTATTTCTCTGTGAGTGATGTTGAGCATCTTTTCATGCGTCTGTTAGGCATCTTTTCGGGTCTTTGGCCCATTTTTTTAATTGGATTACTCATTTTTTGGATGTTGCATTTTAGGAGTTCTTTATATATTTTGGTTACTAACTCTTTATCAGATACGTCATTTGCAAATATCTTCTCCCATTCTGAAGGTTGACTTTCAGTTTTGTTTCCTTAACTGTGCAGAAGCTTTTTTAATGAAGTCCCCATAGTTCATTTTTGCTTTTGTTTCCCTTGCCTCAGGAGACCTAGCTAGAAAGAAGTTTCTAAGGCCAATGTCAAAGAAGTTACTGTCTGTGTTCTCTTCTAGGATTTTTATTGTTTCAGGTCTCACATTTAGGTCTTTAATCCATTTTGAATTTATTTTTGTGTATGGTGTAAGATCGTGGCCCAGTTTCATTCATTCTTTTGCATGTTGCTCTTTAGTTTTCCCAACACCATTTGTGGAGGAGACTGTCATTTTTTCCATTGGATATTTTTCCTGCTTTATTAAAGAATAATTGACCATATAGTTGTGGTTCATTTCTGAGTTTTCTATTCTGTTCCACTGATCCATGTGTCTGTTTTTTGTCAGTACCATTCTGTCTTGATGACTGCAGCTTTGTAATAAAACTTGAAGCCTGGAATTGTGATGCCTCCAGCTTTGTTTTTCTTTTTCAGGATTGCTTTGGCTATTCAGGGTCTTATGTGGTTCCATACAAATTTTAGGATTGTTTATCCTAGCTCGGTGAAAAATGCTGGTGGCATTTTGATAGGGATTGTATTAAATGAGTAGATTTCTCTGGGTAGTATAGACAATTTAACAATATCTGTTTTACCAATGCATGAGCATGGAATGTCATTCTGTTTCTTGGTGTCATCTTCAATTTCTTTAATAAGTGTTCTGTAGTTTTCAGAGTACAGGTCTTTCATCTATTTGGCTAGGTTTATTCCTATGTATGTCATTGTTCTGGTGTAACTGCACATGGGATTGATTGCTTAGTTTCTCTTCATTATCAGTGTAGAAATGAAACCAATTTCTGTACATTGATTTTTGTATCCTGCAACTTCACTGAATCTATCAGTTCTAGCAGTGTTTTGGTGGAGTCTTTCAGGTTTTTCTATATAGAGTATCATGTATCAGCAAACAGTGAAAGTTTGACTTCTTCCTTGCCGATTTGGATGCCTTTTATTTCTTTTTATTGTTTGATGGCTGTAGCTAGGAGTTCCAGTACTATGTTAAATAAACGTGGTGAGAATGCACATCCCTGTTTTGTTATTGGCTGTAGAAGAAAACCTGTTTTAGCTTGTTAAGGATAATGTAGCTGTGGATTTTTCATACATTGCCTTTATTATCTTGAGGTATGTTCCCTCTAAACCTACATTGTTTGAGGGTTTTTGTCATGAATGGATATTGTAGAAAAAGCATCTGACAAAGTACATCTTTTGAACCATTTGTTTACTTTTGGGTGCACGTGTTAACTAGCAATCTGGATCCTGTGGTGCAGTATGCCAAGGCACTTTTGTTCTGTTACAGATGTCTAGTTATTAAAAAGAGAGAAAAGACTCATACTGTCATGATGCTGAGGTCACCTACATATTGATTTAGTCATTCATTTGATCAAAACCTGTATAATGAACACGAGCTTTGTACCTGGTCTTCTATGATTTGGGTGCACATTTAAGGGGAAGTAGAGTACTTGTGAAGTTTATTGTCTAGTGGGGGATAAAAATAAAAGCAATTTCTGGTCTTTATTAGCTATTAGGATGCTGAATATAAAATCTTTAAATAAACTTTAGGAAAGTCCTTGCTGAAGTGACAAAAATTTGAGATGTGAAGTACGAGAAAGAAGCAACCACATGAAAAGTATATACGAGATCATTTCAGGTAGTGGAAGAAGCATGTTCTAAAGAGTAAAGTAGGAAAGAAGTTCTGGCAGCAAAACAAAAGAAGCTCTGTGGTTTGAATATAGGGAGTGAGAGGATTCTGTGAAATGAGTTTGAACAAGTAGGCAGAATCTTGTGGGACAAAGCAAGGAGTATGGATCTAATTTAAGTATAATCATATGTGAAAATAAAGGGAGGTAATATCCAATTTAGGTTTAAACTATTTTGACATACAGTAGGTCAGTTTCAGGCATACAGCGTAATGATTCAGTATTTGTATATATGGTAAAATTGGAGCAGTAAGTCTAATTAACATATATTAGCATATATAGTTATAATTCTTGTGATAAGTTTTAAGACTTAGAACTTTCAAATATACAATAGATTATTAACTGTTTTGTATATTACATCCCCATGACTTATTTATACCTGGACGTTTGTACCTTTTTACCCATTTTGCCTATTCCCTATCCCCTACCTATGAAAACCATCGGTCTGTTTCTTATATGTATGAATTAAGTTTTGCTTTTGGGGTGTGTGTGTGTGTGTGAGTGGTAGTTTCCCCCACACACATATAAGTGAGCTCATAAAGTATTTGTCCTTCTCTCTGACTTACTTCACTTAGTAATGCCCTTAAGGTCCATCTGTGTTGTCACAAATGGCAAGTTTTTTGGTTTTTTTGTTTTTGTGCTAGATGATGATGTTCTGTTGTTCATTTCTATCCTGTTTACTCATCCATCAGTGGACACTTAGGTTGCTTTGCTATTGGAAATAATGCTGAAGGGAACATGGGGGTGCACATATCTTTTGAAGTTAGTGTTGTGGTTTTTTTTTTTCCCCCGGGTAAATACCAGAAGTGGAATTGAATTGCTGGATCATATGATAGTTCTATTTTTAATTTCCTGAGGACCAATTATACTGTTTTCAATAATGGCTGAACCAATTTACATTCTCAATAGTGCACAAGTGTTCTTTCTCCACATCCTTGCCAATATTTGTTATTTCTTGTCTTTTTGATAATAGCCATTCTCAGAGACATGAGGTGGTATCTTCTTATGGCTGTGATTTGCATCTTCTAGATGATGAGTGATGTTGAGCATCTTTTCATGTATCTGTTGGCCATCTGTCTGGGGGAAAAAAAATCTATTCAGATCCTCTGCCCACTTTCTAATCATGGGGTTTTGATGTTTTCTTTTCGTGTGTGTGTGTGTGTGTGTGTGTGTGTGTGTGTGTGTGTGTGTTAGAGATTGGTTGTTTTGCTACTGAGTTGTATGAATTCTCTATTTTGGTTATTAACCTCCTATCCTATATATGATTTGCAAATATTTTCTCCCATTCTATAGGTTCTTTCCATTTTGCTGATCATCTCCTTTGCTTTGCAGAAGTCTTTTCAGTTTGATGTAGTCCCAGTAGTTTATTTTTGCTTCTATTGCTTTTGCTTCTTGTGTCAAATCCAAAAAATCATTGCCAAGACTTATGTATAGAAGCTTATCACCTATGTTTTCTTTTAGGAGTTTTATGGTTCCAGGTCTTACACATTTAAGTCTTTATTCCATTTTGAGTTAATTTTTGTGTAGGTGTAAGATAGTGGTCCAGTTTCATTCTTTCCATGTTGCTGTCCAGTTTTCTCAACAGTACTTATTAGAGACTGTTCTTTCCCCATTTTATATTCTTGGCTCATTTGTCATAAATTGACATAATTGACCACATAGGTGTGGGTTTATTTCTGCGCCACCTATTCTGTTACATTGATAGATGAGTCTGTTTCTAATACCAAGATCATACAGTTGTGATTAGCTTTGTAGTATAGTTTGACATCAAGCATAATATCTCTGGCTTTGCTTTTTCTCAGGATTGCTTTGGCTATTTGTGGGTGTTTGTGGTTCCATGGAAATTTTAGAATTTTGTTCTATTGCTTTGAAAAATGCCACTGAAATTTTGGTAAGGATTACAATGAATATGTAGATTATTTTGATTAGTATAGACATGGTAATATCCATTCTGGTCTGTCAGCCAGAATTTCTTTCCATTTATTCTTTTATCAGTGTTTTATAATTTTAAGTTTATAGGTCTTTCACCTCCTTGGTTAAATTTATTCCTAGGTTTTTATTCTTTTGATGTAATTATAGATGGGATTGTTTTCTTAATTTCTCTTGTAGTTCATTATTATTGTGTGTGTATATATATATAGGAATGCAACTGATCATAGATCTGTATATTGCATTTCTGTATCCTGCAAGTTAACCTAATATATTAGTTCTTACAATTTTTTTGTGTGGAGTCTTTAGAGTTTTCTATGCATAAAATCATGCATCTGCAAATAGTGACAGTTTTTTTTTTTCCTTTCCAATTTGGATGCCTTTTATTTCTTGCTTATTATCTCTGGCTAGGACTTCTAAAACTATGTTGAATAAAAGTAATGAGTGGGCATCCTGTCTTGTTACCGAACTTTGAACAATTTCCAGCTTTTTATCATTAGGTATGATGGTAGCAGTAGGCTTGTCATATATGGCCTATATTATGTTAAGGTATATTCTCTCTATACATACTTTGTTGAGAGTTTTTATCATAAATGGATGTTGTATTCTGTCAAATGCTTTTTCTGCATTTATTGAGATGATCATATCCTTTTTATCTTTGGTTTTGTTAATGTGGTACATCACGTTGATTGTGTGGATGTTAAACCATCCTGTCATTCCTGGAATATGTCTGACTTAATCATGGTGTATGATCCTTTTACTGCATTGTTGAATTCAGCTTGCTAATATTTTTAGGATTTTTTGCATCTATGATCTTAAGGTACATATATATATTTAATTTGTTTGTTTTCTTAAAGGGTTGCCCTTATCTGGTTTGGGTATCAGGGTAATGCTGGCCTTGTAAAATGAGTTTGGAAGTTTTCCCTCCTTTTCTGTCTTTTTGAAAGACTTAAAGAAGCTTCGTATTCTTTTTTGTATGTTTGTTATAATTAACCAGTGAAAGCATCTGGTCCTGAACTTTTGTTTGCTGGGAGGTTTTTGATAACTGATTCAATTTCCTTACCAGTAATTGATCTGTTCAGACTTTCTATTTCTTTATGATGCAGTGTTGGTAGTTTGTGTGTTTCTAGAAATTTATTCATTTCTTGTATATTGTCCAATTTATTGGCATATAATTGTTCATAGTAGTCTTTTAAGATCCTTTGTATTTCTGTGATACCAGTTACGTTTCCCTTCCATTTCTTACTTTGAGTCCTTTTTCTTGGTGAGTCTAGCTAAAGGTATGTTAATTTTGTTTATCTTTCCAAAGAACTGGCTCTGGGTTTCATTGATCTCTTCTGTTTTCTTTTGAGTCTATTTCATCTATTTCTGCTCTGGCCTTTGTTATATTCTTCCCTTTAACTTTGGACTTCACTTGTTCTTTTCTAATTTTGGGGGTGTAAAATTAGGTTATTAGGTTTTTCTTGTTCCTTGAAGCAGGTATTGACCACTATGAACTTTCCTCTCAGAACTGCTTGAGCTGCATCTCTTAAGTTTTGGTGTGGGTATTTCCATTTTCATTGAACCAGAGTATTTTCTGATTTCTCTTTATTCCTTCTTTGACCTACTAGTTTTTCAGTAGCATGTCATCTAATTTTCATGTATTTGTCAATTTTCCAGTTTTCTTCTTTTAACTTGTAGTTTTATACTGTTGTGTTTAGAAAAATGCTTGATGTGATTTCAATGTTTTTAATTTTAGGCCACAAAACAAGTTTTACTAACACATGATTTATCCTGGAGAATATTCTAATGTGCACTTGAGAAAAATGTGTATTCTGTTGATTTTTGGATAGAATGTTCTGTATATGTCTGTAAAGTCCATCTTGTCTAACAAGTCTAACGCCAATATTTCCTTACTAATTTTCTGTCTGGATTCCCTATCCATTGATGTAAGTGTAACATTAAAATTTTTAATTAGTATATTCACCCATTATTTCTAAGTTTTTCTTGATACATCTATATGCTACTTCGTTGTACATGTTATATCCTCGTGCTGTATTGACCCTTTTATCATTATATGAACTTCTTTTCCCTTAAAATCACCTTCTCTTAAAAAATCATTTAAAAAATCCATACTGTGTATAGCTTGACTTCAAAGGGGCAAGGATGCATTGGAGATGATTGCAGTAGTCATGGTATAAGGTATGATTTTAGGTTAAACCAGGATGATAACAATAAAGAAACAGAAAAAGTAGTTCTAAACTAAAAATTTTTGGTAAAATTGGCAAATTTATTGTAAATGCCAGTCATCTTTTTTTATCTATTGATCTGTAATTTTTTACATCTTTTTAATTTAGAAAGTTATTTCAAGTTAAGAGTGTATCCTTGAGAAAGAGATGTAACTGAATTTGCAGAGCAACAGCAAAACCTATTAGAGAATCTAAGATTTTTACCAAATGAAAATAGCGCTTTGATCAAGACTTAACAATAGCCTTTATATTTGTGTTAAGATAATTCTATAGTACGTCTTTCAAGAGATTTTTAAAAAGAGTAAGTGGCAATACTTGATTTTGTCACCCCTAGGAATGAGACACACCCCCATCTATCAAGGCAGAGTGGTGAGGGTGAACTTAACAGCACCAATAAAAACATAGGTTTGGTTTTGTTTTGTTGTAATATGAGTTCACTCATTATGAAAAATTCTTACTTTATGTATAAACAGGCACAGAGCAGTGACCTGAATCTGGCTGTCTTAATAAGAACAGTGAAGACTTTGGCCTTTTAAGCTCTTACATGGATTTCTCTTCCATCTGCATCTCTAAGACGAGCAGAATTCCCCAGGATTATGTCATAAATTTCTTCATGAGGGTAATTATTCCTCATGCTAAGGTGTCCTTTGTGGACCCTGGTGGTAGAAACAGCTATGGGCAATGCAATCTAGTAAGTTCTCAATTTTCTATTCTCATAGATCCCATGGATGATTCAGACCACAGATAATCTCAGACAAGTCTGTTGACTTCGGGAACAGCACTATGGGGGACTAATATTAAAATTGCATTTTATTTTTTAAAATTAAGGCATTCCTGTTTATGTCCTGTCCGCAATTGTTGGTTCCTGTTGAGTCCCACTATGGTTTAATGCCAAAGTATGTATTTCCCAAGTGTGGGACAACAGGCCAGAGGTTGACTGGAATTACCTAGTTCTTGCAACAAAATAGCATGTGCCAAAATTAATATAGTTGAGGTGAGTTATTTCCAACTCTGTTTCTTAGTCTAAGAACAGGATGTAAAAGCGTACAGAGCTTTCTTTTCTCTGTTGCTCTACCTTCACCCTTCCCTTCAGTTGGTTCTCTGAGAGGAGTTAGAGAAAAACTGGATATGAACAATCAGTCTACTTCATTACTTCGTATATCCCTTACTAGTCTTTGTTTTTCTTTATAGTCCACTTAATCACCAACCACAATATTGTCTATTCACTTAAAAATTGCTTATTATCTCTTTCCTACCAGTAGATAATAGAGTTCCCAGAGAAATAGCTGCTTTTTTTTTTTTTTTAAGTAAATACACAGCACCAAGAATAGTGCCCAAAATTTAGTAGGTTTTCCACATTTTTGAGTATAGGACTGAATCCTCAAGCCTTCATAATGCTTAGTAATTTTCTCTTAAGTATTTCTCAATCTTTTCCTTTTATCCTAAAATCTAATAATCCTGGTAGTACATGTTCAAGTATTTTGCCTTGACCTATCCACCTGACATCTATCACACCAGGAGCCATCAGCCATCATACTAAAAAGCAAGTGTGACCATGCAAGTTCTCTGCCTGCACTCTTTCCTGGTCTCCTCTTCACAGCTCCTAAAAAGGAATGACAGCTCCTAAAGAGGACATGACAGAACATCCATGATTAGTATACCTGGCATGCTTTTTCTCCTCATTTCAGGAGATTCTTTGCTCTTTGGATTAAGACCAAGTGCTGCCTACTCCAGGAAGTATTTCCCCTATTTCCACTCCCAGGGGAGGTGAGGGGATCATTCTGAGGATTCCCATGATTCCTTGTAATTCTTTTTATGACTGTATTTACCTTTTTTTTTTTTTTTTTCCTCCATGTAGATTTATTTTTTTCACACAATAAAATTAGAGCTCATTGGGATTCAGGACTGAATCATGTTCATTTCTTCATCCCTAATGTGTAAGTGTCTGGCTCATCAAGGCTATCAGTATAGGTTCACTGAATGAATGGAAAGACTAGTGTAGACATGACATGAGTTAACACAATGAGCCTTTATAGAAGTTCTAAAGTGTGTATGTGCATTTGTGTTTTAATCTTTAGGTAAAAGAGCTATGTATAATGAACATAGATCCATAGAGCAGTCAGCTGGGCTATACATGGTCAAAGACTACAAGAATACCAGGTTCTACTGCTCTACTTTGCCCTTGATCTACAGTTGGGGATTAGAGGAAATGAAGTTCTATTGCTATAGATGGACAAGCTATGTTTTTCAAAGAATGGAAGAATGTAGAAAAAGATTTCCAAGTGATTCAGTGATAGCTATGTACAATTTTAATTCATCAAAGTGAAAAATGAAAATGTAATCTGTTTTATAGCTGATTCCAGATGGATTATTTTTAATAGGCCATTAATTATCTTTATTAATATTTCATCCAGAGATAACAGCATTTTCAGCTTAACTATTACAGCAATTTTATTAACTTGCTCCTATATATAAAGAGATATGGATAGCAGACAAAGCAAAATAAAAAAAACACTGATTTAAAGAACAATGTTTCACATATTTGCAGTTACTGGAAAAAATATTAATTCAATCTTAATACATTTAGAAAGTTTATATTTTATGTGTAAGTACTGAATTTAAAATACTAAAAAATTGTTACAACTACATATAGACAAGTTTATGTTGCCTGAGCTGATATAGCATGTTCAGGGACTGAAAGTTAAGATTTTTATTAACTGAGGTGGTTTATCCAGCATTTTACAAAAGTATCTTGGTAAAGGTTTGTTTATAGCAAAGATGAGACAAACTTGTTAAACTATTGTGAGCTATCCTCAAGTCTACCACACAGGATGGATGAAATAGTTAAGCCCCACCCTCAGTTACAGAAAGACCCATTTTAGCCATCCTCCTATTTTGCCAAATGACCTGTTGCCTTTGTCCTCTACATCTTTGTTTCTTGTGACATTGAAAAGCTCTTCAAATCACCACTCAGGGAAGAATTAATAGCGCCTGTTTTCGGAAAAGAAAAATTTGACAAGATGAATGTTTCTGTGGTTTTCATGTTGAAATTGTACTTTTTTTTGTTTTAATAGTGTTGCTTTAAAAACAAATGAATACAATATTGCTGCTTTAAAGACATTTCTCACTTCTACCCATGAGTTTCCATCCCAGTTGCTCTCCCTTTTTGTTGTTCAAACTTCTTTCACCTAGGTTGACTGTAGTGGTTGCCCATCCACTGTCCTCGCTGAATCCTTCCTCCCACCACCTTTTTTTCTTCCCATTTCAGAGGCATCTGTCCAAAAGACAAATGGAATTACCACTTTCCTAGGTTGACATGACTTTAAAACCTGTGGCCCGGATGCCTTAGCATGACCAACAAGGCCTTTCATGGTTTTACCTTTTTTAGTCTCTGAAGCCTTACCTCTCATCCTTCCCATGTTTCAATTCCAGACTTCTCAGGTTCTTGCACATCTCAGCACCTAGGACGCACTGCCCGAGGGCCTTTGCCTTTTGCACCTCTACATTTTATTTCTGCTATGACTTTAATTTTTCCACTTTACAACCTACTTCTCTGGTTAACTGCTAATAACCTTTCCAGACGTGCATCAGAAACATCACCTCCTCTAGAAGACCCACAAGCTGACTCACCAGTCTACCCTCCCTCAACCCCTAGAGCCCATTAAGAGTTCAGAATATCTGTTATCTCTTGGAGACTTCTCACATTTCAGCTACTTTGTTGCTAGCTGATCCTGCCAGAGGGTGACCTGTGCTTCTTGAGGGAGGGACTGTCTACTCATCACTCTTTCCTCACCAACATCTGGCAAAGAGTCAGCACATCCTGTATACTCGATAATTAACAAAACATGATGTAAATCCATGCTTATGTGGAAAGAATTTTAATGTACGTATGTTCCTTATGAGTGCCACAACAAAACTGCAAACTTGGTGACTTAAAATAAAACCTTTATTCTCTCACAGTTCTAGAAATCAGAAGTCCAAAATCCGTTTCACTGGGTCAAAATTAAGGTCTCATCAGGGCCATGCTCCCTTCAAAGGCTCTAGGAGAGAATGTGTTTCCTTGCTGTTTCCAGTTTCTGAAGCTGCATTCCTTGGCTAATAGCCTCTTCCTGGGTCTCCAAAGCCAGTGGCATAGCCCTTTGCTTCACTGTCTCCTTGCTTCCTTATTCTGTGTCCAATCTCCTTCTATATCCCTCTTAAAGGACACTTAGGATTATCTAGCCTGTGCTGATAATCCAGGAGAATCTTCCCATCGCAATATTGGTAACTTAGTCACAACTGCAAAGTCTCTTTTGACATATAAGGTAACATTCACAGGTTCTAGAGATTAAAACTAGGATATCCTCGGGGGCCATTATTCAGCCTACCACTGTATGTTAAGGCTGTTAAATTTTTGAAACTAAGCTTTTTAAAAGATGTGCAAATTAAAAATAATTGGAAACGTCTCAAGGGTTAGAAACATTCACCTAGGGTTATGTTCTTTCTTTCTTCCTGTGTATAGGGTCTAGTGTCCACACAGGGGATTTATATGAATGATACCACAATCTGGAAAATTACTTGGCAAAACAATGCTGAAGTGTTGTAAGAAAAAAAATGGGGCTTTTGGTTATTTTTTTTTAAATTTTTTTAATTGTTATGTTAATCCCCATACATTACATCATTAGTTTTAGATATAGTGTTCCATGATTCATTGTTTGTGCATAACACCCAGTGCTCCATGCAGAACGTGCCCTCCTCAATACCCATCACCAGGCTAACCCATCCTCCCAACCCCCTCCCCTCTAGAACCCTCAGTTTGTTTTTCAGAGTCCATCGTCTCTCATGGTTCTTCTCCCCCTCCAATTTCCCCCCCCCCTTCATTCCTCCCCTCCTGCTACATTCTTCTTCTTCTTTTTTTCTTTGCTTTTGGTTATTTTCTTGAACAATGTATAGAACTTGTATTTCCATTTACTTTTTTGTTTTGGGTTTTTTTTGGTTTCAGAGTATAAGGGATCCACTTCTATCCAGGTACCATATTGTTTATTTCTTATTTTCTAATTTTGACCTATTTATCAATTAATAGAGACCAAGTCTTAGTGATAACTTCTCATTTGGAGAGAAGAGTCTACTACTAAAAATGTTTGAGGAACTCCTAGTCCAGGAATTCAACTAATGAACCACTGTTCCCAATGCAGCCCTTCATTTGTTTATTCATTTATTCTTTTAACAAACGTCAATGAAACATTTAGGTTATATCAGGCTTTTTTCTATATAACAGTATATAAAGATGAGTGAGTAATACTCAGAGATACTCTAATGCAGGACTGTTAGGAGGACTTCCAAATTTGGTGTTATCCCCCTTCTCTGAGTCAACGTACTTGGTTTTTCAATTACAAGGAAACAAAAATTTCAGGACATCAACCAGTCTATCGGGAGTGGGGAAGAGACCTCTCTGGTGTCTCTTCTTAAAAGGGCACTAATCTCATTGTGAGGATCCCACCCTCATGACCTCCTCTAAGCCTAATTACCTCACACATACCATCATCTTGGGGCTTAGGGCTTCAATATCTGAATTTTAGGGGAACAGAATTCTTATGATAGACTGCTAATGGATTTGCAGTTTTCTTGGGGGGGGTGACAATAGTATTCTAAAATTGATTGTGGTGTAGTAGTTGTACAAGTCTGAATATCCTAAAAAATTGTGCACTTTATTTGAATTATATCTCAAACTTAAAAAGTTAAAAATAAACTTTAAAAGTTAATGAGGAATTTATAATTGAAAAGAATGGTTTAATGTAAAATATATACATGTTTATGTTCATACACACATGTATATATAAATGTATACCTACATATATTCACACACATATCTAAAATATTGGCATTAGGATTCTGACTCATCTTGAGGATTTTCCTGAGAATCTCTTTCGATGAGAATAGACTTGGAGGGGCTCCTGGGTGGCTCAGTGGGTTAAGCATCCAACTCTTGATTTCTACTCAGGTCATGAACTCTGGGTTGTGAAATCAAGCCCAGAGTCAGGCTTCATGCTCAGCAGGGAGTCTGCTTTAGATTCTCTCTCTCTCTCTCTCTTCCTTCTGCCTCCCCCCCCAATAAATAAATCTTTAAAAAAAAAAGTATACTTGTAAATAAGTAAACCTAATTAAATACAGAATGTGCCAGAAGAGAAATATGAGGAGTGCTTGAGGAAGTCCATGATAAACTAATTCTGGGATGATTTTTGTAACAGTGTCTCAGAGAAGAGAGATTGGAACTGGGTCTTAAAGGAGGAAAGTGGGCGTTGTGGTTTGGTAAAGGTGACTAGTTCGGTATAGGTAGGTGTTAGAAAATGAGGTTGGAAATACAAGTTAGAATTAACTTGTGTAGGAACTCAAATAGTAGAAAGACTGTTATTCAGGGTACTATTTGTAATGTTTGAATTTTTTTTAAGGGCTACACTGTTGGAACTTTTTTTCAGGGATACATATCCAATAAAGTTCCATTGTTAACTAAAATTATTTTTATGATAAAACTTAAATATTATCAACATAAAACAGAACCTCCTTATGTTCATGGGACAGAAGCTATATAAAGCTGAAAGAGATGTAAAATATTAAATGTTAAAACTTGAAATCTGTTCTCTAAGAAATACCCACAGAGTTTAAGGGTCTTAGTCACACCTGTATAACAGCTTTAGGACAGTAGTTCTTAACCATTTCACTCCAGCGGCTTATATACCTCATAATGTTTGCTAGGACACACTCATCAGTAGTAGATGTTCCCAACAGTTGCCCTCTATGTGAAATTGCTTGAGGATAAATGAAACCAGGAGACCTCGTTCTGACTCTACCTTTAACTCTCCCACTGATTCTGCAAATCTCAAACTGTTAAGCATTGTTGCTTTAGAAATAGGGTTGTTAACCAAGGCTCTGATAGGATTCCAATTTTATTTTGAAAGATCATTTTGGCTTCAGGTTTGAGGTTGTGGATTAGATAAAAGAAAAATTAAAGGTAGAGAAACTAGTTGGAAGAGAGTTGTAGTAGCCCCTGTGAGAATGAAAAAAGGCAGAGGCCATGGGGGAGCACAGGGAAGAAGGTGTCTGAGAGTCAGAGGGAACAGTAGTAGTGAGAGGAGGAGAAATGGCAGAATCAGCTATACTTTTGAAAACCTGGGTCAGGGATGGATGCGGACACTGGCAAGAATATGAGTACAATACAAACTTGAGAGTGGAAAGTAGAGCACTCAGTTTCAGACAGTTTGTGGGCTGGTCAGAATAATTAAACATGTTAAAATAATTGAAGATATTTGAAGTCAGGAGAAAGATCACTAATTATACATCTGAGATATAAATATTGGCAGAGCATTGAGGTGGCAAGGTAGGTGATAAGGGCGATGTTGAGAATAGGAAGAGATTATCTTGGCCAGAACACTAAGCCATCTTTCTTACATGGGTTGATGAGAGAAGAGTCATCCACCTTCTGCTTAAACCTCCTCACTGACTAGAAACTATTCTACAACAGTCAGCTGAACAGCTGTAAAATTGGAAAGATCTTTTTAAAATCTAAATGGAGCTCCCTCTACTCAATGGTTCCAAATTAACTTTATTCAATTAAAAAATCTAAAATATTGTCTACATAAGAATATAAAGGTATTTCAAAAATATGTGTATACACACACACACACACACACACACACACACACACACTATATAGTGTGTGTGTGCCCCCTACATTTTTAAGTTTATAAGCATTTTATTTTCCAGGCTAAACATAGAGTGTTTTATACTCTAGCTCATATGCAATATCTGGCTCTTGATTATTGTGCTCATTTTTCTCCAATGTGTTTCCATTTGGCAGTAAGTTCTTAAATGATGGTTAAAGGAACATGGTGTGCCAATGTCACTTTCAACCACACATTTCATGTACCATCTGCTGCAACCATACTGGACTTCCTCCCACTGCTCCCCACATACCGTCTGCCCTTGAATGACTCCTTCCTTTGCCTATTATGTTCCTTCCTCAGTCTTCTTTTTAAGGTGTTTCTCTTTATGGTGAACTTCCATTCATCTTTTGAACCCTCACTCAAGTCCATTTCTTCAAAGAGCATTTTCCCCAATTTGACAGACCAGTTCTGTATTCTCACAGAAATATAGTCATACTTCCATGTAAAACATGACTTGTATTAGATTTTATCTCTTTACATGTTTTTCTCCCTTTCCAACTTATTAGTGTCCAATTCTTAGGTCATTAATTCATTAATGCAGGACCTATTTATCGAACACCTAGTATGCATCAAGCACTACACTACACCTTGGTTATGTAGTGTTAGATAAAACTTACGTGATCCTTGCTCTCAAGGGCCTTGTAGTCTAGTTATTGACATATATTAAAATATATGCCCAGGAAATATAATTTCAAATCATCCTAAGCGCTAGGACAAAATTGATCAGGGAACAGAGTAAGGGGGGACATCATTTAAAATGGGTAATCAGACAAGGCCACTCTAAGAAAGAAAATATGATCTAAAAAGTGAAGGATGAGTAGATGTTTAATAGGCAAAGAACAGGCTTTCAGCCAAAACAGATGCTCAGCATTTCTTGAATAAACAGGAGTACAATACCCTCATTATTATGTTGTATTTACCCATTTTCTCTGGGTCATTTAAATACTATTTTGTGCATGTTTTGTTAATCATCTTAAATACTTCCCAATATATGAAGTTTACATTAAAATAAATGAAATGCATAATTTGTGTAGTGACTACTGATGAATTTTCAGTTTGTAGCCAAATCAGAAAGTCTTGTTTTTTAGGAACCACTATAAAGTTTTGTATCCCCCCATTCTGAGTACGTATGTTCAGTTGCCTTTTGGGTACCATAATGCAGAACTGTGCTTTTTCCTATCTTCTTTCTCCTATTCTTAGTTGTAGCTCATTATTCCAGCTTGTTAAGCACTCTGAATCTTGATACTGACATCCAACATATTAGCTATAACTCTCAGCTTTATATCATCCCCAGATTTGATAAGCATGCCATCTGTGTCTTTATCGAAGTTGTTAATCAAAATGTTGTGCAAAAAGGACCATTCAGCCCCCTTAGCATTCAGCCTGGAAAATAAAATGTTTATAAATTTGTAAATGTGGGAGACATTATATTGAATTATATATACTATACTGAATATATATATATATTTCCAGATTTGTTGGAATACTCTTACGTAGACAATATTTTAGATTTTTTAATTGAATAAAGTTAATTTGGAACCATTGAGTAGAGGGAGCTCCATTTAGATTTTAAAAAGATCTTTCCAATTTTACAGCTGTTCAGCTGACTGTTGTAGAATAGTTTCTAGTCAGTGAGGAGGTTTAAGCAGAAGGTGGATGACTCTTCTCTCATCAACCCATGTAAGAAAGATGGCTTAGTGTTCTGGCCAAGATAATCTCTTCCTATTCTCAACATCGCCCTTATCACCTACCTTGCCACCTCAATGCTCTGCCCAATATTTATATCTCAGATGTATAATTAGTGATCTTTCTCCTGACTTCAAATATCTTCAATTATTTTAACATCTTTAATTGTTCTGCTCAGCCCACAAACTATCTGAAACTGAGTTCCCCACTTTCCACTCTCAAGTTTGTATCATACTCTTACCAGTGTCCCCATCTATCCCTGACCCAGTTTTCAAAAGTATTCCTATTTCTTCCCACATCCCTTATCCTCACATCTAAGACTGTTAAGTCCTAGGAGCTACATTCCAGATTTATCATCAGCTATATTCCTTCCCACTGATATCATCAGTGAAAGTAGCAATCAATAAGTTTTAACAGTTTCTCCTGAATATTGGAGCCATGCCTAGGAAAGGTGAAGAGTAAGATATTAGCTTTTCAAGTATATGTGCTATATGTTAGGCATTCTGCCTGGGGGCATTGCCTACGTTATTTCATAACCTCCGTTTACATGGAGTATAATCTCAGGGCCCACACAGCCCAGTCTTGATAACTGTATCACACTGGAGGAAATTCAAGTATTTTAAATCTTTTCAGATTCTCCATGTGATACAAAGAAGTGGAACCATGGATCATCATGCACAGAAATTTTAAATATACTGTTTTTCCCATTGCTGCCCCATCCAGTGTCCACTGCAGGGCTTTGGGCAGGAGAAAAATAACAGGTATCTTGAAGGTCATTATAATTTTTTGTGTCCTTGTATTTTATGTCTCAAGTTGAACTAAAGTGCTTTATCGTGTGTATCTTAAGGAAATTTTCTCTTTCAAGTACCCACTCAAACTGATATATTATCAGACTATTTTTAATTTCAAAGAATGAGGACAGACTTAGGTAACCCCAGGCATTGGGGCCAATTGTTAGATACATGGGGAGTGAAGGAGGCAAAGAGAACCTCCTCTGCCTCAGGAGGAAACACACATGACTCTAGCCTCTGCTTACTGCTTCCTGCCATGTGTGTCTGTGTCTTTTGGTCTCTTGAGTCTTGTTTAACAGCCTAGACTTGCTCCCCTATCTTTTCTACGGTCTCTGTGTGTAATATTTAAAATACTTGGAGAGAGGATCTGATGGAGTTGCTGCATGCTCTCATCCTCAGTCCACGCGCATATTTCTTTGATTCTTAATTCATTTTCATAATTTCCCCTTTCACTATCCCCAATCCTATTAGCTTCCTTCATATTTAATTTGTAACATTCTAATCCACTCTGCATGTGTTTATTCTAAAGTATATGTATTTCTGAAGTATAAATACATATAATTATTTAGCTTGTGTTTTCATTTATATTTATAATATACATCCATCTCATTTTCACCTTTATTGGAATATAATTGATAAATATAAGTTGTGTGTATTTAAGTTATATAATTTGGTGTTTTGGTATATGTATACAATGGTAAATGATCACCACAATCAAGCTGGTTAACACATTTATCACGTCACATAGTTACTATTTTTTTATGTGTGGTGAGAACAATTAGAATCTACCCTCTTAGCAAAATTCAAGTATATAAAACAGTATTACTCACTGTGGTCACCAAAATGTACATTAGATTTCAATAACTTATTCATCTTGTACAACTGGGACTTTGTACCCTTTGACCTGCGTCTTTCCACTTCATCCCCCAACTTCTGGTAACTGCCACTCTACTGTGCTTCTGAGTTCAACTATTTGAGATCCTATATATAAGTGAAATCATATAGTATTGTCTTTCTGTGCCTGGCTTATTTCACTTAGCATAACAGCCTCCAAGTTCATTTATGTTGTTGCAAATGGCAGGATTTCCTTCCTTCTTAAGACTGAGTCCTATTCCATTATATATAAATGGCATATTTTCTTTATGAATCAACATAGAGGTTGTTTCCACATCTGAGCTACGGTGAATAGTGCTGCAATGAACATGGGAGAGTAGATATCTCTCCAAGATATTGATTTAATTTCCTTTGCATATATACTCAGTAGTGGGATTGCTGGATCATAGGGTAGTTGTATTCCAATTTTTTTTTCCTGATAAATAATGATGGCTAATACTTAACATTTACAGTAGGATATATCTGTCTTTAAATGCTCTGTTAGCTCATTTTATTTTTACATCAACATTGTCATTACTTATTACTATGTTAGATAAGGGAATTAAGAAATAGAGAGGTTGTATAAGATTGCCCAACTAGTGGGGTGCCTGGGTGGCTCAGTCGGTTAAGTGTCTGCCTTCGGCTCAGGTCATGATCCCAGAGTCCTGGGATCAAGCCCCACATCAGGCTCCCTGCTCAGTGGGGAGCCTGCTTCTCCCTCTACCCCTCCCCCTGCTTGTGTACATGTACTCTCTCTCTATCAAATAAATAAAATCTTAAAAAAAAAAAAAAAAAAGATTGCCCAGCTAGTAATGTGAGAGCTTGTTTTTTTATCCATGCCCCTTGATTCCAGAGTGTATCTCTTAATATATAAACTGCCTCCATTCTTTTATAATTTGTTTATTCCTTTGGGGACACTGCATAATATTCCATATTTTACTCATATATAGCATTTTATATTTCTTTTCCAATAATAGTAATTATCCAGGCTTCATTTCCAGTTTGGGCCAAATAACTAAGGATGTTTTAAATAGTCCTGTCACGGTACTTTGTGCTGCAAAATGAGTATTAGGTAGCTAGTAAGATAGTATAAGTACAATTTACCCCCCCCCCAAAAAAATAAAGAATATTGACCAAGAAATGAAAAATATACCAAAAATCAGTAGTTGGTAGCCTTTGAATGGTGAGAATATTTTCTTCCTCAAACTCTTTCCTCTTTTGCTTTCCATTTTCCATATCTCTACATTTAGAATGATACTATTGACAACCCTCAGCTTTTGAGTCTCATATGCAGAATCAAAGCCAGAAAGTAATTTTTACCTCTATGGTCTGTATATTGTGTCCCTGATTTTTGCATAAATCCCAGTATGGATTGGTTTCACCTAATCATTTCCAACAAATATAAAACAAGAATTCACACCTTAAAATACCTTGGTTGGTATTACTTCAGTTCTCTCAATTATCCACAGTTCCTTGACATTATTAGTATAACTAGAAGATTGTTGACTATTTTAACTTTATTAGAGGAAAACAAAAATGTCACTTCCCTCCACAACTTTTTTCCTTTAGCTGGTATATTATTAAAAAAAATCATAAGATGGCTGTTTGTCTTTAGGAGATAAGAAAAGCCTAAATCTCTAGATTAGGTGATACACAATGCATTAGGAAACAAATTTATTGGTAAGTGAAACAAATTCACCATTACCAGCTTACAGTATAAATCAAGGCAGAGAGTCATATTTAATTTTACACCTTGGCGATATTTCAAAGTTTTTTTTTTACAGTAACTTGCAAGAACTTAATGTACTGTGAATTCATTCCAGTACATTGATTTCTGCATTAGCTCAGTGAAACATGCAGTTCTTTGGCAAAAGCAAACTTTTGAAGGTAAATTTTCTTCATCATGTACTCCATAATTTAGAATTTATAATAACAACATGTTTTGTTGTTCATGAATACAAATCATTGGATGACCCAAAATTCCAACAAATAAAAAACAGTTTCATCTCTTAAGTTTGTTCCATGCACACCTTATTACGAGCTTTGTTCTGTGCCACAGAGACTAGAGAAGGTTGGCTCTGAATGGAGAACACCTTTCTCCATCTCATTTTAGGTATTCATGCTGTTCTAGGTATTTTTGATGTCTCTTGCTGACACCTTTAAGTATAACGTTTAAGTGCTGGTGTGAGTAATACACGAGGTACTGATGGTAGTGGAACTCAAATCCCCTAATGAAGCTTACACTCTAGGAACTCTTTCTTGCATGGGTCTCTTCCAAGGTAGGGGTTTCTAGCTAGATTCCTCATAGATGCCTTCATGTAATGAGTAGGGTGAGCCCTGATTCATGGGCTTCTTCATTTTCTACTTTTCCCTACAATGCAAGCAGCCCCCCTTCACTTGTTTTCATATTGGAATTGTGAGTTAAGTTTTGCCTTAGTTGAGGGGAAAGCCTTAGTTTAGAAATTTAGACTATCACCCCAAGGGACTGTAGAGAAATGGTAAGGCATATTTCATCTGAGGAGGCCCTGCTACTCGGTTTCAGCTAATTAATCCCATGCTGAAATGAGGACCCAGGTATTCCTGGATCCTCCATATTTTCAAGAGAAGCTGGAAATCTTTACTTTTCATATGAAATCCCCCAATATTGACCTCTCGGTCTCAAACTAGATACATAAATAAGAAAATAGACAAATGCAATATGCTGGTCTAATAATATGGCTGGATTTTAGAGCTTCCTTTAGGGACCTATAAGATGAAGCAAAAAGGCACTTCTAAGCTCATCTATTTCTGAATCCCATGGGATACTTAGGAGCATCTATCTCATAAACTAGCCATTGCTGATGGTTGGAATTTGTTACATTAAACCTGTCTTAACAGTTGGGAAATGAAGCTGCTATTTCAAGAACTGGTTCATTGGTCATTTTGAAGATAATCATTTCCATTTATTTTTTAAATTTTATTATGTTAATCACCATACATTACATCATTAGTTTTTGATGTAGTGTTCCATGATTCATTGTTTGCGTATAACACCCAGTGCTCCATACAGTACGTGCCCTTTTCAATACCCATCACCAGGCCAACCCATCCTCCCACTCCCCTCCCCTCTAGAACCCTCAGTTTGTTTCTCAGAGTCCATAGTCTCTCATGGTTCATCTCCCCCTCCGATTCCCCCCCCTTCAGTTTTCCCTTCCTACTTTTTTTTTTAACATATAATGTCATTTCCATTTAGACAGTATGTTAGCTATGTGTACATGTCAGAGCTACTTAATTATAAGTAAGTCATATTTCCTTATATTATTTTCTAACAACATATATAAGTAAATGTAATATATATCTATTATACTTAATGGTCTCTTAGCCTAAGTCCTAGCCATTTGTCACTTAAGTTCTGAATTTTCAAATGACCTTTTAAGAAGGTACCCTGTTCTCATGATGTCTTTTCTTCAATAGCACACCTAAATTAATACCACAATTCTTAACTTTTAAGTCCTTCATCATGACTGTCCAGTGTAGCCTCACCTGATGTAGCCAATATTATACTTCTCCCCAACCTCAGATTCTCATACAAAAGATTTCTCCATTGACTTGTGAACGTTTTAGGTCCATTTGCATCCTCTCAATTTAATTTGTGGTATCTCTTCTGCCTGAATTGCCTTTTCATCAAAGTTTTTCCATGCTTTAGAGGTTACTTAGTTAGGGCATGACATATTTAGGACATTAAACATACTTTGGGACATTAATATGGGGGCTGAGCAGACACGAATGGATGAGAAGATATTAGAGACATGGAGTCAGTTAAGGGCACATTATAATAGTCCAGGTGAAAGATAATGAGCGTCTGGCCTTGGCTGGTGGCAGACTTGGAAAGACAGAGATGGACTCAAACAACTGATTTACTGATGCAATACAGAATCTCTCATTTTGTCAGTGTTAGCCTAGCTTTTAATTTATATGAAAATGATTTGGAATGAAAAGTGGAACCCAAATTTGAAAATTATTATGCTGTAATTTTTTTTTGCTAAAGCATCTTTACAGAATTATATTCTCCATCAATCACTAGCACCAAAAACAGGATAAGGCAGGAACATTTTTACCTTGCTATACAGCTTTTAGTGGTGGTAAAATATTACCATGTCATTTATGCTGTATGTTAATTTTTTCCACAACAGCCTGCTTATGTTTTTTGACCTTAGAGTGTTAAAGGGAGTTAAAAAGGACAAGTATTGTTGCATTTTTATTTTCACATTAGGAGACTGAACTGTTAGGATTTAATATTTGATTCCAGATCACATAAGGTTAGACTTTGATTTATATCCATATCTCTAGTCCTTTTTTTAAATAATACATTATAAATTTTCCTGAATTACATATCCATAGGCTCAACTTTTTCAAGGTCATGTTTTCATTTGATGCTGTTGCCTTTCAAAGTGGGCTAGATGTTGATATGGCTTAATTTTATTTTCTCAGGACATTATATATAGGTTTTCAAAATGCTCTAAATACTTGTTCCAGGGGACTTGTCTCTTTATCTTCTAAAAGATACACTTTACTATTCCAAGGCAGATCCATCAAGATGAGATAGATTCTGGTACAATAACAAATGCAACCGATATTTCAAGATCACGGTGGTTGAAAGCCACAAAGATCACTTACTATCCACGTCCGTCTTGGGTTGGCTAGAGGCACAGCTGTACTCCAGAACCCTAGCTATGGAGCTGCCATTATGTAACATTTTTGGTCCCTGTGGCATAAAGGAAAGAAAGAGTGTGCAAAGTACACTTGGGCTTCAACCTAGAAATGGCGTGTTTCACTTCTCACATTTCATTGGCTAAAGCAAATTAAAGATCACACCTAACTCCAAGGATCAGGGAGCAGAACCTAAAATATTTGGGCAATAGCACTGATGAATACAAGACACCCTCTCAGATCAGCTTTCAGGATTTTTTTTTAAGGAAATGTAAGGTAGAGAATGTTTGGTGTCATGCAAGTCAAGATTTTTCAGGGCAAGGACATGTAATGACAGGACTTCAAGCAGTCTCTTGCAGCCACCGTTCTAAGAATTAGTAATACTGGTTTGTCAACAGTCTGTATACCTTTGTAATGTTTCAAATGTCAAGTTTATTATGTGGTTAAAGCATTCAGTCACTAATTTTAACAGCATTTATTTGCAGTATTGATAGAACTGCTTTAGTACACACTGTCCTAATGGAACAGTTTGGATTGTTTTGTGTCTAATGTTCCATTTGTCCCTAATATCCTCAATGTCTTCTAAGAGAGAAACATCTCTTTCGTCTGCCTGGAGGAACTTGGCACGAGGTCGTTAATGTGAAACTGGGTCTATATGAACAACTGGAAATACCATCTTGATTAAATTGCCTGGACAATTCAATTTAAAAGATCAGTTCTTTATTTGATTTGGTTGATTGATTAACACTGATATATTTAGTTTTAGCAGGTGAACCATCTCAAGTAATTAGTCAAAAATCTGTCTACCACAAATTATGCCAATATTTTCATGGGAATTATTTAAAAAGTAAAGCTAGGATGTGAATTTGTTCTACCTCCTATTGTGTTAAAAATTGTGTATATTATTTGTATCACATAATTTAAGTAGTTAATTGTATACCATTTTTTTTGTCTCATTTATAAGACTGATGTCTTCCAAAATAGGAATTTCTTTAAGGGCAGGGTTGATTTTCTACTTTATCACTCTAGCACTAAAGAGAATATTCTGGGGCCGTATAGTGATTTTTTTCCTTGCCAGGGAGCTGAGTAACTCAGTCAAGTCTAGGTTAGAGTTCCCTTTCTATTTCTGACCAGTTTATAAAATGAATAGCCCATCTATAACTAAAAGGACACCAGTAAGTTATATTTGTAATTAAAGAAAGTAGTTGATATTTAGATGATTTTTTTCCTAAGAGATGTAATAAAACATAATAAATAATTATGCAATGAAATATTTGAGTTTTAAAGAGTCCAGGAAAACTCTTTAGTCAAGATGATTATTTGAACTTTGTATAACTTCTAAATCAGCTGTGTTTTGGGTATCTGATTAGGCCCTCAGTCCAAATAAGATACTTTGTTATTTATAATACCATAACCATCATTCTATAAGGTTTAACGTTAGAGAGGCTTTCTGATGGCCTAAAAGGTCGTATGCAGGAAAGATACTAGAGAGTACTTTTTAAAAAATCTCTTTTGTTGGGGCGCCTGGGTGGCTCAGTTGTTAAGCGTCTGCCTTCGGCTCAGGTCATGATCCCAGGGTCCTGGGATCGAGCCCCACGTCGGGCTCCCTGCTCGGCGGGAAGCCTGCTTCTCCCTCTCCCACTCCTCCTGCTTGTGTTCCCTCTCTCGCTGTGTCTCTCTCTGTCAAATAAATAAATAAAATCTTTAAAAAAATAAATAAAAAATAAATAAAAAAAACTCTTGTTTAAAAGATAATGATATTTCTGGGGCTTCCCAACGTTCCCATCTCAGACCCCACAGAAGCCTAAACAAAGTCGGCACCATCTTTGAAAGAAATGTAGCTGCTATTCAGGAGCAGTACTAGGTCAAAATAGAAATTCACCAAAGCAACCTGGCAGTCTTACTGAGTTTGATCTATATTTCCACACACTAATGGATTGAGATTTCATTTATTTTTTTAAAGATTTATTTATATTTAGAGAGGGAGCGCACATGTGAGAGAGAGCTCCCATGGGGGAGGGACAGAGGAACAGAGAGAGAGGGAGAGTCTTAAGTAGACTCGGTATGGAGCCTGACATGGGGTTAGATCTCACCACCCTGAGATCAGGACTTGAGCCAAAACCAAGAGTCAGAAGCTTAACCAACTGTGCCACCCAGGCACCCCTGGATTGAGATTTTTGTCACTTGAGAACAATGGCAAAGTATTGATCTACTTTCTCAAGTTGTTGTTCTTGAAACACTGTCAAAACATTTGCCATCGTGTTTTTGTCCACCTCCCTTAACATACTTTAAACTACTTTGATTTCAATCAATAGATACATTTCAGTATGATGTATTACTAGATAAATAGTATCACTAAAATATATAGATTAAAACCGTAAATCTTTAAAGATTAAGAAACTAAGACTTGATCTCATTTTAATTCACAAGGTGCTCCCAGATCCTCACTTGGAATTGAAGGAGAGACAATCAGTGTTTTATATTTTCCCTGTCTTATTGTTGGGACTGTGTTCTCATTATTTTAGCAGTGTCAGTAAATAGGACATGCACTGTCTAGTTCGGATGTTTGCTGTTATTATACGCAGTAGGAAAATATAAGTAAATTGATCTAGGTTATTTCCTCAGGCTTAATATCATCAATATTTCATATTCTCCAAAACAAGATCTTATGGGGGGTGGGCATGCGTTAGTACTTGAACGATGAAGGGAAAAAATGCACAGGTGATATCCTGGGAAGTAGTTTTATCAATGAGACCACCTGATTCAGAGAGCTGTGTTTTCACCTATGTCCATTGTATTTACTTAAAGAGCAAAATTTGGGGTTAGTAATATAAATTGAAAAGTCATTCCAGGTTTCTGGGCTTCAGTCCCATTGGGTATAAGTCATTGAATAAATTCCTTTAGTTATAATGTAGATAAGAGATACCATTAATGGGTCCTATTCAGTTCATCTTTATAATATCAACAGATACTTTTTGAGCACCTACTATGTGTAATGTCTTATACTTTAAAATCACAGTGTGGGTACATGCTCTATTGATAATTCTGTAATGACTACTTCATACCTATCTTCATATGCATATGGATAACTAAAATGGAGCATGAAGCATCCCCGGGCCAAGTAATATGATGGTCCAAGCAATGTATTCTGCATATAAATTGTAGTGTAAAATATTTTTGGCAGAAAAACTGCTTCTTTCATAGCAATTGGATCTAGATTTATGAATGTTGCCAGTGAAGCTATTCTGTGGTATATTTTATGTAAATGAGTTTTTAAAACATTAGTGAAGTTTACGTAGTCAAGAATTAGAATTCTCATATGGCAGGTTAACCTTGTATGTAGTCACATTTGATCATATTCCATTGCTGAAAATTGTAAGTATTAAGTATGTGAGTAAAGCTAATCCTTTCAATTATGAGATAGGTATAAGAATATGCAATTATTAATGGTTCTCACTATGGGTTTTCCTTTGGGGTATACTCTAGCTTGAAAATAACTTTCCTGAAAAATAAATGTCACTGTTGCTTAATCCTGTTGAATTTCAAAATTATTTTATACTTATTGAATTTATGACCTTGAGTTTCATAGAGATCCTCTGGGTTTATGTCTTGTGGTGAAAGGAAAAAAAAAAAATGTGTTGCTAGAGGCTCTCTAAAATCCTTCAATGTGCAAGCATAGATGAAAATGATTTAAAAATCTCAAATTAAAAGGGCATCTAATTCAAAATCTGCTTTAAAATAGGATCTATATGGGGACTCAAATATTTAAAAGTTATTTATATAGTCTCCTGGAATTTTATATTTGAAGCTTGCATGCCATAAGAATTAATTACACTTAATTACTAGTCCACTCTTTTCATTTAGTAGCAAGTGGAATCATTTTGTAACTCAGTTTCTCTATAAAATTAAGCAATGCTTGTGGTGTGTATTTAAATCTTACATTAGCATTTGTTATGTACCTAATACTAAAGTTGTACTCAAGGCTCCTTAGGACTGTAGAATTATAATTATGTAAAATAGTAGAGAATTAGTCTTCTAATGACCTCAAATGGAGTGATTTTTCTCAACCCCACAAGGATCCGTCCTGATGACCCTTAGATGTTTGGTGTAATCTCCCTGGTCAGTGATTATTATTCAGGAATGTAAAGTCATTCAATATTAAAGAGAAATAGAACTTAAATATATATTTTATATATATGTGTATATATTAATATAACATATATAACTTAAAATATGTATATAAGGTATATAACATTATATACGTAAACACACAGACACACACATACGGGGAAGGAGAGGGGAAATACAATCAAGGGGAAATACAATCAAGGAAACGAGGTCCTGAAAGAGCTTGTAGAGAACTTAAGTGGTAAAAATGTGCCCTACATAGAAGAATGGATGCCTTTTCCATTATGATATGAAAAGAGAAGAAAAACATAGGAATGCATAGAGACATATTCACAGGAGATTGAAGGAGTTCTTATTTCTATTTTTCTCTGGGAAAGAAGGGATGAGGTCTGAAAAATTTGAGACCAGGTGGAAAAGGTTTGAACAAGCTATAATATGGAATGGGAGTGGGAGGAAAGTCAGAAGAATCCCTAGTCAGGGTGAGCATGTGGTTGTCGAAGATGGAGACCATACATTGCCATGTCTCAAGCTTGGAATTAGCATTTTCTTCATCTCTGCTGGTAGTCCAGGGTTAAGCAGAGTAGGAAAACAGTTGGACTGACCTAGGTCTGAAGTTTTGTCAGACTGGCATGGCAGAAGAACGAAGGCCCCAGGTGGTTGACTCTGTTAGTGAGAGAATGGGTCATGTAATGAACGAGGAAAGCTAAACTGGTTGGAGAAAGTTTTTGCATGAGGAAAGGCATGGAGATTACTGGAGAACATGGATTAGTCTATGTGGACAGATTTCAAGATTCAGGAGAGTGGAGGTCAGGAGGGGAGAACAAGTTACAGAGGTGACCCTCAGCCTTGACTGCACATTAGACTCCCCTGGGTATTCCTCTAGGTCCCATTCTATGTCATTCTGGTCATTGGGCAGTGAAAATATATTTTACAACCTTTACTTAGAGCTTCTGGTAAGGAATCTTAGTTTTTGCAAAGGAGTTGGCAACTCATTTTCAAGGAAATGAAGAATCAGCAAAGGTTTTAAAAGTAGGAGTAGCGTAAGTTATTACGTATTTTAGAAAAGTACCTTTTTCTTCAGAGTGACTGGCCAATAATAAGAGGGAATGACTGAGGAAAAAGGGTGGAGAGGTGGAAAGAATATTGCAGTATTCTGGGCCAGAAACTATAAGATCTTGAACCAGGGACTGACAAAGGAATTATAGAGCAAAGGACATTATTTGTGATGTTTCAACAATTGGAAATATTATACCTAATTATATATGTATAAAATGATGGAGGAAGGTTTAAGATAACAGATTTTTATTGGGAATAATATGGTAATTTTCAATTGCTGCATAAATTAGTATAGACTCAGCAGCTCAAAACATTTACTACCTCCATTTCCATGGGTCGGGAGTACAGGAATGGCTTTCCTAGATTCTTTGCTTAGGAGTCTCAACAGGCTACAGTTAACATGCCAGCCAAGGCTAAGGTCTCAGCAGAGGCTTGACTTGGGAAAGCTCTTCTTCCAAGCTCCCTTGGAATTCTTGGCAGAATTCATCTACATGCACTGTGGGGCTGAGGTCCTTGCTTTCTTACTGTTTGACAGATGTGGACTGTCCTCAGTTCCTGGAGGGTGCTTGCAGTCCCCTGCAATGTGGCCACTCCACAGGCATTTTACCCATGGCTATTTGCATCTTTAAGGCCAACAGGAGATTTCTTTCTCCACAGAAATGTCCCAGACACTTAAGGGTTTTCACATGATTAAGTCATGCCCACCCCCAGGTAAACTCCTCCCTCCGTTTTTTGTTGTTGTGGTAGCTGTTTTGCACCTAATATTCTGTCATGCACACTGTGTCCTTTCTAATTATTATTGGAATATAGTTAACAAACAATGTTACATTATTTTCATGTTTACAACATTGGTTCAACAACTGTGTATCTCATGTTATGCCCGCAAGTGTAACTACCATCTATCACCATACAACACTATTAAAATACTATTGCCTGAATTCCCTATTTGTTCCCTGTAATGTTCCTCCCCCCTGACTTACACATCCCATAACTAGAAGCCTATACCTCCCACACCCCTTCACCCATTTTGCCTATCCTTTCACCACTCTCCCCTCTGGCAGCTTTGGTTTGTTCTCTGTATTTATGGGTCTGATTCTACCTTATTTTTGGTGTTTTTTTGTTTGATTTTTATATTCCACATGCAAGTGAAGTCATGTGGTATTTATCTTTACCTGTCTGACTTATTTCATTTAGAATAATACCCTCTAGGTCTATCCATGTTGTCACAAATGTCAATATTTCATTCTTTTTTTATGACTAATATTCCATTTTATATATATATGTATATATACAAATATATATACATATATATATATCTCATTTATCTACTCATCAGTTGATGGCTTTCATATTTTAACTATTGTAAATAATTCTCTAAACATTAGGGTGCATATGTCTTTTCAAATTAGTGTTTTTGTGTTCTTTGGGCAACTACCCAGTATTGGGATTACTGGATCATATGGTATTTCTATTTTTAATTTTTTTGAGGAAACACCATACTGTTTTCCACAGTGGTTGCACCAGTTTGCATTCCCACCAACAGTGTGAGAGGGTTTCATTTTCTCCACATCCTCACCAACACTTGTTATTTCTTGTCTTTTTGATACTAGCTATTCTTACAGGTGTAAGGTGATATCTCATTGTAGTTTTCATTTTCATTTCTCTGATGATTAGTGATATTAAGCATTTTTTCATGTGTCTGTTGGCCATCTGTATGTCTTCTTTGGAAAGATGCCTATTCAAGTTTTCTGCCCATGTTTTGATTGGATTGTTTTTTTTGTTTTGTTTTCTTTTGTTTTTTCTTTTCTGGTGTTGAGTTGTAGGAGTTCTTT
This sequence comes from Halichoerus grypus, assembly GCF_964656455.1. Lineage (NCBI taxonomy): Eukaryota > Metazoa > Chordata > Mammalia > Carnivora > Phocidae > Halichoerus > Halichoerus grypus. Next base: position 103,843,387 of record NC_135715.1, read on the forward strand.
ATATATTTTGGATAGCACCCTTTATCAGACATATCATTTGCATATATCTTCTGTTCAGTAGGTTGCCTTTTTGTTTTGTTGATAGTTTCCTTTGCTTTGCAAAAGATTTGTATTTTGTTGGAGTCCTAGTAGTTTATTTTTGTTTTGTTTTCCCCTTGCTTGAGGAGACCTATCTAGAAAAATGTAGCCAAGGTCAGTGTCTGAGAGATTACTGCCTATGTTTTCTTCTAGGGGTTTTATGGTTTCTGGTCTCACATTTAGGTCTTCAATCTGTTTTGAATTTATTTTTGTGTATGGTGTAAGAAAGTGGTCCAGCTTCATTCTTTTGCATATAGCTGTCCAGTTTTCCCAGAACCGTTTGTTGAAGTGACTGTCTTTTCTCCATTGTATATTTTTGCCTTCTTTGTCATAGATTAATTGACCATATAAGTATTGCTTTATTTTTCTGCCCTCTATTCTGTTCTAGGGATCTGTGTGTCTCTCTTTCTGCTGGTACCATACTGTTTTGATTATTACAGGTTTGTAGTAAATCTTGATATTTGGGATTGTGATACCTCCAGTTTTGTTCTTCTTAAGAGTGTTTTTGGCTATTTGGGTAGTCCTTTGTGGTCCCATACAAATTTTAGTATTCTATTTTGTGAATAATGCTATTGCTGTTTTGATAGGCATTACATTAAATCTGTCCATTGCTTGAGGTAGTATAGACATCTTAACAATATTGGTTCTTCTAGTCCATGAGCATGGGATATCTTCCAGTCTGTGTCATCTTCAGTTTCTTTCATCCGTGTTTTATAGTTTTCAGAATATAAGTATTTCACCTCCTTGGTTCAGTTTATTCCTAGCTCTTTTATGCTTTTTGGTGCAATTATAAATGGGATTATTAATTTCTCTTTCTACTGTTAATGTATAGAAACACAACAAATTCCTGTATATTTCATACCCTACAACTTTACTGAATTCATTTATTCTAAGAGTTTGTTTAGGGTTTTATATGTCTTGTATCATGTCATCTGCAAATAGTGAAGGTTTCATCTTTTCTTAGCACATTCCCTGTTAGAGTACCTTTCATTATGTCCAAAGCTTTGGGACCATTACATTTTTATTTTCATTTGTCTCAGGTTTTAAACTTCTCCTTCAGTTTGATTTCTCCATTGACTCACTGGTTGTTTAGTAGCATTTTATTTAGCTTCCATGTGTTTGTATTTTTTTCCAGTCCTTTTCTTATAATTGATTTCTAGTTTCATACCATTGGGGTTGGAAAATAGAGATGCTTGATAAGATTTCAATGTTCCTAAATTTATTGGGACCTGCTTTGTGACCTCACACATCTATCCTGGAGAATGTTCCATGGACCCTTGAAAAGAATGTGTATTGTGTTGTTTTGGGGTGGAATTTTCTGTGTATATCTTTTTTTTTTTTTTAAGATTTTATTTATTTATGAGAGAGACAGTGAGAGAGGGAACACAAGCAGGGGGAGTGGGAGAGGGAGAAGCAGGCTTCCCGCAGAGCAGGGAGCCCGATGCAGGGCTCGATCCCAGGACCCTGGGATCATGACCTGAGCTGAAGGCAGACGCTTAACGACTGAGCCACCCAGGTGCCCCTTTTCTGTGTATATCTTAAGTCCATCTGGTCTAATGTGTCATTCAAAGCCATTGCTTCTTTATTGATTTTTCTACTTGGATTATCTATCCATTGATATAAGTGGGGTGTTAAAGTCCCTTACTATTATTGTATTATTGTCAGTATCTCCTTTTATGTCTTCAAATATTTGCTTTATGTATTTGGGTGCTCAAATGTTGGATGCATAGATAGGTACAATCATTATTACTGGATTGATCCCTTTATCATTATTTCGTGCCCTTGTTGTCCTTTGATACAGTTTTGTTTTAAAGTCTACTTTGTCTTGGGGCACCTGGGTGGCTCAGTCGGTTAACCAGCTGCCTTTGGCTCAGGTCACGATTCTGGGGTCCTGGGACCGAGCCCCACGTCCGGCTCCCTGCTCAGTGGAGAACCTGCTTCTCCCTCTCCCTCTGCCTGCCACTGTGTCTACTTGTGCTCTCTATCTCTCTGTCAAATAAATAAAAATTTTTAAAAAGTCTATTTTGTCTAATATAAGTACTGCTATGTCAGCTTTTTTTTTCCCACTTCAGTTTGCATGGAATATCTTTTTCTATCCTTTCTCTTTTAGTTTGTATGTGTCTTTAGGTCTATAGTGAGTCTCTTATGGGTAGCATATAGTTGGGGCTTGGTTTTCATCCATTCAGTTAACTTACATTTTTTAATTACATCATTTAGCTCATTTACTTTGAAAGTAATTATTGATAGTTATGTATTATGTATTATTATTGATAGTTATGTATCTTATTGTTTTCTGGTTGTTTATGTACTTCTCTGTTCTTCTTTGATGACTTTATAGTCTTATGCTTGGCTTTTTTCCTCTGTTTTTTTTATGTATCCATTATAGGTTTTTGGTTTGTGGTTATCATGACATTCATATATAACATCCTAAATGTATAGCAACTATAACATATTAAGTGGGTGGTCACTTAAGCTTCAAGACATTCTAAAAGAACATTTTTACTCTCCCCTCCACAGTTCATGTATATGTTGTCATATTTTACATCTTTTTATTTTGAGTCCCCTTTTCTTTTTTTTTTTTTTTTTCTCTTTATGGCCTTTTGTTTTCTACTTAAAGAAGTTCCTTTAGCATTTCTTTTCAGGTAAGTTTAGTGGTGATGAACTCTTTTTTTTTTTTTTTTTTAATTCTTATTTGGGTTTAAATAACACACAATATTAAATTAGTTTTAGGTGTACAACATAGTGATTCAGCATCTCTGTATGTTTGTTTTTATTTTTTAATTTTTTATTATGTTAATCACCATACATTACATCATTAGTTTTTGATGTAGTGTTCCATGATTCATTGTTTGTGCATAACACCCAGTGCTCCATGCAGGATGTGCCATTTTGACTTGTGTTTGGAAAACACTTTATCTCTCTAATTCTGAATGATGATCTGGTTGGATAGAATATTCTTAGTTACAGGTTTTGTTTTGTTTGTCTGTTTCTTTTCCTTTTAGTGCTTTGACTATATCATGCCACTCATTTTTGGCCTGCCAAGTTTCTGTTAAAGCTATCAGCTGATTTTTTTTTTTTTTTTATGGGGATTCCCTTGTGCATAACAGTTGCTTCTCTCTTGCTGCTTTTAAAATTCTCTTTATCTTTAATCTTTGCCACTTTCATTATTGTGTGTCATGGTGTGGACCTCCTTGGGTTCATCTTTTGTGCTTCCTGAACCTGGACATCTCTTCTTCCCTAGGTTAGGAAAATTTTTACCTACTACTTCTTCAAATAAGTTTTCTGCCCTTTTATTCTTTTTTCTCCTTCTGGGATCCCATATAATACATATGTTTGTTTACATGATGTTGTCCAAAAGATCCCTTAATCTATTCTCAGTTTTTTTTCCTTCTGTCTTTTTGCTATTCAGTTTGGTCACTTTCCGTTGCCCAGTCTTCCAGATCACTGATTCATTCTTTTGCATCCTCTAATTTTCTATTGATTCCCTTTAGAATATGTTTCATATCAGTTATTGTATTCTTCAACTCTGATTATTATTTTTTATGTTTTTTATTTCTTTGAAGTTCTGCTTGAGTTCTTCCACTTCTCTCTCGTCTGGTGAGCATCTTAATGACCATTACTTTCAATTCTTTATCAAGCATATTGCATATTTCCATATCACTTAGTTCATTTCCTGAGGTTTTGCCTTGTTTTTCTATTTGGAACATACTTTCTGTCTCCCCATTTTGCTTGACTTTGTTTTTGTTTGTATGAATTCAGCAGAACAGCTACTTTACCTAAACTAGAGGTATGTTTGATGACTTTGGCTGGCTGGAGCTGTGGCTGTTGTGGGCTGGAGGTCCAGGGAGTCTCCAGGCTGGGACCATCCTAGCAGGACAGCTGAACTGAAGTGGATGCAAGCTTGGGTGTCCCAGGGCACTCTGCACAGGGGGCACCCTGGTGGGATGACTGGAGCCTATGTGGGCATGGGCTGTGTGTCCCAGGGTATTCCATACCAAGGCATCCTGGCACAGTGGCTGGAGCTGAGGTGGAAGTGGGCCAGGTGTTCCCAAAGCACTCCATGTAGGGGTCGCCCTGCCAAGTTGTGTGGAGCCTAAGTGGTGCAGGCCTGGAGTGTTTTGGGGTGCTTTGTACCTATGCCACCTTGGTAAGATGACTGGAGCTACAGTGAGTGATGACCAGGCGTGTCCCAGTATGGGCTGCCCTGGGGCCTCCTTGATGAGACAGCTAGTGTTGGTTAGGGGCAAGAGGCTCACTGAGGCAGTAGGCCAGCTATGATGCCTGGATCCTATTATTGTCCACACAATCAAGATGGAAGGAGAACATAAACTGTGGCACTCGCCAGGCCGTCCAACTTGGAAAGAGTTCCAGCAGCCCTCCCACTGTTTGGCAGAGATCTAGGGCTGGATCCTTTATATTCTAGTTGCTCTTTTAAACTGTGGCTTTTTTCTGTGCCCCCAGGGCATCTGGGGCTGGTGTAGACTAGGAGCCCAGGAGTTGCTGAGGTGGCAGGCTGGCTAGGATGCCTGGACCCTGCTCCTGTCTACAGGATGGAGGATGCTAGCAAGCCTCTCCAACCTGGAGAGAGTTCTAGCAGCTCTCTATTTGGCGGGGTTCTAAGGCTGTTTTCTTTTAATTCTAGTTGCTTTTTTAAACCATGTTTGTTCGTTTGTTTGTTTCTGTGCCCTAGATAGACAAACCTGCCCATGGTCCCTCAGTACTATCTTTTCCCACTGTAGGTCACAGCATTGGGCGTGGGCGTTTCTTCAGTTACTGTGTCACATCTGTCTTGGCATTCTCTACATGGTCTCTCTCTTGTGCAGAAGTTGTTCAATCAGCTCACAGTTCTTTGGGAGGAATTGCTATATAACTAGGTGTAGATTTGGTGTGTCCACAGAGGTGAGTTCAGGGTCTTTTTATGCCACCATATTGGGCCAAACTCTCAATCTCCTTTTTGATCATCTCAAAATCAACTAACTTGACGTATTATTATATTGGCAAATTCCCTTCCTTTTTGCTGTATACCCCATAACCTAATCATGGGAGTGGAATCCTATTATATTCAAAGGTCCTGCCCAAACTCAAAGGGTTGAAATTATACAGGCATGGACACCAGGGTACAGGGATCTAATATGTTGCATTTAGTTAAAATGAATGATACAAGAGAATTAGCATTTTTTTTTTTTAAGGAAATTGATGGCTTCAGTTTTAGATATGTTGAATTTGGAGATAATTGGGCATTCAATTAATTAGAGTGGATCAGTAGGTCTTAGAGAAGTCAGTAGTAAGATTAGAATTGGAAATACGTATTTAGTAATGATCAGTGGAGGTAATAGTTAAATAATGAGATCATCCAGAGAAAGACTGTAGCAAGAAGTGGGCTGGGACAGGAGTAAGTCCAGGTAACTAGAACATCTACCTGTGTATTTCCACTCATGTCTCTTGATTCCAGTCTAATCTCATCATGCAACTTTTCACTATTCCTGTAGTTGGTAAATAATATCCTGCTTTTCCTAATTTGTGGTCCACTCTCTGTCCTCCTCCCACTTCTAAGCCACACTACCTGGAAGTGAAAATCAGGAGCTCTCTTAGTGAAAGCCTTGCAGATCACAGATACTAAAAAAGATGTACTCTCTTATGCACCCTGATCCCAGATGGTGAGTTGTGGGAATTATAGAACACAAGGCTCAGTGAAGGAAGATGGTGCCATCATTAGCCCTGAAACACTTTATTTCTTCCTAACAGAAAACAAGACTAACTGCACTTTTCTTTGCTCTTCCCTCCCAGAATTGGCTATAAAGTGTTAGATGGCACAAATTTGGAATGCAGATGTGACTATATTACCTACCTCTTAAAACCTTTGTCTGTTTATTTGAATAGAAAATCACTGAAGCCATTACAGTGATATTACTGAACAATCTGAGCTGTGACTGTTTACTTTCTGTAAACAAGTAAATTTGATCAGTTCATTTTGACTAGATTTTCCTCCCTTAAATATTTTTCTTTCAGGTTATATTCAAGAAGAATGTGTCATCCCATGCCCATTTGATTGCAAGTTAAGTGATTGGTCTAGTTGGGGGTCTTGCAGTTCGTCTTGTGGAATTGGAGTGCGAATTCGGTCCAAATGGCTAAAAGAAAAACCTTACAATGGAGGTCGCCCATGTCCCAGACTGGATCTCAAGAATCAGGTAAAGTACATGAAGCAACAACAACAACAAAAAGCTAAAAAATTACTCACTTGATTATTTCTTGCGGAAATTGAAGTCATTGTCTTTTCACAAGTAGCTCATAAAAACTTATCACAAATTCAAAAGAGGGTTAAGAGGACATAAAGTAATATAACAGAAATAGAAGCCTTGCCCACTCCTAGGTAATGCAGAGACCAACTTGGTGTTGCTAGCAGTAATAATGTTTATGAGAAATAATCCAACTGATTTTATATGGTCTTGAAGTGTAACTTGATTATTCATATTATAAAAGTGATTTGTTTGTATATATATTTAAATATAAGTACTAAAAAATACATGAATACTAATGTTGGGAGAATGTCAAGTACTTTATGGCAATAAGTATAGTTAGTGGTTTCATCCATGTACTCCAGAAATGGGGTACTCTTTTCCTTCACCAAACTCTTCATCTATTTTTTTTCTTCTCAACATCACCAAAGTTTCCAGTTTTTTCATGTCTTTTCTGAGCTATTTCTCTGTTTTCCCAAAGTCAAAGCTATTTGCATAAATGGAACCCTGAAGGATATCCTTCCATATAGATGTCTAATAAAACCATCCTAGGCAAAATTGATTAGAGTATGTTAGTTGGCTTTACCCATATAACAGTCTAAGACTTAGTTAAGAATTTTAATAAAGACCTCAGATTTCTCCCATGATTGCATAGTGGTTATCAGATTAGGACTGATATGTATTTTTTTATTCAATTGAATAGGTAGAGCACACGTGATAGTTGAAAATTCCTTATTCTTAAAGTTGTGAAGGGTGTCTTATATGTGTATATAGTTCCTTTGTGATCCTGCAGCTATTTTAACAGAATAGCTACACAGGCTTCTATTACTGATTCTATTAATTTCCGCTTTATGATCCCCCTTTTGATTAGACTTTCCATACAGATTGTTTAATGGAAGGAAAATCCATATGTCTATTGTTAATTAATTTGAATAGCATACAGACATACAAGTAGAAATCATGTGTCAATTAAGGCCAATATCTCTAGCTATTTTTTTTTCCTAAATTTTCTAAAGGACCCATAACTCACTGAAAAGTGAAAAATTACCATTCTACCAAAAAATAGTTATGTTCTAAGTATGGCAGAGTATTTTACTTTTGTTTTTTAAGGTTATGTGGTAAAATAGTGACCATAGTTTCTTCTCTCAAAGCTAATGCAAACCTGTAGGGAAAGACAAGGCAGAAGGTCATAAAATCAACATAGAGGTTGCAAAAACAAAGAAACCCCCCAAATTCCACAAGTGCGATAGTTTGGTGAAGGGAAGATTAGGATATGATTAATAAAAACAGGAGGGAAACAATCAGAGCAGAGATGGTCTAAGGAAATAAACCTTACCTTAGTACAATGAAAGGTATAAGACAGGTTTATCATTACAAGGAAAATTTTCAAGTGAATTCTATGTATGAGGACTATGTGACCCTCCCTAGGGGATTTTCCAGGCATTTAAAATGAAAAATAACTACTAAGCATTTATAAACAATGCATGGTAATTCTTATTCTTTCTCAAAACCTTCAGTGAAAGCTAAACCTTAATAACACTTATGTTAAACACCAATTTTTAATATGCTAATTTTATGAACTAGGAAATTACCAAGGGATTAAAGGGACTTCATTGGAGTGCAGACTTGAAGATTCTGTTTTCAGTATGCAAAGGCAAATGTGTAGAAGTGTGTCCATCAATTTTGAGAGTATGAATAAGATAAAGATACTTGTCAACCTGTTGTGACTTAAAAGAAACTTTTTCAAAATGCCTGATTGAGATACAAAACTGGTAACCTTAAGAAGTAGTACAAGCTGAAAAAAATTGAGCCCAACTTTAAGAATAACTTAGATAAATTCCATAAGTGAAAATTATGTGAGGATGGGGCTGTCTACAAGAGATACTTCTTACGCTTGAGTTCACGAAGAGACTTTTAGTATTCCAGAGACATTTGTTTGTTAAGCTCCGAAACGAATCCTGGGAATTAATGATGAGAAATCAAATTTGGTGTGGTGTATATTCTTCTATAAAGAGGTTTCAGATGTCTAGCATGTGTGTGGCTTAATTCAACTTGAATTGAAAAACTTCACCCTAATCCATACTTTGTATTTTAACATAAGTTAATTCATAGGTGCATTAAGTAATAAGGCTTCCCTCTCACTTCTAAGTCTGTGAATGGCAAGGGAGAATACCATTGTAAAAAAAAAAAAACAAACAAACAAACAAAAAAAACCCACTAAATTTAGAAGAAATTCTCCTTAGAGAAATTACTTTTCTGAAGCAAGCACACTTTTACCTGGAAGTAGATTTGTGGAAAGCAATCTTTGCTGACTTCATTATATATTTGCTCTTAAATATAAGAGCATCCCCTGTGTGTGTGTGTGTGTGTGTATGTATGTGTGCACATTACATAATATATAGAAATCTATTTAAAGTTATCCATATTTTCTTAACTCATCTGAAAATAGATTGGGTTGACAGGAATTTTCATTACTGAGGAAATATTCCCCGGCTTCCATTATTTATGGCAAGTCTTTAGAAAAGATGGTTTTTTGTTTCTCTAAGCTGGAAATATGATCTAGTTAGAGGTACACCCACTGAGGCTTTTTTGTAAAGTTCAGTTTTACTACTGGCCTTAGGTTATTTGTCTCCTTTCCAATTAGTTCTCAGGTTTAGATTTATTTTCCTATTTTTAGGACCAGGTTAATACTCTCTGTTCTATTCACATAAGTAAGAGCTTAGAAAAATATATAACCAAATTTTAGCAGTAAGAGAGGCACATATCTTTAGTATCTGTGCAAGAGGAAAATTCTGTATATGTCAGATTGAGCCAAACGTACTGTTCATAAATATATATGTAAACATATATACAACTTGTATATATGTATATATAATACATATGCCTATGTAAATGTCAGCATACCTACATATGCTTACTCATTCTTCTCCTTCATTTCTCTGTAGAACGGGAGGTCTTGTGAAGGCAAGGTCTTTTTACTTTTGTAACTCATTCAGCCCCTCGTGCACTACCTTGTGTATTGTCAAATTATACTTACTAGATGCTTTATTTTAAAAGAAGCCTTCTCTCTGAACGAGTGGGTGGCTAGTTCTGTAGAAAAAATGTTAGAACCCTGGTCTCCTGTGCTATGATGTGTCATTTAAATTCTCAAAAACACTAGCCCTTCTAGAAGAAAGAAATAGGAACCTCCAAACTATTATTGCCCAAAGAGTCTTTCAAGATTCGTCTGAAAACTCCTGAATGTTGGATCCCCATCGAAATCTCAGTGATTAAAAAAAAAAAAAAATAGAAAGGTTGGCATTATGTACACAAGCTCATAAACTGTTCTGAACCTGTTAGTGGAATCAATTTTTATAATCTCTCATAAAACGCCTCCCTTTTAAACCCAAACCTATCAATGTGATAGCTTTTTCTCTAGAAGTGCCAGAGTGACAGCAATACTTGAATAGCTTTCTGCTAAGTCTATTTGTGATGGTAAATAGTTCCAGCATGCAGTTTCCCCAAAACTCTTATCAAGGCAGAAAACTTCTAAATAGTTGTTTGGATTATCAGGTCAGTTGGCTGATGCCCTTGACTCTCCTGTGCATAACAAAATACATAATATATTTTAATTTTTTTACAGTCTATAATATGTTGAGTAGATTATACTTCATATTTTTGCTATTTTTTTCTTTTGAAATTCTCCTTAATAAAGGCTTAAATATAGGGACATGAAAGTTCTGTTGGACTTATAGTTCCCCTTATGAGTTCTTCACATGATTAAAGGCAAGAGTTCCAGGAAATTATATTTTGTTTATAGGTTGCAAATCTGTGTGTTCACAGTGTGTATGGGGAAAAAAAATGATACATTGAGATTCATTACCTATACTTTTTAAAAATGTATGCTGCCTACTTAAATATATTTTTGAGTTTTGATTATGTTTGTCACTGAATGAGAGGATATAAATTAAAAATGTGTGTTTTTTAGAAACAATTGCTATTTTAAAGGTGTGTCTTCTCCCCAAAGAGAAGTGGTCTAAATTTGGAAATGAGTATAATGCATTTTATTTTTCATAGTAAGGTAATAAGGTTTTAAAGAATACTTTCTTTCCAAAGATACATAGAAATATTTTAGCATGAATATTTCTTTCTTAGAAGAGGCTTGTGGATGAAAACATGTTTCTATAGAGAAAGAGCTTATGCTCATTTTAATACTACTTCATTAATTAATAGAATGTTATGATGTGGAAACTGTCAGTCTATCTGAATGTCTGTTTACCTAGAAAAATATGGCTACACTTAAGCTTTAATTTGACTTAACCAGTTTTGGCTTCTTGCTTCTTTTTGACCAGCCCAACTCCCACTCATTCTAGGCTAGTCCAAATCATTCCTGACAGTGTCCTGCTCACTTTGGACTTAGTACTTTGGCAGGAGACCCAGACTGTAATGGAGTAAGAAGTCCTGTTCTTGAGCATTAAAATGGAAGGCAGCCCAAGTTTATCCATGATTAAGTACATTGAGGTGTACCATTCTTGTGTGGGGAGGGGTGTTGGTGTTGCATCTTTGAAAAACTTTAAGTATGAGATATCATGTGCCATAGAATTAAGGGAAGCACCGGGATTCATTCCTCAGGGTTATTTGGGAAGATTTAATAGGGCAGATACTCCTAGAACATTTCACCTCTCCCTAACATAGTAGTAGTTATTCCAAAACCCAGGCACACTGTACCCCATCTCAGGCAGCTTGAAATGGCTCCTAAGGGCTAGTGTTCTTCCATTTTTTTTTTCTTTATGCCTGTCTGCCAACCCAAACTGCTCTCAAGTTGGACATCTCACTAATTGAGCTGAGTAGGGCTCAAAGGAGATGCAGTTTTTCTTTTCTGTTCTTGCCCTGTCACCATCTCCAAGAAAAATTGTTTTTCTTAAGAGATTTCTCTCCCCCCACATTTGTGTCTACACATAAACTATTCTTGATCATTCCAAAGTAATACCCCTCAGGCTTGTTAATATCTTTTGAAACTGCTCATTTTTCTTGAGAGCTGCCAGAATCACTCATGAAAGCAATTTTCTTATACCTGTTGTCCACTCTGTATTGAATTTTACTGTGTTTTGATAGTGGGTATGGCGACTCTGCAAATAGTCAAAATTACTTTTGTTATTCAAGATGTTCTTATGTACCTCTAGAATGTTCTTTATTAGACTGGCTTGGTAAATGTTCCTAATGCTATTGTCAGGGAGCAAGAATTCATGTCCTCTTCAAGGGTCCTTCTAGCTGGACTAAGAATGGAATTGACTTGAGGCAGATTAACAGGAGAAAATCAAATTTAGTAGTACATGTATGGGGAATCCACACAGACATGGAAATTCCAAGGACAGACAATATGAGGTATACATGTCATTCTGAACTAAGGAGAAAGAGGGTAGGAGTCTGGGACTTCAAGAGAAAGGAATGCAATTCACAGGGTGATAAGAGCAGATGTTTGGTAATTAGATGTTTGTCCTGTCCATTTGGTAATTAGATGGGTCACTTGGATAAAATTTATCTCTGAGAGTAATCCTTATTCTGGGAAAGACCTCCAATTTAGATTCTTCTGTGTGGTTAAGGGAGGTGCAGAAGTTTCTCTTGAGCTCATAGGGTCTCGATTGCATTCAGCTTATAGTAATTTTCATGCCAAAGTGGCCCATCGTGGGGCAGCCTGCCCTTAGCCCCTATACTGTCCCTAGGCAGGAATTCCAGGATTGGATGGGAACAGCTATAAAGTTATGAAGCAGGCAAATTTTGTCTTTGTAACTCTTTCCCTGAGTTTCCATACCTCATATTATCCCTGGCCCCTTAACTCCTAAAGTATTACATTGGATGACATTAGCTTCAGCAGGAAATCACATCATCTGTGTTTCCAATTTTCTAAAATGGTCTTCTTAACCAAGAACTTAAAGTAGAAGTTCTCAAGTATTTTTGTAGAAAAATAGTGGCAGAACCTTCTTTTCATATTTTTTTTCTGTCACTTAAGCTTTAAATACAGAGTAGAAACTTCCCTCTTTTTCCAGGTGTTGAAAGAATATGGTTTTGACTTTAACCACAAGATTTGGTTATATTAAACATACCTTTTAGAAAATGAAATTGAAATGATGGGAGTATAGCACCTTCTTAGAAAGAAAAAAAAAAGGGACGCCTGGGTGGCTCAGTCGTTAAGCATCTGCCTTCGGCTCAGGTCATGATCCCAGGGTCCTGGGATCGAGTCCCACATCGGGCTCCTTGCTCAGTGAGGAGCCTGCTTCTCCCTGTCCCTCTGCTGCTCCCCCTGCTTGTGCTCGCTCTCTCTCTGACAAATAAATAAAAATCTTTAAAAAAAATAAAGAAAAAAAAAAAACTTGATGAATATATACTTGAAAGTAATTTTTATCCTGACTCTTAAGTCATGTAGAAAAAATAAATCATGATTCAACAAATGCTTTTCTGTAGGGATCTATCATAGGATCCAGTCAGGATCTAGGTAACTTGCTTTCTGGTAATAATATTGGGATAAAGCTTGAAAGATCTAAAGGGTATAAACTGTAACTCGTAGGTAAATCCTGAAGATCTAATGCACAGCATAGTGATTTTAATCAACAATACTCTACTATAAGCTTCAAAGTCACTAAGAGACTAGATCTTAATTGTTCTCACCACAAAAAGGAAATAAGTATGTGACACAGGAGATTAGTAAATTAATGCTGTCTCTAATCTCTCCTCCCCTCTGCTCCATTCCTCACACAGCAGGCTCTGTGAACTTTCTAGATCACAGATCTGGTTATACATAAAACCTTTCATAGGTCTCTTGTTACCTTCGGGATAAAGTGCAAACTATGTAATATAGTTTATAAGACATTTAATGATCTTGCCTGAAATACACGTCTCTGAGCTCAGAGTCCTTTTCAAATCAGCAAGGCCCTCAGGCCAGGGAAGTATGAGTCACGAAGAAGAAGCCACTTAAATGTTTCTGTCTCCTCAACAGCCCTTATACAGGCTTCTTTCTTTCTTTTTCTTTCTTTCTTTTTCTTTCTTTCTCTTTCTCTGTCTTTCTCTTTCTCTTTCTTTCTCTCTCTTTCTTTCTCTTTTTCTCTTTCTCTCTCTCTTTCTCTTTCTCTCTCTCTCTTTCTCTTTCTCTTTCTTTCAACAGGCTTTCTCATAGAGAGTGAGAATCTCACATTTTAAATCAAGTGATTGTCTAACATGCTGTCTTTTAACAAAATTGACTTTCAACTTATGAGTCACCAAACACTCTATAATGACGTTAGATATTTGGATTTACTCTATTGCCTTTTTCTCTGGAAGCTACTCATCAAATTCCCTCCACATTGGATTAAAGTCCTGCTCCACTGCTATTTAAATATAGACTGCCCAAGTCCATTTGGAGTTGTAGCTATCTTCCCTGAAGAGAAATCTTTCTCTTAGATGGCAAGGTAAGGGACACTGTGCTTATTACCTGTGCCAAAACATGAAAGTACAGATCCAATTGCAAAGTCTGCCTCTGAAGAATATTCTCTAATAGCAGAAGGGTTGTCCAAAGCCATCTTCCACCCTAATAGACAACAATCTTGTCACCCTTGGAACTGAAGGTAAATTGATTTGAGTAGCAATATTAGGGAAGAAGTTTGAGTTGAGTCGACTCTCCAGTGCACAGTATGTCAAACGGAGGCCAGCAGGTTCCGTGTGTCATAAACCAGAATGGTAATAACACAGACTGAAAATTGCTATTGCTTTGGTCTGTTTTGGAGCAAGGAAACACAACTGTATTTAAGTCACTGCAGATTCAAATTTTACATTTTACATTCATTTAAAAAAAACATTTGATATGTGCATTGGGGTTTTATATTTTTTAATCTTTGCTCAAATTCACTTTCTAAAGATGTCTTACCTGAATACCTATTTACCCACACTTCTCCCATTTACCCTTCCTTGGTTCTCCTTTTCCTACTATATGATTTCCTCACTTATCGTTGATTTTAATTTTTGGCTGCCTCTTCATGCTACCCCTAAAACAGATATACTGCCTGGTTCTGGATGAGCACCTTGAAAAGTGTTTTTGATTAGGTTCTCCCAGAAACAGACCTCAGATAGGATTCAAAAACAAGAATTATTTCTCAAGTGCAGGGAGCACCATTAGAAAAGAAAAGTGTTTCAGGGAAGGGAAGAAACCAGTAAGAGGTATGTTATTAAGCCAGAAACCATGGCAGCTACCAAAGCTGAAGCATGTTGGGAACTTTAGGAGACTTGCAAAACCCATGCCCAAGTTTTTTTTTTTTTTTTTTTTTTCCTCACACTTGAAGGGCCAGGAAGTTGGGATGTTCATGGGGAAAGTGCAGCAAGAAATATCAGTGACATGGGTGTATACTACATATTCATTATTCTCTAGGAAAACAAGTAAGGGGTACTCTGACCTCATTCTGCAACACTCTCTTCTTACAATCTCCCTGGACTACTAAAAGGGGAAATCACCTTTACCACCAGGAAGTGACCTCTTCTGGGAGATGATTTAAATGAACATATGGCTTCCAGCAACTGCCTTTTCCTTAGGCATGAGGGGACTTATCTCCTGGCTGTGCAAATACCCCTAAATATGTAGAAAAATATAAGATACTGCATGGACCCATGGTTTGGAGTGGTACGATATGGTAGTTAATATGTTTTACTTTGCAGTATTCATATATTATGGGTATATCTCCATACCATATAACTAGGTACATCAGGAGGAGACCTAGAGAAATATAACAAGTAAAATTACATAAGTTTGTGATGTTGACAGGGACTTCTTAGCAACAGTAATTTTTTAATGAGCCCTGGTAGATTTTAGAAAGAAAAGAGGTAAAAATAAAATGGAATTTAAGGTAATTGTAAATGTTTTGAAAGGCAACTTTAATTCTGCGCACCTGTGCCATCATTCATTCATTCATTCATTCATTCAGCAAACACTGAGAATAAATGCTGTGCCAGGAGGAGACCTTATTTACACTCATTTCAACTCTACTGCTCAATTTTCACTGGGAACCTGTATTCCTGGAAGCTCGAGTGAATGGTTGGAATTATAGATAATGCTCTAGATGCTTATGGTATCAGAACTGCTCTACCTTTAAAAATGCATGAAGGAATTTGGACTCAATCAGCAAAATTATCCATTCCTTCTCTGTATTAAGATGATTTGCAGCTAACATAAACCTCAACCCAAATTGGCTGAAAAAATAAGGAAATACATTACCTCATGTAATAAATCTAGTGGTGATGCAGGCTCTAGGACTGGTTGGTTCTGTGGCTCAGTATTGTTATCAAGAACATAGTTGCTCTCAGTCTCTTGGCTTTGTCATCTTTGATGTTGATTTCATCCTCAGGATTTTAGGAGTACTGACATCAGCAGTTTTAGGCATATTCTCTTCATGCAGCAATAACCAGAAGAATAAGAGAATGTCTCTCTTTGAGGATCTTAGGAACAACAGAATTTTCCCAGAGTCTCCCTCACTCCCCTAAAAGACTACCTCATGCTTCATTGGCTGAAGTTGGATTTTGTGTCCATTCCTAAGCCATCTCTGGAAGGAGTCATGGGATGAACTTGATTAGCTCAGTC
Source organism: Halichoerus grypus (assembly GCF_964656455.1). Lineage (NCBI taxonomy): Eukaryota > Metazoa > Chordata > Mammalia > Carnivora > Phocidae > Halichoerus > Halichoerus grypus. Next base: position 103,859,278 of record NC_135715.1, read on the forward strand.
AAGGACTTTCCAACCTTTTATTTTTTTAAATTTCATGGCACATAAAGGAATCAGTAATATTCATCTGGCAAACTGGAATATGTGTTTAAAGCTGTCTATAGCAGGAGTGAATGGTCTGAGATCCTAGACTCAATGTCACAGGCACATCTGAAAGCCACTTACAAGACATGTGTGTGGTGTGGCAGGGCGGGGCTTAAATGTGCATGTGAATCATGTGACATAACTTGCTAAAATGCAGACTCTGAGTAGATCTTAGGGTAAGGGGATAGAGACTGTGATTTTAACAAGCTGCCAGATTGTGGCAAAGCTCTGGGTCTGCAGATTACACCTTGAGATGCTAATGTATAGCCTTTGAGGAGCTCTTTTCTAGACTGGAGAATCACCTGTGGTGAAATGTATTTTGAGGAGTGCACTAAAATGCCTACTGTATGCTCTTAATTTTACTCTTTTTGACATTTAATTTGATAAGGCATAAATAGTTTTAAGTAACATTTTGAGCCTTATATTAAGATGGAAAAATTTTTTTTAATCAAGGATCTGAAAGTCTCTTGTGTGAAGAAGGATGACCTAATATTTTCCCTATGAGGATATGAATTGCCTGATTTGCCTTGACTCTTCCATGACACTTTTTCTTTCTTTTTTGGCAAGAGCATCATTCCATTTTGCAAGTTATTTGGCATCACCAACCTTCCAGTGCCTCAGCCCATCTGAAAAATAAGCAGACTTCAAATCAGATAAGCAGTATACCCATATACCATTTTTTTGAAAACTGAATTGCTAATTTTATATTTGTCCACTTTTAAAAAATGGTGATTTTTCTACATATAGTGACTAAAGCTATGTCTATATGAAGCTGAACAAATGACAAGTTCAGTAAAGACCGGGGAAAATCATTTATGAAAATGGAACATTTGATGATGTGATGTGAGGCCTATCTGGATTCTCTTTGCTCTCACCCCAGAGTTGTAAGCATTAGAATTGAAGTCCTCTATATCTAGGAAACCAAACCAGAAAAACAATTGAGTAAAATAGCGAATAATTCTGGGGAAACAATTGGTCAAGTTGGCTATTTAACACAAAATAGGGATAGCAAAGATCTAAGAGAAAAACTGAATTGAAACAGCTTTGGAATGTAAAAATGAAATATGAACATCTTGAACTCAGTATATGATCCTCTTTGCATGAATTATTGCCTGTCATTTGCAATGCACATTACTCAAAACTGAAAAATCTGTTCTGGCTTATTACTTAATTAAAAGTAAGTTATGAGCATTTTCAATCTTTATATAATTTATATCATTTGCAAGTCATGAATTTCGCATAATTCTGTTGGCCTTAATCATCAAAAAAAAAAAAAAGTATTGCTATGCTTAAATACAATTGCTATGCATCTTTTTCACTCTCTAGCAGATGTTACAAAAGAAACTATCACAGCTGGTGAAAATTGATATTCAGAAGTATAAAACATGGCAGTGAAAAGATTTTCTGTACTGAATGCCCTTAATTCTTAAAAATTTTAGACTTTCTTCACGGTAAGGCCAGTGATTTCATTGTCGGGTTGGCAGTGGGCAGATGATAACGTTCTGCTCTATTTTACTTTATGATGAACCAAAGAGGACTGGTTGTTTCTCTAATGAGTTTGGGAGAGATGCTTCGATGCTGACACATTAGCTGCACCCCTTGAACGGCTATGATGAGGAAGTGAAAAGTAGTTTTAACAACTTGCTAAAATTATCACCAGTAGAGTGAATGAAGCACTAAAATATATATACCAGATGTTTGAAATGGTTAGATTTGGGAGAAAACCTACAATTAATTTACATTTTAGTGCTAAGAACAAATTTTAATTTATTCTGATTAACTACTTTATAGCCCATCTAGAATACCATTTGAAGGAGTTATGGAAAAGCTATAAAAGAAGTTATAATCAAGAGATGACACTTTATTGGCATAGAAGAAGAAGAGTTTCATTCCTGATGCCCATATTGCTCAAAAGGGTTCAACTTGCACTTGCCCAAAACCTGTTATTGAATTACAGGCTTGGAATCAATGTGGGAAGCAAATTAACTCACTTAATTACAATTTGTGCCAAGATTTAATCCCTCCACAGATCAGGTAAATTGTTCTAATCTACATGCACATACTTTATACTTCCACAATCAAGTCACCGTGCAGAAGTGTAAGCAGATTTCTTGATAGAATTATTATAAACAGGACTGGCTAAATGGAAACTGACAGTTGAGTTCCAAAGCTTTCCCATAGATGAGAAAATCTTTGAAAGTATAAATGCTATTGCAATAACACAGTCAACAATACATGCCTGGCTTTGTATTTGGTATTCTGTAAGTAGCAGCTGTTATTATTAGCATTGTTATTAATTGTGATATTGGGGAGGATTTCAGGAGAAGGTTTTTGGAAACCTCACCATATTACAAACTTTCTTCAAGTCCAGATACTATAATCTGGTGGTCCATTGGAAAGTTATCGACTGCTGAGTTCATTATTTGGACTGATCAATGTTTGCTACCAGGTATTTTTTTGATTAGTTGTCAAGATTTTTTTTTTTTTTTTTGGCCAACACTGGCTTGCATATTTAATTATTTTTTTATTATGTTAGAAATAGGAATTTCTGCATTAAAATTTGGATTCCTAATATCTCTGTAAAAATCAGAATATCTGGCAAATTTCAAGTGAATCTGAAAATGCCTGTCCTCTTTAGACAGACTCTATCAGTTTGATGGTTTCTTTTCCTGTCCCCTAGTCCTGCCCTGCACCTAGGCCAGGCATCAATAGCCAGGCCCATCCCTTAACAGTTGTAGCCTGGCAGGAGCAAACAGTTACCCACATTTCATGTTTTGATAATTAGGTTATAAATCAGGGCAACAAACTGTTATATAAAATATGTTGTATCTGAGGGAGGGGGAGAAAAGGGTACAAAAAATATGTTGTATTCTTCTCCCTTAACAAATAGACCTTCATAACAACGCAGAAGGCTAAGTTTACATTTGGGATTCTCAAAAGTTTGGGATGGATGTGGTACTATAAGGAAACTCAGTCTTCAGCCCGTGCTTTGTCCTTGTGCTCTTCCAGCCCCTACTCTGTCCCACTATTTGTACAGGCTCTGTCCACTGCAGCCCGACACCCCATGGCCACTCTTCAGGCCTAGTGGTACTTACATGCAGGGAGAGGGGCAGTCCCATCCATCAGGAGAATAAACCTAGGGAAGAGACCCAACTCATGAAAGCAACTCAAACTCATTTGGCAGAGAATTATTTTTTTACTGCTGTATATATTTTTTTAATTTCAATTCCAGTGTAGTTAACATACAATGCTATATTAGTTTCAGGTGTACAGTATAGTGATCCAACAGTCCCATACATTACTCATTGCTCATCACAAGTTCACTCTTTAACCCCCTTCAACTATGTCACCCATCCCCCCCCCACTTCCCCTTGGGTAACCATTTGTTTTCTATAGTTAAGAGTCTGCTTTTTTGATTTGTCTTTTTTTCCCTTTTTTCATTTGCTTTGTTTCTTAAATTTTACATATGAATGAAATCACGTGGTATTTGTCTTTCTCTGACTTATTTTGCTTAGCATTATACCCTATACATCTATCCATGTTATTGTAAATGGCAAGATTTTCCTTTTTGTGGCTGAATAATATTCCCTTGTATATATATATATGCCACCTCTTCTTATTCATCTATCAGTGGACATTGGGCTGCTTCCATAATTTGGCTATTATAAGTAATGATGCAGTAAACATAGGGGTGCATATATACTTTTGAATTAGTGTTTTCATATTCTTCTTTGGGACAATACCCAGTAGTGTGATTACTGGATCATAGGGTAGGTCTCTTTTTAGTTTTTTGAGGAACATTTCACAGAGACTTCTGGCGTTCAGGCCTTTGGAATGTGGTCTAACAGATACTAGAAGGAGGCACGGAGCAGACCGCCTAGAGGCACGTTCCCTTCCTTGCCTCTGCAGATTCTTCGCCATAAGGAAGAGGTACAGCTGGAACAGGGCCAGAGAGGGTTTCTCTGCACTCAGGGGAGAAACGAGATAACAGGGTCCATGACTATTTATTATGACACTTATGATACTGCTTTCTTATGGTAGTTTTACAATGAAAACAATATTCTTGGAATTGAGTTTCTATAAAAAACAACATGACTGATGGAAAAATAATGTGGAGAGTTTCAAGAATGTTTTTAGATGGAGATTATTTTATGTATTTATGTCACATGCCCAGAATCTGCAGGTGTTTGAGTTAAAGGTCTTAATTTAGTCATTCTGCTGCCCATTTTGTAGTGCTTTGTTTATGGTACATAGTTGTTGTTCATGAATATTAATTGCTTGTCTTAATGCCAGAGAGAGTGAAATTTGTAGAACACTTATTAAATTATTTCAGTTGAAATAGGAAAGAAATCAGAGTTTCATCTAAAAGGCTTTTGGTTGGGGTACCTGGGTGGCTCAGTTGGTTGAGCCTCTGACTTTGGCTCAGGTTGTGATCTCTGGTCTTGGGATCAAGCCCAGTGATGGGCTCCTCACTCAGGAGGGAGTTTGCTTGTCCCTCTTCCTCACCCCCCACCCTCTCTCAAACAAAATCTTTAGAAAAAAATAAAAGGCTTTTAGGAAATTGCCCTTAAAACCATGATTCTCAAATTGTCTACTTTTAAGTTCCCTTATACTCTTAAAAATTGAGGATACAAAAGAACTTTTGTTTATATCGATTGTATCTATGTTTACTGTTTTCAAAATATAAAGTGAGAAATTAAAAAAGATTTAATTTCTTTAAAATTAAAATTAAATCCATTACATGTTAACATGTTTCACTCTTGTGAAAAATAACTATATATTCCAAAACAAAAAGTTTTAAAAAGTGACATTGTTTGACATTTTGCAATTTTTTTCATCTCTAGCATCATAGAAGACAGCTGAGTTCTCATATCTTTCTGTATTCATTTGTTTGTAATAGGTTATTTTAGTGAAGCATAAGAAATTCTAGCCTTATACAGATACGTAGATAGAAAAAGTATTTTAGTAGACCTTTTTAGATGACTTTGGATAGTCTTTGATATATACCAAAAATTTGACTAATAGTTTTTCAAAGTTCAATTGCAATGTAAAACCTGAAATCATAACAATCCACTTTTCATATTCTGTTACCATTAACCAGTGAACTATCTGACGCTTTGTATAAATCTTTAATCCATGATTTTCTAACATCTGCATTGGTCATTTAGAATATATTTATTGATTGAGCTATGCTGAAATGTTGACGTATTTCACTACTTAATATCAAAAATTCATATTAATAGCACCACTGATCTTATCAGAAAAAAAATTAAGTCTTGAGAAGCTTCCTAAGCTTGTGGTGGCAGATTCAAATTTTCCACAATTTTACTTTTTCCTTGGAAGGTTGATTTTATCGCTGTGAACAGATACTATTATTTTTCTTCACTTCTTTTTTTTTTTTTTTAGAATTTATCTGCTTTTTCTTAGAATTTATCTGCTTGCTATTTAAGTCTGTATAACCATAGTTTGTCTGGAAAATGTTCTTTTAAGAACATTTAAGAACATTAAAATGTTCTTTTAATCCTATCCCAGGATCGAAGGAACTAGTTTAGCTTGCAACTCAATTGTGTATAAGTGCCTTTTCTTGAGAGAATCATCTAACTTCAATAAGCAGTAGAAGTGCTTCATACACACTTCAAAATTAGTCATACAGCATATTATAAGGATGTATAGCCAAGTGTGTAGTGGAAAAGACTACACTGACAATAGTACAGTTTTCTGCCATTCTTTGATTCATCTTAGGTACCAGCAGTTTTACCCACATTGCTTTTGCATCATCATTACAAATGTCATAAGAGTTAAATTGAAAGGTCAATGACATCTGTATTATTATTATGAAAATAGTTTTGACCTATAGACCCTCTGAAAGTATCTCAAGGACATGTTAGGTGTCCACAAATCACACTTTGAAAACTACTACCTGGGGCTCCTGGGTGGCTCATTTGGTTAAGCGTCTGCCTTCGGCTCAGGTCATGATCTTGGGGTCCTGGGATAGATCCCTGCGTAGGGCTCCCTGATCAGTGGGGGGGTCTGCTTCTCCCTCTCCTTCTGCCTCTCCCCCTGCTCATTCTCTCTCTTGTGCACTCTCTGTCACTCAAAGAAATAAAATCTTAAAAAAAACAAAAATTACTACCTTAAAAGTAGAAGGATGAGTGTAGAACCTCCTGAAATGAATCAGTATTTCCCTTTTATATTTCCCATTTAGTCATAATAAATCCATTATAGGAGGACTTTAGAGGGTTTTTAAAAAAAAATTTTTAAAGAATGCTACCTAACCCCTTTTGCCAAGACATTACAATTCTAACGATCCTCACTTTCAGAGAGCTACTTTCATTCATGACCAAAATCTTTCCTACTGAAGATTAGAATCACTGTGTGAGTACATACTCTTACCCTGCCTTTTTATAATTCTTCTCTGTAAATACTGCTCTTAAGTTGCTCCTCAGTCTTCTGGGTTTTTTTTGGTAATGTTAGGCTTTTCCAAAAATTTACTTTGTGTGCCATTAGTCCGTCAGTCTTTTTCATTGGATTCTGCTTATCCCAGTCTCATTTAAGTCATCAGACCTAAAGAAAAGCCATTGGATGGTTTCAGATTCTGATTGTCGAAGTATGCTCTCCTGGGTCAGTTGGTCTTTCTTTCCTTCTTTCCTTCTTTCCTTCTTTCCTTCTTTCCTCCTTCCTTCCTTCCTTCCTTCCTTCCTACCTTCCTTCCTACCTTCCTTCCTACCTTCCTTCCTTCATTCCTTCCTTCCTTCTCTCCTTCCTTCTCTCCTTCCTTCTCTCCTTCCTTCTCTCCTTCCTTCTCTCCTTCCTTCCTTCCTCCCTCCCTCCCTCCCTCCCTCTAGCATTACCAATGGCACACACTTTCCCCAGGCTCCCAAGATACAGACCACACAGTCAACTGAACTTGACCAGGATGCATGGGAATGCCAGATATTTCAGAAGACATATTCCTTTATTTACTCCTGTAAGCTTTGTGTTAGTTCAAACTCTGGATCATAACACAGACACCTCAGGTGTCAGTCAAGATTTAAAAATTGCTGATTGTGCTTTCTTGCTCCATCTTTTCATCTGCTCTATTTAATGAACCTGTTTATTAGTATCTTAAGGCATAGTTATAAGGGCCTAGGCATTGCAGTCTAGTAAGCATGTCTTAAAATTGTAGTCACTTATTATTTGACCTTTGGCAAGATTAAACTCTCAGAATCCCAATATCCTGATCATAAATGGTAATGATAATACCTACATTACTGAATTACCATATGGAAAAGTAATACACAGAAATCATCTACCACAGTTTATGACTATATTAATCCTCAAAAAATGATAGCTGTCATTGCTAATGTTAACAGATCATTCCAAGGGCTATATACCATTTCTACTCACTTTTCTCAGTTCTTTGTCCAAGTGTAAGTTGCTCTAGGACTGGGTGTTCTTTTTCAGAGACTCTAAAAGGGAAATAAACTTTTCAGAAGGGCAAGTGCCCTCAGTGGGCTTGAGTGATGTCATTTACTCTCCATGTATATTTCTAACAGTCAGTTGGGAGTTCATATGTATTTAGATATACGATCAATGTTAAGGTCTTCAAACTTACTACTTTCAAAGTACTTTTGGAATGCTCTTTAATGTTTGGGGTAAGAATGCGGTAATAGATTACCATTAGTGATTCTACAAAGAATTTGCTCAGGATACTCTTCCATAGCGATTTAAAATCATAACTGTTATCTCAATATTTACAAAAAGTCTGTGACCATGTTATTTTAGAGTCTCTGGAAACTCATTTCGATTTACAGGATATTATGCTAATTTAAAATACCAACACAAGATGTTTATCGTAGTACCCATGTAGGTCTCATCAAATTCTGCAATTCAATAAAAATCCAGCTATGAGTATTAGATTATTCAATTTACATGTAGAGTGTTCTACATACTGAGCAATAACTCTGAAGTTCTATCTTTATTGAGGAAAGATGAGAATTTCCACTTGTGACTAAACTAAATTGCACATTTCAAGAACTTTCCAATTAATTATAATTCAAATAGAGATTTCCTTAGTGTTCAGAAGAGGCTAAATTTAAGTGCATTAATAAATTAACAAGACTAAAATTTTAACCATGTGAAGGACTATGGGAAGTGTCTAGAGTTTTAAGAAGACAGCTTAGTAAAGCTTTGAAAATTAAGTCAGCATTCTGAAAACAAGAATTTCTCTAAGTATGCAACTCTTAGTTCGCTCTCAAAACACTGAGACTGTCTGAATGCCATGACTTTTGCACTCATATGGAACAGTCTGGTTTTGATGTTTTAGTTTTGTAGCTATGACAGTTTTAAGGGTTTTTTTTTTTTTCCTGCATTAGATACAGTTATTAAGTAGATATTTTCCAGATTGAATTAATATGGATAATAAAGTCTATAATCTTACTTTTAGAAAGATGTCATCTAATTTTTAATTAAATAATAATCCTAGAGGGGCGCCTGGGTGGCTCAGTCGTTAAGCGTCTGCCTTCGGCTCAGATCATGATCCCAGGGTCTTGGGATGGAGCCCCACATTGGGCTCCCTGCTCCGCGGGAGGCCTGCTTCTCCCCCTCCCATTCCCCCTGCTTGTGTTCCCTCTCTCGCTGTGTCTCTCTGTGTCAAATAAATAAATAAAAATCTTTTAAAAAAAAATAATAATAATCCTAGAAATTCGAGTCAGCAAGCTTCTTCTGTAAAGGACCAGATAGTAAGTATTTTAGGCTTTGCAGGCCACATGATCTGTCAGGACTACTTGGCTCTGTTGTATGGCAAAGTTAGCCATAAACAATAAATAAAGAACATGTCTGGGTTTCACAAAAAACTTTCTATACACAAACAGGCAGTAGACTGGATTTGGCTTATGGGTTGTCCTTCACTAACCCTCAACCCTATAAAAAGCTTCACAGAATATCTGGAGTTAGAGAAGATAGTAAAAATCAGATCACACAAATAAAATAGCAGATCCCATTAGCCTTTTACACATCCAAGGGCTCTCAGGAACAGTGCCCATAAAAGTGAAGAGTGCATTTCTTTCGGGCTCGTGGAAATAGCATTCTGTGAAAGCTTAGCCATAAGGTTCATTTTTGCATACAAAACTGTTGACTGCTTTACTTATTAGTATAGGCCAGCTTTTCAACCATATCTTACATGTTCACCAAGAAGTCACTTAGCATTCTAAGGTAGAAGTAATTGTATAAATTCTCATGTTTAAATAATTCTCAGAAATACAGAATTAAACTATGTTTTTTTATTTACAAAATTTTTACTATATACTAATATATAATGTAAATCTCCAGATGACACGGTGGAGATATTTCCCAAACTTACTTAATCATGGAAGCCCCACTCAAAAATCACAGGAGATATATGCAGCCGAGTTTGAGAAATGCTAGTCCTGGGCTTCAAGCCGCCTACCAGCCTTCTTAATTATAACTTGCCATCTGGAAATAGCTTTCCTGGCTGAAGGGCTCAATAGGCTCCTAAGGATAATTATTCCTTTCCTCAGCCTCCATGGAGGGCTTTCTCTTCTCAGCACCACCCTTTCCACCTTGATTGCGTCCTGACTTCTCACCTTGTTCCAGAACAGGGAGAACTGACAAGAATCGGGGAAAGGTGGTGGATCCTTATGCCCACTACAGCCTAGGTTCTCTGAAGTATAGATCAGTTGTCATTCAGACATAAGAACATAAGAACATTGCACAGTACTCTGGTTGTAGCAAGCAGCTTGAGGAGGCAGAAAGAGTGACAAGTCATTAAGTGACAGAAGCCATGGGTAAAAGCTATGGGAGTATGTTTTGTCCCACCTAGGCGTGAGAAGTGTCCTCAACAGGATGCCTCGGGATCTATAGCTCCTCACTCGTGTTGGCCCTCTGCTGCACCGAACCATTATTGATTCTGATGTTCTGGTGGCTCTCCAGCTCAAGGAGATAATAAGGAGTTCAGACTGCTGAGCAGAATGCTTTACCTGTGTTATCTCTTCAGTTCTTGGATTGATCCTGTGAGGAAAGTGCTACTCCTTTGCCTTTTTTTAAAGCTGAAGAAAGTGATCTTCAGGGAGTTTTAAGTCATTGCCCTAGTTGCACAGCTAGCAACTCATAGATCTAGGACTAAAACCCAAGGAAGCCTGTCTCCAGAGTCCGAATTAATGCCTGTCTCTACTGACTTGGTGTGTGAGGGAGCAGAAGCCCCTAATTCCAGCTGAAAGCTTTAATGACCATTGAATATGCTGGGCACTGTTCCAGGAGCAATACACTCAGAAGTAAATATGATCTAACCCTTCCCCTGAAGCCACTTACAGTACCTGCTTCTTTGAATTCTAGTTATTGTGTATTTATGTGTTTTATAGTTGGATTTCCAGGAACACTGAGTAGGGAACAATTAATTCTAGGTAATGAAGTTAGGGTTTTGTAAAGGAAGTTACAACTGACCGGAGCCTGTAAGATGATGATAACAAATAGGAAATGGAAAAAAATCCTCCTGAGCACAGGAAAACACAAAGGTCCTCAGCCATTGGTGAGGGCCAGGAACAGTAAGTTGTCAGGTACAACCGGTTATAGCCTCAGGGATCATTTCACAGAATTTACAAGACAAGTTGATGGGTTGGAACTCGAGGCAGAGAGGGTTCAGGAAGAATCCTCTTTCAAGCTGGATGGCTAGTAAGATGCTCACACCATTAATGGACAGAGAAAACCTTGAGGGCTGGACATGATGTGATTAGTGCCAGACATGCTTAGTTTGAGGTTCCTTAAAGTAGTTAGATGTAGCTTTCCGATTAATTGTTTGATATTTATATCTGAAGCATAGCAAAACACTCAGTATAGGACAAAATGGGATAGAATGAAGAAAAAAATATTTCAGCTGTTACTAACTTTATAATAAAATCAGAAGTAACTTACTAAAACTATGAAATAAGCACCAACTAGATAAGTTATTCTCACATATCATGTATATGCATACATAATATATATGTATATGTGCCAATATACATATGATATATGTTATTTATACATAATAAAAGATGCATATGTTTGATATATGTATGCATATATACATATATCTTCTATCTTCTCTATATGTATCTTCTATATACATATATATGTGTGTGTAAATATATATATATATCTCTTCTATGAGAAAAGGTACTTTGAGTTTCAAAACATTGGTATAGGAGATTTAGGGGTATGACTTTAAGATTGGACCTTCTTAATTTTATCTACTGCTTACAACATAAGATACACATTTTCACTGATGATGAAATTGGAAAAAGAGGTGCCAGATGTTACTCATTTATGGGGAGAAATGATAGCCACACTAGGTATCTGTGATAAAGTCTCTAAAAGCTGTTAACGAAGTGTCTCTTTCTCTATGGGACTGAGACTTCACAGTTTGTCCTTTCATTCTCTTTTTCTCCATTTCACATATGTACATATACACAGAGTATATTCTTCAGAATCACAAATCATCTGAGGTGAAAAAAGTAAGACCTGTCCCATCAGTTTTTGGAGAAGGGGGCATTCACTTGTGCCTTGCTTAAGAGGAGAGTTGCAAATCATCAGGACTGAATGGACAGAGATTGAATTTGAAATTGCTAGATGCTAACCAGGAAAGAACTTTGCCCATCACAAAGTTCCACCTTTCCTGCAGCTGAGCCACGGATACGTAACATGATTTTCCAAGCATGATGGGTAAATCCAGGACTAGAATGGAGTTTCCAGCATTCCCAAAGCAGCATTCCTGACTGCCCTCAGCTCTCTGATACTGAGGATAAAACTGAAATTCTATTCATGTTAACCTAGTTTCCTATACTTACTAATACTTGATTAAGGGAGGCACTTTACATTTTTTTTTTTTTTTGGTGGCTTATAATGCTAACAAATGGAGAAGACTGATCTGGTCTCATATTTCTCCTCTTACTGAGAAAATATTAATCCACCCAGTCCCATAACCAATAAAAAAAAAAAAATTAGGTTTTGTTTCGTTGGTGTTTAAAAATTTTATTCTTAGGGACCATAAGTTGTTCTGTTTTTGTTTTAAGAATTGCATTTGTTGAATTAAAATCAAATGTATATTTTAAAATTCTAAACATGGCTTTTAAAATCACTGTCGAGTTACTCTTTAGATGATATGAATGGTTAAAAATAGGAAATCCTGACATAGTGCCTGTAGTTAAAAATATGGTGTTGTAAACTTAAAGAAATTTTCAGTGTATAGATCTCAAGGGTTCTTATGACAACAAAAAAGGGACAGAAAGAAAATTTTGAGGATAATATTTGTTACCTTGATTGTGGTGATATTATCAGGGGTTGATATGTACATGTCAAGCTCATAACATGTATATGTCAAACTTACCAAATTGTATATATCAAATGTGCTGCTATATCAATTATATCTAAATAAGATTGGAGGGTGGGGGCAAGGAAATCCCAAATTGGAACTCAGCATTATTCCTGATGTGTACACGTACACACACACACACACCCTATATACATCCTCAGTATGGAATGTTTTTATGTTTTGCTGGCTGAAATCACCAACCATATCTCAACCATCCCTCCATTTCAAGAGAAAACCTCTTCTTCCTCTCTCGTCTCCTTCCTGCATCGCTACACGCACACTACTTGATGTATACCACGTGACTGCAAAGCGCACAGAACATTTTTGTTCTGCATGGAATCACGTGCAGAAAACACTTGAGCAACTCAAGAACAACAGATAGTCATTAGAAAAATCCATCAGAGAAATCAATGGTAATTTGAGTTTCCCCAAGGAGAAAATGCAAATAGATTGGACAGAACATAAGATCAGAGTACTCACCAAGCTAGCATGGATGATGATGTTATAAACACTGGTAAAGTGAATACAACTAAAACGTGTATTTCTGGCCATTAGCATTTGCCTACTAACATTCAAAAGGTATCCATTGAGTACCAGCCAAGTTCGACCTCCTGTGGATCACTGGCAGTCAGGACAGAGACTTTTTAGAACTTTCTGCTAGATGTTACAGAATTCAGAGTGTAAATTTTAATTATGTTGTTTTTATTGATAACAATTCCGTTTAAAGACACAAAACTATATTTTTGTAAATCCATTCCAAATGCAGTTAGAAAGTAAGATAAAGATTTTAATAGGTGCCGGAGTTGTGTTGTTTTGTTTTTTATCCCTCAGAAGATCCTTAGAGAAGCATTGTTTTGAGAAAGTGATAAATATGCTAATCTTTTGCATGAAAGATTATCCATCTGGGGGTCTGAGATCTCCAGGGGATAACGGACATAGTCTAGACACCCCAGAAGTTGTTTAAAAGAACTGTCCATGCATGTATTTATGATTGTTTTATTACAGAGATAATTCTTATAAAAAAAATGAATTTAAGTATATTCTGGATTCCAGACAAATGGTTGATATACTAATATAGGATGTAATTGAACCTTTATTTACATTTGTCTTTCTGGTCACACTGATAACAAGTAATTACCTCAAAGGTTTATTTTAAATCTAAATTTGAGATCCACAGACCAGTGACCGTTAATTATTCAGTTGATCCTAGTTTTTGTTTATTTTTATTGTGGTAAGAACACTTAACATGAGACCTACCTTCTTAGGAAAATTTTATTTGTACGATATAATGCTGTCAACTAAAAGCACAATGTTGTACAGAGGATCTCTAGAATGTACTCATCTTGAATAACTGAAATTTTATGCCTATTCAATAGCAACGGCTTACTTCCCTCTCTTCGCACCCTCTGGCAACCACCATCCTACTTTCTGCTCTCATGAATTTTACTCTTCTTGATACCTCATACAATTGGAATCGTGCAGCATTATTTTCAATGACTGGACTATCTCACTTAAGATAGTGTCCTCAAGGTTCATCCTTTTTTAAGGCTGAATAATATCCCAGTTTATGTATGTACCACATTTTCTTGATCCATTCTTCTGTCGGGGGACACTTAGGTTGTTTCCACATCTTGGTTATTGTGAACAATCCTGCAGTGACCATAGGAATGGAGTTTTTGTGTGTCCCTGTATTTTTAAGCTAAAGATAGATTGTCGCAGATAATTACAAGGATGTAGTCTCCAGCAGGTAGGCCATTGTCTAGTTGAGTACTTAGTATGTGCATAGTAATACTGTAATTACTAGTAAAGCTAGGACCTTTTAAAACAAAGAGATGGCTTTTTACTGGATCCTTGAAGGAAGGAAACACACACACAAAATAGTGATTTTTTTTTCCCCCCTCTCAACTGGATTTAAAGTGAAAAGAGAAGGAAGGGTGAAAAAGGAGAAAACACATCGATCTTTTCTTCTGAATTAACTACTGGAAAAGACTATCAGGAATTATAGGGGTGACCAACTTTTTTGATAGGACTATTACTATTGACTGTATCCATTAGTCCAGATGTATGTAACAGCTAGGAACCTGGAGGAAATAATATAAAGTCGACAGCTGCTCAGTTCTATTTACATGTTGCTAAGGAATGTGTTTAACGACTGCCTTTTACTCCCCTATTCTCAATATATTTTTACTAGATAGACTATTTTACTATCATGTGGATACAAGTTTGGATGCAGGCTTGGCCAAAAGACTTAGCGGTTGACAAGCCTCTTCACTCTCAGGCTGCTGGAAGCGTTGTTGGCCACAACTTTGAGCCAAGACCTGTTTCATGCTTTACTGTTAGAAATAATATTCCAGTTCATTTTTTAGAGATTTTGCCTTCCTTACTTTCAGTGTCCGTTGAAAGAAAGGTAAACCATTTAAGAGTTACATGTGGAAGAAAAATTCTTTGAAGGAAATGAATTGAGCTGTTTCTAGAAAATTAGTGTACCGCTCCATTAATTTCCAGATTGTTTCCAGTATCCTACATGCCATGATTATTACCTGATTTTATTAAGCAATCTGTGTGGTGTTTCATCTTTGCAAAATCTAAAGTGTTTTCTTTCCTTCTCTCTTTTTTTTTCCTTTGAGAGTACTGCTTCTAATCTGGTCTTGGTTTTAGCTAATCTCTTTGCACTTCAATTAGGAAGATAAGAGCAATTTCTTGATTAGCTCTATCTTCAACTATATCTATCCTTTACAATTTTATATTTAACCCTGAATTCTTTTTCTGCTACTTGAGGATACAAGTACATACCTGGTACTTTAATGGTAGGAAAATGAGACTCTATATGCCAACGTTCAGAACAGATTCCAACCTCAGTTAAGTAGGGCCAGCTAACAGCAAAATGATGAATTTAATTTTTGAAACTTCCTTTTCTTTCCATCTTATACCTATTTTCCAGGGTTCGGTGTTCCCACCCGCCAAATATTCATTGTATCCATGTGCTTACTAGGACCCTTTGACCATGTCTCTCTTATTTAAGTACCATTGACTCCCATTTTGGCATCAAATACACTAACTCTAGGGAAGAAATCACCTGAATTGAAACGAGTTACACTAAGGTTTAAGTAAGTGGCTGATAGGCATAGTATTGTCATCTGCCCGGGGTAATTTGCCTTGCAAAAGAAAAATTCTTAATTCAAGATAAGTAGAGAGGAGGTAGATGGGCTTAATGGAAAAAGCTTGAGATTTGGTATCAAGAACACTTGAATGGTCATTCTGGCCCCATTTATTCCTCAGTTTCCTGCTCTGTAAAAAGGTTTAATAGTGGCTAGCTTTCAGAAACCTTGCAGTGATGCAATTAGATGATGTATTTAAAGCACCAAACATAGTGTCCGACATAAATTAGCAGCTAATAAATAGCACAAGAAATCAGCATTTAGAAATGGTATCATTTTAAGCACTCCGGCAATACACTAAAGAAAATATTTTTTGGACAGCAGTTCTTCGTTGTTTTCCTATTTTATCTATAGTATTCCTCAAATCTGCCTTGTTTTTCTGGAAAGAGATTTATAGGAAGTTAGGAGTCAAATTTTCGGAGGCCTTTCCTTTATAGTTTTAACAACTGCTCTAACAGCTTGCAGAATGGGTCTTATTATTTTGACCACAAAGATGCAGGTTAAATGTCAGCAAGAGATTAACTTTATTACATGTAATCAAAGGACATTTTGAAGTAATAAACCATGATGCAGGTATGCCTGTCCACTGTTGTCCTAGGAACTGCTGCCTCCTATCCCCGCCCCCCCACTGTCACCACTTCACACACTTGAACAGTATGATAAATGAGGGCTCTTGTGGTTCACAACTTCCTCCATGAGGAAAATCCATTATCATCTTCAAATAAAAGAATGGCTGATGGTAAAGGTCAGCTCATGTGTCCCAATTTTACTTTTGGTTTGTGGATCGGAGAGAAACAAAGCCACACAGATGGGAGGCAAGGTGCTGACAACCTTTAAAGTCTGAAATTTTTTAAAAAGGCAGAGAATAGTAACATACTGGAAATGTGTTATCCCCTGCTCCTATTTCTCTCTCTCTCTCTTTTTTTTTTTCTTTTTATCGATCAGCATGTAGTTTAAGAAGAGTAATACCAACACTCAGGGAAATCTACCTACCATTGAGCATTATACCCTTTACATCATTTGGAAAATGATGATGTTAAAATTTACAGCTTAAATTTTCACATTTCTTAGTACCTTACCCTTTTTTATATGTAATCATCTGCTTAGTAATTAAATTTGATGCATGGAGTTTTTGAATAAAAAATTTTACTAGTAAATAAATTGAACAATAGCGTTATCATTTCCCCATGAGAAATCAATCTTCCTGACTCTTGATTAACTAAACTGCATGGAGAGAAGGCATTCATTATTAAAATTTAAAGCTGTGGTTAACAGAAAGTTACTAATTTAATCTTTGCTGTTGAAACAAATTATTAGTCTATTTCATAGCCTTATTAAATAGAGCACAGTATGATGAATGTAAGGAATGGAATATTCTCTGATGATTAGATCCCTTATATTTTCTAAGTATTATTTTGTACCTGAGAATACAATAAAGATTCATAAAATAGAGGCAAGTAGATCAGATGAACTATAAATATTCCTTAGAATTTACACTTTTGAAAAATAAATTCGTACTTTTTGCCAGTTTTCCTCACCTCTCTCTCTTTCTGGGTGTGAAGTACAGAAAAACATGAGAATAGTATTTAGATGAGATCCTGTACATTATGGTTTCCTTCTATACCCTATTCAGAAATGAACCGGTGATCATGTGATATATGAACAGGGAATATAATCTGTCTTCTTTTCCTGCCTTTTTTAAGCATTTAGTTTAGCAGGTAATACAAAATGGTAATCTCCTTTTCCTTAGGAAGCATTTATTCAATGTCACTCGTCCATCTCTACCCACTCCCCCATTACGTACCTACTTTTAACTTCTTAAAGTATATTTTGCTTCTATAAAATTTTTGTAGCTACTATTTATTGTATCAAGAAAGGTTTATCCTCCTTAGCTTTGTAACCATGGTTTTTACAATACCTCTACAGACACCCTAGTCATCTAGGATTTTATTCGAACCTCCCTTCTTGACAACAAACAATGTACCCTTTGTTTAATCCCTACCCTGCCTACCCAACCCACTTCTCTGTTCTCTGCCTTTGTAACCCCCATGCATATTTTAACATCCATGCTTTATGTCCTCTCTTCCAAGAATGCTGGCCTGATCACCATCACCATCCCAGACCACAATGAGTGCTGCTTCGCATTTTGAAGGACTACTGGGGTGCCTTCTATCACCCATCACTTGCCATATTGTAATTATTGGTTGTTTCTCCATATAGGGTAGATAGACTCCTTAGCACAGCACTAAGTACTGTATATTTAAAATGTTTATTCGGCCAATTTGTAATCTTTTCTATTTAGTAGCATGTGGAGAAAATGCATAAAAACTTAAAAGAATATCTCATTTCAGATTAAATAATACCCAAGAAGAAATGGCAGGTATAATACTTAACGATAGCCAGGCAATAAGACAGTAAACTCGTTAGCCTTGACTTCTTTTTTTTCTTTCAAAGTTTCTGCCTTCTGATCCCTGGCTTTTATAGCTACTCTACCCAGTTGAACCCTTCTTCCTTGATGGTGTTGTCGGGAAGTCAGGTCTTACCTTCCTTCACCCATAATAATTCCAAAATCCAGGGAGGTTTATGCTGGGATTAACTCCCTCATCACCCCCAGTGCTATCTTGGGAGTAACCTTAGAATAAGTAAGTTAGTCATTTAGAAGGTCCAAGCCTCAGCTCTCATTAGCATCCCAATGATGAGTTCAGGGACCTACCAAGGGGTCCCAAGAGTCCAACTGCCTACCAACCTTTCCAGTGCCCTTTTACTGCATGCCTTTCTGAGCAGTGAGTAGTTATGTAACTGAAAGAGACTATACACATGGTTCTTAACAAAGTTTTTTAAGATATCTTTGATATTTATACTTAGACAAGATATATGCCTCTCAACTTTTAAATGATGCATTCTGTCCAAACAAAATTAAAGTTCTGTCTCCTTGCAAGCCTACCACATTCATTTGCAAATTTTGTTTTCACTTTATTTTCTACACTTAAAAAATCAAAAACAATAGCTATCTTTCTAGGGAATCACATTTTATTATTTTATTTTATTTTATTTTTTTAAGATTTTATTTATTTATTTGACAGAGAGATAGCAAGAGAGGGAACATAAGCAGGGGGAGAAGCAGGCCTCCCGCGGAGCAGGGAGCCGGATGTGGGGCTGATCCTAGGACCCTGGGCATGACCTGAGCCAAAGGCAGCTGCTTAACGACTGAGCCACTTAGGCGCCCGGGGAATCACATTTTAATGTAGACTTAGTTATTTACATTTTACTTTTTTTATTCTTATTTTTTAAAACATTATGAGTCACAAAAATTTAAGCAAGAAAAATTTGAAATTGGTGAGTTGTGGTTTGAACCATCCTTTGAAATTCTGGAAGTAGAGATGTATCAAAGAAAACTAAAATGTTAAAGCTACCAAGACTTTTACGCTCAATTAATGAGCCTTCTCATCTTGCAAGTGATATATTCCAGACCAACACTCACAGATGACTTTCCTAAAGTCTCCTTCTATAGCCAAAGAGAAAGTGATTCGGACCAGCACCAGGTTTCCCGACAACCAAATCAATGCACTTTCCACTCCAGCTAATGCAGGTCTGTGTCCTCTGACATTTTAAAGTTAAACATAGGGGCACCTAGGTGACTCAGTCCGTTGAGCCTCTGCCTTTGGCTCAGGTCATGATCCCCTGGTCCTGGGATCAAGCCCCTCATAGGGCTCCCTGCTCAGCAGGGGAGTCTGCTTCTCCTTTTCCTTCTGCCCTCCCCTTGTGCTCTCTCTCACCCACTCTCTCTCTCTCTCTTAAATAAATAAATAAGATCTTTAAAATAAATAAGTTAAACTTAAATCCGGATATATTAATCCATAATCCCTGTCAAAATTTTGTTTCTCCTCACATACAGGCCCATTTCATACTGCTTAGAGTCCTCTTTGTTTCGTAGTTTTCCTTACACTCCTAAATGTATGGCCAGCTTTTATTACATGCTGATTTCTCTTATGTGGCCAGCTCTCTTAAGTTATTACCTGTTATAATTACCATTACATTCTTTTCTCCTTCAATTTCACTTCTAAAAAACCGTGGACAATATTTGAGCTCTTTGGGTAGTATAGATCTCTGATCCACTTAATTATACGATAAACTCTTATAATCGGAAGAGTTCTAAAGTGATCATGATGTTGTGGATACTCTGTAAATAGGGACAGTTTAAAAAATGGATTTATTTTCTATCCATTGAGTTGTGACTTTAATATTTTTCATAAAGATAATTTTTAATTCAGCCACAATTTTTGAGTGCCTACAATGCACCCGGACTTAGGGATTTAGAAATTAATACATTCAGAGGTTACCCCTGGAAGGTTCCAATCACCTAGTCCATGTATTCTTCTGGGGTCAGTGAACCACGTGAAAATGTAGGAAAAATTCTATGATTGTTTGTGTTTTTTTTTTTTTTCTGCAGAGAGCAGTCATAGAATTCATTAGGTTTTTCAAGGATTTATAATCCAAAAAAATGGTTAAGAAACACTCATTCAAGCTAACCCTTGCCCAAACTCTAATGAAGTAAATCCAAACTTCAAGAAATATAGTTTCCTTTGTTAGGCTTCTTACAGGCACAACTCTACATACACACACACTAGCTCTTACTTTAAGCCTCTTTCAGCTTGTTAGAGAAGATGAAGTTCTGTTTACTAACCCTGATGGTACAGCAACTTTTAATAGAATTACTTTTTCTTTCAACTACTTCCTGGCAAATAAATCTTAGATCCTAAAAACATTTAATGTGGACCTAATTTTTTCACATTGGTAGTAAATAGTATATATCTCCCCTGAACTCAGTATTGTTAAACATGGTTTTTTTTTAGCCCTGTTTTGAGGTTAGATTCCTTTCCAAATGTAGCAGTTGCATACAACCTTTCTTTGATTGAATATAGAAAAAAAAAAAATTCTTGAAGAATTTCCTCTGGCATATGGAGAAAAATCAACTCCTTTTAAAAAATCCCTAATAGCAGTGTAACTTAATTCCTACTGCCAATTACAGCTAACCGAAGTTACCCTCATGAAACAAAAGCATTGTTAAATACCAGGAAGGTTTCGTGACTCCATCATTGGCTCTCATTTTTAAAGTCACACAAGTGCAACGTTTAGAGAGTAAACTAATACTGGTTTTCATGGAGAGCTGGTTTCCTTCTAAGCCTCAAAAATCTCAAATTGAATATTTTTCACCAAGGTGAAACAAAATGTAGCCTTCATGTGGAGAACTTAGATTCAATGGTAATTTACTTCCCTTGCAGTCCTGAATGCTAGGCACCATAATAGGACTCATCATACCATAGAATGCCAGCTTCACTACCATTGCAATTTGAATTTTCTAAGGCATAAAGAACTTAGCCATATATAAAATGGTAGTATAATAACTAATAGTTCTTGTGATTGATTAAGTATTTTCAGATAAATATGAAATGGAATTAATCTGGAGATTTTACTGTCTTCTCTTTGACTTCATTGAGGATATATTTTTCGAGCCCCCCCCATTCCATATGTATCAAGGTATTATGTTAGGCTCAGGGAATAAAAAGGTGAATTAATATTACTGAGTTCAGTATGTCATGTCTTTGTAAAGGGACAATGAAGTCTTTTTTCACATGCAGAGTTTATTATCATGATTTAGACAATTTGAATTGATTTCATGGCTAAGTGGCCTAGAGACTTTGAGCATGCTGATTAGGCCTCAGTCTCCCATCCTTAAATGAAAACCTCACACCAGGTGGTCCTATATATCTTCTCAGGTTGAATAATCTAAAAAAAGATGCCCCACCAATCCCAAACTAAGGTTCAGGGTTTACAAGTTTACTTGCCAGTGCTTCTTTTTTGGATCTATTTGATGGGGATATTTTATTGCTGAAGAGAGAAGTGAAAGGTGGGGGGGGTAGGCTTTTATTTGTTGGCTATTTTGTAGTCTTCTATAAAGATCATTTAGTCAGAGTTAAAGAGGAGAAAGAGGAAAGGGTAGGAATTGGCCACTTGGACTAGTTGTGGAGAGAGGGGTGAGCATAATATCCTGAAGAAATGATTATTATGGCAACCTTTGTGAAACTCTAAGAGAAAGCAAAAGAATCTCAGGATCTAAGTTAGAGTACGCTGCACCCTGATGGGGTAAGGGATATACTCCCAATTTCTCCCAAGAATCCTATGATGTTCTGACATCTAGAGACTCAGGACAAATTTCACACTTGATATGGATATAGGCATTGTCACCATGACCTCTAGCAGGGACAGTACTGAGCTTGTGCAGGTGGTTTCACGGGTATAGAATATGGACAAGGGAGTTCTGGAGCTCCTTATGTAAGATTGTGATTAAGACCCTGGCTCACCGAGATGCCCTTCAACAGATGATAAAGAAGATATGGTACATATCTACAATGGAATATTACTCAGCCATCAGAAAGGATGAATACCCACCTTTCTCATCGACATGGATGGAACTGGAGGGAATTATGCTAAGTCAAATAAGTCAAGCAGAGAAAGATAATTAGCATATGGTTTCACTTATATGTGGAACATAAGGAATAGCATGGAAGACCATAGGGGAAGGGAGGGAAAACTGAAGGTGGGGGTGGGGAATCAGAGAGGGAGACAATCCATGAGAGACTCTGGACTCCAGGAAACAAACTGAGGATTTCAGAGGGGAGGGGGGTGGGGGACAGGATAGCCAGGTGATGGGTATTGAGGGCACGTGTAGTGATGAGCACTGGGTGTTATACGCAACTGATGAATTGGTGAAGACTACATCAAAAACTAATGATGTACTATACGCTGGCTAACTGAACATAAAAAAAAAAAAAAAACCCCTGGCTCACAAACATCTGTGGACACTTGTTCCAGACTAATAGAAAACTTGGAGTAGTCTGGGAACCTCTTTTAGGAGACACACAAATGAGAGGTCTGGTGATAAGACTAAAAGAATCTCAATGATCAGTGTAATAGGATTTATTATATGCATGGAATATAATGAGGTCCACAGAACATTTGCTGCTTCTTTCTATCTATTCCAGTCTTTTTTTTTTTTTTTTAAGATTTGATTTATTTGATAGAGAGACACAGTGAAAGAGGGAACACAAGCAGGGGGAGTGGGAGAGGGAGAAGCAGGCTTCCTGTGGAGCAAGGAGCCCAATGCAGGGCTCGATCCCAGGACCCTGGGATCATGACCTGAGCCGAAGGCAGATGCTTAATGACTGAGCCACCCAGGCGCCCCAGTTCTATTCCAATCTAATCTAAGACCAATTCTTCTTTTAGTCTCAGTTGTTCATTGTAAACATAAGCTAATATAGAGATTGAAGGGACTTGTCCAACCTGCATTATTTTGAGAAATCTTAAATATATCTCAGCACTTGCAGAAAAAAAGGATACTGATATTTTCAGCTTGGTTGAAACACAAACACATTCTAATTGATGTTTGCATAAGTAACAACAAAGTAATTTCCTCATTCCAACATTTCATTATCTTCTCGTAACTCATTCCTCCAAATTTATAGTCACTCCCAAATTTGCAGTGGAGGAGCCCTCTCATTTTCTGCTTATGCTCTTTCAACGTTTTATGTCAAAGAATACTGATCTATGAACTAGGAAGGGTTTTCATATGATTCCCATGTTATTTACATCTGATAAGTATTGAATAGCTTACATTCTCACCATTGCTCATCAATAGGTAATAATGTTCTCCAAGGGCTCCATGAGCTATCCACAATATCGAAAATCCTTCAAGTGGCTTCATGAACAGAGTATATCAACAATGGGGGATATGAAGTGGAGCAGGAGGGGACTGATTGAGAAATACCATGTAGGTATAACCATTCCCCACTCCTCTCCTCCCCCTCCCACTTGAAGACTACCAAATTCTTGGAGAAGGAACACATTGCGAGAGATCAGGCAATACAATATGAACAGCAATCAATGAGAAGGATATTGTAAATCCTGGGGTGGGGGGGGAGATGAGGTTAAAATATTCTAAATCAAAAGGAATACAGCTTATGGAGAGAAATAAGATAGTAAAAGAGTATAGTGGTGTCAATCCCTGATAATGTAGGGGGGAAATAACAAAAGCAGATGGATTTCAAGATATCCACTATGTAAGCATGGAGTTCAGACAAAAATCCTCAGTTCCAAGTGAAGACTCCTCTTGCCTTGAAAACCATCACTCATTAGTGAAATTGTGACCTAATTAAAGTACCCATTATGAAATCTCAGAAAAAAGAATTTGAATATTGAGTAACAAAACCTATCTGGGTGTATAAGAAGGATAATATGACAACCTAACATAAGCTAAGAATAAGTTTGGACTCTATGTTTAGATCTGCTATCAAAAATACAAATTAAAGTGATTATGTGAGTAATTCAGAGATATGTCTTGTTGGCTTAATACCAAATGTATATAGATGTGCGTATGCAGGCTGATGGCCCAGTACTCCTTTTGGTTTGATAGGTGTCGGTTTGTTCTTTAGAGTTTCCAGGGCCTAGAGAGTTAACACAACAACAAAGCGAATGAGGCAAATTAGAAAAGCCTGTTTAAAGTCAGGCTCACTTATGTTTCCTTTCCAGGTCTATCACCTACTACCAGTGCAACCCTGAGTATCACTTAGACTCCCTGAAGCTACTTCTTAAATCTGTAAAATAGGCATACTAATGTGTATTCATGGGGGCTTCCATTGAGGATTAAACAAAATGAAATGTGCACACTATGGAAACATGTCTCTTTAATAAACATTGAAGGGTATTCATAGACTGAAAAGAGGAGCCAGAATATAACAGAGAAGAGGGGGAATGATCTCTTAAGGGAATATGGTGTGCCTCTTCTCACAAAGTGTCTACAATAACGTGCAAGCCCAGTCAGTATAGAATGCGGAATGAATTCACTCTTAATATCAGAATTATTTCAGTATTACCTCAAGGTGTTCTACATCCATCTTCTAAAAGAAAACAATAAATTTGGTAAAGGTATTTTATTAAAGAGGTGAAAATAGATCATTCCTAAAAAGTTTTCGATTGGATTTTATCCTGACATATTATGAAAATGAATCCATTCCTCCATCCTTTCATTTTACTTATATTAATTGATACCTCCTTAGATGGCTTCAGAGATGAGAAACTTGCCTTAAAGTAGAATAAAATTTAGCACACCCCCTTCCCCACAAGACAAAAGAGTCATGGATGCATTACTAATATGACTGTACTTATAGGAATCACTCAAGTAATTTGCATTTAATTCAGTATTTCTTTAAGAAAATTGCCCATGATTTACTCCTCTAATTGTGGGTTAACAAGGAAATTAACATCTCTAAAGCCACAGAAGAGCAGAAGTAAGTTAAATTCAGGGCCTAAATGTGAGGGTAGTTACAGAAATCTAAGCGGGGCTTTCCCTCAAGGAAGAATGTTGAACTTTTCCTGAATACAGCTGGGAAGTGCTTTTGCGACTGTGGTCTGGCTAATGAATTGAGTAATTTAAACAGGAAAGGATTAAATGGGAACTGATGATCAATGCACAAGCTAAAAGTGTTGATTTGTCGGCTCTCAGTGCTTATCCTAAGCCTAAATGCAAGAAACTCATAAACCAATAAATGATGCATGGTGAAACGTTTTAGCATAATCTGAAAATATATTAGATAATAAAACCCATGATGATGAAATCAGGTTATATGCATTAAGGCTAGGATCCTTGTGTTTATTATTCTTTCAACAGTAACATTCTTTCATCATAATGATTTTGCACTTCAGCAGGTCTCTTAGTCAGATCAGGAGATCACTATACAACATAAATCCTTAAATATAGGTAGGCAGATACATATGTACATACATGTGTATATGTGTGTGTACCATGTCCGCATATATTATGAGAGACGGAGGAAGAGAAGAAACAACTCGGACATTTGAAAGGGAATGCGTTGATTCTGTTGATGAAACCATGAGGGCAAAATGAATACAATCTAGCTCCTTGCTAAACTCAACTCTTGGCCCTAAATAAATGCTTCCAAATCAACTACCTTACTTGTGGATTAAGACTAAAATGTGGGGGATGCCTGGGTGGCTCAGTTGGTTGAGCATCTGCCTTCGGCTCCGGTCATGATCCTGGGGTCCTGGGATCAAGTCCCGCATCGGGCTCTCTGCTCAGTGGGGAGCCTGCTTCTCCCTCTGCCTGCCTCTTCCCCTGCTTGTGCTCTCTCTAACAAATACAAAAGATCTAAAAAAAAAAAAAAAAAAAGACTAAAATGTAGTAGAGGTGCCTGGGTGGCTCAGTCGGTTAAGTGTCTGCCTTCAGCTCAGGTCATGATCCCAGGGTCCTGGGATCGAGTCCTGCATCGGGCTCCTTGCTCAGCAGGGGGCCTGCTTCCCCCTCTGCCTGCCACTCCCCCTGCTTGTGCTCTCTCTCCCTCTCTCTGACAAATGAATAAATACAATACATTTTTTTTAAAAAAAGACTAAAATGTGTAAAACTAGCTGACTCTGGAGAACTAAAATTTTCATCATAGCTGCAATAAATATTAGCTGGGTAAATTTAAATGAATCGGGATTTTTACACCTTGGAATAGTCCCCACTTTGATTAATCCAGTGCTGATACAACTTGTCCTCAAATTGCACTACTTAGAAGACCACTTCTAGTCAATCTCAACCTTCTATGATATCTCTGACTCTATGGGTCATGGTTTGTGATGTTTATTTTCATGCTGATGAATTTATATTCTTAGGGTGCTGCAGAAAATCATGCAAAGTGTGTATGTTCATAGACTATAATGTAATTGGAAAAAATCCTTGTCCTGTGTAATTTTTAGAGAATGATAGTCATTATTGTATATTACATATATAATAGCTTATACACAGTAAGAAAATTTCCAAAGAAGCAGGAGGGAAAAATGGATATTTTTAAGCAAAACTTTCATTCTATCATTGCTATTTGCAGAGTATCATGCATCCGAAGGGAACATATAATTTGCAAGCCTACCATTGTTACAACCCTGGGACACTTTTTTTAACTCATCAAATCAACTTCATTGGGGTTTAATTCATATATAATAAAATGCATTCCTAAGTGTACTGTACAGTTCAGTGAATTATGGCAAATGTATACACTTGTCTAAACTACCACTGTAGTTGAAGCAGTATTCCCCATCTTAAGCTTGTCACCATATGCAGTACTAATAAGCATGCTATGTGTTGGGGGACAGAGACATGTGACAGTGTTTTGAAAATTCTACATTTCTGTATATGAAGATACTGTAGTTATATAATCTCATGTTTATGCCTTTCTCAGGAGAAGAATATTAAGGAATGCAGCTGGAGAGCACTAAAAATAGCACTGGGCTTGATACAAAACAGACAAGCTTTCAACTTCCAGATTACTACTTTCCTAATGCATAGTTTTCATTCAAGTTACATAACCTCTGTGAACCCTGGTTCCCTCCCCTATTTATGGGGATAATACCCACTTAGAGTGTAGAAAAGAGAAATCAGATCCTGTAGAGGATTCACCCAGTGATTGTCCCCTTTATGATATTGAACATACCTTATCTTCAAACTGTGTTTACTTTGAAGACCATTTCTGGTCGGTCTCAGTCCTGTGCAGGATCTCTAACTCCCTGGGTCATGGCTTGTAATGTTTCTTTTCAGGGTGATAAATTTATAACATTCTTAGAGTACTGCAGAAATACATGCAAAATATATATATTAATACATGGGATACACTGTAATTGAAAAAATGTTTTGTGTGTATTTTTTTAGATGATAATAGTCATCATTACATCTAATTTAAGGCCTACCTCTTCTTCCTCAACTCCTACTGTTCTGCTGAGATATCAGCTTCCAGGGTTGGTGTTGGATTATTTCCCTCCCATCTAATCCATGTAGGCTGACTATTTTTCTTTATGAACTTGATCAAAATAACAGCAATAATTCCAACACCTGTCCTTTCAATAAGGAGACTTAGTACGATCTTTACTTAAAATAATTGTTGATACAATACAAATATGGTTGAGTCAAACAAAATTTGGATCCCCACCACAGATTTGGAAAACTACCTTTTTTTTTTTTTTTTTTTTTTGTCTTTTCTATGTACTCACCTGGGGTCCAACATTTGTCTGATAATCAGTCTTGGATCGTAACTTCAGGAAGGGATATCTGAGACTGCCTCAGGCGAGGAAAGATAAATATCTATATCCATGCAATTGCAACTCAGGCAGTTTCTTTGTGTCAGTTTTGTAGGTCTGTAAATCTGCCACTTGAAATGGTATAGGTTTATTGGGGTCATGCCTATGGGAGAAAACACAATAGTATTGGTAGAGTCCTTGGACCCAGTGCAGGTCTGACTCTGAGTGAAGGAGAGAGGGAGGGAAGGTTGGTGTAAACATCTTAGAATTTAAGGGACATTGAGCAACGTCATCAGAGTCCTTGAGTCAAGTTTACCTGTGGGGGGAGTCCTCAGTTTCCTGAGAATGTGCCTGCATAATATTCTTGCTGTAATCAGTTACAGGCTAGGAGCAGCTGCTGGGAATCCTGGCCTCAGCACAAACACACTGAAGGATTTCAGAGTTCAGCAGTTTGTGGTACTGAGAGATTATGCTCATGACCACCAGAAGTGGTCCTTTTCAATGAGCCTACAGGCCATTTAGGGATTTTTGTTAAAATGCAGATTATGATTCAGTATGTCTTCCAGAGGACCTGAGATTCTGCAGCTCTGATGTGCTCCCAGGAGCTGCTTTTGCCCCTGGTCCAAGCACCACACATTGGATTGCAGGTGTGGAGAGTGCACCCAATTATTGATCAATCTGTATTTGTGATTCCATTGCTCCTCCACTTGTAATCAAAGAAGCCCAGTTCTAAAGGACTTGTGTCCCAGACCAACTCATAGGCCATTGTCCACTCTTTAGATGATTGCTCTGTGTCACATGATCATCCCTGGACCAGTCATCTGTGACCAGCAATCTGGGATAAGGTACACAGAGTTGTAACCTTGCATGATGATAAATACTAGATTTTCAAATATTGTGTATTAATAGAAAATTGGAAGTATAGTAAGGCAAATAGATCAGGAGATAACTGTCATTGAAAAGGTAGCTTGTTACTCATCAATCCTCAGAGGAGGGAGCACACCACACAGGGCCACACTGGAGAGCACCAGGGTTGGTGTGAGGCTGTGGGGGAGCGGGGGACTAACTACTGCGGCAAGAGCCTTTATTGTGCTTTTCACAGGAAGGAGTCTGGCTAAGCAGGTCTAGGATTGGCTAGTTTGAATCATTTCAGTGGGCTCTGGGGCATAGGGACTGTCTCTAGTTTGGTACCAGGTCCAGGGGCGATCAGGGCAGATATATAGCGGCTGGGAGTGTGAGAGCCTCATAAAGGAGTCCTTTGGGGTGTGGGCTCTGGATTGCCTGGTTTGTATTTGAAAAGCACAGCTCTGGGAAGAAGATCCCCCTGCGGAGTGGTTGGGTTAGTTGAGGGAGGCAAGAGACCATGGCAAAGTGACTCAGACGTATTATCAGGAGATATATAGTAGATGTTAAAGTATCAAACTTAACGGCAATTAGAACCATGGTTAATACAGTCAGTGGCTTTGTTTCAGAAGTGACTTATAAGCACAAAAAGCACTTAGATGTCTCTTTATCATAAGCATTACTGGTTACATCTGAGGGTGGTTTGCTCTAGAGGTTGGTTATGCCTGCGAGAAAACCATTTTCTAGTAAGAATAGGCATTTTCTTATTTCCTCTTAATTTCTCCAATTTTGCTGGATAAAAACTTATTCAAATCCTTTTTTTTAAGATTTTATTTATTTATTTGACAGAGACACAGCAAGAGAGGGAACACAAGCAGGGGGAGTGGGAGAGGGAGAAGCAGGCTTCCCGCAGAGCAGGAAGCCCGATGCGGGGCTTGATCCCAGGACCCTGGGATCATGACCTGAGCTGAAGGCAGACGCTTAATGACTGAGCCACCCAGGCACCCCCAAAACTTATTCAAATCCTTATTCTTACACTAATATCAACCAGCCTTTTATTTCTCTAAGGAGAATGAATCTACCTGCCTTTGACTTTCCATACTTCTGACTCTCAAACATTGCTTTGTAGAGAGCAAAGGGGATGTGGAAAGTCTTAAATACTCAGAAGGGAGGTCCAGGAAAAGCCCACAAACAGCTTATCCATTAGCGTTTACCACACAAAACGCTTCAGAGAATGGGCATCTCTCATTTCTCTTGTACAGTGTTCTTTCAAGTTTTCTGATGACCTCATGATCAAAATTTGATTCTGTGGTAATAGACTTGAAGCCTTTGTTGTGTGGGAATGTCCTGGAAGCTACTGCAAGACTGCCTGTCTCCTGGGCCCAGGAGGCAGCTAACAGTAAAAATCTCCGAGTCAGAAAGGAGTCCTGTGCGGCAAAGGGAAAGAAAAGTGAATTGACAGCCTTAAACTCAGCAGACACACTCATCTCCAGAGGCTTGCAAGAAATAATCACATAATTGGTGTTTTCTGAAGAGAGTAGTGTTTACTTCAGTATAACAATACAAGCTCAGCTGGAAGACTTGAGGTACTTGAAGATATTTGGGAGGTCAGCATGGTACATAATTATATCCTTGAAAGGAAAATAGATAATCCCTCCAGGAATAGAGTATTCTTATTCATCCAAAATCTGGCCTGTTCGTCAACCATCTTACAATGTCAGCTAGCAACGGGAGGGAAATTACACATGGGTTTCACTTCCATGCCAGAGAGTAACAATCCTACCTTTAGGCTTCTTTTTAAACCACTGAAAATAGAGCCACCTCAACACAAAGTCTAAGAATTGCCAACCCTGGGGGAGGTCAAACGGCAATCATGCATTATGGGTTTGGGATTTCCAGATTATAAATCATACCAGAAAGTCTACTGTTTTTCCCCATCAGTGACAAATTCCTGTGACTTTGGAGTTTGGTGATTTGAAAATTCTGAATGGGGCTTGTTGGAGTCAGCGGGGCTCAACTGTTCTGTGACTACCTAGCTCTGCCACTGAGGCAGATGGCTTTCAACCCCATGAAATCCTAGATCCCCACTTCTGCCCTGTGACTTTAGTGAGAGCCTGAAATAGGTAATAAATGAGAATAAAGCTCATTGAAAAGTTATCATTTCTCTTCAAATAGGAACTTAATTGCAAATCTTGAGTTCTTGCTACATTCAAATCATTTTCTTCCCTCCCTCTCTGCTTTCCTTCCTTCCTTTTTTTTTTTTTCCTGCACCCCCTCCTTTTTGTTTAATTTATGTTAGGTAAAATAAATTTTCTGGAAAGATGGTTTAGGCTAAAAGCATTACCCCCATCAATAAATTTTCTATAGACATAGGCTTTAATTAACATAGCATAGTGAGTAAGAATAGGTATTGTGGAGCCAGGCTCCCTGGATTAAATTCTGTTACTACTGAATGATTGCGTAAACTTGGGCAGGTGACTTAACTTTCTTGCATATCAGTTTTCTCATTTTTAAAATGGGAAAATGGGGGGGGGGGGCTGTGCCTGGGTGGCTTACCTGGTTAAGTGGCCGACTCTTGATTTCAGCCCAGCTCATGATCTCAGGGTCCTGGGATGGAGCCCTGCATCTGGCTCTGCGCTCAGCAGGGAGTCTGCTTCAGGATTCTCTTTCTTCCTCTGCCCCTCTTCACACTTGCTTGCTCACTCATGCTCTCTCTAAAAATAAATCTTTAAAAAAATAAAAATGGGAGAAAGATCATAGCAGCTACCTCACAAGGTTGTTTTAATCACGAAATAGGTTAGTATTTACTAAACAATTAAAATAGTAACTAGCATACAATAATCACTATATTTGTTGAATAGTAGTAAGATACCCTAAAGTGTTGTTTGAAAATGGACGAGTTGAACTGAGTTTAGATTTCACTTGTTCGAATAAATCATTTTTAAACTGAATTCATTAAATTGAATTTATATGTATACGTGTAGTCTCAGTACTACCACTGGTCCTGGGCATGGTGCTCCTTTCCCCTCTCAAAGGATTTTGAGCTTTGGAATTCCCTCCCTGATAGAAAATATCCTGTGTCTACTAAAATCATCAAAGATCAGCAGTGCCATCTAGGACGGGTCCTGAGCCAGACCTAGACCTATACA
This sequence comes from Halichoerus grypus, assembly GCF_964656455.1. NCBI lineage: Eukaryota > Metazoa > Chordata > Mammalia > Carnivora > Phocidae > Halichoerus > Halichoerus grypus. The sequence continues at coordinate 103,890,978 of NC_135715.1, forward strand.
GGGTGCATCTTGTTTTCTACTGCAGGAAGATCTATTTTAAGGTTAACTAAGAAAGTCCCATGGGCCACCACTGTCTTGGGCACTGTGGCAGGTCCTCATTCCTGAGAGGCAACCTGCCAAGTGAATCATTCTCAGTAACCACAGCACTGTTTCTTCCCAAAATCATATGAGATCAGGCTTCCAGAAAAGTACTCACATTGATTTTGAAGTACTCAAATTGCTTCTATAGACAGGAACATTACTAAAAATAGTTGCCCAGAGGCCTGCAAACCCTGGGACAGCCCTATGGAGTCTAAGGTCGTCTTCCTGTCTTTCTCTGGGTTTTTTTTTTTTTTTTTCTTTTTTATGTATGTATGTATGTATAGCTTTATTAACAATAAAATTCAGCCATTCTAAATTTACAGTGAGATGAGTTTTAGCTACTTCCAAAATCAAGTTTTAGAACACTTCTCTTATCCCCCAGATGTCCCTCATGTTCCTTTGCCATTAGTCCTGTGGTTAGCTGCTTTTACTTTTGTGACTGTTATAGGCTTACTATTTATTATTCTTTTTATCATTAACTATGAAGTTCCTTTCTCTAGTAATATTTCTTTTCTTGAAGTCTGTTTTGTCCGGAATTAGTAAAGCAATTCCAACTCCTATATATTTTGTTGGTTTAACTTTTTCCATCCTTTTATGTTCAACCTATTTACATTTTTTAATTTTAAAATGTGTTTCCTGTACACATTATATAGTTGGGATTTCTTTTTTATCCAGTCTGAAAATATCTACTGTTGTGTTTAGTAAGTTAACATTTAATATAATTGATATGGTTGGATTTAGATACAGTATTTAGCTACTTGTTTTCTAGTTCTTTTTTTATTACTCTTTTCTTTCTTTTCTGAATTATAATAGCCATTTTACCCTCTCTATTGGCTTTTTAGATGTATTCCTTTTCTCTTTATAAAGTTATTGCTCTAGGGATTATAACATCATCTTTATTATAATCTAACACTGGCTTCGGATAAAATAGAGAAACTTTGCCCAAGTGTAGCTTCATCTCGCCCATCTGTTTTCAACTGTTGTGAAGTATATGATATCTTATGCCTCATAAACCCTAAGAAGTAACCTCTTTAAGACTCAAAATTGTGTAAAGCAGAATTTATTATGTTAAGAAAAAAAGAAGTGTGTGTGTGTGTGTGTGTGTGTGTGTGATTTGCCCCATATTTACCATTTCTGGTGCTCTTCATTTCTTCCACTGCAACTAAGTTATCATTTTGTTATTTTTTCTTCAGCCTAAAGGACTTCTTTTAGTACGTTTTATAGCACAGTTCTCCTAGCAACAAATTTTTTCTGGTTTTCTTTATTTTGGAAAAGTCATTATTTCACCTTCATTTTTGAAGAATGATTTTGCTGGATGTCGAAATTATTTAACCTTTTTTTTTTTTTTTTTTTCTGTTAGCATTTTGAATGGCATTCCAATGCTCTGGGTTCCACTGTTTCTGAAGAGAATTCTACCATTAATCATATAGTTTTCCCTTTGTATGTGATTTGTCATTTTTCTTTTGCTACTTTCAAGATTTCTATTTGTTAAAATATTTTTTCTTAGCCTTTCCCTCTCTCATCTTCTTCTGGAGCTTTGATTAAAAGAGTGTTGGAGTGCTGGATATTGTATTGCAGATTTCTGAGGCTCTGTTCATTTCCCTTAAACATTTGTCTCTTCTTTGATTTGGATATTGATCTGTTCTCACATTTATTTATTTGCTCATTATTTCCATATTTCCATATGTTTTTAATTCTTTGAGCATATCTTCCTCTAATTCTTTGTATATATTTTCCTTAAGTTTAAGCAGATGTAGGATAGCTACTTTGAAGTCTTCCTCAAATCCACTCCAGGTCAATTTCTATGGACTGTTTTTTCCCTGTGCATTGATAACTTCTTTCTTTGCATGTCAAGTAATTTCTTCTGTGAGAAAGTGGACAATGTACATGATATGTTGTAGTTACTTCGATGCAGGCATCCTTTTATTCTGAGGGCTGTTGTGCTGTTTTAACAGTCAGTTAAATTCTCTGGACTTTAACTGCAAAATCTGATTGCCCTGTAGAGTACAGTCTCTGATGTGTCTGCTCAGTGTGAAAAGCCTCATTCTCTTGCAGAGTTTCATGGTCAGTCAGTGAGACTTGCAGAGGTTATGTTCATACAGTAAAGTTTCCAGTAAAGTTTCCATCTTCTACCCTCCCTGAGCTGCTTGTTGGTTGACAGATGGACTTAAAAGCATGGCAAATCCACACTACTCCCCAGACTTTCATTTTTCACCTGGATCCTGGTGTGTAATCTAAGAGTAAACCAGTATTTTTTCAGCCTGTCTACATCTTTCCCACTTGCAAAGCTCCTCACTTAAATTTCTGGTTGCTTTGCCACCTGCCCTGAACGGAGTCTGTAAACACCAGTTGGTAGAGCTACAGTATTGTGCCACTGAACAGAGGTCATGGGAATGTGTCCAGCAATATGGCCACAAAATCTCTGCTCTTATGGATAAATTAGCAGTGTTGCACAAATAAACCATTGCAATTCATTGTCTACCTTTATTTTTCAATGTCCTGAAATGATTATTTTTAATAATTTTGACCAATTTAATACTTATTTTCTGCAGAGTACAACCAGCCATGTTCCTCAATTAAGGCATTATTAGAAGTAAAATTCATTTTATTTTAAATGCTTTCTTAAGTCATTTGAAATCAGTCATGGAATCTGTATGTATGTAAGGCTTTTTTTTTTTTTCCTTTAAATGAATGTTTTTCATTTAAAAGTCTTTTAAACAGACTTTTAAAGAATCTTGAAAAGTCTACGATAAAAGATTTCATGTATGTAAAGATTAACTTAATGCAGGCAAAATTCTTAATTCTTTCTGTGTAATTATATATTTTATCTTCACAACACTCCTGCGAGGCAGTATTATTGACTTCATTTTAGATGAGTAAACTAAGCACGAACAGAATAAATGTCTTGCCTAAGATCTTCTAGCTACTAAATGTCAGTGCCAGGATTTAAATTCAGGCATCCTGGGGGCGCCTGGGTGGCTCAGGTTAAGTGTCTACCTTCCACTCAGGTCATGATCCCAGGGTCCCGGGATCCAGCCCACATCAGGCTCCCTGCTCAGCAGGGAGCCTGCTTCTCCCTCTCCCTCTGCCTGTCATTCCTCCTGCTTGTGCTCACTCTCTTTCAGTCAAATAAATAAAATCTTAAAATTAATAAATTCAGGCATTCTGGAATAATCACTAGCATATAGAGTCTCTTCTCTCATAGCATTTGAGAAACAAACCTAGAATAATATCAAAGCTTCTCAAGGTCTCTTACTCACCTTCTGACACTGGCTGAATTATATTAAAAAAAAAAAAAAAAAAAAACATGGAGTGTTTAAGGAGGAGGTATCGCTGAAAACCTCAGAAGGGTATATTGTATAGCTCTCTGATATTTCCCAATGTCTTCCTCAAACTTTCCCACATTGAAGAGCTCAAGGTTCTTTAAGCGATCAGGGCTTGTTTATCATATTTTTAACAATGCTGTTTGTTTCTCTAATTCATAACCCAATTTAATACTTATTTTCTGCAGAGTACAACCAGCCATGTTCCTCAATTAAGGCATTATTAGAAGTAAAATTCATTTTATTTTAAATGCTTTCTTAAGTCATTTGAAATGACAGTCAGCTGGTCAAATAATAATAAGCAGCAGGTTATGTTGGGATTCTGCATGAATTACTTGAAGTCGAGAATTTTGGGGAGATATGAAGTTTTGCTGCAACACATATCTGAAAGGGCATAATAAAGTAACTGTTGAAAAATTGATGACCTCTCCTTAGCATTGATGTTTTAATTGGAGGTAGAGGAAATGGAGAGTGTAGGATTCAGCTTCACATAAAAAATTAGGCTTGGTCAATAGAGCAGAAAAGATAAAATCTAATAATTTATATTAGAAAAAACTATGATCCAAATATTGCAAATAGGCATAAATGCATTGTCTTTGATAAATTTCAAGCCTTCAATAGCTTCTAAAGCATAGAGTCACGGATTAAATTTAACAAAAATCTTGTATAAATTTAACTAACCTAATTTAACTCAAATAGGTAAATTTGTCCTTAAGAGTGATTTTTCTTGCCTTCTGTTTTACTCAGGGTACCATGGAAAACAGATTCTGAGGCAAAACTAGAGGAAGCAGGGTTAGGGCTATTCTAAAACCGGACACGTACTTAATCTAGGTCATCCGGGCAAGGAACAGAGTTTGTGGCTGTGGCAGCAATAGAAGGGGGGCGGTCTCTCTGACCAAAGCTGGAGTAGTGGGAGACAGGTGATATCCAGAGGCTCGGACAGGAGACCTAAATTGTGTCAGACACAGAGAATGACTATAACATTCCATTTACCTTTGTAAAATACAATTTTTATATGTCTCAATGTAGTAATTTGGTTACTCTCTCTCTCTGTGCCTCAGTATATTTTTTTCTTTTTCCTACCCTTTCTGTGACTGTCTCTTCATTACTGATAGTATTTTCCCACTGAACATCAACTGAGAATTGATGAATGATTCAAAATTGACCTGGCACCCTCCCTTACTGCTGGTATATATGACCGCATATGTGATACATGCTGTATTGTATGTCGCATCAGTTAAAGGCCATAAGGAATTATCAGAGCTCTGCTCAGTTTACCTGGAAGCTCAGAAAACAATGCTTAGTCCCTGTATTTTTCCAAGTTTTACAAATTTATTATGTATTATATCAAAATTAGAATAAAATACACTTAAAAATTTCATACATTGCTTAAATAGGTAGTTCTTTTTTTTTTAATAATTTTTTTTTTTTAAAGATTTTGTTTATTTATTTGACAGAGAGACACAGCGAGAGAGGGAACACAAGCAGGGGGAGTGGGAGAGGGAGAAGCAGGCTTCCTGCCAAGCAGGGAGCCCGATGCGGGGCTTGATCCCAGGACCCTGGGATCATGACCTGAGCCGAAGGCAGACGCTTAACGACTGAGCCACCCAGGCGCCCCTAAATAGGTAGTTCTTAACATTGAAAATAGGGTATTCGAGCTCAATAGAACTATACTCCCCATTCTAATTATTTTGTTGGCCAAATCACCCTGGGCACATCACTTAATTTTCTATGAATTATTTTTTTCGTCTGCTAAGTGGAGGTAACAATACTGGCTTGAAGAGTTATTGTAAAAATTTAGTGTATTTATCAGTCATTTTCCACTCAGGAAATCAACACCAAACTAGGTAGTTAAGCCAGAGAATGATTTTTTTTTTTTTTTTTTTAAATAGGAAAGCTTACGAAAGTATTAAAGAGGGGCACTTGGGTGGCTCAGTCCATTAAGTGTCTGACTCTTGATTTCAGCTCAGGTCATGATCTCAGGGTCATGAGATTGAGCCCTGCATGGGGCTCTGCACTCAGCAGGGAGTCTGCTTGAGATTTTCTCCCTTTCCCTCTCCCTCTGCCTGTCCCTCTGCTTGTGTGCTTGCATTCTCTCTCTCTCTCTTTCTCTGTAAAATAAATAAATATATTTTTTTAAATAAAAACATATTTTTAAAAAGTATTAGAAGTTTAGGAGAAGAAAAAGAAGACTGCCCAGATGTCAGGGAGATGTCACTGTCTTTGGGCTGATGTCCATAAGCGCATTCTTGCCACTAAGATTGTTAGAACAGTTATCTTCAATGCTACTGTAATCATGAGGGTGACCATGAGCAGGAGCTGTTTTTACTCCATTTGATGGAACTCCTAGCTGCTGCTTTTAAAATGCTTAATTAGTAGAACTTGGGTGACTGGAGCCACCACCACGGCAGGAGGATCAGCCAGAAGCTGAATGTCTAACTTTTTAGTGATTTCCATTTTGGCATGAGTGACAGAATATAACAGAAACTTGCTGGCAAGGAAGCCTACAAATTGTAGATTGCAGGCTACTAGCCCTAGCAGTTTGAAGGTGAATAGAGAAGGAAAAGTATAGGGCTGAACCTTAATAGGTAAATGTCTAACACATCAAAAAGAAACAAAAATAAAGCATCTGGCATAAGGTAGGGGTGTTGGTGGTCCTATTTTTATACATGTAGACCTTAGAGTTTCCTTCAAATTCTTCTTAAAAGTTCGTGAATACTTAAAACATAAGAACGGCAACTTTACTTGGTCACTGGAACTTTTAAAAGAGGACATATCTCAGAACGAATGAATGTCAGCAAGAGTATCACAACTTTTCCCTACCTATTGTCCTTTCCTGTCTGACATTAAAAGGCAGCTGAACAGATATAGACAGAGAGCTCATCTATGGGAATGGGAGCCTTGTTGTAGGACTTTGCAGGGGAGATGCTAGGAGGTAAAGATTCCCTGTTTCTGATATTGTCTGATACCCTTAATAACCTAAAAATGGTGTATATTGTTTAATAGTTGGTGAAAAAGCTCTAGGCTTGGAATTAGGATGCATTCTTATTTTCATTTTTCTCCCTGATTTGTTGGGTGACTTTGATAACACATTAGTTAGTAGAGTGTGGCTTCTCTTCTCTAAAGAAAAAAGGAGAGTGTGGATTAGTTAATTCTCTTAAAGTCTCATCCAACATTATTGCTCTGTTTCATCAAAGATGATGATGATGATGATGACGGCATCTTCTATAACTAATAGAATCTAATTGTTATTGAATGCAAAGCATATGCCAGACACTAGGAGAAGTGCTCTATCTATATAATCATCATCATCATTAGTGTGTTGAAGTACCCCTATTTAACAGAGGAACAAATGAGGTGTAAGTGAACTAGTTGTACGGTTTGTGTAAGGGAAGCTGAATCCAGAATTAAAACTAATTCTCAACTCTCCATTAAATGCATTAATGTGTAAAACAAAGATGCCTATAAATCCTAGGTGTATTTTAAGTCTGAAGACTCCTAAGTAGGTACTGTGGCAGTAGGAGTACCTGTAAGAATAGTAAGGTCATCTATTGCTTGATTTCCTTTTAACCAGGGCATTCATATGCTACTCTTTTGGTACAAGAGACTTTCATCCTTAGCATCTTTGTGGCATAGTATATGTACTAGAAAACCAATAAGCATGGCAATGCTTCATATTAAATTGCAGTTATATATTATTGCTTTCATAATGCTAGAGGGTTATGAAATTTCTACAGAATTACATTTGATAATTTAATATGCTGGATGAATCATGATTAGTGCTTAAAAATCATTAGCACTTAAAGACTTTTAACACATCTCCAAATTGTTTGAAAGTAATGTGTGGTGAAGTCTGTGGTCAGAGAGAAGTAAAATATTAGCAGCCCCCCGCCCCCATTTCTAATCATTTGAGCAGGAGTGGGGCTGGGGTTGGGTTGCTGTTTCAGCATAACTGTCATGGGGCAAACATGCTGTAGAGGCCGACTCAGCCATTTGGGCATCGCCTATGGGATGATGTGTAATTTGTAGGAATTTCTAGATGAGAAGGACATGTTCCTGGGATCTCAGGACCCCACCTTATGTAACTTTCACAGTCCTTATTTAATGCATATTCCATCCCCATTCATGACCCCAGCATCATTCTTAACAAAAATAGCAAAACATATTTGTTGAGTGCTCACTGTGTACCAGCCACCGTACCAAGAAAGAGTTGTGACGACTGAGGTCAGTGAGACCATCACTGTCACCGAGAAGCTTGTACTCTAATGAGTAGGGAGATTACACAATAAATCATTTATAGCAGGCCATGCAAAGCGCATCATAGGCTTGTGTAAGGAAAAGCAGCCCAGACGAAGGCACAACCATACTCATCCCAAGCCTCTTTGCCTCCTTTTTGGACCTGTTCCTTTGGCCATTAATTCATCTCTCACTGGCAGAGCTGCGCTGATACAGGAACAGAGCTGCTAGTGTCCCTGTTTGTTTTCTGTGATCAGAGCATGGTTGGAGGAGGTGGGGAAGCCAGCTGGCAGGGCTGTTGCTGGAAGATCAGGGAGAGTGCGGGGGCTGCTGGCATCTGCTGGCTCCCCACAGAGCAGGAGTGCTCCTAGCAGATGGTCACTGTGTCACACAGTGGAGCATCAGAGGGCCTGTCAGTTGTAGATGTCCACATAGCGGGGCCGGGCTCTGCTAGCATGTGTCCCCGAGCTGTGGACTTATGTCACTCCGTGTTCTGTGCTATGTTCAAGCACAGGACACTCAGTGCGCCACTCCCTCCCTGGTTGTCATGAAGCACAGTCCCACACATCCTGGGTGGCCCTGCACTTTGACCCTTCTTGGTACAGTAAGCCCCAGGGATACCCTGCATAAGCAGCATGCAGGTATAAGACACCCAATCTTAATTCCTAGTTTTATACTTGTTTCTTTTGTAACATGAGTAAGTCAGGCAATGTGTCGCAATCGGTTCATCTCAAAAATAGAATGATAACAACCCCGAAATTCCTCAGAATTGGGGCTGCCTTGCAAGCTTCCTTTTCTTCTCTGTGTTTAGCATATTTCTTGCTGCATAGGAAGTGCCTGATAGATGTTTGTTGAATGAATTGCTGGTGAGGGAAAGAAAGTGATTCTGAGGGGCGCCTGGGTGGCTCAGTCGTTAAGCGTCTGCCTTTGGCTCAGGTCACAATCCCAGGGTCCTGGGATCGAGCCCCGCATCAGGCTCCCTGCTCCGCGGGAGGCCTGCTTCTCCCTCTCCCACTCCCCCTGCTTGTGTTCCCTCTCTCGCTGTGTCTCTGTCAAATAAATAAAATCTTTAAAAAAAAAAAAAAAAAAAAGAAAGTGATTCTGAGCGGCTTTTTTTTTTTTTTTTTTTAATGTAGGGGGAAGAATAAGGATGGGGCAATTTAACATTCCAGTAGCGCTAGAAAACCTTAGTTGCAACTCCTTTCCTGCAAGCTTTCCACTGCGTTGTATTACTTCATTGACATTGTTATAAACCCAGCTTCATAAGAGCAAAGTTTTGTAGCAAACCTACCTGCTACATGAATGAGAACAAAGGAGAATGTGATTAGAAGTCTCTCAGCAGAGCAGAACAGAGCACTCAGAATTATATGTTATAACACAGTATATACTTGCTCCAGATAGATCATTTCTGCATTTAAGAGTCTGCTAATTACTACCATTTGTGCTGGGTGATTGCATACAAACTAGTTGTTTATCTGGCTGATGGCAAGGATTGCATCTAATTCATCTTTAAATATCCCTAACACATGGTGGAGGGTGTTCCACGTAGTGGCTACTAAACAGAAATGTGTACTTTGAATGAATATTCTGGAGGATTAATGTTTGACATCATAAATGCCACAACCTAAAAATGCTGCAAGGAGTGATAAACTTTCCTTAGACCAATGTGGTGGTATATATATTATTTTGGATTCACACACATAGAAATGTACTATACATATATTCACTCATGTGATTACAGGTTGCAGTTGTTATTTTATTAATAGCCCATTCTATCACTAATTCAAAGTTCACTTATTGTCACATCAATTTTAGCTGATACTATCCTCAAGTGCTTTCTGTGTGTACCGATATGTCTCCATAATATTATCATTTTCTGGGCCAGAAAGCTCTGTTTCTTCTCACATTTAGAGTTTCCTGAAGTGTCTTGAATCATGAGCTTTTAAAGGTAGAAAGAAGCTTAAGAATTATTGAATCCAATCCCACATTTTTCTGAGCCATTGCCAGTTACTTTTGTGGATTGTACTCACACAAAATAGGAAGGGTACTAGCCAAATTGATAAGATAAATACTTTCATTTTCTAACTATGCTCTGGTAAGTTTCCCATCTCACTCTGAAAATTCCTAAGAACAATTTGAGATACTTGGAGTACATGGAAGACACAGTTGGTTGCCTGCCCCATAGCTATTCTCCCTTCCAGTCCTTTTTTCATGCTCATAGAACCCAAATGTGTGCAGTCAGTTATGTGTCCAAGCACACTGAGTTCATAAAGATGAGTCCAAGCCAGTCATGGTTAATCCATTATGCTGTTTTAGTCAGCCTCTGACCTAGTTCTTGCAACTTCTACTTACAGATCTCTAGGGCACACTCTCTGTAAGCTCAGTGGTGGCACTCAGGCAACACCATTTTTTTAAAGGATTATTATAGGATCGTAAATGTGAAGCCATGATTGAAAAACACTGCTGTACCATATTCTGGACAAGTAAGTCTCAACACATGCTTCTTATTTAAAAAATACATTGGAGGGGTTTAATTTTGTGTCAAGGTAGTTGCTTATGGATTTTTTTTTTCCCTTTAAAATAGTCAACTAATCAGTTTCTGGATTTCATCCAATTCTATTTACAGTCTACTGAGTGAAACCACATGTGTGTTTACTGCATTGAAACCCAAACAACAGCAACAACACAAAGTCCTACTGCTTTGAGTTTTTGTAGCCTGTCAAAATGTCAAAACATTTGGCATCCAAAGCTCATTTTAAAGGAATGCCTTAAGATACTAATAGGATATTCAGTAAGCCACTGGAAAATCCCAACCCAGCTTGGGGAGGCTTTGCAGTTAGCCTAAGAGACATTTTCCAACTCATAAAGAAGTCCCTCATGTAGTCCCTCCTTGCCATCCCTGCCATGGGCCACTAGAAATCACTGCTTGGCTGGCAGAGCATGGGAACCATGCTTGTTGGAGCTCACTGTTCATTTTTCTTTCTTTCCTGCTCACTGCTATTTTTGGGGTCCAAGCTATTTTGGAGTACAAGGTGCCTCATCGCTTTCCTACACAGCCCAGAACAGAAACCTCTACGATGTTAATAGGAGCCTGCTGCATTCTTGTTCACGTTTGTCAAGCCCGTGTTCTAAAATCAGCTGCCCTGTACTAAATATTAGGTAAGAAACAGTCCCAAATCTCAAAGAGTGTAGATTCTTTTTTGTAAGTTTTGAGTATGCAGAAAACAAATGTTTATCAAGTCAGGAAATTGATGTGCAGGGATCTGAGGTCAGCTCCCAATCTTAGGTCATTCCTGCTTGAGGGGAGCCCATCCTCTTCAGACTGACATTCCATGGATATGTACCTGTCCAGCTCACCAACCTGTCCTCCCTCTGACTGTTTGGTGACTTTTCTGATTGGTGTATAGTAGCCTAAAGGAAAACTGTTAGTTTATCCACAGCACTTCTGGCACCAAATGTGTGTGGGTGCTTCCCCCACACCAACCGATTTTCCCACTCTCTGGACACCAACTGGATGTTGTAGAATTTAATTCCATTCTGACACTACTGAGAATTAGTGTCAAATCCCATAGATTTAAGGGCTCAACCCTATAAGATTCTTACTTCGGGTGCCAGTCATAAGTATTGAGTCCCCAGGGTACCCGCACTTCTGTCTGACTTGGCTATAAAGTCGAGCCCCCCTCAGATCTGATAATTTGCTAAAACAGCTCACGAAATTCAGGAAAACGTTTATTAGCATTTACTGATTTACTACAGAGGATATTACTATAAAGGATACAGATAAAGAGTGAGATAAGGTAAGGGCCTGACGGGTCCTATACACAGGAGTTTTGTTCCCGTGGAGTTAGCATGTGCCACCCTCCAGCACGTGGATGTGTTCACCAACCCAGAAGCTCTCCAAACCCTATTGTTCAGGGTTTGTGGAGGTTCCATCACATAGGCACGGTTGATTAAATCATTGGTCATTGGTGATTGACTTAATCTTCAGCCCCTTTCCCTTTCCTGGAGGTCAGAGGTTGGGGCCGAAAGGTACTAGCTTCTAATCATGGCTCTCTAGTAGCCAATCAGTAGTTACCTCATTAGAACAAAAGATGCTCCTCTTATCTAGGAAACTTACGGGATTTAGTAGCTCTGTGTCAGGAACCGGGGGGCAGAGACCAAATATATATTTTATATTATGTCACACAGCCATACAGATTGTTAAATACTTTGTTATCACTGCTCTAGGACATGTATGCATTTGAGTTATGGACGGCATTGTTTGGTGTTTTGCTGCTCACTGTCTTTTTCATGTGTGCCAACAACTGGGGTTGCAGACTTCATGCTGCGTGCTCTGTGGGATTGCTGTTGGTTTGTCTTTTTTGTTGTTTGAGTTTTATTTTCCCCATATGCTTTGCACATCCTTGGTACTTAGTATGAAATACATATTTGTTGTTTGGTTAGGAAGTTCAAAGTACCCAGAGTAGTGGGACACCTCAAGAATGTTATGTTCGCATGAGCAATATACTTAACATGAACTGCTAAGGAGAAACTAGAAGACCCACATCATGTATAATTTCTAGCACTCTCTCTCCCTGACTCCAGACATCCCAGTTTATTCTAACTTTTAACATCATAAAAGAGAACCACTGCCCCAGGTGATAGCTGAGACTGAAGCTTCCACCTCCTTGGACGCAACTAATGCGTCCTCATGTAGGCAGGCAGCCTATCAGCATGTCTTGGGGGTGTGTATTTCATTAGGCAAACCTTTTCCCAGAAGTAGTTACTTATTTCCCACCAAGTACAATTCTTCTCTCTCCTCTTGAAACTCGTAACTGCCACTCAAGGATAAATTTTAAAATATGCTGTCATTATGCAGCTTAAGTAGTGTTTCGCATTTGTAATTTGTTGTGTTGACCCATGTGGACCACATTGGGCAACCATACTAGTGCAATTTAATTTGTTTAAATATCATTAATACCAGTATTTCATAATGTGCCATGCTTACAAATGGAAATGTTGCAGCCAGAAAATGTAGCAACTAATGAGAAGAAAAGCTGGAGAGCAAAGAGCTGCCCCGTGAGTTCACACATTTATAAGTATTGAATGAGTCAGAGGGGGCTGGGTAAGTGTCTGTGTGCCCAAATTACTCCCTCTGTTCCTAGCTCTTAATGTAGTCATACATCCCTATTTTGGAGTCACAGCAAAGCCAGCTTCATCCAGCCTCTGTCACAGTTGGTGCGCCAGCCAGCTTTGTTCTTCCTTAGTCTATAAGCACGTCTTCTCGGGTGTCTGGATCTTGTTTCCCAGCTCTGGCTCTTCAGGTCCAGATATTTGTGCCTAGCCAGCTCCTTCCAACCCAGCAGTCATTTGGTCTGTGTTCTCTGCCTCATTTTTCCCTCTTCTCCCCAGTTCCAGTACATGTACTGCCTGGAGAGAGGGGGATAGAACCATGTCCCCTACCAGCCTCCACCTTGTGGGAATAAAATACCTGGCTACTGAGTACGTTCCCTTCCTAAACTTTCATCTAGGAGGATAGAACAGAATGAACTTTTTGAAAAAATAAAATATTTAGTTACCACATGACTGTTCATAATATGTTCATTCAAACAACAATTATTATTTGCAAGACAGTATGCTGGAGGCTGAAAATCCAGGGCTATGACCTTACTGAGCTTTTGGTTTATGTAGGAAGGAACTGATTTTTTTTTTTTAGTTTAATTAACTTTTTAATTTGTGTAATTAATTTTATTAATACTTAATAATTGTGTCACACTGTGATAAATGCTTTGAATAAGGGGCTATCAGAGCATAGAGAAGAGGTGTCTTAGAGACTTCAACTATGGTTTGAAGGATTAGCAGGTTGAAAACTAACACATACTCAAAAAAAAGAAAAGAAAAATACCACCAAAGAGGAAAACTCTCAAGAATTTTATACCGCTTCTCCAATCTGAAACAAACCACCAAAGAGACGGATCAGTAAATTCTTCCACTTTCTTTAGAGAAATGAATGATTTTCAAAAGGGAGTAAAAAGATATGAATTGCTGGAATGAAGTATTGATTAAAGGATTAAAAGAATCCTTGTACTTTGAAGAATGAGTGTGACTACATGTGCACACAAACTAATTTCAAGGCTTTTTTTTTAAGTGCTTGACTTGAATGGAGCAGCGCTATTTTGAAAACAAAATGACAGGATTCACTTGTTTACAGAATAATCTTATTTGAATGGATTCAATTCTTAGCCAAATAATCTTGCAGAAATCAGTGTGTGTGTGTGTGTGTGTGTAGAAACCATCTCAAAACATTTCTTGTTAAAGTAAAATTCCATTTATTTTGACAGTGTGTTATCCTAAAATAATTAGGAAGTTTAGAAAAATATTCTCTAATTCTTCAGTGAGTTTAATTGATCTGTGATAATAATATAAAGCCACAGTCAGTCAGTTATCTTGCTCCTTTCTTTAGCTGAAGGTGGTGGATATTTACTAATGTTACTGCCCCAAGTTGAAGACCCCTTTTTTGATACCATTAATCTGATTTTATTTTGAGGAACTTCTCCCCCCCCCCAACTCATAGTCTGTGGTGTTGAGTCTAAGTTGAGTCCAAAAGTAAATAATAGGCTCCCACCTGGAGAGTCAGATGGTTGAGTAGCCCTGGAATATAGCAGTTGACTCAAGGATGAACATGTGACCCAATAAGAATTTCAGCATTCTTTGACAGATTGCTGGGGGCAGAAATGTGCTCTTTTCCATTATACTTGAACTTTGGAGAATATGAGGCTAGTGTTCTGGAGGAAGGCATCTTGCCAGGACCAGTGGAACTGCACATGGAGGTAACAAAGAGAAAGCCATCAGGAGATGGGGAAGGAGAAACTGGTTTCTAGAGTCATTTCTGGTTCCCTAAATCAAGTGATACCTGGAGTTTACCATGGACTTTTGAGCCATAAGAATTAATAAATTCTCATTCTCTTTAAACCATTTGTCCTTGGTTTGTTGCCATATGCAATAGGAATAATCCCAATACAAGAAAATTTGGTATCTATATTTTTAACCTCCAGTAATGTAAATTTATGTCCAACTTTGTTAAGCACAAAATTGAATGACTATTGTATTTCATTGCATACTCTGGACATGACTTTGCAGTCATTTGGCAAGGCAGCATAGTGTAGGAAAAGGAATCATAGACCTAGATTTTATCTTTTTAAAAATTTTTTTGAGTATAGTTTGCATACAATGTTACATTAGTTTCAAGTGTACAACACAGTGATTCAGCAAGTTTACATGTTACCCAGTGTTCACCACAAATGTAGCTGCCATCTGTCACCATACAATGCCAGAACAATATCGTTGACTGTATTCCCTGTGCTATACCTTTCATCCCTATGACTTATTCCATAACCTGAAGCCTGCATCTCTCACTACCCTTCACCCATTTTGCCCACTCCCCTCACCCCCTTCCCTCTGGCAACTGCCAGTTTGTTCTCTGTATTTATAGGTCTGATTCTGCTTTTTGTTTGTTCTTTCATGCATTTTGTTTTTAGATTGCACATATAAGTGAAGTCGTAAGGTATTTGTCTTTCTCAGTCTGACTTATTTCACTTAGCATAACACCCTCCAGTTCCAATCACGGATGAATTGTGTAACACTGTCTCATTTCAACTCTCTGAGCCCTTCCTTGTTTCCTCAACTGTCAGAGATAGTAATAAATACCCCATTGGGTTTTTATGAGGCTTAAGTGGGATAATATTCTGTGTAATAAGAGTGATACATGCTAGAATGTTATAAATCAAACAAAAGATACTTAAGTGCCTTTACTTACAAATGATTCAGGTATAATCTTAGGCAAGAATAGGAGCAAATAAATAAATAAATAAAGCTGTTTATAACTGTCATTATTAAAATTGACCCCCCCCCTTGCCTGATCTAGTGCAAAGCTTCCTAGCAGCAGAGAATTAAATTCCCCAGTTGAATCCAGCCCCGACACAGCCTACTTAATAACCCCCTTAGGTTTCCCATTACCTACACATGGCGTTTCTCAAAACTTTGAGGATAACGTGTATCAGAATCACTAGAGTTGCTACAAATGCATATTCCTGCACTTCACTGTAGACCTCCTTCCACAGAATCCTTAGGAGCTTCTGAAGTACACATTAGAGTTCGAGATCAACTGGTCCATAGGGTAAGACCACATTAATTGGGATGACACAGGAAGCACTTGACGGACTAGCACTTTCCAGACTTAACCTTTCTACCATTTAGTTCTTCCTCCACCCTCTACATTCCAGCCACTCCCAAAGTTCTTGGCATTCCCTGAGCATATAATTACCTGTAGTCATTAAATTTTTATACAGGCTGTACGCTCTAATTATTTTCCCATGAAAAATCTTTCTTTTCATTTTTTTTAGCGAATTCCTACTTATCGCTAATGATAGAGGTTAAAAAAATCATCTGGGATTCTCCCACTTCCACAGAAATAGTCCCTTTCCTTTTTAAGAAGACACTTTTCACTTTTAGGAAGTATTCATTTTTATGTGATGGTCGCCTGCTTCCCCTCCCTCACTTCTTCCGCTCGAATATCAGCAATCTAGATATTATTTAATGAGGTCCTCTGTAGATGTTTAATTAATGAATGAGTGAAAGGAAGAATGAATGATTCATTGCGACATGCATTAGAAATACAATGACCTACAGGCAAAGTGGGGGTTTTTGATGCAAACAAGAAGTTAGCTCTTTTACCTAAAATTTATTTAACAACATAAGGCTTGAGTGTGCTCAGGGGATAATGATTGTCTGAAGGATAAAACCTGAATCATTCCACTGTGCTTAGGGAGGCCTCACGAGGATGACTAAGAGTTGAGCCTTGAAGGAGAAGAATAAGCAAGCACTAAAGACCAGCAAGTGTTGTATAGAATGTCCCCAAAATCTGGATATTTTAAGGAATTTAGAATCCTCTAAAAAATACAAGTAAAGGATATCACAGTTCACCTGTGCTTGGAGAAACCATAGCAAACTTCAGAAATTCAGATAGAAAGCATAAACTTTTCGAGGACATGAGTTTTAAATCAGAAGAATTAAACTCTCCTGGAGCTATCGCACTTAGTTTTCTGGCTGTGGTTGAGAGGAGAGACAAGAATTGCCACACACGCAGGTTTGGAGTGTGGCCATCTAACCTACAGGGCAGCGCTTGGAGGACTGTCCTGCCCTGCATTTGAAATTTGAGTGACAAGTAGATGATGATTCATTAACCTTAAAAGGGAAAGAAAGTGCCTTTTAAGTAGTGTATGGGAACAATTAAGTGGAAAGGAGCCTTTAAAATTTTTTCACTGCTCTAAATACTGTTAATTGAAAAAGTTACTGTTAGTGGTACATGTTCTGTAGTACACCTGAGAGAATTAGACGTTAAACGCTGTGCAGAGCTGTAAGAAAAACCCTCGTCCTGTTGCTCTTGCAATAAGCTATAGAGATGTGCCTATCTCTTCCACCCTTTGCAGTAGTCAATTATTGACTAAATAATAGGTAAAGAAGCTCTGGGGATCCAAAACGAGGAAGCCATGTTTACAAATGCAACTTCTGAGCAGTGTTTTCCAGAGCATGTTCCAGGGATGTTACAAAGACGACTATTGGATATTCTCTTCCCCAAAGAGTTTCATGTTGAAATAGGTTTGAAAAACATGTTTTTTAACAAATGTAAACCTTTTTGATATGTATATTATATGTACATTTTTATTTATATGTATATTATATATAGTGAATGCAATGTCTCACAAATAACTTTGACTACTGAACCTTTTAAAAAATTGAACATTTCACGGATTTACAGCTTTTTCTTTGGCCACAAAGTTGCTGCAATCTGATCTGTTAAACCATTTGTGAGATTTCCATGGGGATACTGCTGGACATGGCTAAATGACCTACCAGGCCTCATCATGTTTCTCTGTGACAAGGTGCACTCTTCAGACTGTAGCCCCTGCAAATGGTGTTGCCCGAGCACAAGAGAAACAAGACTAAACTGCAACATGATTGATGCTTCCTGGATTTGCCAGGTGATACAATGACAAGACAAAGCTTCACGTCAGACTGATCATTGGCCTCACTTGAGTAATTGTGCTGTTTTAGCACAAGGTTCTTTTAATTACCAAGGTAGGAAGATGAGCCATACTGCTGCAGACCCAATTGGGAGGTGCAAAGAGGCAGCATTAAGGGGAGTCCTGGTAATTGTTATTACAGCCCTAATCTTAGGGGTCAGGGTGCAGAACGGGACTCCCGGAGGCCTGGGAAGAGTAAACAGGGTTCTGTAGGGCACAAAATAGCCTCAAGCATATGAGAATAAGGGTAGGACCTATGACCATAATCACGATAAGTAACAGGGCTTGGTCCCACAAGGAATATGGCAAGAGCTTAGTGGCTGGAATTAGCACACGGGCACCACAGATCCATGAACTCTGATATATAACCAGCCAGATTCATCAGTTCTCAAATAGCCAAACACATGCAGTATTTAGGATAGATTTTCTAGTAGTACAAAGCATTTTTATAGCCCGAATCTTCTTGTTAAATGCATTATTTGCATATCCAGAAAATAGAACAAAATCGCAGTGAGCAAGTTCTTTTTACTGGGGGAATATAGGCATTCTGTCCTGCAGCAGCAGGGTGAGTTACATACCCTAATTTCCTCTGAAAACAGCACTTGATCATATAGTATTTGCATTGCTTGGGCTCTGATGGTCAGGAAAGCAGTCTTACAGAGCGTGATGTTTTCTACACTTAATGATGGTATTTAGACTTGATACTGAACCCAAGAAAATATACTGACTCAGATGCCCTTGCTGCACCACTGTGTCGGAAAATGTACGGGTATGATTCAGGTAAACAATGACTGAGTACAGGGGCAGGTACCCAGGCTAAGAACTGTTGGTGTGAAATTCAGTTCTTCAGCATTGAAACCCAAAAACACTCTCACTTAATGAAAATTTTAAGACAACTTATGTTAATATCTTACTTTCTGCACTAGGGTTTTTTTAAGCAATAAAATTACATGGAAATTCATATAATTGTACCTATAATTACCTAATAATTGAGGTAATTAACCAAGGACTCCCTTGGGAGGGTACAACTGACCAGTTACACCTGCAGTCAGCTAATTTCAGGTGCAATTATATCTGCATTAATTTCGTACACCTGCAGTTAATTGCAAGGGCTAAAGGTGGACTTAAGACAATGGAGCCTATGTGACTATTTCCCCTTAATGCTCGTTTGCTTTATACCACTACTGAGTGACTTATGCGTAATTCAGCCTTATCTTAAATACTTAGTAGGTAAAGTGTCTTCTGGAGTGACATGGAGACTTTGGGTGAATTGTGGTGTTCTCACAGAATATCAAGTAGTGCTTTCTGGGCAGGTAAATGAGCCCAAGTCCAGGGCTCATAGCCAAATAGAGATGATTAAACTCTTCTAAAATAAACAGAAAGAGTGTATTTGACAGAGCGAAGTGTACTTGAAAGGAAGAGCTCACTTTAATTGTATTTTTGGAGTTGAATCTTAAGGAAGTGAGGATAGTAGCTCTGATTTACCAAGTCAATTGCTTAGCATAATATTGAGAACACTGTAAGCATTCAGGAAATGTTTGGTGAATGAATGAGCAAGACTTGCAATTACTTCAGGACCATTTTGAATCTGCATCTTGGGGCATCATTAGAACCATCTTGGTCAAATGTATTATGCCAGTTTCTCTGCATTTCAAATGCCAGCAAAGGATGTTTTTCTAAAAAAAATGAAGTCATTACTGACTTAGCTTCTAAAAGGGAAATTCTTAGACTTTTGGTATTACTAATCATTGAAGAAACTAGAGGTAATGTAGTTATAGAAAAGGCAAAACTTTTAGATTGAGGGGAAAAGATTATTCTAGATTATTCTATTTCTATGTGTTTTATAACTTAATAAATTCCTATAAAACACATTTAATTTAGATTTAATTTGATGAGATCACAGCCCTTGGGGAAGAGTGAACATCTCTAAGGTAAGATTTCCTTATTAGGGAGTGCAAGAAATTAAATTATTTCCCATAACGATTAAACTACATGGTTATGGAATAGAGACAAAATATGTTGTTTGTATCTCCCACAGTTTGTCTCAAGATACAGAGTATGATTGGCTTTCTCCTTTCTCTTTCTTATTCTGACTCTGCTTTTAGCTGTAGGGTTTTTCATTTTTATAGTTTCTTAATAATGGGTAATTTAGAAATTTTGTAACTTATTTATGAAAACGAGTCTATAAACTAGCTGGTTAGTGACTATATGCATCAAATGTCTTTCATTAGGACAAACAGGTCTGATGCCAATGAATCAAAGTAGTGGATAAGCCATGGTTTTGATATTAAAAATTGAGTTGAAACAGGACGCCTGGGTGGCTCAGTCAGTTAGGCGTCTGCCTTCAGCTCAGGTCATGATCCCAGGGTCTTTGGATTGAGTAGCGCATCGGGCTCCTTACTCAACAGGGAGCCTACTTCTCCCTCTGCCTGCTGCTCACCCTGCTTGTGCTCTCTCTCTCTCTGACAAATAATAAAATCTTTTTTAAAAATTGAGTTAAAACATCTTAAAATATGTGGTTCAGGAAAATGGGGCAGGTATTTGACCATATATTGTTTGCTCAGATAAAATAGATATATAGATGTATGATATAGAAATGTACCATAGGTATATATTTATATATATATCTATATAAATACATATACTTATATATCTGTATATTTGTGTCTCTGTGCACACATATACATATCTATGTCTTATGTATTACAAATGATATGTAATATTATTTGTATATAAATATATAATGATACAGGCCTACATAAGAAGTATATTTCTTAACAGTATAGCCTAGAAATATTAGATGGAGAAGACAAAATATATTTATTTTGAGTGTAAATGACTCCTTATTGTTAATTTCATCAGAATTCATTATTCCTAACTCATTCCTCTAGTATTAGGAAGGTTGCAATTCTTCATAACATGACTGTCCATAAATTTGTCCCATAGAAATAAGTAGAATGCAGAGTAAAACCTGTTATTCCTACACTAGTTAAGTCTATCTCTCCTCTGTATCTTCACATGAAAAAACAACTTTTTCTCATGTTATTTTATGACTTTCAGATTTACCTTAATCTGACTTAATTTTATCACTCCATCTCAGCACACCTACTTAAGAAAAAAAAGGTTCTTGCAGTTCTGTTATGCAGCAAAAAGTTAAGCAAAGCAGTTGGAGCACTAGTTAGTTGTTATTATTGCTTCATGGTTTTGGCTTCTTTATTTTGGATCTTCCATTCCAAATGGCTTTGTTTAGTGACCTAGTCCAGTGCTGTGCAAAGCAGTGTATTGTAGGGATGCCTGGGTGGCTCAGTCGGTTAAGCGTCTGCCTTCGGCTCAGGTCATGATCCCGGGGTCCTGGGATCGAGCCCCACACTGGGCTCCTTGCTCAGCGCAGAGCCTGCTTCTCCCTTTCCCTCTGCCTGCTGCTTCCCTGCTTGTGCTCTCTCTCTCACTCTCTCTCTCTGACAAATAAATGAATAAAATCTTTAAAAAAAGCAGTGTATTGTAAATGTTATGTAAATAACTCTCTGCAAAAGAAGAAAGTAACGATTCCCCAGATAGATGATTATATTTGTCTTAATGTAGTCGTAGCATGCACTCTCTTAGCCTGGGCTGCCCCTGGGCTTTGAGGTTACTGAGATTTCCACGAGTTGCATCTGATTAAAGGACTCTCACAACCAGCAGTTTGCCTCTGATAATGTTGTCTGTTTGACTGCCTGATTGATTCTCTTATTAGACGGAAGCACAATGAAAACTTGGACTGAACACTTGATTTGGCAACTCCAATCTTAAGAGCATTCTCTTTCTAATATCCTTCTTGTTTATTCAAATATCTTTAAAATTTCTAAGTAACACCACTCCTGCACGCCTGCCCACACGGGCACCTGCGTGCACACACGTGCACACGTCCAGGCATGTGTGCACAGTTAATAGTGTCAGCAGAGGACTTTGTTTTGTTCCGGCTCTGACTTTCCATGGAGTTGGAAACACTGATTATTCTCCGAATCCTTCAATTTCCCCTTTTCCTTTGATCCAAGTTTATTCTTCCATTTTTAGTTTCTGGTTTCTGTACCATCCAATAAAAGTCATTTATTTTTCTGCCTTCTTACCGATTTTTGGAGGATTTCAGAGGATCAATGATAACCAAGGTTCTAACAGCATTCATCTATTAGAAGTCAGTGGTGGCTATTAAATTGTGCATAGCAATCCTTTTTATGTCATTGTGATCATAGAATAGCATTTTATGACCACCTGGAAGTTGTACTCTTTGAAAAATATCATTGATGAGATTCCTAGAGAATGCATTTTTTTTTAATTTGGTCTTTGAGGAGACATCAAAATACAGGTGCCCTAAGAAAGAGGAAGCAAAAAAAAAAAAAAAAGGGAAGAGGAAGCATGTTTGAGTTACGTCTGTGTCGCAACGTTTTTCTTTCTTTAATTGTAAAATGTGTATATAATACCTAATTCATTTGTACCCCCGTGCACTAAATACAAAATACATGACTTATGGGGAAATTTTGTGCACCTCATATTAAAAATATACATAACAAATAGGAGTTTTCTTTTCCCCCACATTTTTCAGGTATGCAGAAACATACACGTAGATCTGTAATAAATATGTCCCTAGCATCTCTATGTGAGGTTCTCCATTAAGTGAAAAAACACGTTGCTTATGATCACAACAGATAACTTTAATGTAAAAGCCATATAATAGCATATCCTTTCATGTGATTCCATATTAAAATAGTGAGAATGACTATTATGGCATACCTTAGTTTAATTATAATATTTCAGAAGAAAAAAAACCATTCAATTCATATATCCTCCTAGAATTGAAATTTGGTTTTATCTATTGAAATCCTCCTTAACTATCTATTCATTAAAATCCCTGTTCTTCTCTAGTTTTTTTCTAAGGTAGATTTCAGATATTATTTAGCATTTTACTTAATTTTATGGTGCTTGGGTCTATAAAAAGTAAATACAGGTAACACTATGGAAAATACTTAATATGTAAAATTTGATAACGGATCAGTTCATTTTTACTTATGGTTCATATTTCAAATTCACATTTCCATCAGTATTCATTATTTACATGTCTCTACAATTTTTCTCCATTCATATTAATACATCTGGCTGAAAATTCATTATTTGTGGAAATGCAGATGGGGTGTGTGCTGGAACACACATGCAAATAAAAAGGAAAGATGTCCCTGTCTCCTAGAAAGCTCTCTTAATTACCGTGTATATTAACTGTCATTGATACGTAATTTAAGGTAATGAATAAATCAGATTGCATGAAAGTAGAATTCAAACACCTATCCCTATTTAAGTTTACTGACCACATTGACACACATATCTACAAAGTATCTTTTTACAAAATTTTCTTATTGTTTAGTTACCCACCCTCTCAGTCCATGCTTAAGACATTATACCAGGTGCCTAATGTATAAAGAGGTAATTATTTGTGAAATAAATAATTATGTAGTACATCCTATTGCCATAGGCTTTAGAATACAGCTAAGGACAAAACAGCCAAAAGCTCTGCTCTAATGAAACTTATATTCTAGTGAAGGAAATAGATTGTAAATAAGTAAGCATATAAATAAATACTTGCAGGTAATGATGGGTAGTGTGAAGAAAATAAACAAGGGCAGAGGGATAGAACAATCAGGGAAGATTTCTTTGAGATAGCGACATGAGAGCATAGTCAAGAATGATGTGCAAAGGGAAGCTGTGGCAGCCTAAAGAAAGGATGAGCCTGGGAGGAGAGGAGGCTGGGAGGGACGCAGACTCAGAAGCAGGCTTTCACTTTCTTGTCTGAGGAACAGCACGATGGGCTGTGTGGCTGGAGTGGAATGAGCTACGGGGAGAGACTTGGAGAGAATTTTAGAGAAATAGGCAAGTTGGAGTCACTTACAGCTCAGTGGGTCATGCGTAAGAGAACCACAGGTACGGTTCTCAGTGCAATGGGAGCTCCTGCAGTGTTTTGAGGAGTCAGGTGAATTGGTTTGAACTTGTCTGATGTGTGTGCTATGAGACTCAGACTCTATCTAGGAACACAGAATATATATATATATATATTCATTCTGGCCCAATCTGTGGGAATTTCTGTTTGAGCCTCAGGAATTCAGGGGAATTCAGGGGAATGTGGACGCACAGACTTTGGGAAATTTAGAGGGAGAGCTTTAAAAACAGAGTAGTTTTTAGATGTGTGAAAATAGATTTGGTCCAGAGGGAAAGGTAGGCAGTTTCTGTTTAGACACATTACAGTTTACCCAATAGTAGTATTTTAAAGTAGAAAGAGCCAAAAGCAGTTTGTCTAAAGCTAAGGAAAAAACAAAAAACATAAGACTGCACATAGAGGAAGAGTGGTTGAAATATCTCAAAGAATTTTGAGCACTGAGAGGCTTAATCTTATCTAAAAATTATATATTTTAACCACAGATTAAATCATTATGGTACCAAGAATTTTTTAAAAGACAGAAAAAGAAAAGGTAATATATGTAATTTCTAGAAGATAACTGAGTTGATTATCAAGTACAGTCACATTCCCAGATCTGATACAGTTATTAATGCTTTGGAAAACTTCAATAGATATCCTGAGGAATAACAAAGAGGTTATTTTGATTACTGTTATTTGTTGCCCTTTAGAAATTTAACCAACTGTATTAAAGAAATTACCCATTATTATTCATTGAGAATTTTTGGCCCTTAATGTTAATAATGCATTTGTTATTTCCACCTATTTATACATATTTTCTATGAAAGTGCAATTAACTGCAGTTGAGTAGTTTTAGCAACCCTTGAACTATGGAGCTGTATTCATAGAACCCTACTACTCTAAGTTCTGGACAGGTCAAAAAACTCAAGGTGTTGACACAACCACAGGAGTAAAACAAGCAATACACCCAAGTCTCTCTGTTCATCAATCTAAATTCCAATCCAAGAGCAGCAATCATCAAGATTTGGTAGTGATATTAATTTAAATATTAAAATACTTACTATTAACTATTGAAGCAAATGAACCACTTCCATAGATGTGATAGTAATGTGCAATAAAATAATTGTGTGAACATTGTTCATTGTTCACTTAACTCTGAGTTAATTACGTCTAGTCATTATCACAAAACAGACATTTCTCTAATATCGGGAATTTTCCTAAGTTTCTTATCATTAACCACGTGTAATGTTTTTATACTTCTATCTAAAGCCAAAGATATTCTTCTTTTGACTAACCTATATAATTTATAACCAGCAAATCCATCTTAATAGTGCTTTTGGAATAGTGATAATAAGTCTAGCCACCTGCTAAGTTTGTAAAGTGACTTTTGGTTGTAAACAACCATTATTTATAGATTGTAATGATGATGGACTGTTTCAAATGTGACTAGAATTTGCAAGATACCAGGTATATGGATGATTAATTGACCTACCCAGCTTCGTTTCTTTGCAACTGTTATTGTGTAAGTTACGATTTCTGATCTATTACATAAGAGTAAAACTTGAATTCAAATTGAAAATTGATTTTAGAGTTAGGTTATAATTTTTCAGATATATCATAAGGTTTGTAATTTACATTGCCTTGGGACTACATTCATTCATCTTTCTACAAATATTTTTGAAATATCTACTCAATGCCAGGCACTGGATAAGCACTGAGAATACAATGATAAACAACAACCAAAAAAAGATAGTGGCCCTGCTCTTAGGGACCATACAGTTTTACAGTCTAGTTGTAGAAATGACAGTAATTAAATAGCTACTTAAGTTCAAAATTAAAATTATGGTAAGATTAAGGAGTAAAGATACACAGTGGGGAAAGAGTGAGCAGTAGGAACGAGTGTCATGGAAACCACATTCTAAGACTCTGGTCTATATGTGCTGTATCTTTCAAAAATATTTTTTTTTTCTGCCATGATTGATGAGCTGTAACTGGGATACTAAGGGAGTTTGAGTTAAGCTTCAGAGGTTTAGTGTATTTCCTTAAGCCTTGGTCTTAGGACTCCGGTCTCATAGCCAGAGGACAGCTGGGGAAAAATCTGTTCAACTTTCTCAGATCCATGTGTTCTTTATCCTACACAATCATGTTTCATATTTACTAAGTAGAGGCATTTTGCTTGAAAATTGGGAGGGAAACATTCAAATTCTAGCTGAAATGTAAGCCATTAATTTTAAATAATCCGGGAAAAGGATTTCTACTTTTTTTTTTCAATTTTGCATTATAATAGCAGCTCAACTAATACATATATAATTTTCTTTCCCTTTTGCTTGTCATGCACTGCCAACATGGACTTCTACAAAGGCTCAGGTTGGTGTTGCAATCTGTTTTGATCTTTACTGTTTTCATTTAGTGAAAAGAAGCTTTGATGTTTTCCTTCACAAATCAGCTTTTTTTCTCTTTGTAAATCCCGATCAAAACATTATTCACACATGGAAAACAAAAAATCTTCCCAGAGGAGAGTCAGTTGCCTGTATGTTGCTCTTAAATGTAATCCTTTACATCAGCAAAATGACTAGTTCAGAAACCCAGAAAATTGATTTATATCTGCTTAAATTTGTTATGCCTGGCTTATTTTATGAAATGAAGAAAATGATGCTCTAACATTTTAGAATCAGCAGAATATATCAGGCTCTGGAAAGGTTTCTGATATTAAATCTGCTCTGTACTTTCAGAGTGAACTGGATGGCATTGTGCATGATCTATCTCCAAACTTAACATTGAGAATTCCATACATAGCTTCCTACTGAGATGCTGATTTTAGCGTCACCAGATTTTTAGCAAATAGCATTCAGCATATCAATAGTTTTCTCTCTTTCAATCTCTCTTTTTGTTTTTTAAAGGAATTAATCTTGGGCGCCTGGGTGGCTCAGTCGTTAAGCGTCTGCCTTCGGCTCAGGTCATGATCCCAGGGTCCTGGGATCGAGTCCCACATCGGGCTCCCTGCTTGGCAGGAAGCCCGCTTCTCCCTCTCCCACTCCCCCTGCTTGTGTTCCTGCTCTCACTGTCTCTCTCTGTCAAATAAATAAATAAAATCTTTAAAAAAAAAAAAAAATAAAGGAATTAATCTTTTTTTCAAGTTTACATAAATATCTCATATAAATCTCAAGGTCCTTTATAGTTTTAATAAATCCACATGCTATTTCTGTCCACCCCAGTTTTGTTTGAAATATTGTTGGTCATATAATAAAAACATCAGTAAAGTTTTCAGAGGCTACCTGTATAGTAGACTAGAGTGATATTCATGATGCATTAGGGGCCAGGAGCTAAGTACACCTAAAGTGAGCTTGTCAGTCACAGGAGAATCCAGATTTCTTTTCCTGTGCAAAGTTTTACAGGGACTGTCAATGAAAAATAAAATGGCTAGGTAACTTGGATCCCGTACACTGGGGAGGGTACAGAATGTACAACTCCAGACCTACTCAACCTTCTGTTAATTGGGGTTAGAAAGCAGAATTTCAAATTCAAAGAATTTTACAATGTGCTACCTGCTGTTACGTCTAAGCATCATCTACATGGTCACGTTGGTTTTTTTCTGGTCATATGGTATATAAAACTATGGCATGATATTCTTAGAGTTGTCTCCCATTTTATGCTCTGGGCATATACAGTTTATGAAGAGGATGCATTTGCTAAAATTAAGGATTCATTTTACATTCTCATATTTAACTCTAAGATTGTTAAAATGATCTGTCAAGATGAGTTCTTAGAATCCTATAGAAACCTTTTTCTCTGAGTAAAAATGATGACTTTTTGCTAACATGGCTATATACCATGCTACATGGTACATGCAACTTGGGGTATTGTTTTAAAGCTCACTGACCCCAGATGTTTCATTTTGTTGATGCAAAGTCATTTCCTTTTTGTAGTTTGAAGATAGTGTACATCCTTCTCCTAGTTCATGACATACTTCTTTCTGAATAACCAACCCTTTACCTTATTGATTAGTGTATTTTATTTTTATTTAACTTTACACCAAAAAAGACACTCATTTGAAAATTTCCCCCAAAACTTGTTCATAAAATTATTATATAAAAACTAAAAGATTAGAAGTTTAAGATAGATTATAACGTAGAGAATATGTTGTAGAATGGACTGAGATGTAGAGAAAGGGTAAGCAAATACAACTTTGCAGGCATTAGGATCTCGGTCCCAATGCCTCAGCCCTACCATAGTAGCACAAAAGCATTCATAGATAAGATATACATGAATGAACATGTTTGTGACTTAGTAAAATTTAAAGAAATAGGCAATGTCAGTGAGTAGAGAAAGGTTCTCCCAAAATCCTTTCCTGCATAAAAGCAAAAAGAAAACTGGCAAAAATTGTCCAAGTAACGTTTGTCAGGGCTCTGTAAATTAATCAAAAGCTGTAGCAATCTGGGAAACATTTATTCAAGAAAAATGGCTGAATCTCAGAACAGAAAGACTTACTACATTTTAAATTGTCTTACATCAATGCTCACAACTCCAGCTCCATAGTGTTCTTGAAAGAAGCTACCCACAATCATAGTACAAAAAATAATAATAAGTAGTCTGGCAGCCACTGCAGAGGGTTGAACAGGGTTGAAGCTCCTTCAGAGTCCTATTTTTGAAGAATTGTCATTATTTAACCGTCTGGTGGCTCCCTGGAAGAACCCACTCACAAGGCTGGCTTTGTTTGACCTGACTCAGAACTGACCCAGTGTGAAGAACTTGGGGACATTACTCCAAAACAATCAGAGGTAATTGTTTAACTTGTAGCTACCTAAGACAGTAGCTAACAGTTGGGGCAAACAATAGAATAACAAAAGCTTAAAAGGAAAAGCTAGGGAATAAGATGTCCATAGGAGTTTGGAAAAACTCTAACATATTGCTGGGAGTTAAAAGACCATGGACCTGCAGATAGCTGTGCACATACTTAGGAAAGCCCTAAACAAGACTCTCTCACCTTGGGCTAACCTTCAGGCTCTGTGCAAGCAGAAAATGAACACAAAGAATTGTAAATTGCCTGGCTGAATTGTTAAATGTGTGCCCCAACACACACACAGGCACTCGGCAAAGACTGGAGATTTTTTGGTGCCAGGCATTAGAGGGAATCTGTGTCAGATCATTAGACAGAGACATCATTAGGCATAACAAATACAGACTTCACAGAATTAGTTCAAAAAAGTCGATAAACAACAACAAATAGCAACAACAACAACAAATACTGGAGAGAGAGGGAAGAAGCTGGTCTCCAGAGTTGCCACATTATATCATTTTAAATGTCTAATTTTTCAACAAAAAAATTATGAGCTGTGCAAATAAAGTATATTTCATACACAGAAAAATTAATTAAAAATGGGCCAAAGACCAAAATGTAAGGGCTAAAACTATTACACTCTTAAAAGAAAACATCAGTGTAAATCTTTGTGACCTTTGTAATCTTGGATTAGACAATGGATACCTGAAGCTCAAGCTATGACAGGGAAGTAGTGGTAAACTGGATTTCATCAAAGCCAACAGCTTTTGTAATTCTAGGTACATCATCAAAAAACTGCAAAGACAACCCACAGAATGAGACAATATATTTGCAAATCATCTATCTGATGAGGATTTAGTATCCAAGAAATATAAAGAAATCTTACAACTCAACACTAAGAAGACTAATTAATCAATGGGTACAGATCCTTAGTAGACATTTCTCCAAATAAGATATGCAAATGGCCAATAAGCACATGAAAAGATGCTCAGATGCTAAGCATCATTAGTCATTAAGGAAATATAAATCAAAACCACAATGAGGTATCACTTCACAGCCACTAAGATGTCTATAATCAAAATAAAAAAGACAAAACAGTAAGTGTTGAATGTAGAGTAAGCATAACCCTTGTACATTCCTAGTGGAAATGTAAATGTTGCAGCACTTTGGAAAACCCTTTGGCAGTTAACAGGTAAGCATAAACAGTTTCCACATGACCCAGCCACTCTTCTCCGAGGCGGATGGCCAAGAGAATTGAAAACCTCCAATGCAAACACTTGTACACAAATGTTCATAGCATGATTATTCATACCCAAAAGATGAAAACAACCCACATGTCCATCAACTATCCAAAAATGGATAAACAAATTTGGTTTATCGATACAGTTGAATGTTCCTCAGCCATAAACAATAATAAAGTACTTATTCATGCTACAACATGGATGGACCTTGAAAATATTATGCTAAGTGAAAGTAATCAGACACAAAAGGCCACATATTATATGATTTCATTTATATGAAGTGTCCAGAATAGACAAAAAAAAAAGAGGCAAAAAGTAGATTAATGGTCGGTTGCCAGGGCCACGGGGAAGGAGAGAATGGATAGTGGCTGCTAACGTGGGTATAAGGTATCTTGTCAGGGTGATGAAAATATTATGGAGCCAGAAGTAGTAGTGATGATTGCACAACTTTACATATGCATTTTAAAACACTGAATTGTATACTTTAAAAGAGAGAATTTTAGTATATGTAGATTATATTTCATTTAAAGAAAAGGGGGGGTGGGGCAAGCCATATTTGACCCATGGGCCATAGTTTACCAACACACAAAAGAAAGGATTTGTGTCATCTTTGTTTATCCAATGTCGAAGGAGGTTCTGGGCCAGGCATACATAGTAGAACATCAGTAATATCGATGAATTAATGCAGGAGTGAATGAGTAAGTTCAACACATCTAGTTCCAGCTGTTAAATAATCTATAACTGCTGTTATCTGATAACACGTATCTTTAAAGAAGAACAGTTCACGTTATATTCATTGTCTTCCTTCTGTTCCTCATCAATGTCTTATACTCTACCTTGTAAGTGATCACTAAATTGTCAATAGTTTTTAATTAAGTCTTGCAACGTAGGGCATTTTATATGTCTCAGCTATAAAAAGATTTTACCTTCTTAGGAGGAATCATTTCATGCTCAAATGTCAAAAATTGATGTGACTATAGAATTGTAAATACCCCTTGTATCTTTATCAGAAATAGTAGTGCTATTTTTGGAATGACTGAAGTTGTTTTGCTGGCTTAGCTGTCACTGATCGTACATCTCTTTTCCTCAGCAATGTACTAGGTGCTGTAGAGGATGAGAAAGCATAAACTTGAAGACATTTGTCTCTTTCTCTCCCAGGTTTTGAGCTTGCAGTGTTAGAAACGATTCACAGTTTATTAGGTTAATCTACTTGGAAATACAGGTGTGTTTTTGATGAAGGAAGTGGTGCAGTTGGACGAGATGATCATATAGCTTACTTTCAGCTTCAAAATTCCTTCAGTTCCATGTTTCAATGCTCATCTTCGTCGAAACAGATATTACTTATTACAGTGAACTATCAAACTCTCTAAAGCTCATATATCATTATTGTTCTTCTCTTGAAAGTAAGTATTATAGTCAGAAGATGAAAAGAAAAGGCTAGACCCTGAGAGTCCCTTAAGTGAGCTGCCAGGAAATCAATGGCAGAACCTGATACAAAGCCCCTTTCTCACAGCTTCCTTCTCTGCTCCACTAGAACACAGATAATTTTTCACACAGTATAAAGGATCACTTCGTGAGTGAAATGGAGCCACCCCCAAAGAGGACCCCATTATTAACTTAATAGGATCCCACCAAAGAATCCAATAATGGAGAACCAGAATCCAATACAAGTAAAGTACTTGATGCTGCCCGTCTCCTAAATTGCTCTACTAATGCCATTTTATCAATCCAAAGCTGGGTGATTCCTGCAAAGAAAGAATATTTTAAGAAGACCCCATTCCACAAGTGAGATGCCAGCTCAGATCTAGAACCATAAATCCTAGGTTTCCTATAGTTTAGTTCAACAGGAATTTATGTCAAGGGCCCTGCACATGCCAGGTGCTATGTGCAATGCAAGAGATGTGCGAGGTATCACCTCCATCTTCTGAGAGATCCTGTAGTCACTATGAGCCTGGCTCCCTCACGCCAGCAGAGTCTGCCTTTAGCCAAGGATGGTGAATATTACCTGCTTTTAAAGGAAGACAAAGTCAATCCTTTTAGACGCTTGTATGTTTCTTAATTCAAGACATCCGTAATTGGAATGGGAAAATGGGGTAATACTGTCCACTTACTAGCATCTACATTCAGAGATCAGAAATTTAGAAACGAGAGAATTTTGAAATCATATAAATCTAAAAACATATAAGGCTCTGAATTCATTTGGATATCTACTTCCAAATCTTGGGACCTGAGTACAATTATAAGCAATTAGATTTCAATTATTAGTGCATAATATTAAAATTCCTGTAAAATTAAATATAAAGAGGGCAAAACTTTTAGCTTCATGGTTTGATCTAGGTGTCTGCTCTCCAGGAAACATGCTCAGAGAAATATTTCTGCACTCATTCATACTTACACCAATATACATCTATTAAGCACAAAGTATAAACCAGGGATACAAAATAACTTTATACCCTATTATTTATTTTGGTGGGGCAGGGAGGGTATTTGCACAAAATATGATTTCTGGAATCCTTAAGTACAGATCCCAGAAAGGGTGCTGTTGGTTGTACATGCACAGGTATATTTATATTATAACCGTTTATCTGGGCCAACTTTGTAGAAACACGTCTGCTTTATGTAAATGGGTTAACGGATCATTCTGTAGCACATTTTAAGACCTTCACTGTCAGGTTTTCCGAATAACCTGTGTTTGGCAAGTACCTAGGAATAGGTCCATTATTTTTGTTGTATATAGTAATACTTGTTCTTGTTACACATGACTCCTGACTTACCATCAGCTATCTTCCCTTTGGTCAAAAGAAAGTTTACTAAAACAGAGGCCAGGTAAGGTCTGCCTTAAATGATCATTTTCCTGCAGCAGTCCTCTTCTGTTTTTATTTCGTGAAGAACCAGAAAGGTCTGCCTCCGTCCCTGTCTCTTTCTCACTGTCTGCCTCAAAAGAAGAATATTTGCAATAAGATACTCTATTCCATAAAGCAGCAGTTTCCTATTAGTCCCTAATAAGAGTTTCCGACTGATGAAACTGGGGTGGAAATCGGAGCCAGGATCCCAATTTATCACCATGTAAGTGAATGGCAGGGATTCCATTATCCAATCAATCTTGCCTCTCAGTTCTGCAAAGGTCAGGCTGTGCTATCCTGGGTTATAAAGCATCACGTGTGGCTCTGTGTTTCACTTTAACTTTGTCCCCGACACATCGGGTTTGTTATGGGAGGACTCACACTAAGAGTTCATATTTTAAAAAGCAATTTGTGCTGTGCCTGGCCTTGTATTTTAACAGGGAAAACTGTTAGAGCACACTGCAGTCTGAGAACTGCTGCTTTATACATTTATGTACAGAAGAAAAAGATCATTCTGTATGTGTGTATAACACGTAACCTCTTTGTGCAAAAAGTCTCTTTAGGGACATTTTGTAATTATTTTCCTCTCTGGCTCCAACCTATAAGGAATTAATAATTGTATTTGTTTTTTGTTGGATGAAAAGTTAGTGATCTCCTCCTCTCCTCTCCTCCTGCCTGTTATGATAGGATCATTTAGAAATTAGCCAAATTAGGAATGGAGTTTGCAGTCAGCAATTCTTATGTTGTTCCTTCTTTTTAAATTGGTTTTACTAAAGAGGAAAATGACCATCGTTTTATTTCTTTTTATTTAAAATTCTGATAGCTCTTTTTCTCTTTGACTTCCTGATTGACTTTGAAATAGTGCTATATGAGAACTCTGCATTTCAGAGTTAATGAAGGTAAGGTTTATTTGTGATAATGATTAAAAGACTATAGCCTGATGGACCTAGAGCTCTCATTGCATGTGCAACAGTTATGAGGCTTTCCTTTTGGCTGTGATGCTGGAAGCCAGTTTGTGCTTGCCTACTCTGAGTATTGGTAAGTTCTGAGCAAACCTTCCAAAGACCAGATTGCTTTTCAGGTCATACACGGCATCAAATTTATTCTGACTAAGCCAACTTAAGACAAAATAAGTTGGTAAATATGTCATGAAAAGTTTTCTGGGCAAATACCCAAGAGTTTCTGCTGTTCTGCTCATTAGCAATACTCCCTGGAATTCAGGGCTCTTGGGAAACTGATGTCTTGTCTTTTTCTTCACAGTTGTCTTGGTGAAAAAGGGGAAGCTTTCATGTGTCCCTATGTTCTAGAATACACTAATATTAAATGATTTCAAAAAGTAGCACTGATGTTTGGGTTGTCTCTTTCATTTTCACTTCCAAATCCCAGTGTCTCTTCTTCCTCATCCTGTTGGAAGCTTTGTGGAAATAGCAGTTACGAAGATCATTATTCCCAAACTGTAGCCTCCTACTGGGACTGCTGCCATTTCTGCCTTGCTCAGAGTTCTCCTGCACTTTCATCTCCCTCCCGTTTGAGGTGACTAATGTTCCCCAAACTTTATTTGGAATATATCTCTTGATACAAATCTCAGAAATTTTACTGGCTCCCATTGTCTACAAATAAAATTCTGTCTAATCACATATTCCCATTTACTTACCCCAGCTAGCCACAGTCTCCTGGCTTCATCTCATATGTACTGGGGCCCTTGTGTACAGTTTATGAGAATTATATTTACATTTTGGTTCGTTTGCCTGATTAGCAAATCTCTCATCCAAAGTAGTTCCTATTAGATTATCCTAACTAGGGCTATTCTTCTTTGTGCATTTGTATATGAGAGTCTGGCCACACAAACATAGGATTTCTCTGCCTAATTGGTGTGTAACTTAGATTAAACTGCTTCTTTACACAATTACATTTTTATCATCCAAATTATATTGATTTCCTAGGCATGTTTTCATAGGGTTCTTGCATTTAGTGAGTGAAGAAACAGTTGCATGAATTCTAGAGTATAGGGATAGCATGATGGTCTCAACTACTGAGAATAAGTGGGAGCTAACTGTACAAGATTCTGTCCCAGCAAAGGCCCACAAGGAAACTAAAGACTTTCCCCCAAGTTTTCACTTCTGTTTGACACTTAATGAGTTGCAAGCCTCAGGCCAAACTCCTTCTCCTCCCTTTCTTGAAAACCCTAAACAGTACCATATACCTTTCTGATCTAGATACCCTTAGGACGTCTGTTTCTAAGAACTGAGATCTGTTCATCTCTGCTTTATGCCTCTAACTTGTAAAACTTTTGTGACCTGCCAGAAGGCAGGAGTTTCCATTTCAGACTCTTGTCTACAGAGAATGAAAGCTTTCTTTTCTTCCCTGATTTCTCGTGGTCGTATTCTGTGACCCAAATAAGTGACAAACTCACTCACTTTCTCTTTCTCTCCATCCATCCATCTATCTATCTATCCATCTTATCTTTGCACCAGACTCCTAGACAATATCTCATATATAATAAGGACAGATATGTTTTTTTTCTCTAGTCAGGTTTCCATGGCGCAGTCTAACCCTTTGAGACACATACCTCTTCTTAAAATTTTTAATAAATTTTTATTGTGGTAAAAATACTTAATATGAGATCCACCCTCTTAACAAATGTTTGTGTATAATACAGTATTTGTTATCCATAAGCACAGTGTTGTACACAGAACTCTAAAATTTATTCATCTTGCATAACTGAAATTTTATATCCATTATTTAACATCTCCCCATTTCCCTCTCCCATAGACCCTGACAACCACCATTCTGTTCTTTGCTTCAATGAGTTTGACTATTTGAGATACCTCATATAAGTGGACTCATGTAGTATTCATCCTTCTGTAATTAGCTTATTTCACATAATGTCCCCAAGGTTCATTCATAACCTCTTTTCTGAAGGGCTATTAGTTCAACACTTGGAGAGTTTTCTGGAAGTATCCATGATATTGGCATGGGGTTGTTGGTTTTTTTCCCCCCACTTCAGTGTGACTGATAACTGCAATCCGTGCTATGAAAATCCAAAGGACCACCATGACAGTAGTCCCTGGCATGCTATGAGCAATCTACAAAATGCCATCTGATTTCTTATCATAACAGCATGGCCGTGGGTGGAAACTCCCAGGGTGTTGGAAAAGTCAATCCAACTCTGGAGTGAGTTTCCCCCTCTCATTCTACCTTTTATGGTTGTTTACGTAGTGCTGAAGTACAGTGTGTGGGCCTTATAGTTCAACTTGCCCCAACTTGTCTATGTCAATATGTTCCCTCAATTCTGTACCACATATCAGGCACACAGGGAGTCCAATCAGTGCCCGTCTGTGTATGTGTGTGTTAGTGCTCTACTGTAGAATATCATGCACTGTTTAGGATCTCCACAATCATCACTTTTGTTGATTGTCCATTACCATGCAGTTCACTTTAAGACTGTGGTTTCATAGTCACTTAAATCATGCACAATAAGAAATGTAAATCTGCTACCAGGGAAATAGAGTATGAAGGATTAAAAAAAGAAATAATGCATTGTTATTTGTTTGCCATTACAAATAATCTAAACTCCATTAGCACAGATAACTGAACTTTAACCATGGTCTTTTTACATGAGGCCTTGGTGGCTCCCCAATATTAAATACCCTCTGTAAAGTTCAGGCTATGTGTAATATCCTTGAAGGCGGCAGGAAACATGGGGAAGGGGAGGAAGTATATGCATGACTTGGGGCCCTACTTAGTCTCTGTACCCATACTAATCTCCACCTCCACCCCCACTGTTGGAACAGAGGACTGCGTGAATGACAGAGGTAGCTTAGCTGTGAGTGGATATTCATCTTGATTCTGATGACACTGTGCTTAAAAGATCATCAGTGGTATTCAGACTGGAGGTAAGGGGTTGAGTGCTTTAGACCATTAAAAAAGGAAAGGGAAAAAAAATCCAGAGTTTAGACCTTCTCTATAAGAAATATTATTCTATATTCCATTTAGAAAAAAGGCTACTCTGTACAACATATCTTCTGTCAAAATAGAAACAATAATGTGACTTTAAGGCATAGATAGCCTCGTTGTTAGTCCATTTTTTCTTTTTTCTTTTTCTTTTTTTTTTTTTTTGTATGTAAGGGCAGTATTCGCTGTGTTTTTGTTACAAGGATCTTGCACTCTTAGCCAGCCCGGATTGAGAAACTTTCTAATGAGCGATTTCAAATTCAGAAGCACTTTCAAGTTAAAACTTCATTAATCACAGCATTGCCTACTACATTCATTTGACGAGCAGTGGTGACAATATGTCTGAGATTGTATTATTCATTGAGACTACAGACAGGGTTTGGTATGGGGAATGCATTTACGGGCCCCTCGGTACAACGCTACAGTTAACATAGTATGTACACCTGACACACAAAGTGCTGCTCTTGGAAGATGAGGAATGTAGCCACCTCCATTACTTTGCTAATAAACTTCCCATTGGCTTGAAAGCTCAATAATTTGTCTACAAATTTTGCAAATAAGATTCATTCAGCATTATGCGGTTTGTTTTGAGATTTTTTTAGGGTGAAAACTGAAAAGAAAACATACAATGCATATATAAAACCACTGGTGAATCTCACAAACCAGGCATGGTGATAAGCTCAGGGCATGCTCAGGAAACCTTTTCAATTGCTGTGTAGCTAGAGAAGCTAGTGTGAGAAAATGTCTTGGAAGGGGAAGACAGCCAGGGCCTTAGACTTGAACATTGAAGCTGGAAATGACAGTTGCCTACCTCGCAAGTATGGATCGCTTTTTTCCAGATTCTCAGAAAGCCTGACTCCAAATGCTGCCCTCTTGAGCAACACACTGTACAAATGATAGGCAGGATAGTTTTCCCACCGATACCAATTTAAAAACAGTTGTGGATTTTTTTTAACCACCCATTCACACAAAGAATTGCAACCATCTAAAAGACTCAGGCCTGCTCTTCCATGTTTAAAATGGAAGTTGGTTTTCTGAGATAGTTCTTGGTTTTTTGAAATTATGAAAAGAGACTCCATACCTGAAGCCTTGGGATGAATTGCTTGTGCAGTTTTATATATATATAAAAATATATAGCAGTAGGCATCATCTACTGTATGGACATATTTGAAAATTCTGTTTTTGGTTTTCCCTTTTTAGGAATTTATAAATATTAGCATTATCTTACTCATTGAAAAGATATTCTCAGAGCATGGAATGTGCCCAAACAAGCTGAAGAGATGAAACCCACGCACTGTTTGCATCAGCAGAGTGGGATTCTAAATTCATCTCAGTTTGAGCATGAGCCTAGTCATTTATCTGCTGTGAATGACTAACTGGGCATCTTCAAATTTTATTTATTTTTACCTAGAAATAGGGATTCTGCTAACCTTGTGTAACTCAAATGATCCTGATGATTAAGACCAGAGACATAAAGTGTCTCATACAAGCTATAAAGTTCTACACAGCATTATATGGTGTCATTGATAACCGGGGGCCAGTGATGGGCACATTGTAAAGCATGTAGGTGCAGTTGCATGAGGACTGAACTTTAGCACCGCATGTATTATATTAAGTACAGACAGGTATAAATGCATGATTAACACAAATGGAAGCAAAAGTTTACTTGCCTAAATGTGATACTTTCCAGTCATTCAGACATTCATAATGGAGGAGTGCATAACTTAGTTGCTGACTGAATGAGAAAAAGGGCAAAATTTGGTTGAGGGAGGATATAGTATAGAGGACCCTTCTGAAGGGAAAGCGTGAACCCTAGAGGAGGAAAAAGAGGAGACAGACGACTAGTGAAGGGCTGGGGGGAAAGTTCTTTGAATTAAGAGATGAGGGTCCTAGACCTGAGGCAAATTTGTACATCTTATGTTAAAAGCTCACAACATTTGGGGGAGAATGGAACCCATAGTGCTTTACTGATCTCACCACTCCAAGAAGACTATTTCCTCTCACATTCCAATGGTACAGACCCTGGCTCAGATTTGCAGGAATTTCTGGCCCTAGATGGGCTTTTGAACTAATTGTCAAGTTCTACTAAGTAACCACAGTGCCCAGTATGGAAGTCTCCAGCCTGAAGATTTCTGTCTGGGTGTTGACTGGCAGCTTCACTGGAGCAAAGGGTTTTTACTATAGAAAATTGGAATTCATGAGTTTTCCTTTCTTCATTTTTGTGTTTATTGTGGTTACTGTTCGTTTGCTTTATTTGAGCCCTTGAACCCTAGGACTCTGATATGCAGTAATGACATCTGCTGAGCTCCAGAGAGACCCTGCTTCCAAGTTTATGCCAGGGAAGTTCATCTATAGTTGGAGATGAGTATCAGAAAATAGTACTTAATTAAAATGATCAATTACAATGAGCAGAGACTTATTTAATAAATATTAAAAGACCGACTCAATGAATGAGTTTATGCTATGACTCTGGAACTAGCAAAATTATAAAAACACAATTCCCCACTGAAGAAGTAATAAATAGAACTCATTACTAGGAGAATGAAATGTTGCCTCTCTGAGGATTTAGATTTTTCAGTGGCATTTTTAGCATCTATGGCCCTATTAAACCCTGTTATTTTCTTCCTAATTTGTGCCATTTAGGAATGATTTTCATTTAACTTTCCCATGGCTCATTTCTCTCCTTCAGAATTTCCATACGATTCCTTGATAAAGTCCATGCTTTAACAACTTCCATTAAAAAACTGTAATAAGCACCAACTAAATAGCAATATGATATAGCCAGAACATAAAGGACTGACAGGAGAAGAAATTGGCCAGCTGGGTAGTTAGTTTTTATTCTTGAATGCCTGCTGCACTTTTTGCCTCTTGTGGTTGTTTTCAGTCCTCTCGATAAGATTCCATGCCTAATGGACAAGGACTCTAAGGAGACAGTTCTCACAATTCTTAAGGAACAGCCTTTCTTTCCCATAACAAAATCATCAAGCAGCACCTTTTGATGACATAGTGATGGCTATTCTTCACCCCAGCCCCATAATGGAAAGAAAAGGTTTTTATTTTTTGCTCCCTCCTAC
Source organism: Halichoerus grypus (assembly GCF_964656455.1). Taxonomy (NCBI): domain Eukaryota; kingdom Metazoa; phylum Chordata; class Mammalia; order Carnivora; family Phocidae; genus Halichoerus; species Halichoerus grypus. The sequence goes on from NC_135715.1 coordinate 103,930,506, forward strand.
TGTCCTTTGGGCTTTGTAAAATACCCCTTACTTGTTCTATTTAGTGGGCCTATGTTCTCTAGAGAATTGTGTGAGAGTCATTTAGCAACCTGGGCCCCTTTCAATTCACCCAGTACTTATTGAACCCACTCAGTCCCCCATGTCTTGTGAAATACAGACATTATGGAAACTTTGTTTCTGCCTGCCTAAGACTCAAGAGTTTTTTTAAGTAGTCACCTACACAAATGCTTCTTGTCCAGGTCTGACTTTGGTTAGGACTAGAAGCATCCTTAGGTGTGAAAAGTACAAATTGTGTTTCTCTGAGCTTACTTTCTCACTTTTATTTAAAGTGAAAAGTAGACTTATTATATAAAGTGAAAAGGAGACATTAAGACCAAGGGAGAAAAAGAGCTAAAGTAGTGTGAAAAATAGGAAACACTTAGAAAAAGAGTCAGGTGATGACTTTATTAAATTTGTCTGCTCCTCCAGCAAAACACAATGAGGTTCTAACCCCCAGCACTGTCCCAGCCCCTGTACATGTGCATTCTGATGTTATAATCTGGCAACAAGTCTGCTTAAAACTGAGACTGTCACTGAGTACCAAAAACATGTCAATTAGGGGTCATGGGAAAAGCCTTGTGGAAGTGATGGGGTTTACTTGGGCTTTGAAGGAAGGATAGGGATTTATCAGCTAGAAGTGACAGTATGAGCAATATTAAAATAGCATACACATATGTGGGAAAAATCAAGTAAATCCATGTGAATCTTTTTTAAGAGGTACTATTTTTTTTACTCATTAGTTAAAAGGGTGGGTCAACATCTTCCTGCAAAGATACGCTCCCTATCTTCCAACAGCTTTTCATTGAGGTTAGCTACTCTGCTTAGCTGTAGATTGCAAAGCATAAAGAGTAAAAATAGTAAATCAAATATACAACCAGACATTCAAATGTTTATATCAGAGCAACGTGCAACTACACAGGTTTTCATTTTTCTATCTGTCTTTGGGCTTTATGTAGGAGGTAGGGTAGAAATGTAAACTCTGCTTAGTATTGATAGCGTTAGAAAAATAGGTCCCTCTCAGGATATTCCATCCATTTGCTCTCAAATTCATGCATGAGGTATGGGAAAATACTTTGTTAATTAATATTTCCATCTACCCCTGGTTTGTACAAAGTGCTTTGGCAGACTTTCATGTATCTCATATGAAAGCCAAAGAGCTTTATTTAAATTGTCTGTTACATATTGAAAAGTTTACAGAACAAGCCCACAAATTCAGTGCAGTCTTCATTTTTGTGGTAGAGTGGAGTTGGCTAAACCCTCAGCTGTCATCAGCTCACTTTCCAGGTGTCTGTTCCATCGGGGTCCTGTCTTTCATTTTGATAGATTTTTCTCTTACCTCTACCATGCCAGGAGTTGGGCAGACTTTTCTCCCTTACAAGTTATTACCTCCTTATTCTAATGTATGTTCTGCTTCCAAACCTTTCGTTCCATTCTTGGCAGCATTCACAGCATGAAATGTGCTGCTTTTATTACTTAATTCCTTACTTTCCTACACCTACTTCCACTTCTATTTTCCCATCTCCTTTCATTTTGCCCTCACATATTTTTCACTTTGTGGTTTTCCTTTTCCTTGTGTGCTCTACATGAGAGAGCCAGAACCCCACGGTTAAAAATAGTTTCTGACATTATTTGTGATTCCTAAGATGTAGTCTCACAAATAACCTTTTCTCATTTGATTTCCATCTAACATGCTGACAGTGCTCCAATCTTGTTTTCTGATTATCCCATTACATAGTGCTTTCCCTCTCATTTAGTGGAAACTTGCAAGTAATGGTTCTGTTTGGATAGCGCTGCCTAGTCATCATTTACAATTTTGTGGAATTAGAAAGGCAGTGGGAGAAAAGAACTCAAGCTTAATTTCTTACTTAAAAGGAAAAGCATTAATTAACTATTTTGGTAATAGGTTGAATCCGTCTTCATCAGCATGCTATACTAGAGCCATCTTTGTGATCTAGAGTAACCTATCATGCAATGAAACATCTTCTTACTGAGAGTGCTGTGCTCTATATTGAGTAATGCATTTTAAATTCTGTCTTAAAAAGGCAGGAAAACTCAATTGACTACCCAATGGGATACAGTTTCAGGGAAAAAAATCATCACAAACAAGTGCATAGGAAGTAACCTAAGAATTCATTTACTGTAATCATTGTTTTTACCATAAAATTGTAAATATTCAGTCAGTAATCAGTCATGCCCAGCCTCTAACAGTCTAGTAGTGTTTGTCGTGTGTGTGTGTGTCTGTGTGTCTGTGTTATAGCTATGCTCTGAAAACATCCTACAAATAGCTGAATTCATATAAAGCCACAATACCCAGGAGGCTAAATGATTGCCTGTTAGCATTGATCATTTGGGGGCATAAAAAGAAATTTCCTGTGCAAATACCACTTTTCTTATGCATTCTAAGGACCTCTTATATTCAAGAGTAAATTTTTCTTATATATATTTGTTTCAATTGACATCTTAAAGTACATCTGAAAATACAGTATGCCATATAATTGAGAGCTGGACCATCTAATAGATGCTGTGTGAGGTCTTTTGGGAAATGAAATGGTAATGGAATTCCTATTCTCAGTGGTAGGAAATGACTGTCCTTTGTTTATGTCTTAGTTGATTTCCCCTCTATGTTTCTTTAGGCAAGTCAGTAATTTCAGAGAAGCCAAATACATCTTGCTTTTTGGGAGTGTAATTTGGCTGTTTTAGCCAGAGTATAGTTCTTGGGTTATGTTCAACAGGCATTACTAAAAGATAGGCTCTTTTTATATAACTTGTAGAGTTCCACATAATTTTCTTTTTCCTTTCCTGTTCTTGACAGGTGCATGAGGCAGTCCCATGCTACAGTGAATGCAATCAGTATTCCTGGATTGTAGAACACTGGTCTCCATGCAAAATCCACAATGAGCTGAGGTCTCTGCGCTGCGGAGGAGGAATGCAGTCTAGGAAAATCAGGTGTGTGGAAATGGAGACATTTGGGAAATGGGGCAGAGGAACGTATACCTTTTTATAAAAAAACAGAGTGTTTATCCAAGTGCACTCTAATTTTCATACTGCATACTCTGGCTTTTGCTCATCATGAAGTTTGTATAGAAGTATATGTGCCTTAACTGCCATGTGTACAGTGGGATTTCCTCTGCAGTGTAGTCACAATCCCTACGGTTCCCCGCAAATGACTTCAGTGGGAAAGCTAACTGCATGGAGCAGGCTAGCATCCCTTCACTGATCCACAGCCATAACTGTTAACAAATCGGGAGATTTTGGCTGTGATACCATGTCTCTTTTTTTGTCTATGGGTAGTGTAGTTGATGGACATTATCTTTTTTTTATTTATTTATTTTTTATTTTATTATGTTAATCACCATACATTACATCATTAGTTTTTGATGTAGTGTTCCATGATTCATTGTTTGTGCATAACACCCAGTGCTCCATGCAGAATGTGCCCTCTTTAATACCCATCACCAGGCTAACCCATCCCCCCACCCCCCTCCCCTCTAGAACCCTCAGCCTGTTTCTCAGAGTCCATAGTCTCTCATGGTTCGTCTACCCCTCCGATTTCCCCCCCTTCATTTAATTTTGAATGTCAGTACATTGAAAAGGTCAATTTAAACCCTCACTATTGGTCTTGGAAACTACAGTCTGAGAATACTTATGAACTATAGTGATGAATTTTAATATAAAAAGAGCACACCTCTGAAAGAATTTAGTGAATTCTGGGTTATTTATGGAGGGATCTTGTTTAAAGTTTTTGTTTTGTAAATACAGCAGTATAAGCAAAGGAAACACTTGGTCTGAGTTTGTCAAAATGGCCTATTTAAGAATGATTTGGAAAGAATGAATTTCTTTACCAACTGAGGATAATGGTAATAAATGTTAGACTGAACAAGCGAAAACTAAAATATTAATGATAAACAATGGTTAGTATGTAAAATCAAGAAGAAAATATAGTTTAGTCAACTATTCGATTGCATGAGCAGAGAGTATCATTTTGTGAGATTTAGGAAGCTCCATTTCAAATGGACAGACAGTTCTCAAATCCTATAACTCCTTGTTGAGTTAACTGTGAGATTGAAGTCAGTTGCTAAGGCAGACCCTACTTATATATTTTGATTGTTATTCAATATCAGTGAACTTACTTTATTCAGTAATTCAGTATATACCCACCATTTCTGAGACTTAATCCCAGTGTTGCAAAATCACTGGTAGCCATGTTGGAAGAAGTAGCTATTGGTGAAACGGTCATCAAGCCAAGCAAATGGCTAATAGACGAATTGTCTTTCTTTCACTTTGTTAGTTCCCCTTTCCTCTGGGGACTAGTGTGTTCATGCTGTCACAGACTTTTTTCTCTTCAAAATCTATGTCTCCACTGTCTTGTTCTCATGGTTTTGAGAAATGACTGATCAACCTAGCTTATTAAGTAACAAGCAGACGAGCTGTGATACCTCCCACTCTCATCCCAGCCAGGCCTCTTAGCAGTACTAAAGCAAAATCTCAGGAGAGAAAGGAAGGCTTTAAGAGAATAAATTGCTACCGACAGAATTATGGCAGGCTGACGGAGGAAAAACATACTTAAACAAGAAGGTCTTTAAGCAATACTTCTCAGCTCAAACTTACAGAGCTTGATATAATACAAATAACACAGCTACTGAATACCACTATGTTATGAGGTGAATTGCATTCCCCAAAAATCTATGTATTATAGTCCTAACCTTCAGTACCTCAAAACAAGGCTATATTTGAAGATAGGCTCTTTAAAGAGGTAATTAATGTTAATGAGGTCTTTGGGGTGGGCCCTAATCCAATCTGATTCATGTCCTTATAAAAAGAGGAGATTAGGACACACACACACACACACACACACACACACACAGGGAAGAGCTTGTAAAGACACAGGGAGTGTAATCATCAAGACAGTATGGTACTGGCACAAAAAGAGACACATAGATCAATGGAACAGAATAGAGAACCCAGAAATGGGCCCTCAACTCTATGGTCAAATAATCTTCAACAAAGCAGGAAAGAATGTCCAATGGAAAAAGGACAGTCTCTTCAATAAACGGTGCTGGGAAAACTGGACAGCCACATGCAGAAGGATGAAACTGGACAATTTTCTTACACCATACACAAAGATAAACTCAAAACAGATGAAAGACCTAAATGTGAGACAGGAATCCATCAAAATCCTAGAGGAGAACACAGGCAGCAACCTCTTCGACCTTGGCGGCAGCAACTTCTTGCTAGACATGTCTCTAAAGACAAGGGAACAAGAGGAAACAAGAACTTTTGGAACTTCATCAAGATAAAAAGCTTCTGCACAGCAAAGGAAACAGTCAGCAAAACCAAAAGGCAACCTACAGAATGGGAGAAGATATTTGCAAATGACATATCAGATAGAGGGCTGGTATCTGAGATTCATAAAGAACTTACTGAACTCAACAGCCAAAAAACAAATAATCTAGTCAAGAAATGGGCAGAAGACATGAAGAGACATTTCTCCAAAGAAGACATACAAATGGCCAACAGACACATGAAGAAATGTCCCACGTCATTCGGCATCAGGGAAATACAAATCAAAACCACAATGAAATACCACCCCACTCTAGTCAGAATAGCTAAAATTAACAAGTCAGGAAACAACAAATGTTGGTAAGGATGCAGAGAAAGGGGAACCCTCTTAAACTGTGGGTGGGAATGCAAGCTGGTACAGCCACTCTGGAAAACAGTATGGAAGTTCCTCAAGAAGTTAAAAATAGAGCTACCCTATGACCCAGCAATTTTACTACTAGGTATTTACCCCAAAGATACAAATGTAGTGATCCAAAGGGGCACATGCACCCCAATGTTTATAGCAGCCATGACCACAATAGCCAAACTGTGGAAAGAGCTGAGATGTCCATCGACAGATGAATGGCTAAAGAAGATGTGATATATGTATATATATAACATATATATATATATATTATGGAATATTACTCAGCTGTCAGAAAGGATGAATACTTACTATTTACATCGACATGGATAAAACTGGAGTGTATTATGCTGAGCAAAATAAGCCAATCAGAGAAAGACAATTACCATATGGTTTCACTCATGTGGAATATAAGAAACAGTGTGGAGGACCATAGGGGAAGGGAGGGAAAACTGAATGGGAAGTCATTAGAGAAGGAGAAAAACCATGAGACTCTTAACTAGAGGAAACAAACTGAGGGTTGCTGGAGGGAAGGTGGATGGGGGGATGGGGTAATTGGGTGATGGGCTTTAAGGAGGGCATGTGATGTGATGAGCACTGGGTGTTATACACAAATGATGAATTATTGAACATTACATCTGAAACTAATGATGTACTATATGTTGGCTAATTGAATTTAAATGAAAAATAAAAAATAAAATAAAGACACAGTTCATCAGCCATCTACAAGCCAAGGAGAGAGGTCTCAGCAGAAACCAACCCTTCCAGTACCTTGATGTCAGACTTGGAGCCTCAAGAACTATGAGAAAATAATTTCCTATTGTTTAAGGAAACTAGTCTGTGATATTTTGTTGTGGCAGATTTTGTTGTATGCTTTATGTGTATGATCACATTTAAATATGTGAAGCAGATTTTCTGGGTATCTTGCATTCCAAACCATTATTGACCTTAATAAGACACTGTTATAATGAATAAAATAACTTATCCTTCTCTTTCTTGAAACTTCCAAACTGGGGGACATCTTCATGGTTCATCTTGGATTGCAATAATTTATTAATTCAAAAAATATTCTATGTATCAGGCAGTCTAGGCAGTGGGGATAAAAGAAAAGTGAACAAAATTTCTATCCTCAAATAACTTACAGTGGCAGAGAAAAAGATAAACACATAAATATAATGGAATGTCTTTGCTGTGAAATGCCAAGAAGAAAATAAAATTCAGTTGGAGTGATGGGGGATACTGTTTTGGAGAGGTTGGCCAGCAAAATATCCAAGCAGACATCTGAATAAAATGAGAGACGTGGATGAATATAAAGATCTAAAGAAAGAAATCCCGGGGAGAAAGAGTTTCCAAAGTAGTAATCTTCTTGGCTTGTTATAACAAGATGAATACAAGGTGTCCTGTATGGCTGGTGCCAGTACTCAAATCATACAATCTTCTAAAACAAAGTAAAAGGATTTTTTTCTAACTGCAACTTGAAGCCATGAAATGTTTGAGACAGAGGAAATGACATAGTCTTATTTACATTTGAAAGGACTTGTTGGATGTAGAGAAGGTGTTTTGGGGGGTATATAAATAGAAGCAGGGGTGAAGGTTTCAAAGACATTCCAGAATTCCTGGTGGGAGACACTGATGGTTGGGCTGGGCTTGGTAATAATGAAGGTGGTGAGAAGGTCACATTTAGACTATATTTGGAAGGTACAGACCGCAGGATTTATTTATAAAGTGATTGTAGAACGTGGAAGAAAGAAAGCATCAAAGATGACTGCTAGGTTTTAGTGCCTAACAATCATAGGAATGATGGTGCCATTTGTTGAGATGAGGAATATTAGAAGCAAGTTTGAGAGAGAAAAATCAAAAGCTAGTTTGTGAACACATTAAATTTGCCTTCCAACGGTGACAATACAGACTAGAGTTCAGAAAGAGACAGTGGTATAAATTTGGGCATCAACAGCTTATACATTTGATATATATTGATAAGAAAAGATAAGAAATTGAGCCCTGGGGAACTCCAATATTCATAGATGATAGCAAAGAGAAAGCTCTACAAATGAGACTGAGAAAGAGCTGTTGGAGAATGAGGAAAACCAAGAAAATGAGAAAGCAAGAGGGTTTTTCAAGAAAAAGAGAGCAATCAGTTGTTTCAAATGGTTCTCAGAAATTTACTAAGATGACAATTGACCATTGAGTTTGGCAATAGGAAGTCTGTTAATGATCCAGATAAGAGGTTTCTCTGAAATGGTAATAAAAGTGTGATTAAATGAAATTCAAGAGATAGTCATGAAGGAAGTGGGGAGAGGGGGCGGGAAGGCTGCAGGAATAGCAAATATGCTTCAAAACAGTTTTGCCCTGAGTTTTGAGTAGGAATGAGGTGACAACTGAAGATATGAGATGGAAATTGATAATGCAGGATATGTAATTCCAGGGGCATTTTCATTTGGGAACATCTTCAATGCAGTCTTTTTAAGTCTTTACTCTTGGGCTTGTCAGAACCCCCAGAAAAGTCTTTTCATAAATCACGCGTGAAATAGATAATCCTAGCGGCCAGTGTTTTGGCTGATGTGGTAAACAGAATTGTGGCCCCCCAGAGATGTCCACATTCTAATCCCTGAAATCTGTGAATCTGTTACCTTCTATAGCAAAAAGGACTTTGCAGATGTGATTAGGTTAGGATTTTGAGCCAGGATTTTGAGCCATCATGGATGGTCTCTGCAGGGACAATTTATTCACAAGAGTTCTTAAATGTGAAGGGGAAATGGGAGAGAAAGAGGAAAATGTGACCACAGATGCAAGGCACAGAGAGATGCAAGGCTGTTGGTTTTGAAGATGGAGGAGAAAGGGGCCATACCCAGGTAATGCGGGTAGCCCTTGGAATCTGGAAAGAGCTAAGGAAGTGGTCTCTCCTCTCCTCTAGCCTCCAGAAAGGAATCCAGCTCTACCAAAGCATTGATGTTAGCTTAGTGAGATCCATGTTGGATTTCTATACTACAGAATTGTAAGATAATAATTTTCATTTTTTAAACCACTAGGTTTGTGATAATTCTTCCAGTGTATTAACTTGTACTTAAACCCTTGTTTTCAATATGATATTCTCATCCTTAAGTGAGCCATGTGTTCTCTAGCCCAGAGACTGTCTCTTTTTGTGACCCTCTCCAGATAATAAACCTTCAGTTACCTGCAGGGGGGTGGGGAGGGGCCATCACCTAGCCCTGTGGACTGTGGGAGATCTGAGGGCCCAGGTACTTCTTAAACATACTTTCAGTAAATCTTCCAGTTTTTCAGCCTCACCTTCATCCACATTTCCAGAGGTACTTGGTGCCCCAAGCTCCTGAATTTTTTATGTTTTCTGTGGTGTGAATGGAGTTACTTTCTTTGTTTTTCCTTGAAGTCTTAGTATTTCAGCTTTCTTGGTATGGTAAGTGAGTTACCTCTAGTTCATCTATTTTCCATTTGTTTTCTTTGTCCTTTCCCATGTTCTTTGTCCTTGTAGGGTAATGCCTTTCCTCCCATCTTGGGTTTTTGAGTTTTCTTTGTTTGTGGGTTTTTTTGGTAACAAATTCCTTTACGATCGTTTTTGTGGCATATTAGGAGTGAACAAAGACTAATGTGTACATTCAACTGGACACCACTGACCAGAAGTCTTATCTCTTCTTTCTCAGTGAAATAATAAAAGAACATCAGCAGAGAGTATGCAGGCAAGAAGGAAAGCAATTTCCAGCTTTTAAGTTTGTCTGTAACAAGACACATAAGCTTTTTTGTGGTCCCTCCTTCCACTATTGACTATTACCACAAAAGAAATTAAAGTCCATAGATGACTCTCTACCATGCCTCCCTATATTAGAAGACATTACTTACCTCTTCTACCTTTCTGTGTTAACCTTGTTTATACAATGTACAGTTTTTCATTACTTGGCACCTCATAAAGCTTACTTTCTATTGTACAAGGTAATAGACTACTTTGCAATTTTCCTGAATTAAAAAAATTATATGTATAAAAGAAACTCCTAATGTATAGGATAACTCATTCTAGCCTAGCATGATTTGGGGGGCACCAAAAGCTCTCCATCATATCTGTCTTAAAATGCTTACTCCTTGGCTGTGGTATTGTGTCTCAAGTGATCAGATCAGCAAATGGCACCACTTATCTCATTGTCATTATCATTTTCACCTTCACTTTGATTATTATCACTTGAAGAAAAGTGTTATAACAATAGGGATCTTATCTCTCTCTCTCTCTCTTTTTTTTTTTTTTTTTAGTCTGTACCCCAGCAACCAGGCAAGGGCCTGGTACACAGTCCTCAAAAATATTTACTAAATGAATTATTATTAACAAATACTAAGTGTGTTTCCCATGCCTAGCAAAAGAGGTTTGCATGTAGCTAGTCTTTCTTAAATATTTTTTAAAAAATAATTCAAACATAAAATTCTAATTGAGATTTAATATAAATACAGAGAAATGCCCACTCAGGGTATAGTTGAATGAATTTTCACAACAGGGGCACGACTGTGTAACCAGCTCAGGGGCCAAGAAACAAAATATTACCAGGACTACCTTAAGCCCCTAGTAGTAAGTAACCATTCCCCCAAAGGTAACCACTACTCTGACTTCTGACAGCATAGATGAATATTGCCTATTTATTTCTGTGAATGAAATCATACAGCATATTCTTTGGTGTCTAGCTTCTTTTGTGCAGCATTCAATTTTTGAGCTTCACCCACGTTCTATCATGTAATAGTAGTTCATGCATTCCCACCATTTACCACAATATATTTATCTATTGACCTTGTTGTTGAACAGTTGGACTATTTCTAGTTTGGATGATGATGAATAGTGCTAATATGAATATTTTCTGTCAGTTTTTTTTCTTTTTTGGTGCACATTTCTTTTGTGTATGTATATAGGCATAGAATCGTTGGGTCATATGATATGTATATGTTGCCCTTTAGTAGATACTGCCAACTAGTTTTCCAAAGAGTATTATGCCCCAGCCAGCAGAGTAAGAAGAGTTACAGTTGTTGCCTGTTCTTGCCAACCCTTGATATTTTCCATATTTTTTATTGAAGCCATTCTGGTGGGTATATAATGGTATAACACTTTGGTTTTGATTTGATTGAATCAATAGCATGATTATTTATCCTGCCTCGGCCAGCGCTTCTCTCAAAGCCCGATTCAGATAAGGCCAAGCATCTGTATACTGTGTGTTCACAGGCCACGTGACAATGCTCACATGTTACCCTTTGGCTTATGATACCAACATTCCTTACTGAAATGCAGAAAATACCTGAGAGAAAAACATGTTTACTTATGTTTCACATTCCTTGGCTATGACCTTAAATGTGTTGGACAGAGATTAGGAAAGTTTGGTTGATGTGAGATAGAAGTGTAGGGAAGGTCTGAGAGAGTCACAGGAACTAGGAAGGCTCTCGCTATTACAAAGTGATGAACTCATTCAGAGAAGAAGAGCCTTCAAGATTTGTTACAGTAAAAAGAAAATTCACTCTGTGCTGGACCCGAGTAAAAACAGAGTAGGTCTCTCGAGATGGAGAGTTCTTTCAGAATGGCAGTGGACCTCAGTCTTCCCATTTTTCTCTCTTGCTCTGCTACCTGAAGGGTTATCACTCAGTAAAGGTCAACAGGCTGAAGAAGGAACTTTTTTCCCCTTGATTTCTCTGCTGGTCTATTTTATGTTTAATTATCTTTGAGGGGTAAGTAACTATGGTATAGCATAACTACTTTATCATTTACTCTCCACTCTTTTTAAGTCTCCACTGTTTTATCCTTGTTCTTGCCTTGCAGATGTGTGAATGCCGCTGATAGTGAAGGGGGAGCCGTGGATAACAGCCTGTGCAGCCAGGATGAAATTCCCCCAGAAACCCAGTCGTGCTCTCTTCTGTGTCCCAGTGAATGTGTCATGTCCGAGTGGGGGCCTTGGAGCAAATGCCCACAGGTAATTTCTCTTCCCTTGTCAATACCCTAATCCTCCAGCGCTGCCTTCACCGTTGGCTACTATATATTCACAGTACTTGCTCTCCAAAACATTCTTCTAGTAACACAAGAACATAATTTTACCTAAGAAGGAAGGAAAAAAAATTTAGCAAGCGACACTGAGCAATTTAAAATGCCAGTGCTTCTCTTAAGGCCTTTATCATGGGAACACGGACAAGGAAAATGAGCCTATAATGATCATACTAGGATTCGAATGCACACCCATTGTTAAAGGGGTCTTCTTTAGTACCAAAATGATTCTCATTATAATCTCTTGGTTCTGTTCCATTTTTATCCTGGCAGAATCAATTATATCTTAGTAGCTCAACTCTACTGTGTAATTTAGCTTCTGTTCGTGATGATCTGTTTTTGCCTTTTGCTGTTTTCCCCAAAGATGAGGTGTTCCTTTGTCATGTTCTTCTTCCAAAGCTGACAAAAAAAACCCCCAAAAAACCCTTTTTAAAAATCTAAAGCATTTGCCTTTATTTTTTTTCTTTAAAAAAAAAAAGGAAACATAACGTGACTATGGGAAAATAAATATTCCTCAAATAGAATGGTTCCACTTAATATTCTCAGAAGCTAAACTCTGATAGTTTAGACTTGTATTTTGGCTTAAAGAGCTAAAAAAGAAAATGAGGATAAGGATTATGTTATATGGCTTCAAACATTAGGAAGGGAGACTTAGGTTTACTCTGAATTCAGTGGTGATACAATTTGTGGGAAGATTGTGTAAAATCTTTGTATAGAAATGGAAGATATTTTTGAGATCAGTTAATACTCTGTATTTGCAGTTTTGAATTATTGATTCATCATTAATTTTCGCAACCTTATCTTTGACATTTCCATAATTCTATTCCTGAAAGAGATTTCCCTTGTTGTTATTTTTTCTTTCTTGTTTTTTTGGGGGCTAGGACAACACAATATTAAGATGAAGAGGTATTAATTAAGGGTAATTTGTGGGCATGGAATGTTGGTTCTGCTTATTTTGTGTGTAACTTAAATATAAGAAAAGTTAACATTTATTGAGCACTTACTGTGTGCAAGGCACATGTAAAATTTTTCTCTTTAGTACCCATAACAATCCTATTAAGTACATACTATTATCAGTCCCATTGTACAGATGGAGAAACTGATTCTCAGGAAAGCTAAGTAGCTTGCACTGAATAAGTGATGCAGCTGGGCTAAACTTTATACTATCTGATGAAGCCAAAGCCTTTGCTCTTACGTCCTTAGCTTCCTTACCTTGGATGAATTAAAGTGGATTTAGACCCATACTTTCCCTTCTTTAAGATGCAGCATTTATTTTAAGAATAAAGCAAGTTACTGGTCTGTATGATTATTCTATGACTACACTTTAGAAAATGTGGCAGCATACATTCTTTATTAATCAACTTGCAGAATTAGCATTCTGAGTAAGTTAAATGTAGAGGTCATGATCTTACTCAGTTTGCTTTTTTTTTGTAATTTGCTCATAATAAACTCCATTAAGCTATAAGAACTTTACAATGAAAATGTTGCCCTTTTAAGTCAAGGATTCTGGCCACTGAGCTAAAATGTCTGTTACAGGAGCATTTTATACAATGTTGTAATGGCCTGGTATTCTGTGTTTATTTCTTTGGGTTTCTAAGAGGCAATTTCCTTCAAGGTTTACTTTTCCAAACATAATTAAACTGTTTTTGGAGCATTTAGAAACTGGAGATAGAAAAAACATTTCAGCCTCCTTTCATATGTCTGGAAGATGACATAGGCAGTTACTTGTCAGCGTGAAGTGAGAGGGTTTTTCTGTCAACTGCTTATGCACCTGCTAAGTTACATTATCATCATCATCATCATAGCTATGACGACAGTAATAACTTTCATTGAGCACATCTTATGTAATAAGCACTGTGCTGGAATTTTCTAACACTGTGCTATGATGATATACATTTATCCAGTCTCAGGTCTGTTTGACCACAATGGCCTAGCTCTTTCTCATATGCCACGATGCTCTCAAGTGTAAATAAAGACTTTAAAATGGAAAAAAAAAATAGTAATCAGGGCTCATACCTGATTATTTTCCCCATCTCTTAAATATGTTACATAATTTTAATAAATTGCAACATCTTAGCATAATGCCCCAACATCATAGGTGCTTAAGCAGTACTTGACAATGATCATGATCATGATTATAGCGAAGTTAGCAATCTGGATCTTTGTGCCTGAAGTTTAATTAGCACGTCAATGTACATTTTCTGAGAAGAATAAAACAATTATTGTGTAATTGTTCTCTGTAGCATGTTCTGATTCATGGATCTAAATATTGGCCATTATTTTACCAAATTCTCCTTTGATAGTCTGCAGTGTGACATGTGTCAATAGGACCAATTCACTATGTTTCTCTTTCATCTTTTTCTTCCCACAGCACTTCTTCAGAGTCAAACACATAACCAAACAAACAAAGTCCACCCTACTCCCCCACCAAAAAACAAACTCAGGATATTTCTGAGACTAAAATATGTTTCTCTTATATATCTATAAAGTACTCTGAAATTTATATTTTGATTTAGCTATAAAATCTATATTTAATGTGAAATAAACTTAATGTATTTTAAACATAGTAAAGTAGGTAGATTTGCCAGTTAATTACAAGAAACTTAGCAAAACCAATTAATCAAGTAAAACTATTGTCTTGAATTCCCAGTATGTATCCTAGACTTTGAGGCCAAACATATATGACAGACCATCACTGCTACCAAGGAATCGTAGCCCTCAGCATCTTTAGAAGTGCATACTGTGTATGGATAGCAAAGAATTCAATAACTGAGTAGCAGTGTTTATCACTTCATACAATGTTTACTAATAAAGTGGTAGACAATATGTAAAATGATTAAGTATACTTCCTAACCTCCAGGTCAGTGACTCTCACAGTAGCAGACATAAGAAGCATCTAGAAAGTGTGTTAACACACAGCAGCTCTGCCCCGTCTCAGAGATTCTGATTCAGTACATCTGGGTGGGGTCCATGAGTTGGCATTTAGAAAATTGCCAGGTAATGCTGATTCTGCTATTCTGGGAACACACTTTGAGTCATAAGGCTGTCGGCCATTACATTCAAGCCATGTTTTTTCTCAGCCTCACTCGAATCACAGCTTTTTGTTGAATATTGAGTAAACATTAGTATTAACTGGTTACTTAGCTTATATTTGCAGATGCTTTCCATGTGCCAGACAATGTGCTTAGTACTTTATATTTATTTTCCTACTTAATCTGCAAAATGCCACTACAAAATAGATAGATTATCCCCCAATGTATAGATGAGTAAACTGAGTCTCAGGTTAGTAATGTGCTGCTTTTAAAGAGCTAGTAAAAAGCACAGTGACTGCTTAAGCCCATGTAATCCGTACATAACCCCTAACCACTACAGAAGAAACGGAATCCGTGCTACCTGTCCTAGAGAATATGCTAACTGGTAAAATCTCTTGTCTCCTTTTCTGGTTTACTTTGGCTATTTTATTTGTGAAGGAAGATACTTCTAAATTCCATAATCTACTTCATTTGAATAGTTTGCCAAGGGGGGAAAAGAAAAGGAGCCACAAAAAAGCATGTGATCTAATGCCCAGGAACACTTACTGCTGTGGGACTGTGGACAAGTTACTTAAACCTCTGAGTTACAGGTTCCTCATCAGGAAAATAAGAACAATGATCATTGTTTTTCCAGATTATTTAGAAATTAGAGATAATGCGTATAAAGTGAACAGCACAGAGTATTACCTAATACAGGTTTGTTTAAAAAAAAGGAAAAAGAAGAAGCAGATCAAAGCTCCCCCTTGCCTTGTTTACAGTGTGGTTGGGAAACCTAAGACAGGTTGCTATATATTTTCTAAGTCATGCAGGAAATATCCCTTCTTTCGCACAAAATGGGTTATTATAGGATATTACAGAAATAAAATGTCACCTCCTTTGCTGAAAAATGACTTATGCCTAATTTGATAGCAGTCCCAAAAAATAAGGCATCAGAAAGATAACTTCAAATGAATGGGTCCCTGACCTTAAAGTAACTGCCAATTGCAAACCATACCAAAGAGCAAACAAGACAAAGCCATTAAAAATTGTGTTGGGATCATTTTAACTGTATTGGCAAGAACTGGAGACTATAAATGGATGAAGCAAAACAAACACAATTAAAGGCAGAATTTGAAGAAAATGGAAAACTATGTGTTTCACTTATTTTTATGTTCTTGTTTTTTCATGTTCCCACAACGCGCACGTGTGCATACACACACACACACACACACACACACACACACACACACACCTCATTATTTTTTTACTCCAATATGCTCACTTCTGTGGAATGCTTTAATGGGAAAGGAAGTTTATGGAATTATACATTTAAAAACCTTTGCAATAGTGTTCACTCTTTAAAGGTATATATAAATATACATGTATGTGTACATACACATGACAAGTACATTTATATAATAGTTCATTGTTTATTACCAAGTATTTATCTTTTGTCTATCTAATCTTATTTCCCATTTTAATCCTTATTCTTCATATTATGCTGATGAGTATTATTCATAGAATCATCTATTCTTCAAGAGAGGTTTATAAATTTCTAAATTCAGAAACTGCTCAGCCCTTGACATATCTAAAAGAATATATTAGTTCTCTTCATGTATGCTGCCAATTCTTACAGAAATTTGCCATTGAGTAATACAGATTTTCTATTTCTGACTCTCCTTGGAAGCTCAACAAAGGAATTTCTTAAACAATAATGTTGATAGGAGAAAGCAAAGAGGGTCCTGGAGGTGAATTTCCAAACTGATGTATACTTTACAGAAAGTATGCAAAGCTTTTGCAAACCCTCTCCAGAAAGATGACTTAAGTTTAGCAAACCTACTTGAACTTTAATTGATTCACTTCCAGCTGAACATCAAAAGCTGGTTAGAGCTATAGCCAGGCATCCTCTTACACTGTAGGAACTGGAGACTCATTTAACTGTAGTCTGCATGCAACCTCATGATCAAACAGTGATTCTAAATCTTTGCCGTATTACCAGGACAACCTCTGAAGAAGCATCACAAAGGAAGACTTTGCAAAGAAACTATATAGGGCTTAAGTGCAATTGAAACTGTATTCTTTCATAGTCTTAATATTGTGCTTCCAAAAGACCTTATTTCTATACTTTTTTCTCTGACTCTTTGTGTGTGGGATACATCAGTGAAAGCCAATACAAGTATACACTGACAGATCTACACTACCGTTACTCTTCCAGGTGAAGAAACTTCTTGAAAAGAGAAAGAGAAATGTAGACAAATTTTCTTTCTTTTTTTTTTTTAAAGATTTTTATTTATTTATTTGACAGAGAGATAGCGAGAGAGGGAACACAAACAGGGCGAGTGGGAGAGGGAGAAGCAGGCTTCCCGCCGAGCAGGGAGCCCAACGCGGGGCTCGATCCCAGGACTCTGGGATCAGGACCCGAGCCGAAGGCAGATGCTCAACGACTGAGCCACCCAGGCGCCCCTATAGACGAATTTTCTAAGTCCTCCAGAACTAAGCATTTGAGGGTTAAGAAAAACCTTATTTTAGGGGCTCCTGGCTGGTTCATTCGGTTAAGCGTCTGACTTCAGCTCAGGTCATGATCTCAGGGTCCTAGGATCGAGCCCCACGTCAGGCTCCCTGCTCAGTGGGGAGTTCGCTTGTCCCTCTCCTTCTGCCCCTCCCCCTGCTCATGCTCTCTCTCTCAAAAAAAAATAAATAAAATCCTCTTAAAATTCCTCTTAAAAAAGAGGAAAAAAAGAAAAACCTTATTTTTATCATGGTGCTCCAATGTTATTTTTGGTAAAGGCTGTCAACAATGACATTTTATTACTGGTGACTCAGCATTTTTAGGACTTTAGCACTGAAACAGCACTCTAAGAGTTATGGTTCCAGGGAAACAATGTACCCGGATGTATACTACTAGTATTATTCACCTCCAAGCACTTTATCAATCTCTCCTCAGTCCATAACATGCAGGTGACAACCTGTATTGGTCTCTGGGGCCATGTCTAATGGTCACGACCCTCAAGCTACCTAGTGCTTTTCTTTGACTCACAACTGAAAGCCAGAGGAGGAGAATGATGATAATTTTCTATATTCTGGACTGCAAACTCTGGTTGTTTTTGTTAAACTGATGTTGGCTCTTTATCAGAAGCCAATAATTGATTACTCAGAGATTTGTGGAGTATTTTACCCCAGTGTACAATGAGATTTAATATAACCTAGAACCAGTCTTACTTCCAGAATTACATTAGGCCCTGCAGAAAGGGGCCTCATTTCATGCATAATCCTATAAAGGAGTCTTTGGGCTGCTCCAGCTTTTTAAATTTAATTTGATTGTTATTCTTTCTTATACAGTGTGATTTATTTGAATCTCACTATCACCAATCTGGAATACAAAATAAGTGTTCCATTGCTCTTCGTATCTCTGTCTCTGTCTCTCTTCCTGTCTGCCTCTACTCTACTTACCTTTATCTCTACTTAAAAATAGAGATTTTTTTAAAAGAAATTCTCAAAAAATAGTATAATGAATCCCATAAGTTAATTATCCAGCATCAGCAGTGATCACACAGCTTCAATAATTATCTACATACAATAATTTTTCTCCTCCACTTAACCCTTCTCCAATAGATGACTTTAAAGTATATCCTACATGTCATATCATTTCATCCATAAATACTTCTGTATATCTTTCTAGGAGATAATGACTAATCACAATGACAGCAAAATATAACCATGTGATTTGTTTATACCTTGTAGGACTCTGATTATAGAAAATTAAAAACATGACTCATACAAAGTGTCAAATTAATTAACTTCTTAATAATTAAACCAGCATGACTATAAGACTGGTTCAAAGAGAATTAGGGCAGAAAACTTTTACTTCTAGCAATGATGGAATATCATTGGGTTTATATGGATTAGATTGGCATAATAGGGGCTTAAGTGGTAGAACTGGTAATATTTGTTTCTTGAGCTCTGGTCTGCTTATACAAATGTTTTCACATTTTGAAAAGTCATTGAGCTGAGTTCCTATGATACTTGCATTTCTCTGCATGTATCTTATACCCAGTTACAATACATATGAGAAGGCAACAAACTGTGATCCATAAGCTAGAGGAAAACTAGTCAATATAAGCAGAACAAGAAATAGCAGAGATTATAGAATTTGAAGATAAGGAACTTAAAACAGCAACAGTAAATATTTTAAGTATGTGCTAGAATTTAAAGGAAAAAATAAACATGAATGAAATAGAAGATACTGAAAAGAACCACATGTAACTTTTAGAGATCTAAAATATAATGTCTGAAATTAAAAATGTACCAAATGGGAGTAATAACATATTAGACTTTGCAGAAGAAATGATAAGTGAACTTTAAGACATAGTAATAAAAATTACACTAAACAAAGAAAAAAAAAGACTGAAGGAAAAAGAGTAGAGATGAAGTGATCTGCAGAACATGAACAAGTGATTTAATGTAACTGTAATTGGAGCCCTTGAAGGAGAGTAGGGAGTGAATAGAAAAATATTTAAGGAAGCAATAGCTGAAATTATTTTAAAGCTAGGGATGGCTGTAGTCCTCAGATAATGTTATCTGGATCATATAATCCTGTTGACAATACTGTGAGAACAAAGTAGGAGAAAAGGCTAGAGGTCTAATTGTTTATTATAAAGGCAGCCTTTCACCTCATCCCTTTATTTTCGAAATGTTAGCTTTATGCTCAATTGTGTCTTGTGTCCCTGGTGCAGAGAATTGTTTTACCTTTTTTTTAAGTTTTATTTTTATTTAATTTTTAATCAGCATTAAATATGAAACTTTTATTCTACCAAGGATTACTGAAGGTTAAATAAGCTCATGTTATCTCTGTTGCAATTTGTTAGCAAGAAGATGACTTAAAATGGTTAATTTTGTCTGTCTCCAAGCTTTTTTTTTTTTTTTCAAATTTTTATTTAAATTCTAGTTAGTTAACATATGGTGTGTTTTACCTCTTTTTAAATAATAAAGGTCTAGTCTTTAGAGTTAAGAAAGGCAAGCATCTGGCTATGCTAAGTGGGCAGAGGCTACAAGGTCAGACTTTCAAAGAGTACTCTAGTTTTGAGCCCTAATTTCACCTCCTTTTCCAGATTACTTGCTGGTCAAATTCCTAGTCTGTTGAGGCTCTCCAGAACAAATTCATTTCCCTTTTACCTGTTGTTGGTTTGGGATTCAGTACTCTCAGGTCAGCTAAGGCAGTTACCACATCAGCTTTCCAGTTTCTTAATTTTTTGCCTTTGCACCCTCACATTAACATCATCACCGTAATCATTTGCGCACCTTTAAAAACAAATTTCTTTACTTTCATTTTAATCCCTTGAATATCATATCAATAGCATTTCCAGAAGGAGTTGTGTATAGTCTTTGATCTTTAACCCAAATCTCTATCAATTGAATCTTAATACAATTTATGGTATCTCTTGACATAAAAAAGTATTTAGTTTCCATGAAACGAAGTTATTTCTTGCTTAAAAACTTAACAGATTTATTATTTTTAAAATATTTCTAATATTTTTATTGCTTAACAAATACATAAGGATATCTAATTCATCCGGCATTTAGTTTTGTATATGGTATGAGAAAGGCTTTTCTCTTAAATTCCAAAAGAATATTCCTCCACTGACTGTATTTTATATTCTAGGTATGTTTTTATTTGTTCATGAGGTTTTGTGTTTTGTTTTTGGTTTTTTTTTTCAGTTTTTGGGTCATATCCAACCAAAATTTTCATTGCTATTAATGTTTTATTTCCCCATGTGCATTTCTGCTGGTTATGCATTTCTGCTGGTGAGTTCTAGGGTCTAATTAAACTTGGGTGTGAGGAGCATCTTGTATCTACCATGTTTTCTAATTTTTCTTATTCTACTGATGGCTTTTTTCATTAGTTTACATTCTTAGATTTTCCTCATCATATAATCATATAACCTATATACAGTCATAAAATCTGCCAATAATTATTTTTATCTTTTTTTGATATTTATATTATTTTTCTAGACATTTTGTTAGCAAGAACTTTCTAAGTAATGCTAAAAATCAAAAAGTCATTTTAGTGTTATGGTTTTAATTGTAACATGTTTGAGCCATTTTTTCTCACATTTAAGAATTTTCTCTCAATTTCTTTTAACCTATGTGTAACTATATCTGTTTATACATAAATACGTTTTCAGAAATGACTGGTTTTATCAAATGCATTTTAGTATTACTGATAGAATTTTTAGAGTTTGTCCTTTATAAATATTAATTTTAAAAAAGCTTCTAACTTTCAAATGAACATTTATTCTTAAACTCTATTTGGCTGTAGTTTATCATCATTTTAATTGATTCAGGTTAGTTATCTCTCTCATTCTTCCCAGCTTAACATATTGTATTTAATATGCTTACTTGGAAAAATACATATGAAAGGTTTCCACATTTTTCTTTTCTCTGAACCAATTTTTTAAAATACAGAAATTAGTTCTTTAAAATTTTAAACACATTTTGAACCAGAATATTGTCCAATAGTATGTTTTTGAAAATCCTTCCAATTTCTTATACAGTTATGTACCTTTGAAATCCTCTTTTTTTTTTTTCAAATTTTTATTTAAATTCTAGTTAGTTAACATATACTTCTTGAGCCAATTTTAGTCTTTCACATTATGCATGTGTATGGCATATTTTGCTAGATTTTTTGAAAATCAGTTTAAAGTACACACAACTTTCTCTTTGAATTCATTTAATATCTATGATTATCTCCTTTTCTTTTTATCACATACTACATATTTATCACTTACTGTATAGAAATGTGTGTGTGTGTGTATTTCTGGCATTTTGACATTTCTATTCTCATCCATATATTGGTATTTGAGTCTTGTGTTGTCTGTTTTAGTTCATATAGCTTAAATATATATATATTTACATATATATATATTAATATGTATTTTCAGTGTTGGAGCAGGTACATTCCTGTCACTTATTTTTCTTTTTAGCTGTTTATATACCTTATTATTCCTAATAAAACTTCTGGCATTTTTGTTAAACTTTGAAGGAAAAGAAGCTTGGATATTTATTAAACTTCTATTAAATCCAAAATAATTTGAGAAGATTTTAACTCCGTCTATCCAGTTAAAAATAAAAATATGGTATATCTTCTGTTTTTTATTGAAATATAGTTGACAAACAATATTAGTTTTAGATGTACAACATAGTTGTATTACATTTATATGCATTATGAAAAGCTCACCGTGATAGGTACAGTTACCACCTATAACCATACATTGGTGACATATAACATATAATTATGACAATATTATTGACTACAATTCCCTATGCTGTTCTTTACATCTTACATACTGTACCTCTTAATCCTCTTCACCTGTTTGACTCATTGCCCACCCCTCTCCCCTCTGGCAACCACATTTGTTTTCTGTATTTATGAGTTTGTTTCGGTTTTGTTTGTTCATTGGTTTTAGTTTTTAGATTCCACATATAAGTGAAAGCATATGGTATTTGTCTTCTCTGACTTAGCCTAATACCCACTACATCTATCCATGTTGTCACCAATGGCAGTATCTAATTTTTTAAATGACTGAGTAATATTCCATTATATACTATATCTTTTTTTTCTATTTATCTATTGATGAACATTTAGCTTGCTTCCATAAGTGGCCCAGGCACTTTTCAAATGCTGCCTTTGTGCTGAGTCTCGGAGGGGGTGTGCATGGACCCTTTACGGCAGAGTATCTATAGCCGTCTGGCACTCCTAGAGTGAAGCCCTCCTGATTTTCAAAGCCAGACGTTATGGTGGCTAGTTTTCCTTATGCAGGTCCCCAGAGTGGGGGTGGGGGGATGAGGGGGGCCTGATGTGGGGCTTGAGACCGTCCTCAGGGAGGACATCTGTGCCTGCGATACCACTTGTGCTTGTGGGTCACAGTGCTAGGGTTATGGGTCCCAACCAGACCTCATCTCCCCTCCTGCTTTCTGGATGTGACTTTTCCTTTGCACCTTTAGCTATGTAAGAGCTTTTCTGCTAGTGTTGAGGTCACACTCAGAGTTGCTCCCTATATAGTTGCAGCTTTGGTGTGTCCATGTGGGGAGGTGAGCCTCCTCCTACTCCACCATCTTGATTGGGCTCTCTCTCTTTTTTAATCATGAAATATTTTAGGTATATAGAAAACTATAGAGAATTATATAAATAAAATGTTGGTGTCTAACTTTTAGCTTTGTAAAATCTTAACAATTTGTGTACTTCTTTTTTTAATTCAGCCCTTCTTTTATGTATCTCTGAAATTTTGTGGCCTTCTTTATGTAGGCATTTTATGTTAAGTTTATACTTAGGCATTACCATTTTAAATAGCACCACTTTAAATGTTATTGCTGGCATGGAGCCCAAAGCATTGGGTTTTCTTTTATTTTTTTCATGTTTCTATTCATTTCACTAGACTTCTGTACTTGCTCTTTTATATTTTTGGTCTGTTTTCTTGATATTTTAAGAGATATAACTATATTATCTCAAATAATGACTGTGTCCTTATTCTGAGTGTATATAATTGTTCTTATCAGGCCATATTTAGTTGGGCAGAGCTCACAACAACCATTATCAATGACACTACTGGTTATTGGGTATCCTTGTCATATTCCTGAGCTCACAGCAACATTATTTTACAGTTATTATAACTAGTATATAGAGATAAATAATTTATAATATTTTTCTTTTGGATTCAAGGAACAAAAGACCAGGACCAAAAACTAAGGCCAAGACCATCAAACTGCCACTTACATTTTTTAAAAAAAAGACAAATTGGGGCGCCTGGGTGGCTCAGTTGTTAAGCGTCTGCCTTCGGCTCAGGTCATGATCCCAGGGTCCTGGGATCGAGCCCCCGCATCGGGCTCCCTGCTCCGTGGGAAGCCTGCTTCTCCCTCTCCCACTCCCCCTGCTTGTGTTCCCTCTCTCACTGTGTCTCTCTCTATCAAATAAATAAATAAAATCTTTAAAAAAAAAAAAAAAAAAGACAAATTACAGTGATTCTTGATGAAACAGTTTTGGTCAGGGTAACTGGGTGGCTGAGCTGCTTACTATAGCTAATACGGGGAGGAACAGTTTTGGTCAGGGTAACCGGGTGGCTCAATCTTAAAAAAGAAAAGAAAGGCAGTTTTTGTCAAGACACAGCAATGTGGTGCACACAGAGCCTGATCCTGACATGAGCCAGTTAGGTGACTGTTTTCTGAACTAGAACTGTGGGCAGGATGAGGTCAACTGTAATGGTAATTTGGGCATGACAGGCACCATGACCAACTGCCTAGTATACCCGTCTATGATAGTAACATATTTATTTCTCTACATGTATGAAATTTTATCAGTTGTGGATTTTAGATTTTCTTGATTAAATACTTGACGTACATTACAGTTACTCTGTGCATGTGTATAAGTTGCTGAATTCGTGATATTTTGTAAGTTCTTTATGTGAACTCTCTTTGCTGTCCCAGAAAAAATAATCCTATCTTTCACAGTCTATTACATTTTTTATTATAGCACTGAGTTTCTTTTTATAAGCATATATTAGTATCTATATTATATAATTGAACACTCTAGTTCTTTTCCATCATATTTGTACAATTCAGATTGACTTAAAATTTCCTTTTTATGTATTACTATTGTAAGTTTTTTTTTTTAAGATTTTATTTATTTATTTGATACAGAGACAGAGCACAAGTCGGGTGAAGGGGCAGAGGGAGAGGAAGAAGCAGACTCTCTGCTCAGCAGGGCTCCAAGCCCGATGTGGGGCCTGATCCCAGGACCCAGAGACTATGGATTTCTATTATCCCTTGAGTTAAGTGTGGGAACATACTTTTCTTTTTCCCCTACTTTTAAAATTCCCCTTGGGGAGGAGAACATGACCTGAGCCAAAGGCAGATGCTTAACCGACTGAGGCACTCAGGTGCTCCACTGTGGTAAGCTTTTGATGCCAGAGTTATCTCAGTGCTATTAAATAAACTTTGCATGCCTTAAAACTTTTCTCTGCTTTGAAACCGTTTACAAATCTGAGAAAGTATGTGATGCTTAATGACTGATAGAATTTGTCTATAAAACTGTTTGGACATAGCCTTTTGATAGTACACCCTTAGTTATGTCCTCGATTTCCCAGGCTTATCAGTTTATTCTGGATTTCTATTGTCACTTGAGTTAAGTGTGGGAGCACACTTTTCTTTTCCCCCTACATTTAAAAATTCCCCTCGGGAGGAGATTTCCTGCATCTGTTTTTGTCTCTCAATTTTTCTGTTTAATATTTTTTCTCTTCATTTATTTTGGTTAGATTTGCCAGAAGTTTATTTATTTTAGTGATATCAATTTCAAGGTTTCATTTCATGATTAATGTTGGTCTTTTTATTTTATTCTCTAATTTGTTATTTTTGGTTGTTGTATTTATCAATCTGTTACCTCTGAGTTTTAAGGTATGTATTTTCCCAACTAGAATAAATCACTTTTTGATGTATTTACTGTCTTTTGCAATAATGAAACATTCAATAATATTAATTTAAAGGATATTATAGGACTTATCTGTAATAGAATGTGGACAGCACAAGAGTAGCTAGAATACTAAGTAAGGACTTGGCTCTGACCTTAAATTTGGTATGAAGTATTCTCGTTTTCACTGTTGACTAAAAAGGCCATCAAAATAAAAATGTCCTTGTGTCCTAAATAGTTGTTTTTTCAAAGTATATTTAAGTTTTTAAGTTTCAGTGGCTTTCCTAATTATTTAATATTTATTTCCAATTTGCTTTAAAAATGTATTGAGGGTTGCTTAGGAGACGGGTATAGGATCAATATTTGTTACTGTTGCACTATGGTTGAAAAAAATGAGTTACTGCCTTTCTTAGGATGCATATGTATATACGGGAAAATTCAGCTCTATATTTTTTAATATTCTTGTATGCATGCTTGTCATTAGCCAACTTGGAAAGTTATAGACTGACAGTGGTCTGCTAGAGTACGTGTATTTCTGTCAAATTCTCCTTTATAATTGGGTTTTATTTTTATAGTTCAATACCATGTCATGTAGCACAATAAGTTTCATAAATGTTTGCTTCAATAATTTTAAATTGATCTTTGTTTCATCAGAATTTTGCCTTGTTTATTTCATCTGACATAGATTTTTCTGCTTTACTTTCTTCTTATATGTGTTATCTTCACTCAGTATTTTTTCTATATTTTCTTTTAAAGAAGATTTTTATTACAAGTATACATTAATTTTTTTGGCTTTTCATAGAAGTGTTTAAATTTTAATTTTTATAACTAGCATCTGTTGTGTTTTATGCTTTTAAAAAAAATGTATCCTTGAGATTTCTGTTGTTTTCTTTGGCTTTATGGACTGTGCCTTGCATTTTTTATGCATTTCAGTATTTTAATATTACTACTTTCTTTCATTTCTATAAAAAACCTTAAATATATTTTTATCTGTTATAAACTTATGAACAAAATACTAATTAAGAACACTGTGTGTCAAAGATATCTAGCTTGTTTTATTTCTTCCCTTAAATTCCTATCTTTGGGGGCGCCTGGGTGGTACAGTTGGTTTGAGCATCCAACTCTTGGTTTCAGCTCAGATCGTCATCTCAGGATCCTGGGATCAAGCCTCATGTCAGGCTCTGCACTCAGCAAAGAGTCTGTTTGAGATTCTCTCTCCCCCTCTCCCCCGCCTGCTCATGCTCTCTCTCTCTCTCTTGCGCTCTCTCTCGCTCTCTCAAATAAATAAATAAAATCTTTAAAGAAAACTTCCTATCTTTGTCAATAAAATCTGCAATTATGGAGTTAAATGATCATTTTTATCAGCTTCTATATCTTATATAATCATTTATGATTTGTAGATTTCCATATAGAAAATGCTAATTTTTCCTTCTATTACTCTTTTTGCTTTCTTTAATTGCTATACTTTATCATAAATATCACCTCAAGCAAGTTGGAATGATACCTCGAGTTTATTAATTATGACAAAACTTCAAGCTCAAATGCTTTAATATATTCTAAGACCATAACTGTTATTCCTACAGTCCCTCTCATTTCCATCTATTACTGGATGTATCTTTATCCATGCTGCATTTCTCTATTATCAAGTGTAGTATGATTTAGGGTATTATATGTGCATTTTCCCTTTATAATTTTAGGAATTTTTAATAGTCTTCTGATGAGGTATAAATTTCACACGTTAAAATGAACAGATCTTAAGAGTACAACTTAATACAGTTTTACTTTTTATACATCTGATTAACCACCAAACAGATCAAAATGTAGGCCAGTCCTAGCACCATATAGGCACCTACCTTGGTGCCACTTTTCACTTTGTATGCACAATTCCATACATCAAATTACCACTATTATTTTTATCACATTTATTGGTTTTGCTTGCCTTAACTTCATGGAATTGGAATATTACAATATGTGCCCTTTTGTGTCTGATCTTATTAACTTTATGTCTTATACATTATATAAATGGAATCACACAGTATATATTCTTTTGTCTAGCTTGTTTTGCTTAATACAATATGTTTGAGATTTATGAGTGTTGAACAGGTCAATACCTTGCTCTTTTTTAGTACTAAATAGTATTTTATTGTAGGAATATAGCATCATTTATTTATGCATTCTCTTGTTAATGGACATTTGGGTCATTTCTAGTTTAGGGCTATTGTAAGTATAGCTACTGTGAACATTCTGTGAGTCATTTGTTGGATATATGAACTTATTTCTCTTTTTTTTTTAAGATTTTATTTATTTATTTGATAGAGCAAAAGCAGGGGGAGCTGCAGACCGAGGGAGAGGGAGAAGCAGGCTCCCCGCTGAGCAGGAAGCCCGATGCACAGGGCTTGATCTCAGGACCCTGAGATCATGACCTGAGTGGAAGGCAGACTCTTAACTGACTGAGCCACCCATGCACCCCTGAACTTATTTCTCTTGAGCACATATTTAGGAGTGGAATAACCAGGTCATAAGATAGGTGTATATTTAGATTAGAAATATTCAGTGGTGCCTGGGGGGCTGTCAGTTAAGCATCAGAATCTTGGTTCCAGCTCAGGTCCTGATCTCATAGCTTGTGGGATCTAGCCCTACATCAGGCTCCACACTCATCGGCAGTCTGCTTGCATATTCTCTCCCTTTGCCCCTTCTCCCACTCACACCTGCAGTCTTTTTCTCACTCAAATAAATCTTTTAAAAAGAATATTCAGATAATTTTCAAAGTTAGAGAACCATTTTACACTACTTCCAGCAATGCACAAGTATACCAAGTCTAACACATCTTCATCCACATTAAAAGTTTTCAAGTTTTTTTTCCTTTTTATTTTATTTTTTATTTTTTATAATATTCCCGATATTATAATTGAAAACAAGTCACAAAATTACTGTGAAGTAAAAAAGCACAAAAATGATATACTTGCTAACTAAACCCAAGAGCTTATGAAAACATCAATACAATACACAAAATTCTCATAATCTGAGAATAAGGAAAACACAAATACTCTTTATTTTATTTTATTTTTTTTTTTAATTTTAGCCTTTCCATTGGGTTTGTAGTAATATCTCATTGTGATTTCAACTTGCATCTCTCTGATGACTAATACTGTTGAGTAACTTTTCATGGGCTAGTGGGCCACTTAAAGATTTTATTTGTAAAATGCCTGTTCACGTCAATTACCTATTTGTTTTTTAAATGCACTGATTTACTTTTATCTTGGGGGCATAGTTTTCTTGTTTTTCTTTTTTCTTTTCTCCTCCAAGATTTATCGGGAAAAGACAGACAAATATCATTGTTTAAGTTTAAAGATGTACAGTGTGATAGTTTGATATATATACATGTTGTGAAATGATTCCCACAATAGGGGAGTTAACACATCCATCACCTCACATAGTTATCTTTTTTTGTTTCTGATTTTGTGGTGAGAACATTTATATTTTTTAAGTTTTTATTTAAATTCCATTAGTTAACATACAGTGTAATATTAGCTTCTGGTTACAATATAGTGATTCAACACTTTCATACAGCGCCCTGTGCTCATCACAAGTGCACTCCTCAATCCCCATCAACTATTTCACCCATCCCCCCCACCCATCTCCCCTCTGGTAACCATCAGTTTTTTCCTCTATAGTTAAGAGTCTGTTTCTTGGTTTGCCTCCCTCTCTCCTTTTTTTCCCTGTGCTTGTTTGTTTTGTTTCCTAAATTCCACATATAAGTGAAATCATATGGTATTTGTCTTTCTCTGGAAGATTTATTATTCCTGTGTGTGTGTGTGTGTGTGTGTGTGTGTGTGTGTGTATACATCTTTTTATCCTTTTGTCAATTAAGGGACACATGGTCTTTTTCCTTATTTTGGCTACAACAGTAAATAATGCTGCTGTAAACATCAAGATACATGTACCCCTTTGCATTAGTATTTATGTATTCTTTGGGTAAATACCTAGTAGTGTAACTGCTGGATCATAGGGTAGTTCTATTTTTAACTTTTTGAGGAATCTCCATACTGTTTTCCAGAGTGGCTGCACCAGTTTGCATTCCCACCAGCAGTACAAGAGGGTTCCCCTTTCTCTACACTCTCATCATCACCTGTTGTTTCCTGTGTTGTTGATTTTAGCCATTCTGACATGTATGAGGTGATATCTCATTATGGTTTGATTGGCATTTCCCTGATGATGAGTGATGTTGAGCATCTTTTCATGTGTCTGTTGACCATCCATATGTCATCTTTGGAAAAATGTCTATTCATGTCTTCAGCCCATTTTTTAATTAGATTACTCATTTTTTGAGTGTTGAGTTTCATAAGTTCTTTACATATTTGGATACTAACCCTTTATCAGATTGTCATTTGCAAATATCTTCTCCCATTTTGAAGGTTGCCTTTTAGTTTTATTTCCTTTGCTGTGCAGAAGCTTTTTATTTTGATGTAGTCCCAGTCATTTATTTTTGTTTTTATTTCCCTTGCCTCAGGAGATATATCTAGAAAGAAGTTTCTACATCTGGTGTCAAAGAGGTTACTGCCTGTGTTCTCTAGGATTTAAATGGTTTCAAGTCTCGTATTTAGTTCTTTAATCCACTTTGAATTTATTTTTGTGTATGGTATAAGAAAGTGGTCTTGTTTCATTCTTTTGTATCTTACTGTCCAGTTTTCCCAATACCATTTGTCTTTTTTTTTTTCATTGGTTATTCCTGCTTTTTTGAAGATTAATTGACCATATAGTTGTAGGGTCATTTCTGGGTTTTCTGTTCTGTTGATCTATGTGTCTATTTTTGTGCCAGTACCATACTAATTTGATCACCACAGCTTTGTAATATAACTTGAAGTCTGGAATTGTGGTGCCTCCAGCTTTTCTTTTTAATGGTTGCTTTGGCTATTTGGGGTCTTCTTTGGGTCCATACACATTTTAGGATTCTTTGTTCTAGCTCTGTGAAAAATGCTGTTGGTATTTTGATAGGGATTGCATTAAATGTGTAGATTGCTTTGGGTAGTATAGACATTTTAACAATATTTGTTCTTTCAATCCATGAGCATGGAATGTTTTCCCAAATCTTTGTGTCATCTTCACTTTCATCAGTGTTTTATAGTTTTCAGAATACAGGTCTTTCACCTCTTTGGTTAGGTTTATTCCTAGATATCTTATTATTTTTGGTGTACTTGTAAATGGGATTGATTCCTTAATTTCTTAATTTCAGTTTTATTTTGGGTATGTAGAAATGCAACAGATTTCTGTACATTGATTTTGTATCCTGCAACTTTACTGAATTCATTTATCAGTCCTAGCAGTTTTTGGTGGAGTCTTTAGGGTTTTCTATACATAGTATCATGTCATCTGCAAATAGTGAAAGTTTTACTTCTCCCTTGCTCATTTGGATGCCTTTTATTTCTTTTTGTTATCTGATTGCTGTGACTAGGACTTCCAGTACTATGTTAAATAACAGTGGTAAGAATGGACATCCCTGTCTTGTTCCTGACTGTATGTAGAGGAAAAGTTCTCATTTTTTTTTCATTGAGGAAAATATTAGTTGTGGGTTTTTCATAGATGACCTTTAATATTTTGAGGTATGTACTCTCTAAACGTACTTTGTAGTGGGTCCCTATCATGAATGGATGTTCTACTTTGTCAGATCCTTTTTTTTTTTTTTTTTTTTTTGCATCTATTGAAATGATCACATCGTTGTTATCCTCTCTTATTGATGTGGTGTATCATGTTGATTTATTTGCAAATACTGAACTACCCTGGAATAAATTCCACTTGATTGTGGTGAATGCTTTTTTTAACGTATTGTTGAATTCAGTTTGCTAGTATTTTATTGAGAATGTTTGCATCTATGTTCATCAGGGATATTGGCCTATAGTTTTTTTTTAGTGGAGTCTTCATCTGGTTTTGGTATCAGGATAACACTGGCCTCATAGAATGAACTTGGAAGTTTTCCTTTTTTTTTTTTTTTTTTTTGGAATAGCTTGAGAAGAATAGCTATTAACTCTTCTTCTCTCTTAGCAAGTTTCAAGAATACAGTACAGTATCGTTAACTATAGCTGTCATGCTATACATTAGACGCTGAAAATGTATTTATCTTATAATTGAATGTTTGTACCTTTGACCAGATTTTCTCCATTTTCCCCACCCCCAGCCCACGGCACCACTATTCTACTCTGTTTTAATGAATTTGACATTTTTAGACTCTACATATAGGTGAGATCATACAGTATTTGTCTTTCTCTGTCTAACTTACTTCACTTAGCTTAATGTCCTTGAGGTTCATCCATGTCACAGACAGCAGGATTCTCTTTTTTTTTGGCTGAATAATATTCCATTGTATATGTACCACATTTTCTTTATCCATTTTTCTGCGAACTGGCACATAAGCTGTTTCCATGTTTTGGAATGTTATGGTAGTACTATTTTTAATTTTTTGATGTACTTCTACCATTTTGTATTATGTCTGTACCAATTTATTATCCCACCAGCACTACACATGGTTTTCTCCTCATCCTCGCTAATACTTGTTATCTCTTGTCCTTTTAATGATAGCCATTCTAACAGGTGTGAAATATCTCATTGTGGTTTTGATTTAAATTCCCCTGATGATTTGAGATGTTGAGCATCTTTTTATGTATCTGTTGGTCATTTATGTTTCTTCTTTGAAAAAAATGTCTTTAGGTCTTTTGCCAATTTTTAAATTGGATTATTTTGTTTTTGCTATTGGTTGTGAGTTCATTATATATTCTGGGTGGAAACTCCTTATCTGATGTATGCATAAAAACATTTTCTTCCACTCCATAGGTTGCCTTTTATTTTATTGACTGTTTCTTTGGTTGTGCTGTGTTTTGGTATCAGGGTAATGATGGCTTGTACAATGAGTTTGGGAGTATTCCATCCTCTTCTTTTTTTTGAAAGAGTTTGAGAAGGATTGGAGTTATTCTTCATTAAATGTTTGGTAGGAATTGCCACTGAAACAATCTGGTTTTGGTGTTTTCTGGGTTGACAAGTTTCTGATTATTGATCACATCTCCTTACTCATTGTTTTGTTCAGATTTTCTATTAACGATTCAGTCTTGGTAGATAATATGTTTCTGGGAATTTATTCATTTCTTCAAGTTGTCCAATTTGTTGGTCTGTACTTGTTCATAGTAGTCATTTATGATCCTTTGTATTTGTCATATCAGTTGTAATGTACAGTTTACCCTTGAAAAACACAGGTTTGGACTGTGTGGGTACACTTATATGTGATTTTTAAAAAATAAATAGAATACTGTAAATGTATTTTCCTTATGATTTTCTTAATATTTTCTTTCTCTACTTTATTATAAGGATACAGTAAATAATACATATAAGAAAAATGTGTTAACTGTTTATGTCACCAGTAATGCTTCCGGTAAACAGTAGGCCATTAATAGTTAAGTTTGGGGGGAGTTAAAAGTTGTAGATGGATTTTTGACAGCATGAGGGGTCAGTGCCTCTAATCCCCACATTGTTCAAAGATCAAGTGTATTCTCTTAATTATTATTTCATTTCTTTTAGTTCTCTTTTTTCCTTGGAGAATGTAGCTAAAGGTTTATACATTTTTTTTATCTTTTCAAATAATAGAGCCTTATTTTGTTGATATTTTCTATTTTCATAAACTCCATTTATTTCTGCTATAATATACTGTTTCTTCTTTCTGCTAATTTTTGCTTAGTCTATTCTTTATGTAGTTCCTTGAGGTGTAATGTTGGATCATTTATTTGAGATCTTTATTTTTCTTAATGAAGGCTTTTATAGCTAAAAATTTAAGTCTCAGATATGCTTCTGTTGAATCCCATAGATTTTCATATGTTGTGTACCCACTTTTATTTCTTTTCTTTTTCTTTTTATTGAAGTATAATTATATTACATTCTATTAATTTCAGGTAAACAACAAATTAATTAAATTCTACACATTATCTGTGCTCACAATAATAAATATAGTAACCATCTGTCCCATACAACAATATTACAGTATTATTGACTATACTCTCAATGTTGAACTTCTCATCTCTGACTTCTTTATTTTGTAACTGGGAGTTTGTACCTCTTAATCTCCTTCATCTATTTTACCCATTCCTTCCCCTACCTCCCTTCTGGAAACCACCAGTTTGTTCCCTTTATTTAAAAATCTGTTTTTTGGCTTGTTTGTATTTTTTCATTTGTTTTGTTATTTTAGATTCCACATATAAGTGAAATCATGTGGTATTTGTTTTATTCTGTCTGACTTACTTCATTTAGAATAACACACTCTATGTCCATTCATGTTGTCACAAAAGACAAGATCACATTTTTTATGGCTAATACTCCATTATACATATATACCACATTTTTTTAATCTATTCATCTTTCAATGGACACTTGAATTTCTTCCATATAGCTTTGTACTTCTTTCTCAAGATTGCTTTGGCTATTTAGGGACTTTTGTGGTTCCCTACAAATTTTAGTTCCTTGAAAAAATGCTATTGGTGTTTTGATAGGGATTACATTGAATCTGTGAATTGCTTTTGGTAGTAGGGACATATTAGCAATATTCTTTCAATCTGTGAGCATGGAATATCTTTCCATTGGTTTGTGTGTTATTTTAATTCTCTTTCAAAAGTGTTTTATAGTTTTCAGAGTATGGGTCTTTCACCTCCTTGGTTAAATTTATACATATTTTATTCTTTTTGATGTAATTGTAAATGGGATTTTTTGAAATTTCTTTTTCTGCTATTTTGTTCTTAGTATATATAAACACAACTGAGTTTAGTTTATTAATTTTGTATCCTGCAACTTTAGTGAATTGATTTATTACTTCTAATAGTTGTTTGGAGTCTTAAGGGTTTCCTATGTATAGCATTATTTATTCTGCAAATAATGATAGTTTAATTTCTTCCTTACCAATTTGGATGCCTTTTATTTCTTTTCCTTGTTTGTTTACTGCAACTAGGACTTCCAGTACTGTGTTGAATAAAAGTGGTGAGAATGGACACCCTTGTCTTATTCCTACTCTTAGAGAAAAAGCTCTCACTATTTCACTATTGAGTATGATGTTAAGCTGTGGAATTTCCTATTTGGTCTTTATTATGTTGAGATATGTTCCCTCTAAACCCACTTTGTTAAGAGTTTTATCATGAATGGATGTTATATTTTGTCAATGTTTTTTTCTCTATTGAGATGATCCTATGGTTTTCATTTTTTCCCTTGTTAATATGATGTATCATATTGATTGACATGTGAATATTGAACAACCCTTGCATCTGTGGAATGAATCTTACTTGATTTTGATAAATGATGTCTTCAGCATATTATTGAACTCAGTGTGTTGAGGATTTTGTTGAGGATTTTTGCATCTATGTTTATCAGAGATATTGGCCTGTGGTTTTCTTTTTTTGTAATGTATTTGATTTTAGCATTAGGGTGATGCTGGCCTGATAGATGAATTTGAAAGTTTTCCTTCCTTTCTATTTTTAGAATAGTTTAAGAATAGGTATTAACTCTTCTTAAATGTTTGGTAGAATTCACCTGGAAAGCCATCAGGTCCTGGGCTTTTGTTTGTTAGGAGTTTTGTTTTGTTTTGTTTTTTTAATTGATTCAGTTTCATTACTAGTAATTAGTTTGTTCAAATATTCTATTTCTTCCTGATTCAATTTTGGAAGATTATATGTTTTTAGGAATTGACCCATTTTCCCTAGGTTTTCCAATTTGTTAGCATATAATTAATATTCTCTTGTAATCCTTTGCATTTCTGTGGTGTCAGCTGTTATTTCTCCTTCATTTCTGATTTTATTTATTTGGGTCCTCCCTTTTCTTGATGAGTCTGGATAAAGTTTTATCAATTCTATTGATCTTCTTAAAGAATCAGCTTTTGGTTTCACTGATCTTTCCCTTTTTTTAGGCTTTATTTAATTCCCACTTTAATTTTTCCTTCCTTCTGCTAGGTTTGGCTTTTGTTCTTTTATAGCTTTTTCAGGTGTGTGTTAGGTTATTTGAGATTTCTCTTCTTTCTTGAGGTAGGTCTGTATTGCTATAAATTTCCTCTAAGAACAGCTTTTATTGCATACCAAAGATTTTGGGCCATTGTGTTTTCATTTTCATTTGTCTCCATACATTTTTTGATTTCCTCTTTGATTTCTTGGTTGACCCATTCATTGCTTTGTAGCATATTGTTTAGCCTCCATGTATTTGTGTCCTTTCCAGATTTTTTTTTTTTTTGGAATTGATTTCTATTTTCATACCACTGTGATCAGAAAAAATGCTTAATATGATTTCAATCTTCTTAAGTTTACTGAGACTTGTTTTGTAGCCTAACATGTGATCTTTCTTGGAGAATGTTCCCAGGGCACTTGAAAACAATGTGTATTTTGAGTTGTCTAAGTGGCTCAGCTGGTTAAGCAGCCGACACTTGATTTTGGCTCAGGTCATGATCTCAGGGCTCTGGGATCAAGCTCTGCATTAAGCTCTGTGCTCAATGGGAAGTCTGCTTGAGGATTCTCTCTCCCTCTGTCCCTCCTCTAGCTCATATGCACTCTCTCTCTCTAAACTAAATAAATCAATCTTAAAAAAAAAAAAAAAAGAATGTGTTTTCTGCTGTTTTGGGATGTAATATTCTGTATATATCTGTTAGGCTATCCAGTGTAATTCAAAGCCACTGTATCCTTGTTGATTTTCTGTCTGGATGCGCTATTTATTGATTTAAGTAAGGTGTTAAGGTCCCCTACTATTATTAGTCCCCTACTTTATGTCTGTTAATATTTGCTTTATGTATTTTCATGATCCTATGTTGGGCACATAGATATTTACAATTATTATATTTTCTTGCTTCAGTCTTTGTTTTAAAGTTTATTTTGTCTGATATAAGAACTGCTACCCCAGCTTTTTTTTTTTTTTTTTTTTTGCTTACATTTGCGTGGTATATTTTTTCTAGCCCTTCACTTTCAGTCTGCACATGTCTTTACATCTGAAGTGAATCTGTTGTAGGACACTATAGAAGAGTCTCCAGTTTTTCATCCATTCAGTCATCCTGTGCTTTGATTAGAACATTTAGTCCATTTACATGTAAAATAATGAATACTAGGTGTATACTTATACCATTTTGTTAATTTATTTCCAGTTGTTTCTGTAGTTCTTCTCTGTTTCTTTCTTCTCTTGCTCTATTCCCTTGTGGTTTGATGGTTTTCTTTAGTGTTATGCTTAGATTCCTTTGTATTTATTTTTTGTGTATCTGTTACAGGTTTTTTTTTTTTTTTTTTGTTACAGGTTTTTGATTTGTGGTTACCATTAGTTTCATATACAGCATTTTATGTGTGTAGCAGTCTATATTAACTTCTGGTTGCTTAAGTTCAAAAACATTTGAAAGCATTAAATTTACTCTCTTCTTCACATCTTATGTATATGATGTCGTATTTTGTATCTTTCTATTTTGTGTATCTCTTGCCTGATTTTTATAGATAAAATCGATTTTATTACTTTTGTGTTTTAACCTCCATACTATCTTTATAAGTGATACTACCTTTCTTATATGTTTGCTTTTACCTGTGAATTTTTTTTCATAATTTTCTTACTTTTAGTTATGGCCTTTTCACTCAAAGAATTCCCTTTAGCATTTCTTGTAAGACTGGCTTAGTAGTGATGAACACCTTTAATTTTTTGTTTGTTTGGGAAAGTCTTTATCTCTCCTTCTATTCTGAATGTTACCTTGCTAGAGAGAGTATTCTTAATTTCAGTTGTTGTTGTTGTTTCCTTTCAGCACTTTAAATATCCTACCACTCCCTTCTGGCCTACAAAGTTTCAGCTGAAAAGTCAACATATAGACTTAGGAATTTTCCTGTGTGTGTAACTATTTTCTTTTCTCTTGATACCTTTAAAATTCTCTTTATCATTAATTTTTGCCACATTATTATCTGTCTTGGTGTAGATTTTCTTGCGTTCATGTTGTTAGGAGGTCTCTGTATTTCCTGGACTGGATGTCTGTTTCCTGCTCCAGATTAGGGTTTTTTAGCTATTATTTCTTCAAATAATTCTGCCCCCCCCCCCCGGATCCCTATAATGTGGATGTTATTACACTTGATAATGTCACTGTGTTCCCTTGAGTTAGTCTCAGTTTTTATTATTCTCTTTTCCTTTTGCTGTTGTCCTTGGTTGCTTTCCATTACCCTGTCTTCCAGATTGTTGATTTATCCTTCTGCCTCCCATAATCCGCTGTTTATTCCCTCTAGTCTGATTTTTGTTCAGTTACTGAATTCATCTCTTACTGCTTTTGGTTTATATTTTCTATTTTTGTTGTTGTTTTTGAAGCTCTCACTCAATTCATCCACTTTGTTCTCAAGTTCACTGACTATCTTTATGACCATTACTTCAAATTATTCATCAGACATATTGTTTATCTGTTTCACTTAGCTTTTTTTGCTGTGATTTTGTCCTATTTCTTCATTTGGTAAATCTTCTTTCTCCTCATTTTGTCTCTCTGTGTTTGTTTTTATGTATTAGGGAGGTCAGCTATGTCTCCTTGTCTTAAAAGTAGTGTCCTTGTCTAGAAGAGATACTGTGGTGCCCTGTAGTGCAATGCCCCTTAGCCACTAGGATCAGGTACTTAAAGGGTGTATCTTATGTGGGTGGTGTGTGCCCTACTTCTGTTTTCAGCCCAGTTAGCTGCAATGACATGATGCCTGCTGTGAGCATGCTAGGCTGTTTTGTTCCTGAGCTATTGAGGAGCTTGTCTGAGGCTCAGGTGGTCTCATAGGTGGACAGAGGCAGCAATCAGGTTAACTATCTGCAGTTAGCCTCTCTGCAAGGCCCACTGAGGCTTTTATTGGTGAGCAGGGCCAGCAGTCAGACTAGGTGTCTGCAGTCAGTCTCTCTGCCTCAGTTGCACGTGCATCCAATGCCAGGGCTTTCTATCTGCACAGTCAACTAAAAGTCTTGGTTGCTGGAACTGCAGATGCACTGGTGTGTGGGGTTATCTCTCCTTCTCCCAAGAGCAGGAGGCACTCTGTTGTGGCAGAAGTCCCTTCCTAGTGTGGGGGTGATCCGCTCCCTTCTCTGGGCTTGTGGTGTCCCTCCTATTTGTGGTTAGTCTCAAAGGAGTTTGGTTCTCAAGCACATCTCTGCCCCTCCTACCCTTTCTAATGTGTCCTTCTCTCTATTATTAATTGTGGAAGGTCTGTTCTGCCAGTCTTTGGGTCACTTTCAGAGTTACTTATTCAGATGTAGCTATTATCTCAGTGTGTTCTTGGGTTTTTTTCCCTCAAATTTGGGATGTTTTCACCCATTATTTTAAAAATAGACTTTCTGTCCCTTTCTCTCCCTCTTTTTCTGGGATTCCCGTAATGCATATATTGAATCTTTTGATATTGCCCGATAAGGACCATAGGCTTTCTTCACTCTTCTTATTTCTTTTTGTTCTTCTGATTGGTTAATTTCAAGTGATTTGTCTTCAAGTTCACTGATTCTTCTGTTTTGTCAAGTCTCCTGTTGAAACTATTGAATTTTTCAGTTCAGTCACTGTATTCTTCAGTTTTAGGATTTTTGTGTGGTGTGGTGTGTGTGTGTGGTGGTTTCTATTCCTTTATTAAACTTCTCATTTTGTTCATTGTTTGCCAAAATTTGTTTAGTTGTTTGTGCATTCATTGAACTCTTTTTTTTTTTTTTTTTTTTGAGGGAGAGAGAGAGAGAGAGAGGGAGAGAACAAGTGGGGAGGAGGGTCAGAGACAGGGAGAAGCAGACTTATCCAGCCTTTATAGTTTCCCTTCAGCAGCAACAGACCTTTTCCTTTCTGCTCAGTTTATTGTTCTGAATGGGTTAGCTGGTAATGTCTGTGGAAGGTGATACTGGCTGTTGTGGTCTTCAGTTGTGTGGGGCTGTTGCCCATGCTCTGAGGTTGGAGGAGTGCTGCTGGGCTCCACATTCAACTGGAACCACTCACTGGGCTCACTGATGAAGCACACCTGATGGTTGAGCTCCATTAGGTGGAGCCATTACCTGAGTTCTGCAATCTCCTCTGGTTGTATAGGGTCATAGACTATGTTCCATGACAAGGCAGTGCTATTTGTTGGACTCCACAACTGGGCAGCATTGCTAGCTGGGCTCCTTCCTTAAATGAGAGCATAGCTGTGCTCAGCAATCAGACTGGACTGTAGTATGTATTCTTTTTGCCAGATGAGGCTGTATGCTGAGCTCCACAGTGAGGCGCCACTGTAGGCTGGGCTCTGAGGCTGTCCATGGTCACTGTCAGCACCCCTGCTCAGGCAGGACTGGAGGCCCTTCTCAACCATTGTGCATGGCTGATAGCTTGGTCTCTTACCAGGCTAGCCATTGGATGAGCCTCATGGCTAATCAAGGTCTCTAGCAAGGCTTCCTGAATAGGTGGGGCTAGAGGCTATGCTCATCAGTTTGCAGGACTGCTGACTTGCTTTGTTATCCAGGCAGGACCATAAAATGGGCTCCATGTCCAGAATAAGCCATTGGCTGGGGACACAAACCAGAAAGAACTACTCACAAAGCTCCCTGGCTAGAGGGGACCACCAACTCAGCAATATGTATAGGCAGAGCCACTGGCTGGCATTTCTGCCTTGACACCATTGCCAGCAGAAACATAAGTTGCCAAGATCCATATGCTTATTGTTCTGAGCCCTGCCCTCTTCTCCATCTCTAGATAATCCACAGTGGTGTAGTCTGCTGATTCCCCACTGTGATTCTCATGAGGCAAAACCTAAATTGGCCTTCTGAGAAGCATTCTGTAACAATGGGAAAGCATTCTGTAAACTTGGGCTCTCTTTTCCCCACTGTCAGCCTCCCTGCTCAGGCAGGACTGCTAATGTACAGATATTCATTAATTTTAAAATATTAAATTTATATGAAATTACTATGCTAAATTCAGTACTGCTAAAAACTCTTTCTGTAGAGGGGCACCTGGGTGGCTCGGTTGAGCCTCTGACTCTTGATTTCAGCTCAGGTTGTGATCTCATGGGTCCTGGGATTGAGCCCCATATTGGGCTCTGTGCTCAGCGCAGAGTCCACTTGAAGATTCTCTCCTTCTGCCCCTCCCCCCCACTCATGCTCCCACTCTCTCTCTCTCTCAAATAAATAAATCTTAAAAAAAAAAAAAAAAAAACTCTTTAGGGGAAAAAAAAAAGAACTTTTTCCAGACTTCATGACTCCCCTTTCCTTATGATATTTCATCACTGTATCATGGCCTCCAAAATCCCAGTACTCCTCTTTGTTCCATTTTCTATACTTCTTTATTCCAAAATTATATAATTATAAGAAGATACAAAAATGCCACACCTGCCCCTTTTGTCAGTCTATCCAGTTTCTCCTTTCTGTATCTATTTTTCATAAGAAGTAGTATAAGAAGATTGGTATGGTGGGTTTCATAAGTCTTGGCATGCTTTCCATCATATTTATAGCAATCTGGCCAACTTAGCGTCCCTAAAGCAGACACATCCTAACAACCAGGAGATAAACACTTTCTCAAAGGGGTGAGAATGGTATAATATAGAAAAAATGTTTCTTGATTCCTAATACTTTTGTTGTCTTATTTGTATAATTTCAAATCAATTTGTTTAACTTAAAATGTATTCAGATATTAATCCAGAGCAATTTAATGAGTTACTGTGTTGGTTTGGTTTGGAAGTACTCAACTTTCACTTTAAAACAGAATGAATTGTCTTTTATATATGGGTTAATATCCCTTTTTGCTGATCATCCTTTAGGAGGATTCTGACTTTAAAAAATATATTTGTGTGTGTGTCTGTGTGTGTTTATATATGTATACACATACACACATTTCTATGTGTGTCAATGAAGATAGATACAGATATACATATAGATCCATCATGAATGACTTATCAGTCACATACAGCTTTTTACAACAATGCTATTTATTACAAACTCCTTTAAGTGAAGTTTATATTAGATGCCTACTTAATATTTTTAAGTATTGAGTGTAAGCTCTAGGGAGCTATGGTGCTTTTGCAGATCTATATTACACTGTTCTAATCTTTAAAAAACTCAGAATCTCAGTGAAGAGAAAAAAGGTTATATGAATGGCAAAAGGAGAGAATAATACAAAATAGTCAGATATATGTCAGCCTTTAAATCTTAATGTGGAATCTTAAGAGGATGAGACTACTGTAATCCAAGAGGGTGAGAAAGACTCCTAGTAGAAGTCATATATCTTGCAGGCCTGATGAACACATACAAAGTCCCTAAACACAGGCAAAAAGCATGAGTACATACTGGTTGATATAGCATCCTCTAAAGACAGGGCTGAAGCTGTCTTACCTAGAGTACAGTGTAGCTGTTAACAAACTCAGGGGATTCAGTTAAATGGGAACCGAGAACAAAAGTTTAAATGGTGAATTAATGAATTACTTTTGAATTCGCAGCATATAGAATTAGTATGCATTTTGATAACTGCATACTTCCTAAAAACTTCCATTATAGATATTCCTTTAATTATACTTCATTTAGCTGTGTGTTCAAACATCATCTGGTTGCTCATACAAGCAAATAGAGCTTCTGAAACCAAAATCTTATATACTAGTTAAACATACTCTGATCAAGTATCAGACACTGCTAGCTGTATCTCAATTTTTATTTATCTTACATTGAAATAAAATGAACTGACTTCAATCAGATTCATCAAAGTGCATACAAACTGAGTTCATGTGAGAGTTGTCCTATGAGTTCCTAAGATGTATAGTTTATTTCCTTCTTCCTTCTCTCTCTCCTGGCTCTTCTCCTCTCCCTCCCTTTCTCCTTCCCCTTCTCTTCCCTGTCCTCCTCTTCTTCTGTTATTCCTCTTCCTCCTTCTTTCTTTCTTTTCAAAATTGGTAGTAATGTGTAGCATTTTCTATGGTCCAGTAACAGTAGATAGGTCAGTACATTTACTTCTCTGTTACTATATATTTTACATTATTTTTAAAGGTTTGAACTAAGTTAATAAAACAAGATGATTAGTATAAATTTCAGAGATGCTAGAGAATGTGCATTGCCATAGAAACAAAAGAATAGAAGGGTATAATATTTAATATTCACTAGTTTCATAAATAGTAAGCTACTCTGTGGTATTTCACAAAAAAAGAATATTTTGAAACTAGTATTTCTGGTAGCCTAGGGTTCAAAGTCCATGGGTATGAGGGAATGTGTTATGTGGTTTTGAAATTTTGTAATATTAGTATGTTGGAAGTAGCCAATATTAGGGGGTAATTTAAGAGGAAATCTCAGCACAACTTTGGAAAAGTTAGATATAGTGGGAGCTGTAAAAACAAGGTAAAATTTATGACACAATGATTTATATGTACTTTCCCTCTGATGATTCTACAGGCGTGTGCACACACACAGTCACCAGAGAAAATATTTAAGACAATAAAACTAGGTTCTTCAGAATGTGTTGATGACTGCTGAAGAAATCCAAAGTAAAAGAAATATTATTGTAATTCCACACCTGCACATATCTGATCTTACAAGCATAGTATGAGAGTTTTGGGATAGATAGGATCATGTCTCTATTGTAGATGAGGACACAAGGCTAAGTAGTTATTTCCAGAGCACAATAGCTAGTAATTATCCTAGTCAGTTACAAAAACTTTTTCGGTTCTTTCTTCTATTAAGGGTTTGTGAAAAACTTTGAGGTAGATTTTTAAAGTACAATTTAGCTCTTTCATTTTCATTAATAAAGAAAGCTCTTTGCCCTCTTTTCTCTGCTCTTCCCTACCTCTACTTTTACTTTTCCAGAGAAATTGCAATGGGAATGACTGTTAATATAATCCATTCTTTATTCTCACTGATAATGACCCTTAGTTTGAAAGAAATAAGCTGAAATTTTTGTTGGGCAACTTTTTGCAATAGTGCATCCTTGTAATTAATACAACAAATTACTGTTGCCATGGACAATTGCATGATACATGGAAATAGATTGTTGTATACAATCTTTGTCATAATGGCATTTGGAATAATGGAATTCTGCCTGTATTATCAAACATCTATAAAATTGAGTTATGATTCCCTGCCTTTAAAACAGTCTTAGACCTTGGAACTCTCCAAAGTCCATCAGGCCTCAGGGCATGGTCTTTCAGTGTTTGGAAACAAGTTTCTTTGTGTTTGTTTGTTTGTTTATTAGTTTTTGATGTAGTGTTCCATGATTGTTTGCGTATAACACCCAGTGCTCCATTCAGTACGTGCCCTCTTTAATACCCATCACCAGGCTAACCCATCCCCCCCCCCCAGAACCCTCAGTTTGTTTCTCAGAGTCCATAGTCTCTCATGGTTCGTCTCCCCCTCTGATTTCCCCCCCT
Source organism: Halichoerus grypus (assembly GCF_964656455.1). Classification (NCBI taxonomy): domain Eukaryota; kingdom Metazoa; phylum Chordata; class Mammalia; order Carnivora; family Phocidae; genus Halichoerus; species Halichoerus grypus. The sequence goes on from NC_135715.1 coordinate 103,974,037, forward strand.
TCATTTTTGCATCAGCTAAAGAAGCTAGCTGTCAAAGTCATTTACTAATTCAAGAAAGTCCAGTGCAAAAGAGGGGGAAAACTGTTTTTAAAAATGCGGTGGTGGTGGTTTTCTGTACATACCTTATCACTAAACAGAACTTATCTAGGAATCTAGACCTTGGAAGAGTTGGTTTCTAGTTAAGTATTTGCTTAATGACAAGGAATGACTCAACCAATGGCCAAGAGAAGGATACAATTAGAGAAACTGAGGCATCATCAAGAACAAAAGACACAAAGTCAACGAAATGTTTCAAATACATAATTCTATTTTATAGTTGTGAAAATTTATAAAAGAGCAATATTCTGTTCATGGAGTTTTCTGAATTAGACCTGCATGGTTGTGGCAGTTCCAGCTTAATTACTTTAAATTGGGGCTACACTGTTGACTGGTAAGAGATTGAATTATTGGAATTATAAACACCATGTATCTAGAGGTATATATATGTATATATATATGTATATAAAACATTGTTATTTAGATAACTATACCTTGGGAAATAAATGATAAAACATATGAAATAAATGATAAAATGATGAAATAAATAAGAAATAAATGATAAATGGGAAATAAATGATAAAGAAAATAAATGATAAAACATATGAAAACCCCTGGTGATTTAGCATGGGGCTCCCTCTTCCTACATCCCTCAGTCCCTCTTATCTCTATTCCTATCTTCTCTCTCCCCCGTCTGTCTTCTTTTCCTTTTCTTCTTTACCTCAGTCTCCAACCTGTAGGTATGTATATTTTTATAGATGCCAGAAGCCAGAAAGGCTGAGAATATTATTTTTGTCTTGATACAGGTAGATTGCAAATTAGACCAATGACCTAGTAGTCTGCCAGATGGTACATTCTCTGGTCAGTAGCCAGATAACGCTAAGAGATCCTCAGAACTTTGAAATACATCACTCTGATACATCTGACAAATCTAGAATATGGGTTCAGGAATAAAAGATGAGTTTCTCTTTCATGCGTTAGCAAAATTTCAGCAAGGACAGTAGGTTCTTTATCATTCAGGACCCAAACTACTTTGTTAGTCTACATGTTTTGCCATGTGTTCCAGAACTATTCACTAATTCACAGAATAAAGTGTTTACAGGATAGCTAGTGAACATTTACATTGGCTTGTACAGTAAGTTAGGATATGAGCATTTATTAGACAGTTATAACTGCTCAAAACCCACTAGAGATGCATTCACTTTAGGGGTTGCACGTTTCCCTATAAATGGCTTGTTGTGAATAATGTAAATGTGCATCCCTTAGAATAAATTAAATACATTTCCTGCTATTGGTAATGTGTTAGAACAGTTGTGCCATAAATCACTTGAGCAGCATTTATAGATTACTCTATCTAGGCCAAGCTTGTAAATATCTGTGTAACTCATAATTCAATGATTTGCAACCCACTAAAGAAAACCTTAGAAATTTTTCTCTTTTTTTTTTTCTCTCTCCTCTCATATGATAGCAACAAACATCTACCTCAAAGGTACTCATTTTGAATGCTTTTATAAAGCTTTACTTTTAATAGAAGCTAGAGAATTTAATGTATAACAAGAAGAACCAACCAGAAACCTAGGGAGTGACTCTTGTTCCTCATAGGTGGGTCTTTACTCATGTATTCTTTTGCCCTTTCCCTACCAAGCCTTCCTTCCTGGAAGACTCGGGAATTCTCTGCAGGCTTGAGGCCACAGGGAGTGACCATTTTCCAATGCCTTTAGGCTTTCTTTGTGCTCTGCTTTCTCCCAGCTTCCTTCTCCACTCTCCTCCCCCCCACCCGCTTCTCCCCACTTTTACACACATACCAACAATCGTGTAGGAACCAAGCAGACACATTTTTGTCTACTCCTGTCTCCATCAATTTTATAACTTAGGATACATCAGAAGCAAAATGGGCATTCAGCTTTGGAAACGATATAGACCATTGGTTTCAGTGTATCCTTGGAATCACTCTTCTAAGTAAAAGCAAATTCAAAACAAAACAACAAAAAAAACAAAAACAAACCAACCCAGTGTTTCTCTGTGCTAGGCATTTTGTATGTATTACATCATTTTATGCTTATAGAGTAACATGATTAGCCCCTTTTTATTAGTGAGGAAAGTGAAAGGTTTAGAAGACTTATAATATCTGAGGTTGCAGGGTCCAGATTTGAAATTGAGCCTAATTCAAAAACCAGCATCAGCGTGGTGAATTGTGCAAGACTGTTGAATCTCAGATCTGTACCTCTGAAACAAATAATGTAATATATGTTAAGAAAAAAAAAAAAAAGAAGATAGCAGGAGGGGAGAATGAAGGGGGGGAAATCGGAGGGGTAGACGAACCATGAGAGACGATGGACTCTGAAAAACAAACTGAGGGTTCTAGAGGGGAGGGCGGTGGGAGGATGGGTTAGCCTGGTGATGGGTATCAAAGAGGGCATGTTCTGCCTGGAGCACTGGGTGTTATGCACAAACAATGAATCATGGAACACTACATCTAAAACTAATGATGTAATGTATGGGGATTAACATAACAATAAAAAAATTTTAAAAAAATTTAAAAAAAAAATTAAAAAAAAAATAAAACGCCAGCATCTGTATTTTTTCAGCTTGACCTTTCTCCATAACTCTGGCAAGTGAGTCTTATCATATGAAAACTGGTCATGTCTATTGAATATAATGCTCTGAAATTTTCCCTCTGTGAACTGTGTTTGAGTTTCCAAACTTACAGTAGCCTGTCCCTCCCCCACCCCGACATTTACCTAAGTTGCTTTCTTTTGCCTCTTTCTTGTTGCATTGGACTTCTAACCTAAGAGAACACCATACTTCTTGGAATACCCTCCAAATTATCCTTTGTACATCTGAGTTTATGTCAATAGGGAGCTGAGAAACCTCACAATGGGGAGTTCTGTTTATGCCACTCCTGTGCACCTACCAGCCCCAAAGACTCTGCTTCAGCAGTCATTAGCCCTCCTCATGCTCACTGACTCACATTTCAGAGTCTGTCATCTATTTTGTGCTCTGCCAATTTTCAATTTGTTTCTGGTGACACTTGATTGAGTGGCTCCAACCTTTGGGTAATTGGTGATGAGCTGGAGCTTGATGGCTCTTAGTTTTCATTTAGATGATGCTTTGCTGAATCAACTGCTGCCTTGTGGCACAGTCCAGCATGAACCCCTCCCCTCACTGAGTGCCCTGTATGTTTGTAAAATGCTTTTTGTTCTTCAGAGTACTCTCAAACTTATTTTATTGTCTTCATTGTGAATTATATAGGGTAAATCTATGAGTGAAGAAACAGACATGGAGAAATGACTTCTATTTCCAGAAGCAATGGCTTTACTTTGTTAAGGAAGCAGGCTTCTATCGATGCCCCTTTTGTAACCACAATGTGCTAAAATAGGTTCTCAAAATCTCTAACTTTCTATATAGGATAGTTTTGACATAGCAATATCCAGCTTATTAAATAGTGCACTTGGAAGATTTCAACCACCCATATAATGTAGAATGGGGCATGAAGACTAATTAGCTACTATATAATTCTTGTTGCTATTGAATTAATACTGGTAAAACATTTATAAAGTAGGTATATAAAGATACCACTTGAAGCACCTATTGATATCCAAGAAAATAACAAAAGGGGATATCAAGATTCTGGTTTCTGTTCTTTGTATTATACAATGTGACTATGACAGGTTGTTGACACTATTTGAAGCACAATTTACTAATCTATCAAGTGAGGATAATAATTACTCTTTAGAATATCAAATATGATTTTTATTGGGATTACAAGTACATCAAAAATTAGTAATATTGAAAATTTTAAAACAGAGTTGGAGCCCAGATTTACTTGTAATATTTCCAATTGCTCACAGCTTTCTGCACATAAGTGCAGTTTTCTCTAAGAATTATGAGAAGAGTAGCTATTTCAACTTTTTAAAATAGTGAAATACAAAATTTAATTTTTTGAAATGACTCAATTGCTCTCTTTGATCTCTGTGAGAACTTTCTTTACTGTCAATGATATTTCATTATTATGATGGCTATTAAAACATTAGTATCAAACTACTGTGTATTAATGGTTTTGAACTCAGGTTTGTGATCTATATTCCATTTCACTTATGATTTCGATTTCATCCCAAATGTAGGTTTCATATCCAAGTAGAATAGACCAGGTTTTCACTTTGAATTTTAAATGTATGTTTACAGTATGTGAAGATTACCCTACAAATCCTTCTTTGTATCATTTCAATCCCCCAGGTTGGTAAAATGGAAAAAGAATGTGAAAATATATTTACACCTATGGTGCAGTACAGCAGTGATTGCCAGGGAAACTCTCCATAAAATGGCATGTCTGATCAGCTATAACGGATAGTCTCTTGGTGATTTTTGTACACACCTCAGATTTTTAAAATTTATGTGATGTTCTCCAAATCTTAATGTCCTTTGCATTTTGGTGACAATATTCATATCTCCTTGAAAAGTATCTGTGGGGACACCTGGGTGTTCTCAGTCAGTTAAGCAGCTGCCTTCAGCTCAGGTCATGATCTCAGGGTCTTGGGATTGAGTCCTGTCAGGCTCCCTGCTCAGCGGGGAGTCTGCTTTTCCCTCTCCCTCTGTGCGCTCTCTCTCTCTCTCTTTCTCTCACTCTCTCTCTCTCTTGCTCTCTCAAATAAATAAAAATCTTAAAAAAAGAAAAGTATCTGTGAATAATAAGTGAACTAGTTTTCTTAAAGGATATAATGTGTTTGGCTAGATTAGATTTATCCTATTTCACTAGTATTCCTTAGTTCTTCATATTTATCTGTAGGGTTTTTGAAGTTTTAAAATAGTATACTTATTATGGTAATAAGAGAAAAAAATGGTAATTCTGAAATGGCAGATATAAATAGTATGGGTGTTTTTACCTTCTAATTAGTTTTAATTGCAGATTTTATAGAGACCAAATTCCTACCCCCCAGGTGTTTTGTTTTGTTTGTTTGTTTTTACCCTGGTTCAGAAGACTCTCAGATAAAATGGACCTTCTCAATTTGGTTGCATGTATTATTTTCTAGGTGGTAAATTCCATGTTGAAAGTCAAATGTTAGGTACACAGCTGTGTTGAGTAAACATTTGCAGAAAATAAGTTTGAGATTTAGAAACAGCCTAGATACCTTTGTATTCTCTTTCCTTCCTGTCTCTCTTCTTAGCATTGGCACTTTGAGAAAGTTATTTAACCTGAATAAATCAGGAAAATTAAAATAATCATGCACAACTTGGAAGTTAGAGTAAGGGTTAATATACGTAAATCATTTAGCACGGTGTTTAGCACATAAGTACAAAAATAAATTGCAAATATTATGTATTAGACCCAATATTAAGTACCTCCTATGTGATGAATGCTACATTAGACCTTGGGATATAATGATGAAGAGCCCTTGTCCTCAAGGAACCTACAGTCTAACGAGGAATGCAGAAAATTTCTAATCAATTTCAACAGAGTAGCAAGTATTAAAAGAGAAAAAGCAAAGGGTGTCATGTCAGTGTATATTGGCACATTTTCTAACAGCTGGGAGGATCCCTGAAGTTTTCCAGGCATATGGAAATATACATATGGAAACCTCTGAGATGAATAAGGGTTAGGTAGGCAAAGTAGAGTAGATGATGGAGGAAGGGAAAAAAGAGGAAAGAAAAGATTCGGTGTGAGCAAGAGCCTAGAGCAATGGTGACTGGAAAGAATGAGCCCAGATCAGCTTCCCATCCAGCACCCTCTATGTTGTTAGCCCCATGTATAGAACTGAATAGCACTCTTCTTCCTCTGGCCGATCAAGTGGTTTTGGCTAACGAATTATCAGATTCTCCTGAGAGGAGAGGGGCCCAAGGATCTTTGGTGGGAGAGGAAAGGCACAAATGGAGAGTGAGATCCTAGACACATGCTAGGTGCAGTGTTTAGCCCCTTTTCTTTGGTTTATGGTGGGGACTGGGAATGGAGGGAGGACACAAACATTAAAACATAGATCACAGAATTGATTCTCTTGGCAGACACGACACTCTAACCTGAGGTTCTCATTGCTGACAGCATCCTGGGGCCCATCACACAGCAGGAACCACATTGCAGTTCACTGCTTATGTTGGTTTGATTTTTTATTTGGTTCTTGGATGGATGGGGCTTAGAATGAAAAAAGAGAAGTAAGCATCACATGGAAATAAGAGAAAAAAAGGAGAGAGAAAAAAAAAAGGACAGGTAGAGAGATTGACATTGAGATTGAGTTTGTGTGCTCTCAATTCAAATAGCAGCTGTCACCTAGGGATCCTCCAGGTGGCATATGGTTAGTTATGACTATATGCTTCATTTGTTTTTTCATTAGCATCTTCTAAATATTGGTGTGCCAGTGCCATTTACAATTCTCTTGTTGACAAAAAAAATTCAAAATAATTTCAAATTTATAGAAAATTCACACCATCAGTTTTTGAGCTTGCCATATATACTTTATCTTTCTCTCCCTGCCCCATACACACATGTACCCCTTTCTCTCTCCACATGGACACACACACTCTCATACACACACACACACACACATATATATATGAAAAAATAATGGTATATGTGTGAGTATGTATACACACTCTTTTTTCTGAGCCACCTGCAGATGTTGAAGGCCTCATGCCCTTTAATCCCTTAATATTGACCATTCAGGGGCTGCCTGGGTGGCTTAGTCAGTTAAACATCTGATTCTTGATTTCGGCTGAGGTCATGATCTCAGGGTTGTGAGACAGAGCCTCTCAATCTCTCTCTCTCTCTCTCTCTCTCTCCCTCTCTAATATATATAGATAATATATATATAGATATAGATATAGATATATTAGAGAATGTGTATGTGTATACACACATATATATTTTTTACATATATATATAGGCCATTCAGTATGCATTTCCTAAGTACAGGATATTCTTTAACATAATCACAGCATAGTTAACAAATTCAGGAAATATATCATCAACAATACTTGCAGCTAATCTGTAGACCATATTCCCAAGTTCTCAATGGTCCCAGTAATGTCCTTTCTAACATTTACAGTCCTTTGATTACAGGATCCAGACCATATTGCATTTAATGATTGTATACCTTTGGTCTCTTCAGTCTTTTTCTTTCATGACTTTGACTTTTTTGAAGAATGTAGGCCATTATTTTGAACTGTGTTTGGTTATTCTTCTTTCTTCATTCCCAAGCTTCCATAAAAATATAAACAGGTGACACCATTTGTAATACATAAATGGTGATTGGATAGGCCATACATCATTCATTTGTTCCAGGGTATCTGATTGGATTATAAATTTGTACCTACACTACTCCTTAGTGTCATAACATACCAACCAGAAGGATTATGTGGGGATGTCCCTGACTATTATAAAATCTTCACTCAAACATCTTAGCTAAGCAAAAATCTCCAAATATTTATGTGTGATCCTAACTTCCTCCTAGCAATAGGCCAGCAAAGCTTTACCAGGAACATTTTTTCATATTGATGATATGATAGCTTTTGCCCTTGCTCTTGTCAGTTTCATTACACTGAGACATGTGGCACTCCTCTTTCCACTTAACTCTCTAAATACAATGCACCAGCTCCTAGACTTTGAGCATCTTTTGTGAACTGTGGTCTCCTCGAAGGCAGGCAGCAAGGCTTATTCAATGTCCTATCCCTAACTTGACTCTCCCATTCTTCAACCTGCAGCTTTTCTTGCTTTTTGGTTAGTTTATAACCCATAGTTCCTTGTGTCTTTTCTCTCTCTCTCCTTTTCCATCTCTAATTACCATTGTCCAGACTAAATGCTTCCCAGGTTAAAATAAATAGCAGTCACAATAACCACAGTCACAATACAGCTCTCTGATGCATTGTTTTTCCCACTGTCCCCACCTCAACATACTCCTCAAGTACCGCTACTTTTCAAGTAGAACAATTGAAGATACTGAAGAACAAACTAGCCCTCCCCAATTCAGATCGTCCCCAATTCAATTTGAATTCAAATTCAAATTGTTACATTCTTCAAACTTCAGTTTCATCATCTGTAAAAACAAGGCTATTAAAAGTATATCTAGATCAACAGGAGGTTGAAGGACTTTATGTAATAATCCCCACATAATGTCCACCACAGTACTAGGCATGTGTTCATACTCTAAAATGTTACCTATTGCTATTTAGGGTTTAAGACAGCATCCAGAATATGTTTTCGGTCTCCACTATTGTTATCCTTTTAATGCCTCAAAAGACGAACAGAAGCTATAAGACTATTCTGCCATACATAGGGTTATATGTCTTGTTGGACCCCTCAGATCTGGGGTAAAGTATAGGAAGAAACAGAACCCATCGCTGTAGGGCCCAGGAATCCAACCTCTGCCCCTTCTGACTGACCAGTAACTTTAATTTATGGTATTTAATTTCTCATCAGGTTTGCTATGATGCCATAGTAAATACTCCTTTTTGTATGCAATTCTTTACCTGTGCAAAATATATTAAGAGTTCACTGCACTTGCAAAATCCACAACTCTAAGAATTCAAAATGCTTACATTCATTAATCTCATTAAACTCACTAAGTATCCCAAAGCCACTTTAGTAGACAGAGGTTTGAAATATATGCTATCACTTCATTTATTTTGAAAATGAAAAACATGAGGGGTTCATACTGATGACCCTATAGGAGTTCATTTAAATTCTACATTAAATCTATATCTCCTTTTTTCTATACTAAGAATCCACTTCTTCAAGGACACTGGAGATTAAAAAAAAAAAAAAGAATATAACATAATTATACATTTGCTTTGTTCCATGTAACACAGAAAACATTCTCAGAATAACAATACTTCTACCACCAACATGAGTACTTTAAAATGCCAGTATATTTTCATAGACTTTTTTTTTTATATTTGAATTTTATCTATTTCTTCATATAAATTCTACATGTAAATTTAGCTCACCACAAGTCTTTGCATTAATGTCTCCCCAGTCCTTTTGGATGTTTAAAACTCTGTGTCCAATAAATTCCTAAGAAAGGACTCTTGGAAACATCATTCCTTGAGTTCTTGCATACTGTCAACAGTTTATGCATGGTTTTTTAATTGAAAGTCAGCTTTGTTGGACATAAAATCCTTGGATCATGTTTATTTGTTTCTTTGTTTTCTTTGTATATCTTTATAATAGCTCTGCAGTTTTTTATGGTATGAAGTTTCCTGTCCAAAAGTCTAATGACCAGTCTGATTTTGTTTCCTTGGTAAATCATCTGGTATTCTTTCCCAGATACTCACAGAATCTTTTCTTCTTTTTCTTTAAAGCTTCATTCTTTTACTAGGATATATCTCAGTATTAGTGATTCTGAGGTACCCTTTCAATAAGTAGTTTTGAGTCTTTACTTTTTTTTGAAAGTTTTTTAAAATCTTTTTTCAGTTCGGGCGCCTGGGTGGCTCAGTTGGTTAAGCAACTGCCTTCGGCTCAGGTCATGATTCTGGAGTCCCAGGATCGAGTCCCACATCGGGCTCCCTGCTCAGCGGGGGGTCTGCTTCTCCCTCTGACCCTTCCCCTCTCATGCTGTCTCCCATTCTCTCTCTTAGATAAATAAATAAAATCTTTAAAAAAAAAAAATCTTTTTTCAGTTCTGTTGTTTAGGTTTTCTTTTTCATAAAATCTTATATGCATGTGGCATCTGTTTTGACTTACTTTTCTATTTGTTTTTCCTCAAACACTTTTATCTCTCGTTAAATGTTTTTTTATTTCATTTTTTCCATTTTTTGTTTTTCTTGAGCAAAAACAATTTGTATTTTTTACTCTTGCATTTCTCCTAGTTTTATCTTCACTTCTGAAAATGTTTCTTTTATTTCTATTTACTGAGTTCTATCACTAAAAGTCTGTGTTTTTCTAATTATTATTTATGATGTTCTTTCATATCTTATGCTATTTTCTAAATCCTGATTTGTTCACTTTGAAATAGTGGTTTTCATCTGTTTTTCATGCATGTCTTTCTATTATACTTTTTTTTTAATCTATGGGGATCCTATTTTGACCTTTATATCTTTTTTCATAATACTGTTGTTTTGGAATTTGAATTTGATATTTTCTTTGCCTTTTTTTTTTTTTTTTTGAGAGAGGTAGGGGGAGACAGGAGGAGGAGCAGAGGGAGAGGGAGAATCTTAAGCAGACTCCACACCCAATGCAGAGCCCCGGAGGTGGGGCTCAATCTCTTGACCCTGAGGTCACGACCTAAGCTGAACTCAAGAGTGGGTTGCCTGACCAACTGAGCCACCCAGGTGCCCTGTTTTTTTGTGTGTGAAATCAAATTTGGTGAACTTTTAGGAAGGGGTGTGGTTGAAGATTGTTTTTTCCTATAATTTCATTTTCATGGTCCAGGGCTTGTTCATTCTTTCCCTCTTTTGTTTTGTTTTTAGTGTTGAGAACTACAGCAGCTTACTTTGTGAGATTTACTGGATCCTGTTTCCTTCCTCCTTCATTTACTGGTCCTTCCTTTTCCTTCATTGTTAGTTTCCCTGTTTAGCTCAGTTTGGAAATTCTTCCCACACATTTCTCTTCAGTGCAGGAAACTGTCCTGGAAAGGACTTTTGTCTTGTTAATGTTAAGAATTCATTGAACTCGTACTTCATCAACACCAAAAACCTCTCCATGGACGCCCTTATGGTCACCTGCTTTTAGAGTATACAAAACCTCCTATGCTCAGGTTTAATTTTCCATTTTTGGTGTTCTTGGGTATGTCAGATGCCTCTTTTTTCCTTTCTGCTTTCTCCTGTTGGATACAGACGTCAAGCAGGTGCTGCAGCTTCAGTCATCGGTCCCCCGTTCATAGTTCGTTTATGGAGATAACTCATCACTTAATTTTACTAAGCATATTATCCATATGTTTCCATCTTTGCTCTTCCTATTGCATCGTGATATCCAAAGAACTTTTTTTTCCACTTCTGTAACCATCTTCTTAGAATTCTTGAGAATATTTTTAAGCATAAGAGGCATGAGTAACAATTCTTCAGGTCCAGATTTTTCTCCTATAGAGATCTGTTCATCCCTTATCAACCTTTGAGGATCAGGGTTTCATTTTTTTTAATATTTATTTTAATTCCAGTATAAACATAGAGTGTTATATCAGTTTCAAGTGTACAAGATACTGATTCAACAACTCTACACATTACTCTGTGCTCATCATAGAAACAAAGCAAAAGTGAACTATTGGGACTACACCAAAATAAAAAGCTTTTACACATTTACTAAAACCATCAGTAAAATAAAAAGAGAACCTACTGAATGGGAGGAGATATTTGCAAATGATATACCTGAGAGGGGTTAATATTCAAAATATACAAAGGACAACTCAACACACACACACACACACACACACAAAAACAACAAATAATACAATTAAAAAATGGACACAGGACATAGATAGACATTTTTCCAAAGAAGACATACAAATGGCCAACAGACACATAAAAAGATGCTCAGCATCACTAGTCATCAGGGAAATGCAAATCTAAACCACAACGCAGTATTACTTCACACCTGTCAGAATGGCTAAAGTCAAAAACACAAGTGTTGGCAAGGATGTGGGATAAGAGAATCAGGATTTAATTTTATTAAAAATTTCCTTACAAAGCATTGCAATGGTATTTTGCAAATCTTTTTATGCCATTTTTCCAAATAAGAAAAGTCAATAGCATTATATATCCATATTTGCCTCATGAGAGATATGGAGAAAAATAGCAGAGCTTCTTTCAGTAGGACTAATCAATGAAATGAAGGAGAGACCATCTCAGAATGATCAGATAAATTCTGTAACAGAACAAAAGTGTTCGTTTCTGTATCTGGTGGGAATTGACAAGGCCAGGCCTTGGAATCATGCTCATTTCCAGACAAAAAGTATGCTGAGTGACTGAAGTTCACAAGTACCTGGGTTTATGTGAGATTTTGTTGTGTTTGTTAATAGTTAAGTGTTAGAAAAATATCAAATTATACATTCTTATTTGGGTTTCTTTAAAATATCTAAATTAACTCTCATCCTTTATCTGGGTAAACCAAAACTCATTTATTGGTATGTTTTATTAAGTTAATGATAGATGCCATTATTTTGGGAATTGTCATCTAGAATTTATAGAAAATGAAAGAGAATTAGAGAAAAGATTGCATTCTCTTTTGATCAGATATACAGACATATAGGGAATCCTTACTTTTAGACAATATGATCATAGTCCAGAGTTGACCATTTGTCTACTAATGGTAGCTTACAAATATTGTCTTATTGCCTAGGAAGAACCAAATTATCCTACACAACAAGTATTTATTATTTACATTCTTTATGCCAGACATGGAACAAGCTTCTCAGTGTCCAAGAAAATTAAGACATGGACTCTCTTCAAATAGCCCACGGGAAAGAATGCACACACATTGATACATGTACAAGTGCAATGGGAAATGTGCAATAAATGATATTCCATTTTTATGGGTGCAAGGGAGTCATTGGAGGTTCTCAGATGGGGTATCTGATTTAATTTTGACAGTTGAATACAAATATTCAGGTTAGGTCCAAGGGTAAAGGCCCTATTGCTAGAGAGAACAAAAGGTATGAAAGCACAATGTCATAAGGAAGGACTGAACTTTAAGATAAGTGCTGGTTCTCAAAGGTAATAAGTTAGAAAATCCAGTCTCATAAAGGAGGCTTATTTACCAAAGACTAACTGGTTCTTATTGGTCATCTCTTTCACTAGCAAATAAACTTTAGCTATATAACCTTGATCTTTACAATAAAACTGGTCCCAAGTTAACTTTGGGTTAATTATCCACACATAACTTTCTCACTTCATTTAGGAAATTGACACTATGTCATTATATAAATACTCTAGAGGAGAGGAGATCCAGATTTGTATTTGAGGAGTCTTGATCCAATAAAGAAATCATCCAGACATAAGCCTCCTTTACCATTCTTTTTTATTTAGCTCCACTCCCTTCTTCCTTGTGATCAATTCATTATTTTATGAACTTCTATAAACAGCCAATAGAAAGAAATAAGGAGAAAACACTAACCTCTACCTATCACTTGTTAGCTGTTGCTAGGGCATTTTTTTTTTTTAAGTGGAGCATAAAAATATTGCCTAAGATTAGGTTGGATTGTGTTTGTTGACTCCAGTCACCCACACTTTCCCCTGTCTATTTCTATGGGATAGAGAATTAGGAGAGTTAGCTGCAGTGTTGGTTTTCAATATATTAATTTCTAGAAAATAATTACCAAGGTCTACATGATTATGAATGATGGATTATGCTCAACTGAATATTTCTTAAATATTTTATTTGAGAGAGAGAGAGCACAAGCACAAGCAGGGTGGAGGGGAGAGGGAAAAGCAGACTCCTCGCTGAGCAGGGAGCCTGACGCAGGACTTGATCCCAGGACCCTGGGATCATGACCCGAGCCAAAGGCAGATGCTTAACTGACAACTACCCAGGCGCCCTCAACTGAATATTTTAAAACCACATCCAGCAGAATTAGAAACTGATAGACTGAGGTCTAAGGGAGGAAATTCCCAAATCTCATCAAATTACACCCATGACCTCTTCTCACTCAGGTTTAGATGAGGAGCTAAGATATAGACTAATATATAAGTAAATTGTTATATATATATATATATATATATATATATATATATATATATATACACACACACATATATATATATTCTATGTATGTACTATATATTTACTATATAAGTTAATTGTTCAAGGTGACATAATAATTTGATGTGTGCATGTGTTATTTTCTTTTTTGCTTTATTTGATGGCTTAGACTAAGCAGGTATATAAATTCTAACATTAATTCACTTGGTTCCAACATCAATTGATTTTTTTATAAGGTAGAAAATCAGTAGAACACTAATCAGGGATATCTACCTAGATACCTTCATTTTTCTTTCATTGGCAAATCATTTAAGTCCTTATTCCTTCTTATGAGAACAAACAAATTAATTGGTGAATTAGTAATAAATTATTGGTAAGCATTTAGCATGGGATTCATTTGCAGATAATTAAGTATAATTACCTGGTTTCATTGACCCTTTATCATCTAGAGACAATTTGATACAATTAAAATATAAAATTAGTTTATGAGTATTGACAGATTATCCAACTATAAAGTCACATGGATAAAAAATGTGTTTCAGTGACTCCAAACATTTAAAATTAGAAGAAAATTTTGTGGCATTTTTCTGCATATTTCAGTGCAATCCAACATTATCATTTTGATTAACAGCCAAGATTCAGTTTACAGGTTGTGTTCTTGCTACAATATCTGAAAAACTAAAAGGCATAAAAATAAATAAAACATCCCAATATAGAAATGATGATTTTGGTGACCTTAATTTAGAGACTTTTATTTCTCCTGTGGTTTAAGTATCTATGTGCCTCTTTAGATTTGGGGTCTGGAATTTTGTTGTTGTGACCATTCTTAATGGTATTTATTGAATAATTACTATGTAAAATACGTACCAAGATTTTTAGAGACTGACGTGGAAAGTAGAAAGCATGCTATCATGCCCTCAAAGACTTTATAAAGAAAGGAAGGAGCCAGGGTAATAAAGAAAGGCAATATTATAAGGACAGGTGTAGTGTATAAGTATATGGGTATGTATATCTGTTCAGAAACAAATCCTATAGAATAATTCCAAAGCATGAGTAGAGAGTTGCACAGGAAGGAAGAGAAAAATTTATCTTTATTAAAAGAAAGAAGGGTTGGGGCGCCTGGGTGGCCCAGATGGTTAAGCGGCTGCCTTAGGCTCAGGTCATGATCCCAGGGTCCTGGGATCGAGCCCCACGTTGGGCTCCCTGACAGCAGGGAACGTGCTTCTCCCTCTCCCTCTGCCTCTCCCCCTCCTCATGCTCTCTCTCTCTGTGTCTCTGTGTCTCAAATGAATAAATAAAATCTTTTAAAAAATGCTTTAAAAAAAAAAAAGAGGGTCAATGAAGCCTTGATTAGAGTTCTGAAGGCGGGGGGAAGAGTAGGATTTAGGACAGTTGAAAGATTATTCCAGTAGGGGGAGCTTGAAGGTTCACCATGGGTAGAGCATCTGGATGAAATGTGGCAGACAGGTTTACCTGGCTCAAGGGCATTATGTGAATTGAGGCTATAAGAGGACCCCTGGGCAAAGTGATATTTGCAGGAGGTCTTTGAAGTTCACATTTATACATTTGTTTTGTTGAAAGGGCAGTATGACGTGCAGTGGCTCATCCCCTGTGGATCAGAGGGCCTCCCAAATAAGAGGAAAGTTCTGGTATATTGGCAATATTGATTTTATTAATTCTCTTTATATACCTGTTCCGGGGTTTTAAAAATGATTTTCTCATTAAAATGTTCTGTGTGGGGGCGCCTGGGTGGCTCAGTCGTTAAGCGTCTGCCTTCGGCTCAGGTCGTGATCCCAGGGTCCTGGGATCGAGTCCCGCATCGGGCTCCCTGCTCAGCGGGAAGCTTGCTTCTCCCTCTCCCACTCCCCCTGCTTGCGTTCCCCCTCTCACTGTGTCTCTCTCTGTCAAATAAATAAATAAAATCTTTAAAAAAAATAAAAATAAAAATGTTCTGTGTGGTTATTTCTATTGTGCTAGACTATCTGAGGGCACAGGGACATTGTCTTCCTTTTTTCATTCATTTTAAACATTCAAAATGCATTTATCTCTTGCTATGTGGCAGGATATTTGAGAGCAGAGAATGTGTTTAATTGATGAAAATAGTTTCTATGTGCCTAATTCTACATGGAAGATAGAAATGTAGCCTTCACCATAACATAGGAAAAGAAAGAGCTATTAGGTGGGAAAAACAAAAAAACAATTTATAGTGAATCACAAAATGGTTTTAGTTTCTAAATACTATGTTTAACACCTCAGTTGTCTCTTCCCTGTAGCTGTTATGCATGTGCCTACACCTACACAGATAATCATATATAATTTGCCAACTAACTCTGGGTCCATTCTAACTCTGCCTGCTCTTTGATTTTCACAGTCATGTGATCCCCACTCAATGCAGAGAAGAACCCGCCATCTGCTGAGACCCTCACTGAATTCAAGGACATGTGCTGAAGACTCACAGGTGCGGCCTTGCCTCCTCAATGAAAACTGCTTCCAGTTCCAGTACAATCTAACAGGTACAGTTGAAATCCACAGCCATGCCATTTGTCCGGAACACTAATGGGAGAGTGTGTGTGTGTGTGTGTGTGTGTGTGTCCATTCATTCTTGGGATTAAGGTCTGACAGTAGAATGTGAGAGTGTATTGCATGAAAAGCTGAGGATTTGACAATACCAGAGTCCCTTCACAAAAGAAATGCCCACTCTTGGCATGTAGATTCAGCAAGGCCACCTGGAATCTCTGAATTCCAAGATGCTTAAAAAGACTTGGCAAAGTTTCAGAATAGAGCTGAATTAAGCCATGATAAACCAAAATAAGAAGAAAAAAAAGCAGCAGGGGATAATTTACCATTTAGGGAGGAATGTAGTCATGCTGTCATAGAATTTAGCTCTTTCATGGCCTTTACTATTTCAAGAAATTCAAGCTTGTGATGTACTTTGCTGTATGGGTCTTAATGAGGATAAATGGTAGACCTGAGTGGACAGGGATATTTTAGAGGCACTGGGAATCCCACCCACCTCATTATTCAGCCACTGCTCAGGATTTTTCTGGGCACCACAGTGTCTAATACCACAGACTGTGTAGTTACATTGATTTGCTACCCGTAATTACCTGCAGGAGCACATATACAAAATGCCACCAAATGTGGAACCATGTTAGTCTCAGCATTGAATTCAGTACTGACAACCAAGCAATCAACATGCCTGCAGAGGCAAAGCAGTAGCCTCTTCTGAAACCAGTTCCCCACTGAGGTCACATAGGCATGACTGAGATTTCTCACATAGAAAACCTTATAGTGAATTCTAGGGGGACAATTTGATAGTCTTTATTGGTGAAAGATGACCTAGTGTATTTGCCCTTTTTATTTGGTTAAAGGTGCTTCAGATCCTTGATTTTTATAGTAATTTTTCAGAAATGCAGTACAGTTTGTTATACTGGAAGATCATGTCTTTAAAATACTGATTTTATGGGGTGCCTGGGTGGCTCACTTGGTTAAACGACCAGCTCTTGATTTCGACTCAGGTCGTGATCTCGGGGTCATGAGATGGAGCCCTGCGTGGGGCTCTGGGCTCAGCAGGGAGACTGCTTCTCTCCCTCTACCTTTGCTCCTCCCCCGTTTGCACACAAGCACTTGTGCCAGTGTGCATTCTCTCTCCCTCTCTCTCTCTAAAATAAAATAAAATAAAAAATAAAATACTGATTTTATTATATATGGGCTTACTATTCCTGTTAAACTCATAGATCACTTATCAAACATTGAAAATGTCTTTAAAGAGGTTCTCAATGTTTATCATCAAAGAGCGTTCTTTCTAATTACACCAAAAGTAAGGTTTTTTTTGTTTTTGTTTTTTTTAAGAATCAGATTAATTGAGATGCCTGGGTGGCTCAGTTGGTTAAGCGTCTGCCTTCGGCACAGGTCCTGATCCCAGGGTCCTGGGATCAAGCCCTGCATTGGGCTCCTTGCTCAGCAGGGAGCCTGCTTCTCCCTCTGCCTGCCACTCACCCTGCTTGTGTGCTCTCTCTCTTTCTCTGACAAATAAATAAATCTTTAAAAAAAAAAAAAAAGAATCAGGTTAATTATGGGATAATTCGTTCAAACTCCCAGTTATCTAGTTTGTAATGCAGCTATCTAAATCTATAAAACCTTCCCTCATGAGAGAATAATTTGGAAAAAAAAATAGATTTTCTGTAATAATCATATAGTTCTGAGGTACCTCTCTTTCCTTTCTGAGGCACCTGTCTTAGCTCCACTGTACTGAATGTATGAAATGGTTTAGATAATTGGATTTATTCCTTGAAAATATTTTCAAGTTACATCAAAGAGTAGCATTGTTTCTGGGTCCCTTTTGTCTCCTTATCCCCCACAAGCAGGATTCCAAACTAGTTTTCCTTTACCATCCTGGTGAGTGTCTTTCCCTTCCTCTTCAGTCAACACTGACATGGTCTCTAACAAACCGTTTGGATTTTTACTTTTAGAAAGCAAACGTAGGAAGGTGACACACTTTTATGTGGTTGCTTATTTGTTTTGCAATAAAAGAATTGCAGGGTGCTTTTTGAAGCCACCTGGAAATGACTGTAGGGTTATGTATATATACTGTCCTTCCTCACCAGTGCAAATCATCAAAGGTCTGTTGTATTTTGCTCACATGACCATAATTCTGAAACTCGGTGTGGTGATCCTGTACCTGTAGATTGGAGCACGTGCCAGCTAAGTGAAAATGTCACCTGCGGACGAGGCGTCAAGACCCGCCTTCTGAGCTGTGTGCGCAGTGACGGCAAGCCGGTTGGTGTGGACCAGTGTGAGCAGGTAATTTGTCTATATTTGTATCTCACACTCGAGGCTTTGTGTTTCTTAATATTAGTAATATTAATTACTAATATTAGTAATTAGTAAATTAGTAATATTTGTAATCTTAATATTAGGCTACAACCTTGATGCTTGATATAAAGGTCAAACTGATTCCTTCTTGAAGCTTCTTGAAGCTTAGCTTTAGTTAGAGTAAGAGGTAACTGGTACGGGACAGTTATACCTCATTCCTTTGAACTTAGTCAAAATGACTGGGAAAGGTCATTTTGCACTGAGGAAATGGATTCATTAAAAAATTATTTGTATTACTTTCAAGAACTTATGTAGATGTACTTGCTTGCTACAAACTATTCACATCAGGTGACTTTAATATCTGGATAGGACTCTGTATTAGGCCGGTAATTCATTTGCATATATGAACACTGTGCCTTGCATATAAGATGAACACTGACACTTGCTATTAGAATATGCTGCTCATTTGCTTAGCAAATGATTGCTAGATAAATAGCACAGTTGTATTTTTCTTCTCAACCTAAGTTAAAATGCCTCCCTGCCAAGTTCCAATTAGTGAGTTCTGAATTTTTGTAATGTTATTGTTCCTTTCTTTCCTGTGATAAACTATGTAGAGCTTGGACAAAAGCGGTAGTCAAACCTGTTCCAAAGAAGTTGCATTTCCTTTCCAACATCTGAGTGAAAATCTCTGTGGGGACAGTTTAATAGAAATAAGGATGACCACATACTGTCGCACTGGAAGAATCACCAACACAGTCTTTGGAATAAATTGAAAATACAGGGTCAGTTAACTCAGGCTTCCATAGAAGCTTCCTAAACAAATTGGCAAAATGAAAATTGGTCCCATTTCTCCTGACATCGATGGAGTCCACAAGTGGAATTAAAATCAAAACCAAATTTTTCTCACCTATCCTAAGTATTCTCCTATTAAGAATTATAAAAATAATTATAAACCAACAGAACAGCCAGAGACAATAACCCTGAGAAAAAGCCATCTGAAATTGGACATCCCCTTTGGTGAAATTCTAACACTGGCTAAGACAGGGCAGAGTTCTGTCCACCAAGTGTCAGTGCTTTATCTTAACATTTCATTTAATCTGTCTCTCCAAAAGTTGTCTGCTTTAGGAAAAATAAATCACCAATCTACAGGAACTCCAAATAAACTAAAAATCGTACATTTGGTGTATGTAATAAATCTTTTCTTTTGATACAAAGTAAGATCGAAACTATTCAGTAATAGAAAAATCAGTTTCTCTGCTTTTCAAATACCATATGTTCAACAAATATTTAAAGAATATTAGTTTAAGGAAGTCCCAAATTATTAACCTATCTAGAGTATCCATATATCTCAAATGGATTGAAGATCCTATGTGGTAATTTCTCTATTGCCTATGCAGCATATAATCATGCTATAATCATTCATTTTAGCTTGGTGTGGACATTGCTAACATTTAACATGTGTTGAATGTCAGAGTTTTCCTAAATAAGCAAATAGTCTGATTTCTGTAGCAAGATTTTTCATTATTCTTTCTGTGTTTCTTAGATGATTTCTTTCACAAAGAACTCTTCTAGTTTGGCCATTAGAAAAATCTATAGATTTTTGCCTCCATGCTGGTTTAAGAGAGGACAAGAGGAAAATAAACCATATCACCAATTTTTCTCATGATTTAGAGTATGGTTATGTTTTCAACCTAATAGGTGTTTTTTAATGAGCATAGTTGGGTTGTTGATTCTGTTTTTATTCTTATTTTTTTAGCCTGGCTAGCTGTTAATTTGGAACTCTCTTTGTACTATTGGCCCATCCAGAAGTGCAAGGTACCTGTATTTAAGACTAAGCGAGGACAGATTTCTGTTTCACATAACTGTCTGCTTTCCCAGTACCCTAACTGCAGGTCTATTCTATAGTTGAGGACTTTAAAAAAAGAAATTTGGGCCAACAACTTTCTATTCTGTGAAGTTAGGCCAACCATTTTCTAGGACTGCCACCAATTTTTATAAGAAAAGATATTTTTCCATACAAAGATGTAGAAAGATTATCATCATAGAATAAAGTCTTTCCCATGAAAGGATAGTGATTTGATTTGACAGTGATAGGATTTCTGCAATAAAATCGTATTTTATTTTCATCTGCAGCGTAACTTGGACAAGCCCCAGAGAATGAGCATTCACTGCCTGGTGGAATGTGTGGTCAACTGTCAGCTCTCAGGGTGGACAGCTTGGACAGAATGTTCAAAGACTTGTGGCCATGGAGGTATTTGGGTTCCCTATGTTTGTCCCCACTAAACAGTTTGGTTTTTATTTTTTTTATTAATTTTTTTTAATTTTAATTTTTTAAAGTAGGCACCATGCCCAGTGCAGAGCCCAATGTGCATCTTGAACCTCACAACCCTGAGATCAAGACCCGAGCTGAGATCAAGAGTCGGTTGGTTCACTGACTGAGCCACCTAGGTGCCCCAACAGTTTGGTTTTTATTTTTGTTTTTGTTTGTTTGTTTGTTTGTTTTAAATATCATAGGATGCTAAGAACATAGGATTTCTTTCAATTTTTTTTTTTAAGATTTTATTTATTTATTTGAGAGAGAGAGAATGAGAGAGATCACATGAGAGTGGGGAGGGTCAGAGGGAGAAGCAGACTCCCCGCTGAGCAGGGAGCCCGATGTGGGACTCGATCCAGGGACTCCAGGATCATGACCTGAGCCGAAGGCAGTCGCTTAACCAACTGAGCCACCCAGGCGCCCAAGTTTGGTTTTTAAATACCTTTCTGTATGCCATAACTTGACAAATGGGCATAAGGCATGTTGGCCAGTTGGTGGAGGCAATGTGAGGCCGACCCAGAGGGGAAGAGAGATAGAACTTGCCTTGTATCAGTCCTTTCTGTCGAGGTAGAGGTTGCAAACCTGACCTGTCCACAGTGGCAGACACCAAAAGAACTGCTAGCCCAGTGAGACAGTATTTTTTCAAAAGGTCATAAACTCAGGGTACCTGGGTGGCTCAGTCAGTTAAGTGTCCAAATCTTGAGTTCGGCTCAGGTCATGATCTCAATGCTCTGTGCTGGAGGTGTGGATCCTGCTTAAGATTCTCTCTTTCCCTCTCCCTCCAGCCAACCCCCCTTCTAAAAAAAAAAAAAAAAAAAAATCATAAGCTCAACAAAATATTGGCCTCCATGGTTTTTGGAAGAAGTATGTATTATGTAAGTAATCTTGTGTCAGACAAACCCCCAAATCACAATGGCTTAATATCCCAGACTAGAGACTAATTTTTCACTCACATAAAAGGAGGGGTTGTTTGCACTTTAAAAAGTCAATCAAGAACACAGGTTGATGGAGGATCTACCACTTTAACAGAACCAGTTTTCTCTGGAGGGTGCCTTCCCGTTGGCTCTATGCAGGTAACATACATCCTTCCCATCTATATTATACAAAATTTCATCCCATGTTCCCAGCTCAATGCAAGATGGTCAGGCAGCAAATGTAGTTTCTAGATGGCCAGTCACTTCTCAGCAATAGTGTTCACTATGGAGGAAAAGGAGTATAAATCTGTGGTGAACAGATAGCAACCATTACCACAAGTTCCCAGGATTTCAGTGGGCAAATGATATACAGTGGCAAGGAATGAAAGGCAACTGATACTCAGAAGCTAGGCAAATGGATATATAGATAGCACTTCAGCACCAGACTAAAGTGGGGACCAAGACATTGTCCATGGAAAAGAGCACAAGAAAATAATTGGAAAGCACAGACCTGTGGTCTAGGATAGGGCTGCGTTTCTGATAAAGAGTTCTACTTTAGCACAAGGTAGATGTCAGATATTTGGATTAGGGCCCTAGGGAAAAATCTTGTTGTATGGTTAGGCACTAAGCAGAAGAGAAGGGAAGAATTGCAAGTTGCAGGAGTCATGGAATCAAAATGGGAGGAGGATACACCAAGACCTGGATCTGATTGCCAAACAAAAATATTTGGGACAGGTTTCTAGAAGTGACTGGACCACGGGCACTAGGACATAGGCTCATTTCTAAGCTACTCCCAAATGAGTGTGCTGGAGTTGCAGATAATTCTCTGCCTCAGTTGGCATTATCTAAGGAACTGAGGTAGGATGCATCATGGAAAAGGGGCTCATGTGTGAACTCAGCTATCAGATTTTGGTAACAGAGCTGAGAACAGTAATCAGGATCTGTATTAGGAAAATGTGGCTAAGGAAATTGAAAACTACTTCTGCAAAGAGCATCACTCACAATGAAAATATGGGAGTTACAATGTTCAATAATGACATGCCATTTCCTGCACAGTTGAGAGCCTGTGCTCTCAAAAAACCTCAGGAAACCAAATGAAAAGTCTCAAGTTTTCCATGATTGACTGACTGTTCCTCAAATATTCTGATCGGCAGCATGGTATAGTTTCCAGTTGAGCATCCACTTTAAAGTTGGGTAAATCTAGGTTCAAATTGCAGCTGTTTAGGCAAATTACTTAATCTGATTCTCAGCTGCTTTATCTATAAAATAGAATGCAGGCACACTGGAGGTGTTTTGGTTTGAGAATTAAATAATATGAAGTATATGAACATCTAGTGCAGTAACTGACACATCCTAGGTGTTTATTGTATGTTAATTTTCATCTCCATCTTCTTAGCTCCCAGTAGTAGAGAGGGTCATTGGAGACTCCCTAGGATCTTTCAAGGATTATTCTATAGACTTAGGCACTCTGTCTCCCAATCTCATTTCTCATCCTTTTACCCCACTTAAAATCCATACATCATAATCACAGCCTAAGGTTATTTTTAAAATGCAAATTTGAACAACTGTCTTCTTATTGACTTAAGAGCCATTTATCCATTAAACAACTACCCATGTGTCAGTTCTAGTTCAATGTGTTGGGGGGCAGCAGTGGGTGGGAGGTAGACACTTGCCCTCTTCTCGTGGAGTTGCTATGTAGTTGAGGGACAACAGACAAGCAAAGAGGTAATATTGTATGTTGGTGAGTTCACTACAGACTCATACAAATGAAAGGTGTTTTTCACATTAGTGATGTCTTTTGTCAGAACAGCTGGTTGCTCCTCTCCAGCAGTGACTCACCCTGGTTATTCCACAGCTATAAACACTGCAGTCTTGTCCTCATGGGTTTCTGGGAGGTGTCTCTTTTACAGTGGTAAAGGGTAGCATGGAAAAGTAGAGAAAGGATGAAGTCCCAAACTGTAAGCATGGTCCACAAAGACCTGTGGGATCTCACCCATGCCTGCCTCTCTATGCCCATCACCCTCCACTGATCCCTTGGCTCTCTTTGCTCTAATACAGTGTATTTCAGTCACATCCTTCAGTGTATGCTACGTTTCCTTATGTGGAGCATCTTACCACCACCCCACTACTGCCTCCTACTATTCTTCTTATGCAAGAATTGAATCAGTTGTAATGTCTATATGTCTGAGGGGCCAAAGACCCTGTTTGGGTTCTTCATGGGTAAATCCCCCCAGTTCCCATGAGCACAGTACCTGACACATTGGAGGAATTTCAGTTAGTATCTGTCATTGCCCATGTTGTTCTGCATCATAGGGGAAGAGCCTGCGTACTGGATCACAAGCCCAAAGGCAGCCAAACCCTGCCAGTGGATGTTTTCCTCACCCTCTAACTAAATGCATATGTCTTAGGTCCCCTTACCCAAGAATGTGTTCAATGCAAAGGAGACAGATCTGTTTATTATTATTTTTGCCTGGCAGCCCTAATTCTGCCACTGTACCAAGTCAGTGAAACATGACAGATCTCCATGTTATGCTAATACACTACCTTTAAAAATAAGACCCTTAATTTTAAGTTTAGTATTCGAGTATTTAAGTTTTCAAGCAGTTCTGTTAGTGCTGTAGATTCAGCAACCCCTGTGTGTTTATTAGAAAGACAAAAACAAAAGAAAAACCTTTCCAAATCTGAATCCCACTATTGGAGAATTCTAGGTAATTAGAGTGTGAACTTAAATTCACCTTTTCTAAGCCTTAGAATAATAAACAAAGAGAAACAATCAAAGATTTCCTACGGAAATCATTGTGTGAACTAAGGTACCAGTGGTACTGGGGAAGGAATGTTAACTACTTGGAGAAATCAAGTTGCATAAAGGACTTGAAAGTCATCTAAATAGTATTCATGGGCATTCAATATAGCACTAGTTACAAATCATCTCTAGCTAGTTTCTAAGGGTCTATTAGGATATCTTCTTGGGACTCTTCTTGATCTTTAGATGTCTTGATCTCCTGAATTGTCATATGTAATTATACCTTTAAAAATATATTCCACAATCCTGATATCTGTCAGACCCTCCAGTGATCTAAATGTGTGTGTATTCCGTGTTCCTTTATTCATTAAACAAAGATTTATAAAGTTTATTAACTATTATCCTGGCACCTAACAGTGTCTTCTTTCATTATCAAAAGTGGCAATGTGAAAAGTAAATTATATGGTGACCATGCTATTTAGACATCTGTTCTTGAAGGCAGGACTGTAGAAGTATTATTCATATATTTTACAAATATTCATTGGATGCTTTCTGAGTGTCAGGCGTTCTCCTAACAGCTGAGGCCACACTATAGGGGACAGAAAGGCTCCCAGGCAAACAGAGCCCCCCGACATCCTACAATGAATGTTCTGGTGGATGGTGATGACAAGACAGATAGCAAATAAATGAGGATATAAACAAAAAATAACCGATGTCCATGATGAAACCAAAACAGATCATGTGATGGAGAATAAGGAGAACAAGTATTTTGCAAGGGAGTGAGGGATGGGGGAAGAAAGGCCCCTGACGAGGTGATATTTAGGTCAACATTGAATGACAAGGTGCCACCGCTCCTATAACTGGTGTTTTCTTTAGAAGGCTGCTCTTACTCAACCTCACAGGCATTTTTTGACTACCTGTTACATTGAAGCCTCTGTCAGGTCCTACAGACAAAAACGTAAAAATAAGTATTTTTCTAATTACATTTGTCCCCAGTTTCAATTTTAACAAATACACTGAACAGTACAAAGAAGAACAGGACACATGGCCTTAGAATTTCTAAGCACCCACCCTCAGGATATTGCAGAGAGAGCCTTTGTGGTTACATTACATTATACCCCACAGCCCCCAAACTCCTCCAGTTCCAGCCCCAGTCTTAGAGCACCACTCTTCCTTGATTATCAACCACCCCCACACAGGCAGATAGTAATGTTTCCAAAATGAGAGAATTATGTATTTAGATCATGCCTTAATCCTCATGCAGCACAACCTAAAAGCAATA
This sequence comes from Halichoerus grypus, assembly GCF_964656455.1. Classification (NCBI taxonomy): domain Eukaryota; kingdom Metazoa; phylum Chordata; class Mammalia; order Carnivora; family Phocidae; genus Halichoerus; species Halichoerus grypus. Next base: position 103,999,756 of record NC_135715.1, read on the forward strand.
AGCAAACAGCGATCATCAAAAGCAAAAATGTATGGCACAGATGAATGTGTTTCTTAAAAGAGACCAAACTCTGGAGTTGAAAGGGTTGGAAGCTATCGTCGAAAAGCATCTGTACCTTGTCCCTTCTGAGACAGTGTGCCAGCAGCTGTCTTTTGTATGAGCCGCGTTCATTTTTCCAACTGTTGATGGCAATGGGGCAGAAACCATGAGAGGAGATAGTTTATTTAGTCACATTAAAGTGGGCAAGCAAGTTGCCTGGGAGTCTGACTCCAGCACCTGCGGCTCTCCGCTGACTTCTTTATCAAAGGGAAAAAAGTCCACACAGTTGTCTCAGTTTATGAATTCGCTGGCTGTCAGGCAAATGCTGGTGTGCTAGATGTCCCAGATGCTCCCCCCACGAGCCACACTTCACCATCAAATCCACAGAACTACATTGATCTGGGGAGAGATTCTGAAATGAGCTCTTTCTTTATTTTCCAAGCGTCTGGATTGCCTCTTTAATGTACACCTGATGCTTGGCATATACTTTCTAATTGTGTTAAAGATTTCAAGGTCAGAACAGTTTGAATCCAATTTATTTCACGTCAGAGAGAGACTGATTCTAAGCTTCCACTAAGGGATCTTTTTAGATAGATTTCAAAGATCAAAGCTTGTAATAGAAGAGCTTAATATTTGGATTAGTCATGTTCTTTGCTGAATTTTCATCAGTTCGGTGGAATGTAGAACTCCCTAAATTTAGCATATCATGAATTATTCATAATTATTATTTAACTGATAACACTCTAAGAATGTTATTAATCCCAAACTGTGATTTTTTTTCCTATTTTGTATTTTTTAATTCACTGTATATGAGTTTATGTTTCCTACATTATGTAATCCAGCCTGATTCTGTGTTTCCCAGATGACATATAATTTTTGTCAACTCTGGCCTATAATGCAAAAATAATTTTGTATTAACTCCAAAGTACCCCAACTTTTTTATTTTTCTGGCTTTTTTTTTTTTTTCTTTTTAAGCAAAGGTAAGCTGGTAACCTTCAGTTTTAGTGTCTGTATAAAATGTGATCACTGTGGTATCCTTGATTAGGCACAGTCCAATAGTTAAACAATTCAAACTTATTTGTTATATCAAGCAATTAGTTCCTATGACAAGAGAATAAGAAGCTAAATTATAGAATGGTAGAATGGGGAAAACAAAAGACTGAACAAGAAACCAGGAGATCTGAGTTTTCGAGCTGGCTTTTCCAATGGCAAGTTGTAGGTCTTTGAACTAGTCTTTGCAGAACTCGCACTACTTTTTATCTGTAAGCTGATGAAATGTTAGAATAATTACTTTTTAACATCTCTTAGTCAAAGGCACAATAATTGGAGCCCGAAGTGTTTTAGTAACTTTTTACAATACCACAAAATATAGGCATAGGCATAACTTTACAAGTGAGGTGATAAGTAAGCTGCTCAAGGTCATGTAGCTTGTCAGTTATAGAGGAAAGATTCAAAGCCATGTTCAGGTGTCTCCAAAGCTCTATTTGTTCTATTTTGCCCCTTTGCATCTGACACTGTACTTGTAAATGTTCATGTTATGTCCATGGTCCTGTGTATCACTTTATAAAAATTCTCATAATTTATAGGTATATTTAAAAATAAGCAGAGGAAATGGATCTCAGATTGGAACACAAAGAGCAGTAAGGGTTTTAAGAAGTCCCCCGGAATTTTAAGCCTCCTAAATGTATACTTGTTTCCTAATCAGTCATGTCACGTATTAATTAGCCTATCAATTGGAACGTAGCTGCAGGGAGCCAATATTACCTAGGAAAGGTGTGACTCTGATGGACACAGTAGCTGGAGGATGACCAAAATCTCTCTCTCTGCCCTTCTCCTTTTGCGCCACATGGGGGAGCTCCTTATTGGAGTATTTCTGCCGTATAAAGGTTTTTACAGTGGTCCATCACGTTTTGTTAGCTTTTAATGGGACTGAAATGTGTTTGTTGAGAGTAGAAGTGGAGATGAGTGGCTAGAACACACTACAGAGAAGTCTGGAGCTCTTTATTTCCAAGCAAAGCCAAAGGTGCCTAATCTTCTATCCTTGAAACACCTATCAGGATCCGTGATCTCTAAAACTGTGGTCTTGTCATTTCTTGCTTAGCTGACCTCATTCCCAGATAGATGGTCAGGTCTTGGACTAGTCTACTTTACTGTGAAAGGCTTATGGAATCTTTATCTTGCCTAACTTGAGTGTTCTCTCGGATGACAGGTATCTGGATGCCTGCAGCAATTTTCAGATCGGCCAAGGAATCCCTCTGTAGGGGAAACCCTTGGACCGTAGCTCTGAATGCAGAACTGTTACCATATCTTCCATCTCTAACAATGCCAACCACAGGCCAAAGATCAGTCTTTAGGTTGCCGATCAGGGCCAAAAGTTTTCCCCGCTCTGTTACATTAGGAAATAACATTGATAACATAACATAATAAAAGAAAAAAAGAAAAAGAAAATAACATTGATCCCAAATCCATGACCACCAGAGCGTATATTTAAAACAATGTTTACACTTAAACTTGGATAAAACATCTAGGCAGTATTTTTTTAAGTTTTTTTTTTTTTTTTTTTTTTTTTTTTAAGTAAACTCCACACACACGTGGGGCTCAAACTCACAACCCTGAAATCAAAGGTCACATGTTCTACCAACTGAGCCAGCCTGGTGCCTATAAGTGATATTTGTTAAGAGAATTAAACAGTAGATTCCAGTATAAAGAGCCCATGAAATTAACTGAACATTTTAGACAATGTAACTTTCCACTGCTTTCAGAAATTTACTGACAAGTACCCCAAAACAAATAAAGAGCTTTCAGAGTGGAAGATGATGTTAGTACTATAATTTTAATTATATTTTACCAAAGGAAAATTTGAAATATATGAAAACAGGCAACACATTTGTTGCACAGGGTAGACCTAAGTACACATTTCTGACTTATCCAAGTGGCCTAACAATTACAGCATAGCATCTGATACCTGACTTGGACCAGATGAAAACCTTTGAGAAGCACATGCTTTTAGAGTAAGATAGATCTTTATTCCAATCTTGCTAGTTGTGTGATTTTGCAAAAGAAATATTTTAACTTCTCTGAGCTTCAGTTTATGAAGTGAGAATATTAATAAATGTGTGTTAAGCAGAGTCTGAGATTGGGATTCTTGTGGAAGTGATTTATTTGAGGGTAGTAGGGAGAACAGGTGCTCTCGGGGGAAGGGAGAGCCAAGCAGGCAGGATAAGGAAGGGAAAAGAACTAAGCAAGAATATTGCTATATCACCTCTGTATCATAGCACATTGTATTCACTTAAGTAACTTAGTCCCTCCCCTCCATAACAAGGAATACTTTTATAATGACAAAAGGTATTATACAATAAGTTGTCTTAACCAGAGACACATGTGATAAAAATTTATTAATAGATTGACATGACCAGCTATTAATGAGGTTTTTGTTGGTATCCGCTGGCTTCTTTTTCATTTATTTTGCCATCTGCTAGTATTTGTTACTAATATTAAGTAGCAGGCACCAAAAGCTTAAGAACAAATCCATAGGAGGAAAAACTTAAAAGTGGAAACACTGTATTAAGTAACCTAGTCGTTGGGTGCACATCAGAAAGGACTACCATCAACTTGAGGTTAGTGACATTGAGCCCCACCCTTTCTGGTGTAAGTTGGCCAATCCCTTGTAGATGTCAGCTCTGGAAGACCATTATGCATATGCCTTGAAAATTCAATTCCTATTCAAAAGAAATAATGCCTAGGTAGAAAGCAAACCAGTCATAATATTCAAATGACATGCTATAAGCTCAAAGTGACTTCTTTATACTACTGTTGTTATAGTTACATGTCTGCAGTGCATTGAGGTTTATGGGTATGTTCATCTAAATTGCTCAGATATTTTAGTTAATGAACTATTTAAGGTTAAATAGGTATGTTCTTTATTGCTCATTATTCTTGTATTTCCTTTTCCACTTTCCCCTATATATATACTTTGCACTGTTTGGTCATATTCAAACTGTCCAGAGCTATCAAAACCATAATTTTTAAGCCAATGACCATATGTCAGGGCCGCAGAAGAACTATTGTTTAAAACGTGCCACTATAAAGGTATATGATGGCTGGCTCCTTGGATCTGAAAGTCTGGTCAGAGAACCACTGCACTGACTCCATTTCCTTTTATAAATTTATAAATTGACAAATATTTAAACAGCTTTGTGAGGTTTTTTTACTGCTTACATTTTCCACATCCTCTTTGTCAGTGGGGCCCCAGAGTGAAGTCTGAATACTTCAGTGGGAGTGTGATCTGGCCCAAAGTGCTTTAAACCTATACGCAGGTACCATATAGGCCTCACTTTGGGCGTGTGTGGGGTGTGTGTTTGTGTTACCATTCATGTACCTCACTGTCTTTTTTTTTTTTTTTTTTTTGGCATTCTTACCATGCAGTTCTTTTTTCTTCATTGCAAGTAATTATTGCTAATTTAACAGTAGACCCAATATCACTGTTGCTCATAATGAGTTCCCAATATTCCTCAAGGGAGGAGAGGAAAAGGCTCCGAGAATTGCTAGCAAAGCTACCCTACTGTAATTTGGGTCTTTATTAATCAGAAACATATTTTGTAAGGGAGTGCTTTTCTATCTTTTATAGCCTGAAGAGTAGATGAACACAGTCGATTGCTGTTTTTACATCTCTTTGGTATTGCTTGTTAAACATCTTATCTATAGCTACTATTGAATTCAGTTTCCAAATAGAGTCCTAGTCCTCTGTCTTTTACTGAAAAACATAAACCCAAACGAGGAATCCAGACAGAGTGTCCAAGAAAATGCCCCTATTTTCAGATTGGAAGCATCGGGATATGCATGGTAGCAATCTTCACTCTTACTCTGAGGGCAGAAGGAATCCAAGCCGCGGTGTAAGAGGTTTGGTGGGTTTGGGACAAGGCAGAATCATTAGGGATTTCATAGTTGTATGCGTTTCATATCATAAGCCTAGTAAAATACCGGTAGAAGCAGTCAACGCCAGTTCTAGAAATAGATATGAAATAGCAGTTGTTAAATGGCGAAAAATAGAAGTTTTAACAACCACCTGTTATATTTTAGATATACTGGTAAGGTGGTTTATATATGGTATTTTTTTTATTTATATAACCAATGTGAGATGACTCTAAGGAATCCTCATCATTTCAGTACTTTTCACCTGAGTCAGCATAATTGTGAGTTCTGAAGGAAGCCAAAGCCTTTATAATATCAAAATATTCACTAATGAACTGACCATTTATGAAACGATCCCCCAACCAACAAGCTTTCTCCACTGACACATGTTCTGTCATTTCATCAGAGTATTTGCTGGTCAGTCTCTAGCTTCAAATAGAGTATGTACCCAAAACAAAGGGATACAAAAGGGAACGATTTGTACACCAAAGATTAAAGGGAGCTCTTGGGAAACTTGATGAAAAGTGAGTCGAAGGCCAAAGACTCTGATGATCAAACTGCAAAAGCCAGTCATGAAACAATGGATCATTTATAGGGTAATCATAAAATTACATAAGAAATATTAATAGCTAATTTATTATTTGTCCTAATAATGATTACATTGTTGCAACTATCATCTACATGGTAGTTGATATTAGATCAAGTAAACTCACTTGCATACTTTTTAGTTCCAGAAAAAGTCCCATTTAGACGTTTTTATTAAAAATAATTTAATTCCCATTGCAACAGATGGATTGTTAAGTGGCATTTTCCCCAGCATAAATTATTCTCAGATAGTAAGAACTTTCTACTTTATTTTACAGAAGAGGAAATTCATGTTCAGAGGAGTTAAAATACTTCCATGTAGTCACATCATTTACGAGCTGTCAAATTGAGAGAACTGTTTCCAACTAGAGAATTTTGATGCCAAGTCCAGGTTTCTTTTCACCATACATCAGCTATTTTTTTTTAAAATTCTCTTTCTCTTATGTTCTATATCACATTGTAACTTTAAATATCTTTAATTTGGCCACATTTTCCACTGCTTTCCCCCCACATGAAAATTCACTATCACCAAAACAATTTCTTTAGGCTCCCGATTTTAAGGGTTCCTTTTAGAATAATCAGTGTTGAGAGAGATTGCTTGGTTGGATATTCCATCCCGTCTTATGTTTGGAATCCCAGGCAATTTTAGACTACTACCATTGGAGATGGTGGGCCTCCTCATTGATACCATCTGTAGTCCATGTAGCTAGATGTAATATTTACAACTGCAGGATTTGTGAAAGAGTGCTTAATTTGGGGGGTGCTTTCTCTGATTATTTAATACAACCCAAATATCCCTGACTTAAGAGAAAAAAGAGGGGTGCCTAGGTGGCTCGGTTAAGTGGCTGACCAGCTCAGGTCATGATCTTGGGGTCCTGAAATAGAGGTCTGCCTCCCTGCTCAGCAGGGAGCCTGCGTCTCCCTCTGCCTGCCACTCCCCCTGCCTGTGCTCTCTCTCTCTGACAAATAAATAAAATTAAAAAAGAAACTCAAAAAATATCAAGTACCCCCACAGAAACCTTTTACATACTCATGCCTTCATTAGCAAAATTTTTGTCATTGAACTTTAATATTAGCCACTTAAACATGGCAATACGCTTCAAAATGTAGGATTATTATAAGCTCCTTGGTTTTAAATATGTGTTCTTGGTAGTGCTCAGCATTGTTTGAAAACCTTATTTTTTGTGTTAGGATAGCAAAAGGCAGTAGTAATCGGCATTGTTTGAAAACCTTATTTTTGTGTTAGGATAGCAAAAGGCAGAGAAATCACATGGCTGTGCTTTCAATGAATGATTTGAAGACTTTCATTATTTCAGAAAGTAATAGCATCATTTTTTTCCTGTTGAATACATTAGGTTCCCCCCACCTCTATGTCCAGCCAAAGATATCTGTCACTTTAATAGAAATAACTAGAATAGTTCTAAAGTAATGGCCATCTGCATGCCATCAATTCAAGAACAAACTTGAAATTATTTGGTTATAATGAAATATAGCCTCTTTAGCTGTGATAAAAGCAACACTGCATTATTATTATTCTTACAGCGATGGATAGAATAGAATGCAATTATAATGACATTTAGGGTAATAGCTATTTAGGTTAAGAGAATAAACATAAAGATTATTATAAAACTGACGAGTATTTAAGCAAGAATTAATGTAAAATCTTAAACCAAATGTATTCACCAAACAGGGACAACATTTCATATGAATGATGTCCAACTGATATGATTTGAGTGATGCTGGGTAGAACATCAAAAACACATGGTCTTCATAGGAACTCTCACCCAAGAAGAATGGGTCAATTCTGTTGTTAACCAAGCATGTGTCATTTTTGACTCAAATTTTACCTTCCCATAAAAGAACGTGGTAAGTAGCTATCCTTGCTCTCTCAACTCAGGGCTAACACAGCAGCCTCTGGAGAAGAACTGAGTTTGAATCCTGTTTTGCGACTTACTAATTTTTTTGACCATAGACAAGTGAGTTAAAGTCTCCCTCATTTTCCTTATCCATAGTATGTGAAGAATTTTCCTTTAGGGTTGTTCTTCGGCATTTAAGTATTTAGAATATTACCTTAGTATTTGGTACCTGCTCAGTAATTGTATTGCTATATCATCACACATTTTCAGATACCAGATATCATGTAGACAATGTATGAAAATATGAATTAAACAGATATTCAGTTAGTGTTTAATATATGTGAAGCACCATGTTAGGGACAGAAGCCTAAACCTCAAGGATGAAGAATGCAGTGATTGGAACCTCCTAGGGGCGCCTGGGTGGCTTAGTCGGTTAAGTTTTCGACTCTTGATATTGGCTCAGGTCTCAATCACAGGGTGGTAAGTTCAAGCCCCATGTTGGGTTCCACACTGGGCCTGGAGCCTAATTAAAAAACAAAAAACAAAAAACTTTTTCCTCAAAGGTTTTCTCAGAGGGAATTAGTTTACCACAAAATCTATAATCTTCTGGTAGCCAGTAAGAGGTCTAGTCTGCTGAAAGGTGAGTCACTCTTACTTGTCCCTGAACTTGAGGGCATCTGAGAATTATTCCGACCCAGGGCTTCCAAGTGAATTCTGTGTCGAGGTCCTCCCTAGCTTTCCATTTTTCTTAACATATAAATCTAGAATTTTGACATCAACTAAAGGACCATACTTTAAATAGCTTTCATAGCACTGCCTCAACCTAATCTTCCTGTAGCTCTGTTTGGGCCACGTTGCCCTCCTGTCAGTTCCTCACATGTGGCTTGCTCCTTTGCATCTCAGGACTTCTTCGCATGCCCTTTCTTCACTTTCTGTATATCCTGTCTGGCTGACTTTTTCAGATTTCTGCTCAAAGGTCAGCTGCTCACAGAAATGTTCTGATGGCCTCCCAGACTGGCCTATGTCCCCATAACATGCTTTCATGGAACCCTCTTTTTCTTTTTTATCACAAATACAATTACATAGTTAACTTTATAACAACAATGGAAGGACATCATATTCACAGACAATAGTAATGAAACTACTTGCACATAGAATCTCATCCACAAAGAAAGATTAAGACAGGAGTGAGTGGGGGAAAGAGCAAGAGAGAAACACAGACATTAAAATTCTGTCCACTATTCCCCTTTAATAGGTTTATGACCTGCTGCCTATGAGTGGGCATAAAATGACATGGGAACCCTGCTCTTTCCTTTGCTATTCCTATTAACCAACTGCCTTTTTTTTTTTTTTTTATGAATTGGAATACCAGTATTTGAACATGTTTTTTTCAAACATCCGGGTTCCTTCACACAAGCCAACAACTTCATCTTGTGTTCAGTGAAAAAGGAATTTGGCCCTAAACTGTAGGACCATTGTCCATATTGAATTAATTGAAAGAGAGTCTGGAGACCTTGTGGTGGCACCTTCCTAAGGAATTTTCTAGGGTAATTTGGGTTGTGTACAATTTTTACCCTACTTGCTAATTTAGAACCTCACAAGAAAGATGCAACTCTATTTTGAATATTTTTAATTTTGGCCTAAAATACAAGGTCTGTGAGGGCAGAAGCTGCATCTGGAAATTTCATCCCTGTATCCCTAGCACATGGCAAGATGCCTGGATCATCTTGGAGCTTAATATTTGTTGAATTAATTAGCATTCCCCCAATGTTTACAGTATCAGTCTATTTGGGCAACAATACAGAATTTGGAGTTAGGAAGACTAAAGAAGTAGAAGGCAGACAGAATTCCAAAACTTTAAGCATTATGCAGACCTTATATAACCTGCATGTCCATAGAAACCTAACTTAAAATGGCAGAAAAGCTGAGAGCAAGACGTGACAAAGTTCAGCATATTTTAATGAAGACTTATGTATGTAAAGCAACATTCTGGTTTTTAATTCCCTTACTAAGCCAGCCTGTAAACAAAAAGCCAACACCTTCCTTATCATTTTAGGTCGAATGAGCCGAACTCGATTTATCATTATGCCAACCCAAGGAGAAGGACGACCATGCCCCACAGAGCTGACCCAGCAGAAAACCTGCCCAGTGACACCCTGTTACAGCTGGGTCCTCGGCAACTGGTCTGCATGTAAATTGGAGGTAGGTCACGTGATAATACTTAAGGAAATGCTTCTTAGTATGTCTAAAGCATTTGTCTGGTCAACCTATGTGCTGATGGAATAAATTTCACAGCACCAGGGGTCTGGCACAATGTATTTTTATGCAATAGAACACACGCAAAACTACAACCAGGGGTGCCTGGGTGGCTCAGTTGTTAAGCATCTGCCTTCAGCTCAGGTCATGATCCCAGAGTCCTGGGATCGAGCCCCGCATTGGGCTTCCTGCTCGGCGGGAAGCCTGCTTCTCCCTCTCCCACTCCCCCTGCTTGTATTCCTGATCTCACTGTGTCTCTCCCTGTCAAATAAATAAATAAAATCTTAAAAAAAAAAAAAAAAAAAAAAAACCACTACAACCAAATGACTTAACCTCATGCCAAGTGGTGTTGCTAGGAAAATGGCAATTCATTAGGCACTGATTCTAACAGGGTCATGGGACTTTCATTCTCTTAGGCATTCTCCGGAATACAAGGTTACGTTCTTGGCTTGGTGAAAATATCAAAGTATTATTTAATTAGGCAAAACCCTGATGCGATGGAAATGCACAGCTTGCCGTGGACTCTATTTCTTAAAGAGGCACTTTTAGGCTTAGCCAAAATCTTGCACATGGGCAGAAAACCAAAAGTGTAGGAAAGTTATATTTTAACATTATTACACGAACCAAGGTTACTACATTTTCCTCAATGATTACTTTTTTATTGACCTGAAATATAAATGCCTAGCAACATCATCATATATCATATACCCAGAGCTTTTGCTGGATCAGCAAAGATCCTCTACTGCATTTTCTCTGTGGTTTCTTGTGTAAGAAAAAGCACATTGACTTTTTTTATTTTCTTATTTTACTAGTTTATCCTTCAGTTCATATTCCAAAGCACATTTTAATTAGGTAACAATAATTGTGATTATGCATTAAGAAATCTGCAGAGTATTCTCATAGAGATGTTTAGTGTTCTTGTCAGGATGACATTGTCATGCAGCATTACTATCTTGCAGAGTTAAATGCCCATGTATTTTAATAAGTTTTGTTCCAGAGGAACAAAAATGTGTGGTACATTTGTTCAGTCTCCTTTTTACAGAAAATAAGATAACCATGCTCATTAATTCAATAGTAACCTAATGGCTTTAAGTATGAATACTTTGTCCACTAGTCGAAAATCTTCTTTCCTAAATCTTGAGCAATTTGTAAATCCTGCTTGGAATCCCAGTAAGGAAATGGAAGGAATGTTCTTCCGTAGCACGGTGATAACTGTTGACAGAGTAGAGAAAATAAACTCAAAGAATTCAGGGACCCATTGCAGGGGAAGGGAGAAAAAAGTTAGTTAGCGGGGAGGGAGGGAAGGGTGGAGGCCTGATAAACCCCCTGCTCCAAGTCTCGCCAGGCATACAACCACTACTCTACCTTACTTATTCTTTCGTATCTTCCCTTTTTAATCTTCTCGGGTGTCAGGAGCCTTTTTTTTTTTTTTAACACACAAATCTGCCCACTTGTCCCATGGGAACATTATAGGGAAATGCCAAATATAGTGTTTCATGTTGCTGTCACATACTGCGCTTTTGCCAGAACCACGTGAGCAAGAGTGGTGGGTTGTGAACATTTTCTTTAGAATTGCCAGTGGGGCTGGGGGTCGTGGCAGCCATTGGAGATACCCAGGCTTGGAGACCCTAGCAGCAAGTGCATCCAGAAATTTCAGAGCTGCTTCCGATTTCTAGATGAGCTTCTTCTCGTTCACTGGCACCTCCAGCCAGGAGGAAACTCTGCAGTTCATTTAATCCAGGCAAAGCTCTTGAAAAACACATCTGCAGTTAATTGTTCCAGGGTGGGCACCTTACCCAAACAGGGCCAGTCAGCCTTCTTCCCTAAGAATTTGGAATGGAACTGAAGCTGTTCGAAGACAGTGTATTCAGGACTCTTACCTGCCACATTTTCCTGCCTTGTAGATAGGTAGCTCAGAAGAAGAAACAAAGAGGGTGACACAGAAAAAAGAAGAGGCAAAACAGAAAGGGAAGCATGATGAATGCCTGAGTTCAAGCTGCATTTCTGCTTTTCTTTAAGCCTATCTGTGAACTCTTTGTGAGACAGATAACCCAGTATCTTTTTAGCGGGTGGCTTTTTCTTCAATGTGTATGTCAACAGAGTTTGGAATTACTGACCAAAATGCGTGTAGGCCTCTGCACACAAGGGAAGAACCCCTGTCTCACAGCTGCACTCCTGCTTCTCCTTGTCCTGGCTGTCCTTGCCTGCCAAATACATGTTGGGCACTCATCCCCTGAGGGTGGTGGGGATGTCCAAGTGGCCCGCTGCCATCCAGTGGATCAGACCACCAGAGGCGCTAACACAGGGCTCAGCAGACGTGCCAGTTTGGCCACAATCTTACATGGAAAGAGATTAGCACAAGGAAGCGTTCATTGTCAGGCTTCACTTGTTGTAGTGTTTTCTTTTTCTTTCCAGAGTCCTCAGTTGATAACATATGTATCCACACATACATTGATGAATCTGTTTTAGGAGCTCAGACTCCTAAGTCTAACAGGCTTCATTTTGGTCAAGGTTCTGTCAGTTCCTAGCTCTGCAAATTTTGCCAAGGCTGTAAGTTCTCCAAGTCTGTTTTTTTGTTTGTTTGTTTAATCTCTATCAGGAGAGTAGCAATAGTACCTGTTTTTCTGGGAACTTTTGGTAGGGATTACACGGTTTTAATACAGTACTTACCATGGTACCTGTCATAAATTAAGAGCTCAATAAATTGTACTTGCTATTATAATTTTGATTAAAACTATGATGATTATTATCACCATCTGCCTCTCCACATCTGGTGGAGATGCCCGTTAAGAGCATACGAAACATCCATTAATGATGCGGATAGCAGAGAGTCGGTGAAAGAATCCTCACTTATTGACAGTCTTGCTCAAAGAAGCCTGGGTCTGTTTTCAGTCTCTAGTGTGTAAAGCTTCATGAATGAGAGTGAATGCTTGCTTTATGAATGAGATTATCATTCGGATGCTGATTTCTCTTCATCTTTGGCTGCTGTTGTCAAGGACAGAAGAGCTTAAAGTTGACTCTGGATACCTACTAGGAGCATACTATTGTTTGTCTTGGTTTTGAAAGGCATCCCTGATGGAGACTTGTTTCTGGTCATTTTCAAAGAAAACTCTAATCAGCTGCATCTTCTGTTACCCGAGGTTCCAGACAGCAAATTTCATGCATGCTGCCATGGCTTCAGACTCTTCTCTCCAAGCACTCCATAGCAAAACATACACCTCAGGCAATTCTGCAATGGACCCATCATCCAGAATAATGACTTCTAAGAGAGACCCCCTTCCCTAAAAAAGAAATTCAACTTACAACTATTTTCGACTTTAGAGAGTAAACATTTACTAGAGCTAAATGAATCTACTGTGAATTAACTCAGAACCTCTATTCATCTCCCCAAAACTACACTTATGTTCAAAATTAGGGTGCATTTCCTTTGGCAGTTTCACAATCGCCAGAGAAATGATTTTAGAGCAGGTATGAAGGATTGATAAGTCAGGTGTGGGAATTGCCATCTTAGATAAACAAATGATAATTCTTATTAAAACCTCTCTAGAAGCAAAAGTGATAGCCTCAATTTATGTGCCTATTCAGATTTTCAAGCTTTAAGTTGCTACAACTTGGACCTCCTCTAAGTCGCACCTTTTCTTCCTTGCCAGTAGGTCTTTGAACCTAACTTCCTTGTTATGTAAAGAATTTTTCTCAGCAGCCGCTCCGTAGCAGCCTGTGCGTCCAGCAGTCTGTTCACAACCTGCCTTTGGCACTTGGCAGTTGCTGCCACAGTGCCTGGCCCTGGTCGGGGCTCGGCAGGCCCAGCAGCCCCCAGACCTGCTCCACGCCCTGGCCCACTATCCTGACTGCACTAGTCAATCACCTCCTCCTCCTTTGCTCTTGCCTCTCCAAAGGCCACAGCAGCTCCAAAGCCTTGGAGAGCCAGTTTCTGGCTCCTGCAGCATAAAACTGGGGAGGGCATAAAAAGAACATGAAACCTCGTTTCCCAGTGTGGGACACAGTTACCAGACTGCCACCAAATAATGAGTTACTGGATTAGAGCACGTGGCATCGCTGACTGCCGCCGCAGAGGTACAGAGGTGGGAGCTCGCTCTAGCTCTCTCCCCCACCCTCGGCCACCACATGAGCAGTCGTCATGAAAACTCTAGCTCTTCCCGCCGACTCCTGGCATTAGTGGGAACTGAGTAACACACCTCACAAGTTTAGGGGAGTTAATAGTGCCTGGGATTGCCTCCCTCCCCCGTCTTGGATGCTCCTGAGGCATGCTGTTACCACATGGCCTGTCTGGAAGATAGGGGTGTCCGAGAAACCAGCTGGGCTTCCTTGCGAAGTTGAGGCCAGCTTGGTAACACACGACCTTGTATTTGCTTTCCCCTCCATTCCTGCTGTAGTTCTTTACCCTCACTCTTGGGATTTTACCTCCTTAGCTTCGGCTCTGTTTTCTAAGGTACTTATGGAAAAACAGAGCTACTATCTAAAGCTATCCAAATATCCGTGGACTTCTTTTTGAAGTATGAACCCCTGACAAAAACTGAGGAGAAAACACTCATGAGTATCCGCCAAAAATGTTATAGTAGGAAACCTTTCATCAGGCAGCAGGTTAGGTCAGATAACCACTAAGAGCTTTCCAGTTCTAAGTTTCTGTTTCTGTGAGACACTGCACAATTTTTTTTCTAATTGCCCAGAAAAATCTGAGTGGGATTTGTATTAAGTATCTTCAAGAAAACATTATTCAACACAGAAGGCATGCTGGGAAAACAACTTCTTGTGACAAGAGAGAAAATTGGTGTTTTATTGGAAACCCCAACCTAATCCACATGAGAAAGGACTGAATTCCCTACCAAAGAAAAACGAGCAAAGTAAAAGAGAAATGTATGCCCTGTAGCTATACATGCTCTCTTGGGGAGTGATTATGGATTAGGCCATTTTAATACATACACCTAGACAAATTTCATCTTGTTTGTTCTTTTTCAGTCAATCCTGGCTGAGTTCCAAAACGAATCGTCATATTCTGAGTACATAAGTTCCACAGAACAAATTTGCATTTCTACTTCAACTTCTCTATCAGGTCTAGGAGAATTGCTCAGTATGCTTTATTGTCAACACTCCCAAGAGGAGGAAGCTGCTGATTTTCTTGGCCAGGAGGTGGCAAGAGCCAAAAAACTGGGATATGCTAATTGTCTGGGTAATTCTGACAGTATCCTTTCCTTTAACAGGGTGGAGACTGTGGGGAAGGAGTCCAGATCCGCAGCCTGTCCTGCGTGGTCCACAATGGTTCAGTCTCTCACTCGGCTGTAAGTGTAGATGATGCCCTGTGTGGAGAAATGCCTTTTCAAGACAGCATCCTGAAACAGCCATGTTCTGTGCCTTGCCCAGGTATGCAGTTTTAAATGATTGGGAGGGACTTCCCTGGTGCTTTTCAAATTCATTTTCTATTTTTTTTCCTGGAGAAGCTCTCATCGAAATTGAAATTTTGAATTAACCACAATTAATAAAGTTATGACTTTGGAAGATCCCTACAGCTTCAATTGAGGCAAAGTAGGTAAGAGGCAAAAAAGCACTGGACTTGGAAATTTAAGAATGAAGTTAGAATTTTGTCACATCACTGGTGTTTTATCAGGGACGTAGAATTTAGTGCCTTGGACCGATGGCTGCTCTATCTAGAAAATGTGTTAATAATGCCTAACCTGACAGTATCTAGCACACCGACCAGCACTCAAAAAATGCTGACTGGATCCTTGAGTTGAGGAACCCCGGAAAGATGGTGTGGTAGAAGCAAGTAAGGCTGTAGGTTCATGAAAGCATTCTGTAATTGTGAAGGTCATTAGTTACATAAAATGTATGAGTTGATTTTAATCCTAATAACCAACCTAGCTTGCATGGCCTAAGTTTAAGGTGGCTGAATAAATCCACATGTGTATAAACACATACATACGTATGCGTGTGTATGTGTATATATATATATGTGTATATGTATATGTATACACACAATTATGTATGTTTAGATTAATAAACATTCTTTATACTCAAAGATATTTCACTTCAGAGGAGACTTCCCCTTTATATGGTTTCTATGAATGTCTATTTTGTGACATTATGTGGCTCTTTGAAAACTGAGCTACTGTTTTGAAAAGTTTATTATTACTAGAAGACAGATGGTGTCCGCTAGATAAAACCACCATGATTTGAAGTGAAGTAATGGCAATCTGGTTTTTGATACTTTCTTGCTAGACTAGATTAAACCATAAATTATCATTCTTAGTATTCTAAGTGGAAAATTGGTCAAGGTCGAATGCATAGTGTGTACAACCCACCCATATCACTGTACCATCACAAATCTCACTGTGAACCAACCCTGTCCGTGTAAACGTTTCAAGTGCCAGTTTTCATGTTATTTTCCTTGCTCTGTCCTGCACAATCATCCAGGAGACTGCCACTCAACGGAATGGTCAGAATGGAGCACATGTGAATTAACCTGCGTCAACGGAAGAAGCTTCGAGACAATGGGCCGCCAATCTAGGTCAAGGACATTTATAGTCCAGTCTTTTGAGAACCAAGACAGCTGCCCTCAGCAGGTTCTAGAAACACGCCCTTGTGCAGGTACCAAGAGCACTTTTCAGTTCTCAGCCTTGATTGATCAATGCTTATTCTATTTTTACGTGAGGTGTAATAGAACCGCTGTTATCATATTTACTTGCAGGAGGCAAATGTTATCACTACACATGGAAAGCAAGTCTTTGGAACAATAATGAACGAACTGTATGGTGCCAACGTTCAGATGGCATTAATGTCACAGGTATTCCTGCCTAAGATTTGTGTGGGCACTTCAAAAAGATCTCTGAGTGTTGCTGTTTGTGAGAAGAATTAGCTTACAAATTATAAGCACGAGAAGACTGGGCAGGTGGCCTTAGATGATCTTCATAGCAAATTGTCATTAGACCTTATTTTGTTTTAAATTTTTAATCGAACAATAAATTAGATTTAGGTGTACAACAGAGTGATCCAATAATTATATACAAGATGCCCACCAAGAGAACTGTATTACAGCATTATTGACTATATTCCCAATGCTGCATTTTTCTTCCCTGTGACTTATTTTATAACTAGAAATTTGTACCTTTTAATCCTCCTCATTTCACCCAACACACCTGCTCCCCCACCTTTGGCAACCACCGGTTTATTTTCTGTATTTATAAGTCTGGTTCGCTCTTTTTTTTTGTTGTTTGTTCATTTGTTCTGGTTTTTTTTTTTTTGGATTCTATGTATGAGTGAAATCATATGGTATTTGTCTTTTTCTGTCTTGCTTATTTCACTTAGCATAATACCCTCCAGGCCCATGCATGTTGTTGCAAATGGCAAGACTTCATTCTTATGGCTGAGCAATAGACCTTTGCTTCTTAGAAAGCAAACCATTCTATCCGAAGACCCATAATACATCCAATGACTTACACAATAAAATTTCCTTAAATATCATGTTCTGAGACAAAGGCTGGAAAAGACACATGGGAGTTTAAAACAATAGTCTCTAACGTTTTAAATCATGTACCTTCTCAGTAAAAAGTTTTTGATGACACCTCAACATTCTAATTCTATGATGCTACCATATCATATTATAAAACACATACAAAAGTTGAAAATAAAAGGGTGGGTAAAGATATAATAAACTATATTTCTTAATGGCACAAAAAAAAACTTTTGCTGTAAGTTATAAAGATTTGTATCATGCACTGGAAGCTTGGTTTTGGATATTTTGCTAGTCATTATTACTTGACAGTGGATACAATCTGATTGTACAAGTGATCTCAATTTTAACGTTTTTTAATGCCTTCTCAGAGAAAATTGTCATTGTTTTTACTGCTACTGCAGCTGACAGAGCTTATCATATCAGTGAGAGAATTTCTATTCTTCTGTAGGAATTGAAGAATTGTCAGCTCCTTCTTGGTATTATTTGCCTATATTTGCATTATAGTATTCCCTTTAATCTGTAGTTTATCTGTAAGGTAATTTATTTTAAGCTGCTTGCCCGTTCTGTAAGTTATTATTGAAACTAAATACGTTGCAAATCTGTTTGACCAGGAACACCACAAGCAGCAGCCTCTGCAGCATGGGGAGAGTTGGCAAGTGAGGGTTACACTATCAAAGTCTCCTCAGTGTACTTGTTGCACCAGTCTACAATACTGGGCCGTCCACTGATGAGCTCAGGTTAGCACGACCAGCTGCTAAGTATTACAGCTTCTTTCTTAAATTTAAACAAAATATTATATGAACTACACAAATTCTAGTATTTTCTAGCCGATCCCCTAGAGATTCTGTCCCCAGGGGCGCAGACACTGCTCTTGGGAGATCACTGGTTAAAAGAGTGGAAACAGCCCCCCCAGCAGTATGGGTAGCAATGACACCATGTCCAAATTATCCATTTCACACGTAGGTGTAATTCTGGATTTTAGGGGGTTTTGTTGTTGTTTTTTTTTCCCCTGTAGGGATTTTTATACTTCTGGTAACACTAGGAATTTAGCTGCTTCATTCACAGGGAAAACAAAAATCTGTTTCCTACACCATCTTAGGCTCAAAGCTTTTTGCTAGCTACCAAATCATAAACTATAATTGGGTCACAATTATATAGTAAGGCAAAAGCTGGAATCTATAAGTGAAACCAGTATTACATAAATACAATTTAATTAATTACTGCCCTCAAATACATCAAGTTCTTAGACTAGTTCCCAAATCCTGAAAGGCATGGCTACTATGTAAATTACTGCAGAGTATAGACATTATTCCATCCATTTACTCAAAAATATTTAATAGCAACAAGTTTGGTATCAGATGTATGACCGCCTCTCCTGGAGCTTATACATTTGCTTTTAAAAATGTATCAAGCTCCATATGTGACCGTGTGTGTGTGTGTATATGCATTCTGGTTAAGACACATTTTAAAGTTTTACCAAGGAGTTTGCTACCGTGGTCCATAAATCTATCCATGGCATCCTTTTAGCATTGGTTGTTGCCAACTGGCTTATTGCCTAGTTGAGGTATTCAGGCACTGGAGAAAAATATACATAGAATGAGTCTTTGAGCAGATATATTTTCTGCTCCTGAACTTCAGTTGAAATTTCATCCATTCTTTTCCTGGCCCGGCACACAGATGTGGCCCTCAAGCAGAGCCATATGCTAGAATGACATTGCCAATGAGTAGGTATAAAAACTACTGCCACCATCTTGAACAATTCTTCCTAATCGATAAAATACAGCTGGCCTCTGTGTCAGCAAATGCGTATAAAAAAGAATACTGTTACACAGTGGCAAGAGAGGAAAACAGTTCTTTTTTTTAATGTTTAGCACAGAAAAGTCCACAAACGATGGTGGGTTTTTGTGTTATTTTGTTTGTTTTGTTTTTTTGTAGGAGGCTGCTCCCCTCAGGCACGTCCTGCCGCTATCCGGCAGTGTAATCCAGCCTGCAGAAAACCTTTCTCCTACTGTACACAGGTGAGTCCTGTGCTGGAGACTTCTAGACCTTTACCTGCTGTCTTCTGCATATGCTGTTGGGTGTTTTCCAGTAGACCACAGCAGCAGTTTCCTGTGCTCACGGTACCATCTAGAGGAATTTGCAGGAATAATCACAGCTATTAAGGATTTTTTTTTTTTTTTAATAGGGCCACGTCTTAAGGCTATAGCCAAATCTGCCTTTCAGATAGCTAATTCATATTAGCTCTGCTTATCAATAAATGTCCTCAGTTGATTTATTCTTTATTAGCCTTTCATCTACCCAAACTATTTGGAAAGATCTTATCAATGTTCATATTTGCTAATTATTTAGTAAATTGATTACACTAGTATGAGTAAATTTTCAGTTCATTTAAAATAAGTTAAATATTTGCCTATGAGGAAAAATTACGTATGTGCACGCATTTTTTTAAAGCAGAACTCTTTCTTCCGTTCTTCTCCCTTGACTCCCATTTACCACTGCTCTGGAATTAATGCAGAATGTGCAATGTATTCTAATCAATGGCACTCATAATGAGCAGTGCATATATAAAGTTATGTCATGTTCCTTAAAGAAACACGTTTCTTATTATGCGCTCTTTCCAAAAATGATCTGGTTAAAAATAATTCAAGCACTCAATCCTATTTTATGGTTCTTTCACTTCAAGGTGGGCTAATTCTATACCACAGAAAAGCTAGTACCTAAGCTTACAGAGGAGAAAAGAGGTCAGCAACAACTTCATAGGCTAATCAGGTTTGCAAAGTAGAAGGTGTAGCTTTCCACCAACTGTCTGGATACCCTCTTTAATAAAACAAATACCTTTTGCCTTGAACTTTTGGCACATGTGATCAGTTACAGCTTTTTCACTTAGACTGGAGGTGATCTTAATTGTCTTAATTAGCTCTCTATTGAACACCCTGTAATATCTTGAAATGAAATACTGTGATGTCATTATAGGAATGCTGCCTTTTACTAAACAATGGGCAATTATTAATTTTACCCTACTTTTCTGGCCTTTTCCTTTTGTAGAAGATTGAGGTGCCCCCCTTAGTTTTAGTATCTATTGCTCCTTAAAATTGATGTGTTAACAATTGATGACCCAAATATATTGATCCTGATGAATCATACAGACTTGAGTGGCTGTGTGAGACTGGGGTCTGTTCCAAAAATTCCATATATTTTCAGGTAAGGCGCCCCTACAGCAAAGTCCTACAGATTCATAATTTTATGCTTAACTTGTTCTATTCTTCTCTGTTGTCTTTATGTTTCCTGGAGGATGGAAGAACAATTATTTTCAGTTTCACTGCTAGAGACAGAAGGAAATCCTTGTTTGTTATATCTCACCCTAGCCAGCACCTTGGAGAGGTTTCTTGTACATGAAAATGACCAGGAATTCACAGAGAAACATGAAGAACACATTGTCACAATGCCAACTAGGAATGTGTTGTAGTGTGACACTCAGGGTACTCCAAGGAAGAATGTGGGACATGTGCCTTTGGTGAAGTCTTTTTTTTTTTTTTCTGCACTTAGGCTGCCCTCCTTGAGGGCAGAACCAAGCCTGCAAGCAGAGAGGTAGTTCAGACTAGTTAGTGATCAATGGTCGAAGGTGGTAAGCCACATTCAGCAGCTGGCTCGGAAACCAACATCAAAGAGCACAAAGCCCAAAGGCGCTAGTACATAATCCCTGTTGCTTTACTTCTCAGCATCAAGGGCAGCAGGTTCGAGTGAGCGGGCAGGAATTTGAAATGCCTAGGGACCCTATATGGTTTGAGAAACACTCGTGGAACTGTAAAGAGCCTTAATTTCAGAGACAGACCTTGGCATCAAGACTGGGGGGAGAGTGTAGGATAATTTGATTAAATGACTTAAAATCTCTGTAAGAGAGAAAAGACAAAGAATACCTGGAAGGCATGAGAATTGTCAACCTGTAGAAAAGTCTGATGATGTATTTAAGGGTTGACTTTGGAATTCACAAAAAGGAACTGCTCAGTTTTTCATCTCTTGGGCAACTCTATTGCTGAAAATCCCCCAATTGCCATAACACACATCACACAGGTATTAAGTGATTCCAACTTTTACCTTGTTCTTTGTCATCACCGTGTAACCATAAAACTATTTTGGATGCTGTAGGGTGGAGTCTGTGGCTGTGAGAAGGGTTATACAGAGATCATGAGATCCAATGGTTTCCTGGATTACTGCATGAAAGTACCCGGCTCTGAAGATAAAAAAGCTGATGTGAAGAACCTTGCGGGGAAAAACAGACCTGTGAATTCAAAGATACATGACATTTTTAAAGGATGGTCACTTCAACCCCTTGATCCAGGTACATTTATTAAGAGTAAGAAATACACATTTACTCGTGGGGCATTGGGGTTCATAATGGAGGGAAGGAGAGAAAGAGGAGACAGGAGAGGTGATGTGGTCCAATTCAAGGTTTCTCAAATTTGAATGCCAAAAAGGGGTAGTTCCTTTAAATGTAAAATGTTCTCATGGAGGGTTGAAGAGAAATCTCTTTCAAGCCCAGTCTAAGAGATAGGGAATTAAGTCCCCAAAATATTAGCCTTTAAAATTATCTTTTCATTGTAAATTACCTCTGCAAAAGTAACTGAATTTGTGTATATAATTGAAATTAAAAGCAAAAGTTGGAATAGATCAAGAATCTGCAGATACCTCAGGAAATGCCTAGGGACCCTATATGGTTTGAGAAACACTCATGGAACTGTAAAGAGCCTTAAATTCAGAGACAGACCTTGGCATCAAGACGCGGAATGTACCTGTTTTGTGATTGAGTGTAATGTTTTCGCCTCTCTCCACTGATTTCATAAATGACGAAAGAGGTCCAAAGACACCTATCTTGCAGGACTGTTGTGAATTTTATCACAGTGCTGGGCCTGCAGGGGTCAGGAATTGGTGGTTATTAAGGAGAAGCTTTCTGTGTACCTTGTCATTCTGTGCTGGTTGTATTGAGTGATCTCATTAGGTTGCAAAAACCTAATGATTTTGAGATTAGGAGTCTGAAACAGGAAAAATGAATTTGACCCAGGTCCTATCACCCATAAGTAATAGGAAGATTTGAAAGGTCATAGCATTTGTCTCCACTACCCCCTTATGAAGTATGCAGAAAATGAAAGCAAGATTCTCGGTGCTAATCCTACATACCTTTGCTAGGAAACAAAATGCTACTAATAATTAAGCAAAGTGGCCTGATAGGGCATGGAGAGGGAAGGTGTACACAGAGCTCAGGCAAAACATACCCTGGGAATTTCCTCCCAGACCCCAGGCCTCTATGTATCAAAAGTGTCTTAATGATATGCTTAAATGAAGCAAAAACCAGAGCCTGGGCCCAAATGACACTAGATCTAGCAGGAGAAACCAGATGTACGTTCCTCAGCCAACTCTTCAGGATGACCACAGTTTCTTATTTCTGATTCCACTCAATGTCTGGGCATGCCATAGATTTTTAAAACATCTCATTCATTTTGTGATTAGATTAGCAGTAGCTTTAAATCTGAAGGAAGGGTGGTAGGAAATGTAACCAGGCCCACCCATTGCCTGTAGACCCCAGTTCAGGAGGAGAATTAGGGTGAGGTTCTAGAGAAATGAATGCTCAAATCCACAAGTGAGGTCCTTAGCCTTTGGGGGCTAATTAAAACATCAATAGTGCCATGTATGTAAATATACATATGTGTATCTATGTTTTTCTCATGATGGGAGTGTAAATTGGAACAACCTCTAAAAAGACATTTAGGCAATATGTATCATACAGTTTGACCTAAAATTTATTTCCTAAGAACCCATCCTACAAATATATGTATATATGTATACTAAATGATGTTTGTTACAAATGCTTCTTATAAAGAAGATTAGTGGAAATAACCTAAAGGTATAAAGAGAATATGGAAAAATAAAATAGGATACAAGTACCCAATATGCCTCATATTAAAAAGAATGAGACCTGTCTTATCTATCATGGGAAATTATTTTAAAAAATACAATTCAAAATATGTGCCATTTGTATCTCTTTAAAAATAGATGTATATTTTGTATGCATGTACTTATATACGTTTGCATATACAAAGGAAACTAAAATGCTAAAGGGAAGGAAAATGGTAACAGTGGTAGCTCCTGGCTTGGGAATTGAGAGAAAGTAGCAGGGTGACTTATTTTTCACTACATATCTTTTTTTAATAGTGTGAAGTTTGATCCTATCCATTATGTTATTATAAAAAGTTATATTCGTTTTTAAGTAACATGGACCACATACCTCTACACTGGGGATTTAAAAGTTCTCGATCCTCCAAATACTTCAGCTCTGTGAGGTTTAGGAGTAAAAAGATGAAAGGTGCTTTCTCACTCAGTGAAGACTTTTTTTTTTCCCCCGATGTAGAAAACTCAGAAGAGGGGATTTCATCATTAGTGTTTCAAAGAGATCAGAATCAAAGCTTTGTTAAAAGTTTCATGACCATAGAAAAATATCATTACTGCATTGAAACCTCATTCTAAGACCTAACTGAGGCTTTAAAGTGTCTTGTAAGCAAAAACTGTAATGGGTAGTGACAATATAATTGAATGTAATTGTGATTTTATTCTAAACAAGTGTTTACAATAGATTTTGATAGTTGTTCATCCCACAGAAGCCTTTCAAATAAGATGCTGAGATGCTTTTTGGACCTGCAGTTAATTACATTCATGTAGTGTAATGAATCTTGTGTGTGTGTCTGCCTTTCAGAAAGGAAGGCAGTTCCTTGGGAATGCTAAGGTCATTGTCTTTCTCAGTCAACTGTGCTCACATAAAACCATTTGTACACTGAAGTTATATATAACATAGTAAAAATCACAAAACAGAACAGACTTACTTGGTTTTATTTTTCTTAACTCTGGCAGATAGGATATCAAAATAATGTCTATACTTTTACATGTGTGGTTATAATTTGACATTATTTGGGCATATAGTTTTTGTTCACTCGACATCATCTGTCACCGAAAGGGGTGATAGTTTTCTTTGCATACAGGATGGCCTCTTAATTTTTTGGTTCTGTGTTGTCAAAATGTATTGCAATACTTTTTGTACTATAAGACTATACACAGATACATTTAAAATAGCCTGACAATTGTTAGATCTTATGCAGTAATGATTACTGGTGTGTGTTTGCCATTGTGAAAAATTTGATAGACTGTCTTACATTTTCACCTTCGTTGGATGTTTTCTAGCTGTCACATATGGGTAGTTCCACTATGATTGTGACTTATGCCAGTCTCAGAATTCAGATGATAAATAATTCAGATGAGAAGACTTTTGTATGCTAAGCTTGTTATTTAATCTCTATCTTAAACAGATGGCCGTGTAAAAATATGGGTTTATGGAGTTTCAGGTGGAGGTTTTCTTATCATGATTTTCCTAGTATTTACTTCCTACCTTCTTTGGTAAGTACTAACTAGTAAAACATTATATTCCATATTCTGATAGGTGAGGTATTATACTAAAAGATCCGTGGCCATTAACCCACAAGTAATTATCAACAGTAGAATACTTGAAATCATTTGTCTTTCCTGTCCTCATTTGACATAACCTTTTTTTTTTTTTTTAAAGCTTTTATTTATTTATTTGGCAGAGAGGGAACACAAGCAGGCCTCCCGCTGAGCAGGGAGCCCGATGTGGGGCTCGATCCCAGGACCCTGGGATCATGACCTGAGCCGAAGGCAGATGCTTAATGACTGAGCCACCCAGGTGCCCCTGACATAACCTTCTTTTAGGTGGCTTTCAAGTAATATCAGAAGGTGTAAGAGAAAAATCATTTTTGATTAGTTTTCAGCTTTGACTGCATCTTAGCTTCTCTTAGTACTCCTGGGGACTGAAACTTGGCTCCCAGCCCCAGTGATTGAGTTAATTAGTCTTGCCTCTGTCCAGGTCATCCAGATGTTTAAAAGCATCTCAGGTAATGCTGAAATGCAGCTAAGAGCTAATACTCTGAGAATTCTAATTCTTAAATTGACCTATCTTGACCAGTCGGTTCAAACAACCTGTTTAGTACATTTTATATAGTAGAGCCACATGTTTATCCACCTTGACCAGATATGAGAAAATTTTCTGTCAATTCCAGGAACCCCATTTTGTAAGTGACTTGTTCCTGAAAATTTATTCTTCTCAGAAAATGATTGGTTTACTGTACAGAATATACTTTAGTTGATGAGCTGCTCTTGAAACCAGACAGGAGGAAATACATTTGAATGTTTTCAAGTGTTGAGAATATTTTATTAGCTTCCAAAGCAAAATTTCATGAGATCAAAGTGTTTTTTTCTCCATATTGAGATATTTATACCCATCATCTATTAAACTGTTTACCCAAGTTTTAGTCTCAATTCAAATCCAGCCTTTGTGCATTTAGCCTCAAAATCTGTTTCCAAGGTTACACAGGTTTATAAATCTTTGGATTAGTGAAGAAAAGATGACTTTAATGTTTCTATAGTGCTGTAGTAAAAAGTAACACCTTTGGTTAGTTCTTCACCCTACAATCAAATGATTTGACCGATTTTTATGTCTCAATTGATAAATTTTGTGTGTATTCCTAGATCCTGTCTTAATGAACAAATGTGAAGTTGAAAGCCTTATATGAGGTTCAGAGTAGTAGGATGCATTCATCACTAGAAAAGATTAAAAAAGGAGGAAAAGGTCTTTTGTTGCAACAAAAGACATGAAGGTTTGACAGATGAGAAGCTTCTCCAAAAGTAATGGCCCAACGCAGTGTAAGGGAATAAGATAGTTTGTTCTTTTGTAAAAGCTTAGATGTATCATCATTGTTAATTTTTAATCTCTTAGGTATTCCAGGGAGGACAGAACCATAGGATTTGGAATTGGGGTTGTAGTAATTTATAGTAACAGTCATTAAATTTGCCTTTTTACATTTCTCTATTCCTTCAATAATTAAGGTTTTTTTTTTTTTTTTTTAATTTTATTTATTTATTTGAGACAGAGAGAATGAGAGAGAGAGAGCACATGAGAGGGGTGAGGGTCATAGGGAGAAGCAGGCTCCCTGCCGAGCAGGGAGCCCGATGCAGGACTCGATCCAGGGACTCCAGGATCATGACCTGAGCCGAAGGCAGTCGCTTAACCAACTGAGCCACCCAGGCGCCCTATTCCTTCAATAATTAATGTGTGTTTATTGAGGCCCTTTCTGAATGACTCTCAACTCTGGGGATTAATTAGGTCCATCACTGAATTCTGTAAACAGTTTTCTAAAGATAAATTCAATTTTTCCTTACCTTTCAGTGACCAAATTACATAAATTAGTCTTCCTAAAATTTAGCCAGATCATCAGCCCCTCTCCTACTCAGACACCAGCAGTGGCTTTCTTTGACAGTTGCCTAACCAGCCAACTAAGATCTTCCACAATAAGCTTGAACAATCCTTGCAATTTCACTTCTATTTCCCTATGCCTTGGATAGTGTGCTGTGTTGTATAAGCCCAAATCTATTTTTCTCATTGAAGACCTTTTTTTAAAAACTACCTCCTTTATAAATTATTTTGATAAAATGGTAAATGTGTTTAGTTCTACATTCTAATATACACATTCTCTCTACTTTTCATGTTTCGTAAGAGTCTGTGTCCATCTTCGTCATTGCTTTAATTCCCTTTCCACAGTCACGTTCAGTTTTTCAAGTTTACCATCTTCATTTCTATCTAAGTTGTTGAGATACAGCACTTTCAGTCTCTTTTATCCCAAGACCCCCCCCCCCCCGTACCCATTCACATGTATTAGGGAAGTTCACCATTTTATTGGTACTGTGCATATATATTTTTGATGACTAAACCCTTCATTATAAGTACTGAATGTAAGGGTACTTAGAGTGGTACCTTCTAATTTTACAAGGAGGCTTCTTCTGCTTCCTTCTTCTATCCCATTCCCATCTAGAATGAATTTATTGGTTTTTCCCAGTAAAATGCAAATGCAAATGCCAGCATTTTCCCAAATAGTCTGGAATCACTTGTCCATTCTTCCTCGTCGCTGGCATTTATTCTAGGCTGTGATTATAGTTGTTTCTTTAATATCTTCCTCCTCTACCACCCAAAGTAGAATAGTGGATGAATAAATATTTTACACGGGTTGCCTTTTCAGTCCTCACAATTATCTACCAAGTTGTTGCTCTATCATACCCATTTTAAAGAGAGCTAAGTTATTGAACTTTTCTGAGGATCACTTACCTGAGGTCATCATCCTGGTAAACTCACCTCTAGGTTTGCCTAGGCCCAGAGATTACGCTCTTTCCACTGGTCTTCTAGTCTGCAATTTCTTTCTCTTGTGATCCTAAAAACTCTTTAGATTCAATGTAGTGGCTACAGTTTTCATATTTTTTTAGAGGCTCCTTGTTTCCCAAATAAGCTATAGACCTCGGAACAGACCTATTGATATCAAAACAGATACCATTTACTGTTACATATGAGCTGCCTAGAGTCCAAATAGATACTTTCACAGCATTTACTTCTATTAAATAGCGTGCAGAGGAGTTAGATGACAGTGTTGGAGATTTTATATTTTCTCCCCAAAATATAAAAGGCTTAGGACTAGAGAACTGCTATAATATGCCAGGCCTTAGGTGTATACTTTGGATGAAAGCAATTTATAATAAAACTTAGAAATGCTTTTGAGAAAATATAGAAAAATAGTCTTCTTAAGGACCACTTTATTCAAATACAACCCTTTGTACATCTACCATTAGTGTTGGAAGTTTTTGAAATATTACTGATGCCCCTGCTCCCCTGGCAGTAAAGATCCATGAGGCAATTTAGTGAAGACGAGCACTGGGTGAGCTTGTAGTTAATCTAAACATAGTGCCAGAAGATTGCTCCAGATAACTAACTATAGCATATCCATTCTGCCCTGCCCAGTGCAACTCAGTAAATGGGGCCTCGTTCTGCCCACTTTGAGAGTAGTGCCCCCATTACCAGAGGCTCTGCCCTCAGGAGTGCCTGCCTAAACCAAAGACCATTTCAGGCTTTCATCAAGCTATTTAATCTCTACTGCCCTGGGGATGGGTCCTTGGGGCTTAAATTCAATGGTGCCGTTAAGTCCCAGCAGTTTGCTTTTCTGGCTTCATGGGTTTATCCTTTGCTAAAATGCAAATGATCACGGAAGAGGTCACTTTAAATGTGTGTCATGCAATGGTCTCTTACAGCCAATGTTGTGTAATAGCTTTATCCCTCGGCCAACCCTGAAAGTGGTGGTGGCTGTCAAGAGTGCTCCATTAGGAAGAGTTATGAGGCAACACCTCAGTCCGACAGGGAAGAATAGTGTGAGGGATTAGAGATCCACTGTGGGTACAGGATGAGTGGTGGTGGCCTATGTGGCAGGCATTTGCAGGTCCTGATTTAGTGTGAAGTGGTCACACCTTTCCTGATATCAGAGTTGACGAGAAAAGATATTTTTTAAAAAGTATTTCTTAAGGGAGAAAGGAAAGAGAGCAGGGCCTCTCAAGACAGGTCTCCTAGTTGCTGGCTTTGCTAAGGACAGCCCCTCCCCTCAGAGATCTTCTTAACTAGTCAGGAAACCGTAAACTCACAGCCACCCAGCATGTAGCACTTAGTTTACCAGCATTTAAGAACTTCCTTTAAACTCTAAAATTTCTCAACTTTCATATATTCATAGTTATGATAGTATCAGCTAAGAGGTTAAACAATTTGAAGAGATTCATAAAAAATGAGGTCTTCATCCAAATGATCCCCAACACACCCCATGGCCCACAAGGATTTAAGGCCTACGTAATAGGAGACCCCTCTTTTTTTCCCCATAATCCCATACATGGAAACTCATTCATAAAAATATCTCTAATATTTTGAGAATTTTATAGGCCCAACAAACAGGCTGGCCAAGTTTAGATGTCTCCCAGCAATATCAATATAAAGATCCTTCCTCACTCCTGCGGACTCAGCTCTTCTTTCATTTCTCTCTGCCCATTAGCCCTTGACAAATGCTAATTAAGAATGGATTGTCAAAAACTTTCTGGAAGCACCTCCATTTCTTCATCTCTCTTCCTTTCTCCTCCAAAAGGCAGGAGATAGATATAGGATGGAGAAGATCCCAACTGTCATTTCAGATGAACTATCTCGTTATTAGAACAACCTTCACTATCACCAGAATCACCACAGTAGATGCACAAGCTGTCACTTCCAAGTTGTCCTAAACTGTGGTGTGATTTCGTAGTACATTGAAATGCTGCAGATTAGGATGCTCTGGACCTCATTTCAAGCTGGGCCCATTCTCTATGCTAGAGACAGCACCAAGCAATAGAACTAGAGCCACTGGAATATACTTATAAAGTTAAGTTGAATATTCTAATAACTATACAGTGAATACCCTTTTGAGAAGCACAAAATCAGAGACTAAGGATCCCCTGGCAGAGGATGCTAGAGCAGGTTTCGGCCTATCCTCAGCTCATCACCCATTGAGCAACACTGCACCCCAGATGCCAAGCAGGAACACTGATAGGATCTGTGGTTTTTCCTTTAGCGATTTTTAAAATCATTTTTAATTTCTTATTTTTGCAATGTTCATTAGCAAACCAAAAAAAAAAAAAATTAGTTTTAGAACTTGAGCATTTAAACTAGGTGATTCTCCCTAGACCCATTTTAATTCTACCAAGCATCTCTTTTTGTGTATGTGGTAAAATTCACATAATACAAAAGTCTCCATTTTAACCATTAAGGGAAAGAAGCCAGACAGAAAGGCCACATATAGTATGACTCCATCTGTATGAAATATCCAAAATAGGCAAATCCCTAAGAGGTGGAAAGCTAAGTGATTGCCAGGGGCTGAGGGTAGGGGAAATAGGAAGAGTACTTCAGTGGGTACAGAGTTTTTCTTTGGGGTGATGAAAATGTTCTGGAATTAGATAAGATGATGGTTACACAGCATTGTGAATATACTAAATGCCACTGAATTGTACACATGGAAATGTGTTTTTAAGTTCAAAGTATGAAAATTCCCATGTACAGACAAAATGTTTTTACCGCATGCCAAGTTAATGGCATGGATACAGAGAGAGTGCACTGAAGAGGTTAAGGGCCTGGGCCTCTGTGTTAGACGTGCTTAAATTTCAGCCTCAGCCACTCAGTGACTTGGGGGAAGGTAAGTAACCTCTTTAGTCCTTCTCTGTAAAGTATTGAACCTAATGCTTCCCCCCCACCCCAGGGTTGTTCTGGGTTTATTGAGATATTTTATGTAGAATGCTGTGCACAAGGTTGGCACTTAGTATACTTCCAAATAATAATAGATGCTATATAAAATAAACAAATTTGGAGACAAGGAAAGAGTTGGCTCCCTGCTGGTAAGGACCACCCCAAAGAGCTGGGCTCTGAAGGCATGGCAAAGCAAAGGCACTGAGGAAGGAGGAGAAACAGTATGGTAGGGCTGGGGCACGATGTGGCAAAATTCAAACTATAAACATTCATAAAGACAAATTGAGTTTTGCCCATACTAAAGAAGAAAAAGTGTACTGCAGGTTGTTTTGCCCCAGATCTGGGCCATGACTGTGTGATTGGCCAAGGTTACTCAACTTCTCTATGAGAAGGAAGAGCCGCCCTCCTTGACCTGGCAAAGTTGTCAACCTCAGGTAAAACAGAGACCAGGTGAGAGTGGCTCTGCATGGTGCAAGATCAGAGAAAGTTTCCTGACAGACTCGGGTGACATGGCATCTAAATGTCAGGTTCCAGGCCAGAGCAGAAGTGGTTTACTTAAGAACCACACCAGGGTAAGGCAGAGGAGTCTGGCTGCTCCAGCTGCTCCTATGAAACATCTCTGATATGAGGGTCACTGTAGCTTGGGAATTAGTGAACAGCAGATGTTTGCATTATTGAGTAGAAACAAGAACAGGAAAAGTAGCCCTCTACCATTGTTTCTATGAAACCATTTTTAAGATTTTGAAAAAATGATAGCTTATCCTTCAAATAGGGATAAAATATACAAAGTATTCAAAAAAGAAACCCACAGGTTCAGAGCACTCTATCTTTTGTCATTTAACTACATGAATTTCTATACCTCATAATTGTCTTTGGCAGATGAAACAGAACTCTGTGAACCTTTATCTGAGGAATTCTTTTCCCTTTGCAGCAAGAAACCAAAACCACATCAAAGCACACCTCCCCAACAGAAGCCTCTGACCTTAGCCTACGATGGAGACTTAGACATGTAACCTGAAAAGAAATCCAAATGTAGACATCAACTGCCTTAACTGCTTTCTCTTTTGTAGCTCTCAGACTTCTCAGTTTTTTGAGGAATCTCTTGATGTGATACATTGGGCAGAATACAAAAATTGCAAAAGTAATATTGCCTAACTTCATTTGGACATGGAGTCAAGGATTATTAGGTCTGCCATTTTGCTTTCAAGTTGTTTGTGGGTGTGTTTTTAATTTTTTGATTTTCCCAAGGGTCCTGAAAACCCTTCTCTTCCTGTTTGGAAATGGGAGGAAGAAAACATGATGGAATTCCCACAGACTTCAGTAAACTTTATCTTCAGCAGCATGATGACAATCTGGAGGAAAGTCCAATCAAGGCATTTACTGTAAATGACGAGCCTGACACTGCTTTGTTATGCACTATATTAGTGCAAGTCTTTATTCTTCCCATACTTCAACACTGAGTTTTCTAGAGTTTACATTGGTTCAAAGACTTTCAAATTGGATTGCCTATTTTCATGAACACAGAGAGAATGGTTTACCATTTCAGAAATTCTCTGAGTTTTTACCTTTAAATATTGTATTTTGTTTTGTAGCCAGGGGATGATGGCACTTAATGGGTTGCATTTATTGGAAAAAAAAAAATGGAGTGGGCATAACTGCTGGTCTAGATGAAAGCTAGGTGGTTTCTGAATGAAATATGTATTGAGTGTTAGGTGGTTATATTGGAGAATGAGGTAGATTATTTGATTACTAAAACTGTATTTTAACAGAAACTTAGCCATGTAGATATAGTACTATACCATACACACTTGTAATTCAGTTTAACGATGACAAACTCTGCTTTTGTAATTTCAATTTTCTTATCTGAATATTTATAAATTTTTTTTGAATTTAATTCTCTGACCTCATTTAATATACATCAACCACCAATCCTGTTTGTAGCGAGTCTTGCTTTTATAAGGTTTCAATAATACCTAAACACACTAAAAAGCTGAAACCATTTTATGAAGATAGTTGTTTGTAATTGTAGATGTTGAGAGTAAGAAGGTGCCATCTTGTGGTATTGACTTGTATTTATAACAAATAAAGTGCTCAAGAAGATGTTGCCTATTCTAGATTTATTCACTTATGAAATGCCCTTGCTTTGACAAAAACAGTTTTACTGACAGTTTCCCTATGGCACTACTGTAGGGGTTGACAGATGAAATCACTGCCACAGGAAAGGATTCTTATTCCACATTCTCAACACTAGTGAGTACACAATGAAATAGAGCCAACTACAATTACACAGAGTAGCTCTGAAGGAATATTTAAAGCTCAGTTAATATTAGAACAAACCACTGAAATAGGGCAAACACTGGTATGCCAATGTCCTAAGAAAATGGGAATGTTAGAAATGTGAAACAGTAAGAGGATGTTTTCATTTGTCCTATGACTTCTGTTAAGCATTTAACACTGATTAACTGGTTTTATCCAATGACACTATGGTTTAAAAAGAAAAAAAATGAAAATAGGATGGCTTATATTTATAGTGTCACTGAGCAAACACCGCCTAGAGTTGGCCTCTTATTAGTTCACTTAAATGAAAGCATCAACGGTCTTCATAGTAATTCAAGAGATCCGGCTTCAGAAATCAAATCCTGGCTGTGCCCTTTACCCATGTATGATCCACCATAAGGACTGCAAATTATCTCTTGTTTGACCCACACAATGAAGATAATGAAATCATTTTCCTCTTAGGTTAGACATTAAAAAATGTCAGATGGGTTTGTGGTTCAAAATGGCAATGTAAGAGGATCGCCAACTTACACCCCCCCAGACACACCAAAATCTACAGCTTCCTATGGAACAATTCCCAATGAAATAAACCCCCAAAATAACTGAGCAACTCCTACACATCAAGCAAATGAGAAAATACAAACATCAGGACAGGAGAAGCTGAGACACAATCTCACCATAAGCCCCACCCATGGTGCAGTGACCCACGATTGGAAGGGAACTCACAACCCCAAGCTTCTCCCACACGAGCAAAGGTTTGAACCCCACTTTTGGCACCCCAACTTTTAAGACCTGTACCTGTGAGATGCCCCCCCAAACCATCTACCTTTGAAAGCCAGTGGGGCTTGCATCACAAAACCTCAAGACTAGAAAACTGAGAAATAGTTCTTGAAAGATTCACACAGACTCACTATGGCTAACCTCCAGGGCACAGCATACAGGCAGTAAGTAGTCTTTCTATGAAAGAGGCTATCTGCATATCTTAAAAGCTTTGACCTGAGGGTCAGGTATCTAAACACACATTTAGGGCCCCACTAAGATACAAAGACCATGGAGGCTGGTGGACCCCATCTTTACGCTCTCCCATGACCTTGTTCAGGTGGCCACTGTCTCCTAGAAAGGAGACTGTACATGCATCTGGGGCCCTGGTTTTTGTGTCTGCAAACCAGGGGAGGACTCCTGATCCCCTGACTGGTGGCCACTGGGCATTGTGTTCATAGGTTCAATGAAAAGATATCAAACAACAAACAGTACTTAACTGGCCATTACCCCAGGGCTCAGTGAAGAAGAAGCAGACAGAAAAGCCCATCTCCTAGTCCTCTCCTATAAGAGGTCCATTTGCATAGCTTAAAAGCTGTTGCCTGAGGATCCAGCTTCCAATCAGCCTGAATCTTAAGTGTCGGTTCAGATCCTCCCCTTTGGGACAGTAACAAGTGTTGGCAGACCCTCACCTCCTGAGAGCCACAAAGAACTAAGTAGGCTGCTTGGACAGTGACAGGTCTATCAAACCTGTCATTTTTGATAGACCAGCAGGGTTATCAAACAGGCTCATCTATGCAAAGCCTACTCCTTCAAAACTGGTAGAGGTGGCTGTTTCATCCAATGGATAGAAACCCAACACAAAGTCAAGGAAAATGAAACAGAGAAATATGTTCAAATGAAAGAACAAGATAAAACTTTAGGGAAAGACTTAATGAAACAAAGATACGTGATTTATATGACAAAGTGTTCAAAAGTCACTGGCCCATCTATATGCTGCCTACAAGAGACTTGCTTCAGATCTAAGGACACATACAGACTGAAAATAGGGAGATGGAGAAACATATTTCATGCAAGTAGAAACCAAAAGCTAGGATAGCTATACTTACATCACAGAAAATAGACTTTAAAACAGACTGTAATCAGAGACAAAGAACATCATTACATAATGATAAATGGGTCAATACAAAAAGTATATAAAGTTTGTAAATATTTATGTACCCAATATAGGAGCACCTAAAATCTAGAAAGCAAACATTAATAGACCTAAAGGGAGAAATAGTAATACAATAATAGGGAGCATTATTTCCCCACTTTCATAGATCAAAATCAATAAGGGAAACAGCCTTAAATAACATGTTAGACCAGATGGACTTGACATATACAAGACACTTTATCCCAAAGCAGCAGAATGCACATTCTTCTCAAGCACACACGCAACATTCTCACACAAAGTAAGTATAATAAATTCGAGAAGACTAAAATATCAAGCATCTTTTCTAAACACAGTGATATGAAACTAGAAATCAACTACAAGGAAACTAGAGAATCCCCATATATGTAAAGATTAAACAACGTGCATTGTAAAACCTATAGTGATAATGATAACATATATATTATAATGATAATGCCTACATCAAGAAACAAGAAAGATCTCAGGAAGGAGGCAAAGTGGGAGGATCCTGAGCTCGCTGCCTCCCATGGACACACCAAATTAACTGCATGTATTGCACCTCACTCTAAAAACCACCTGAAGACGGGCAAAACAGATCATCCACAGCTAACATCATAAGAACAAAGACACATTGAAAAGGGTAGGAAGGGCAGAGATGCGGTCAGGAACCCCCAGCATGGCTACCCACAAGTGAAAGGGATATCATAAGCATGGAAGAGTGAGGGGATCAAGCCCCACACTGGGCATCCCTAGCCATGGGAATCCGCACCTGGAAAATGAGTCCCCATAACATCCGGCTTTGAAAATCAGTGGGATTTAACTCTGGGAGATCCAGAGAGCTCTAGAAAACCAAGTCTCTGCACTTAAAGAACCAGCACACATCATCACTTAGTCTGAGACCCAGCACAGAAACAACGGTTTGAAAAGCACTTTCTTTATACATGAAGATTTATTGACTAATTTTAGGACATGTGCCACACATTATCACTTAGTCTGAGACCCAGCACAGAAACAACAGTTTGAAAAGCACTTCCTTTATACATGAAGATTTATTGACTAATTTTAGGACATGTGCCAGAGGGTCAGGGATCTACAGAAGCTTTCTCTGGAAATAGAAGTGTTGGTGGGCATCATTTTTCTTGTCCTCCATCAGCTTGGATAGCCAGATGCTTTTGGGAGCCTGTTCTGACACCATCCATTTATCTTGCCAACACTGCTTGCCCACCCCATCATTCCCATGTAGACCTGCCCCACCCAACCCACCCACCCCAGCAGGTGCCCTTTCAAAATGGCTCCTGCCCCACTACACCCAGCAGGCAGACTCAGCTCAGGCCAGCATCTCCCCAAAGTGGCCCACCACACCCAGAAGGCAGTCCTAGCTGGGACTGATGCACCAAAGCTATGTCTTCTCCAAAGAAGAGGGGAGCTGATCCCAACCAGCAGTACCCCTGCACAATCTGCAGCTGGGACTCTCAGCTAACCAAAATAGGAGCAGGCCCTGCCCACCAGTGCACCCACAGCAGTAGCAACCAAATATTTCAGACAGTGGGGCTGAGAGCTAGTTCCACCTAACACCAAGTCTGCAGTGGCTCTAGCCAGGCCTCTCAGCTAACAGTGCTGTGTGCAAACCCCCTACCCACCAGCACACCTACAGAAGCTGCAACTGGGCCCTTCAGCTGGCTGTGCAGAGGGCAGTTCCTACCAACCAGGGTGCACAGAGCAGTTGCAGCCTACCATTGCAGACAGCCTAGCTGAGGGCCAGCCTCCCCTGCCCCCACCAGCCCACATAAAGCATTTGCAGCAGGGCTTCTCGGCCAGCCATTATGAGGACAAGCCCTGCCCATCAGCACACCACCAGAAGCTGCTGCTCAACCACAAAAGGAGAGCACATACAACCCACACAGGATACATCACTGGATCAACTGGTCCTGGTAGGGCACCCAAGATGCTTTCTATATAATGCCACTACTTTCAAGACCAGGAGACGTAGTTGAGCTACCTAATACATAGAAGCAAACAATGAGTTAGATAAAATGAGAAGACAAAGGAATATATATGTTCCAAATGAAAGAACCAGAAAAACCACAGAAAAGGAGCTAAATGAAACAGAGACAAGTAATCCACCTGATAAAAGTTTAAAATAATGGTCATAAAGATAATCAAACTTGAAAGAAGAGTGGATGAACTCAGTGATAACTTCAAAAGAGAGATAGAAAATAGAAAAAAGAACCAGACAGGACTGAAGAATATAATAACTGAAATGAAAAATACTCTAAGGGAAGCAATAGTAGATTTGAGGATGCAAAAGAATGGATCAACAATCTGGAAGACAGGGTAATGGAAAGCAACCCAGATGAAAAAAAAGTTTTAAAAAGGATAGGGTAAGTTACCTCTGAGACAACAAGCATAGTGACATTCACATTATTGGAGTCCCAGAAAGAGAAGAGAGAGAAGGGGACAAAAAAGTTAACTGAAGAAATAGCAGCTGAAAATTTCCCTACATCCAGGTTCAGGAATTCAAGGGAGCCCCAAACAAGATAAACCCAAGCAGGTCGACACCAAAATAACACAATTAAAATGACAAAAATAAAAGATAAGGAAACTTAGAAGCAGCAAGAGAAAAGAAAATAGTTACATACAATGAAAACCCCGTAAGAGTATCAGTTGATTTTTCAGAAGCAACTTTGCAGACTGGAAGAAAGTGGCATGATATATTCAAAGTACTGAAAGGAAAGGAAACAAAACAAAACAAAAAAACCTATAACCAAGAATATTCTACCCAGCAAAGTTATCATTCAAAATAGGAGAGATAGTTTCCCAGCAGACAAATGTTAAAGGACTCTATCACCACTAAACCAGCATTAACGTTTATTTTGAGGAGACTTCTATAAGTGAAAAGGGCCATAACTAGAAAAAAATCATGAAAAAAAAAACTTACTGGTTAAAGCAAAAATGCAGTACAGGCTGTAGATTAATCACTCATAAAGCTACTATGAAAGTTAAAACACAAAAGTAATAAAATAAATTATATCTACAAAAATCAGTCAAGGGATGCCAAAAAAAAATGTAAAATATGGCATCATATAAATAAAACATGGAGGAGAGAGTAAAAGTTTAGTGCTTTTATAATGTGTTGGAACATAAATGACCATCAACCTAATAAAAAATGCTATACACATAGGATGTTATATATCAACCTCATTGTAACCAAAAACATATAATAAACACACACACACACATACAAATAATAATAATAATAAAGAGAAAGGTATCTAAGTATAACACTAAAGAAAGTCATCAAACTATGAGGGAAGAGGGCAAGAAAAGAAAGAAAGAACTAAAAAAATAACCAAAACACAACAAAATGGCAATGAGAACATACATATCTACATTTACTTTAAACATAAATGGACTAAATGCTCCAATCAAAAGAGATAGGGTGACTGAATGGATAAAAAAAAAAATAAGACCCTACTGCCTACAGGAGACATATTTCAGACCCAAAGATGCAGAATGAAAGTGAATGGACAGGGAAAGATATTCCATGCAAATGGAAACAAAAAGCTAGTGTAGTAATACTTTCATGAGACAAAATAGACTTTAAAACAAAGGCTATGGGTCCCAGTTCCAGTCCAAGATGGAAGACCCTATGAACTATGTGATGAACTCATAGAAACCAAATAAACATTTAGAGGGCTACCTAAATAGTTTCTCTATAAGAAAAGATATAGAGAGACCACATAGAGAATAGCAAGAGACTGAGACACAGTAACTAAGGAAACCCTCATACCTGATGCTGAAAACTGCGGTGGGGAGGAATAGTATTGAGGGGCCATGAGCTGATTTGGTTTTTTATCTGTGCCTTAGACAAAACAAAGCAAAGCAAAATAAAACAAAACACTAAAAACAAAAACAAAAACAAAAAAATACACTTTAAAAGAGCAACTGGATAGTTCTGGTCCAAGATGGCAATGAAGGAAGACATTGAACTCACCTCCCCCACACCCCAAATTACACCTATTAATGGAACAATTCCTCCTGAAGAAGAATGAAGGACTGAATTAACAGCTACTAAACAACCAAAGAGAGAATGGCATGGGGAAACATAGTATTGAGGGACTGGAAACAGATTCATCTGTCCTTGGACACAGGGGAGAAAAAAAAAAAAAAGCCATGGCTTAAAAGAGCAGCTAGCATATAAATGAAACAACACTAGAACTACTCTGCCAAGCAGCAGAAGAGCTATAGGAATGCTCTCCAGGTAAGAGGAACTGGAGAACAACACAGTGTACATTCCCACTCCATCTTAAAAGCCTAGACCAGAACAGAGTCTGGACACCACTTGGGCAGGTCCTTATGCCATAGCTGGTGGGTCCAATCATCAGAGTGATCTTGTGACCTCAGAAATCCCAGGATCTGCAAGCCCAGACCAGCTCCAATCACGCTGGGACACAGACAAAAAAGTCCAGGTTTAAAAGGGCCAAGGAGAGGCACCTGGGTGGCTCAGTCATTAAGCATCTGCCTTCGGCTCAGGTCATGATCCCAGGGTCCTGGGACTGAGCCCCGCATCGGGCTCCCTGCTCAGCGGGAAGCCTGTTTCTCCCTCTCCCACTCCCCCTACTTGTGTTCCCTCTCTCACTGAGTCTCTTTCTGTCAAACGAATAAAAAATCTTTAAAAAAATAAAAGGGCCAAGGAGGTGTGGGAACATTCCCCCTCCACATTAAAAGCCCAGAGCAGGGTCTGGACACCATAATAGACTGGTTCCCAATGCTATAACTCACAGGTCTGGTTGTCACAAGGAGCTGCAAACTCAGTAAGCCAAGGGTCCACAAGCCCACACCTGCTGTATTTGTGCTGGGACACAGAAAAAAAAGTGATGATTTAAAAGGGCCAAGGAGCTGTGGAGAGTCTCCATCTCTACCTTAAAAGACCAGACCAGAACAGGGTCCAGATCACAGTGAGCTTGTGACATCAGTGAGCCCAGGGTCTTCAAGCCCACACCAGCCACTGTGGTGCTGGGGCACAGAAAATAAACCACAGGTTTTCTCTATTTTTGTTCTTGTGGTTTTTTATTTTATTAAATTTTTAAATTTGCTTTTAAATTATTAATTTCACTTTTTTCCACTTTGTCTTATTTTAATTTGTCTGCTTTATGGTTTTGTTTTTCCTTTTTCTCTTTTTTCTTATTACTTTCTTTTTCCCCCTTATTACTTTCTTTTCTATAAAAACTAATGACTTCAAAGTGTGGCTAGAATATACAGCCACAGCTCCAGCCAGACAGTGAAAGCCACAAAGCACACAGTCTACATAGGGGACACCATACACAAAAAGCACTCCTTCACATTTAGGAAAAGTAGCCATTCTGCCTAATCCACGGGAACAAACAAAAAGGCAAAATGGGGAAACAGAGGAATATGCTCGAAAAGAAAGAATAAAAATAAACCTCAGAAAAAGAGCTAAATAAAACAGAGGCAAGCCATATTCTCATAAAGATTTTAAAGAAATGAACATAGAGATACTAACTGTGCTAGAGAAAAGAGTAGAAATTCTCAGTGAAATCTTCAATAAAGAGATAGGAAATATTAAAATGAACCAGAGCTGAAGAATAACTAAAATTATAAAAACAAAATACAAGGAATCAACAGTAGATTACAGGATGCAGAGAAATGGATCAGCAATCTGGAAGACAGTGTATAGAAAGCAGACAAGCTGAACAGCAAAAGGAAAAAAAGATAGATTAAGAGATCTCTTGGACAACATCAATTAAATAAACATTGACATTATGGGGCTCCCAGAAGAAAAAAAGAGAAAGGTGTATAAAACATATTTGAAGAAATAATGATGAATCTTCCTTAACCTTGGGAAGGAAATAGACTCCAAGTCAAGGAAACATGGAGAGTTGTAAACAACATGAACCCAGGGAGGTCCATACCACAGTACATAATTAAAATGTCAAAGATTATGGGGCTCCTGGGTGGCTCAGTCAGTTAAATGTCTGACTCTTGATTTCAGCTCAGGTCATGATCTCAAGGACATGGGTTCAAGTCTTATGTCAGGCTCCATGCTCAGCAGGGAGTCTGCTTGAGATTCTCTCTCTCAGTCTGCCCCTCCCACCCTGCACTCTCTCCCAGATAACTAAATAAAATGTCAAATATTAAAGAGAAACCATCTGTAAGGCAATAAGAGAGAGACAAAAAGTTACCTGTAAGGGAAACCCTGTAAGACTATGAACTGATTTTTCAGCAGAAACTTTGCAGGCCACAACAAAGTGGCATGATATATTCAAAGTGTTGAAAGGAAAAAACCTACAACCAAGAATATTCTACACAGCAGGTTTATCATTCAGATCTGACCATAAGATAGTTTCTGAGACCAAAACAAAGTAAAACAAAAAACCAGGAGTTTATCACAAGTAAACAAGCCTCACAAGAAATGATAAAAGGACATCTTTAAGTGGAAGAAATGACCATAATTAGACATAAGGAAATTATGAATAAAAAGATGTAAAATATAACAACATATACATAACATGTGGAGTAGGTAGTAAGGGAAGAGAAGGGGAAAAAGAAAGTGAATTTTTTAAAGAATGTGTTCAAACTTACATGACTATTAAATTAATACAGACTGTTATTTACTTAGGATGTTATATATGAACTTCATGGTAACCAGAAATTCAAAACCTATGATAGATTACATACACACACAAAGACAAATATAACACTATACAAACTCATTAATCACAAAGAAGGAACAAAGGAGAACTACAAAAAAAAAAAAAAACCCACAGAAAACAAATTTTTTAAATGGCAACAAGTATAAACCTATCAAAAACCACTTTAAATGTAAATGGCCTAAGTGTTCCAATCAAAAGACAGAGCGAGGCAGAATGGATAAAGACTGACTGATATGCTACCTACATGAGGCTCACCTCAGACCTAAGGACACACACTGACTGAAAGTGAAGGGATGGAAAAACATTTGTAATGGAAATGGAAGCAGAAAATAAAAAGCCAGGGTAGCAATACTTATATCAGACAAAACAGATTTTAAAACAAAGACTATAACAAGAGATGAAAAAAGGCATTACAAAATGATAAATGAATCAATCCAACAAGAGGATATAACAATTGTAAATATCTAAGCACCCACACTGGAGCACTTGAGATATGTATAAATAAATATGTTTATGTATAAATATGTATGCTTTATGTATAAATAAAGCAAATATTAATGGACATAAAGAGAAAAATTGGCAGTCATACATTAATACTAAGGGAATTTGACACCCCACTCACATCAATGGATAGATCATCCAGACAGAAAAATAAATAAGGAAACAATGTTTTTGAATGACACATTGGACCAGATGGACGTAACGGATATATACAGAACATTCCATCCAGAAACAACAGAATACACATTCTTTTCAAGGGCCCATGTAACATTCTCCAGAAGAGATCACATATTAGGCCATAAAACAAGCCCCAGTAAATACATATTTTCCTATCACAACAGTATGAAATTGGAAATAAATCACAAGAAAAAAACACAAAACTGGGCAAAACACAAACATGTGGAGACTAAACAACATGACATTAAACAACCAATGGGTCAACCAAGCAATCAAAGAGGAAATTTAAAGAAAAAAAAAAATACAGGAAGATAGATGAAATTGAAAAACAGTCCAAAGTCTTTGGGACACAGAAGAAGCAGTTCTAACAGAAAAGAATCTAGCGATACAAGCTGACCTCATCAAATAAGAAAAAGCTCAAAACCAATCTCAACTTCACCTACAGAAACTAGAAAAGGAAAAACAAAAAAACCCAAGATGAGCAGAAAAAAGAGAATAAACATCAGAAGTACATGGCATAGAGACTAATAAAATGATAGAGAAAATCAATGAAACCAAGAGCTAGTTTTTTGATACGATGAATAAAATTGACAAACCAAACTCATCCAGAAAAAAAAAGAGAAAGGACCCAGATAATTAAAATCAGAAATGAGAAAGATTTAAGTTACAACTGACACCAAAGAAGCACACAGGATTATGAGAGAATACTACAAAAAATTACATGCCAACAAACTGGACAACCTAGAAGGAATGGATAAATTCCTGGAAATACACAATCTTTCCAAACTAAACCAGAAAGAAATGGAAAATCTCAACAGACTGATTCCAAGTAACAAAATTGAATCTATAATCAAAAAACTACCAAAAAATAAAAGTCCAGGACCAGATAGATTCACAAGGGAATTCTACCAAACATTTAAAGAAGGATTAATACCTATTCTCCTCAAATTATTAAAAAAAAAAAAAAAAAAAAAAACAGAAAAGGAATGAAAGGTTTGAAATACATTCTATGAGGCCAGTATTACCTAATACCTAAACCAGATAAAGACACCACAAAAAAGAAAACCACAGGCTAATAACCTTGATGAACATAGATGCAAAAATCCTCAATAAAATATTAGCAAACTGAATACAGCAATACATTAAAGATTATTCACCACAATTATGTGGGATTTATTCCAGGGTGCAAGGATGGTTCAATAATTGCGAATCAACATGATACACCACATCAACAAAATACAGGATAAAAATCACATAATCATCTCAATAGACACAAAGTTTTTGACAAGATCTAACATTCATTTACGATAAAAACTCTCAACAAACTGGGGTTAGAGGGAACATATCTCAACATAATGAAGGACATATATTAAAAACTCACAGTTAACATCATACCCAATGGTAAAAAACTGAAAGCTACCCCTCTAAGGTCAGGAACAAGACAAGAATGTCCATTCTCACCACTTTTATTTAACATCACACTAGAAGTCCTAGTCACAGCAATCAGACAAGAAAATAAATAATATTCATAAAGAAGTTAAACTGTCACTATTCATAAGTGACATGATACTATATATAGAAAACCCTAAATACTCCACCAAAGCGGGGGGGGGGGGCTATTTAGGTAGCCCTCTAAATGTTTTATACCAGATAGAATAGCTATAATTAAAATGACAAAAATAACAAGCGTTGATGAGGATGTGGAGGAAAAGGAACCCTTGTGTGCTGTCAGTGGGAATGTAAACTTGTATAGCCACTGTGGGAAACAGTATGGAGGTACCTCAAACAATTATAAATAGATATATGATAATAATTCCAGTATTGGGTATTACCCAAGGAAAATGAAAACATCATTTCTAAAAGATATACACACCTCTATGTTTATTTCAGCATTATTTACAATAGCCAAGATACGGAAGTAACCTAAGTGTCCATCTATAGGTGAATGGATAAGGAAAAATATGATGTGTACATGTATGGATATACATATACACTCATATACATACAATAGAATATTAAGCATCTATTTACAAAAAGGAGATTGCCCCATATGAGATAACATGGATGGACCCAGAGGGTATTATGCTAAGTGAAATAAATAAGACTGAGAAAAACAAGTACCATATGATTCCACTCATAAGAGGATTCAAAAAAAAAAAAAAAAAACAGAAAGCAGAACAAACTTATAAATACAGAAAACAAACTGATTGGGTTGGGCAAAATGGGTTGGGAGGAGTGGGAGATATAGGCTTCTAGTTATGGAATGAGTAAGTCACAGGAATAAAAGACAGAGCATAAGGAATACAGTCAATGATATTGTAATAGCAATGTAATAGGACAGATAGCTACACTTGTGGTGAATATAGCATAATGTATAAACTTATCAAATCACAAAGTTGTGTACCTAAA
Source organism: Halichoerus grypus (assembly GCF_964656455.1). Classification (NCBI taxonomy): domain Eukaryota; kingdom Metazoa; phylum Chordata; class Mammalia; order Carnivora; family Phocidae; genus Halichoerus; species Halichoerus grypus. Next base: position 104,044,028 of record NC_135715.1, read on the forward strand.
ACTAATATAACACTGTGTGTCAACTATGTTCAAAAGACAGAGAGAGAGAGAGAGAGTGCATTTAAGAGAGAACAAGTGAGAGCAAGAGAGTGCTCTACAGGAATATAAAGAAACTGGCCAAAAAAGAAAAAGAAAAGAGTAAAAAAGAGAAAAGAAAGGGAAAGAGGAAAGGAAAGAGGAGGAAAGAGGAAAGGGAGGGGAAGGGAAAGGGAAAGGGAAAGGAAAGGAAAAGGAAACTGGCCAAAAAAAGAAAAAGAAAAGAGAAAAAAAAGGGGGGGGAGAGGAGAGGAAAGGAAAGAGGAAAGAGGAATGGAAAGGGAATGGAAAGGGAATGGAAAGGGCAGGGAAGGAAAGAAAAAAGAAACCAGCAAAATGGCAAGGGAGCTACTGGAATTCTCTCCAGGACTGAGAAGCTGTCTGCCATCATAGTTTATGTTTCCCTTCAACTTGGTAGCATGGACAGAAATGGGATCCAGGGACCCTAGCTGGCTTACCATCTCAGCAAGCCCTGGGCCTCCAGCCAACATCAGCCCCAGCTATCCCACCCAGGTGGCCCCAGTGCAATGCACACTGAGACACCAGAGTCAGCACTAACTACAACTCCAGCTGTAGTGCCAAGGTGACACAGACACAAAGCACCCAGAACGCTCCAGGCCCTCACCACTTAGGCTCCAGACAGCTTGCTAGAGCACCCCTGGTGCAGAGCTCTCTGGTAACTCCCAACTCATACTTCACAGATGCCTCTCCAAGGTGATCTGTGCAAAAACACAGCAGCTTGCACTCTCTCAGCTTTAGCTATCCTCCCAGAGTACCCTCAGTGAAGATAGTAGCAGGACACCCTGGCATTTACCCACTTCATCTACAGCTATCCTGCCAGGGCTCTCCCTGCATGGAGCACTGCTAACACCCCAGCCCATGCCCTACGTTGACTACATCTCTGCCAAGGTGCCCTTTGCACAGAGAACCCTAGGACCATGCTGATCCACATCCACCTCAGTTCTGTTCATCCATCAAGGGCAGTCCAGAAACCTTAACCCATAACAATTACCAAAGACACAACACACACAATTTATACAGGAGATGACCACATGCAGGACCATTCCTTCAAGTTTAGAGGAAATAATTATTCTGCCTATCATAGAAACAAAGAAAAAAAGTCAAGCAAAATGAGGAGACAGAGGAATATGCTCCAAATGAAAAACCTCAGGGAAAAAAAAATGAAACAGACATAAGCAACATGTCTGATAAAAAATTTAAGGTAATGATCATAAAGATGCTTACCACACTGGAGAGAAGAGTGGCAGAACTCAGTTACAACTTCAACAGAGAGAGAGAAAAAATATATATATATAAACACCAATCAGAGTTGAAGAATACAGTAACTGAAATTAAAATACACTACAAGGAAACAACAGAAGATTAGAGAATGCAGAAGGATGGATGGGCAATCTGAATAACAGGGTAATGAAAAGTAACAAAGCTGAGTAACAAGAAGGAAAAAGACTTTAAAAAATTAGGGTAGGTTAAGGAATATTTCTGACAACATCAAACAAAAATCATTCACATTATAGGGTCCCAGAAGGAGAAAAGAGAAAGAAGGGGGAAGAAAATTAATTTAAAGAAACAAAATCTGAAGTTTTCTGTAAGCTGGGGAAGGAAACAGACATCTAGTTTCAAGATTCACAAAGAGTTCCAAACAAGATGAACCCAAGGAGGTCCACACCAAGACACACAATTAAAATGTCAAAGATTAAAGATAAACAGAATTTTAAAGGCAGCAAGGGTGAAGCAAAAGTTATATACAAGAAAATCCCCATGACACCATCAGCTGGTTTTTCCTTTGCAGAACAGAAGGGGGTAGCATGATATATTCACAGTACTGAAAGGAAAAAATCTACAACTCTTGCCTAACTGTGCTTTAAAGAGAGAAAAATAGTTTCCCAGATAAACAATAGATAAAGGAGTCAATCACTAATTGAGCCTTACAATAACTGCTAACAGGATTGCTTTAAGTAGAAAAAGAGAAGGAATATTTAGAATAAAATCATAAACCAAAAGATGTAAAATATGACAAGATTTACATAAAATGTAGAGGGGGAATAAAAAAAAAGTCATTTTAGAATGTGTTTGAATTTAAGTGACCACCAACTTAAATAAACTAATATGTACTTGGGTTGTTAATAGACTAATATATATGGTAACCACAAATCCAAAACCTATTACAGATGCACCAAAAAATAAAGGGAAGCCAAGCATAACACTACAGAAAGTCATCAACCACAAGGAAAGAGATTAGAAGAAGAAAACAACAGAAAGGAACTACAAAAACAACCAGAAAACAATTAAATGACAATAAGAATATATTTATCAATAATTACTTTAAAGGTAAATAGTCTAAATGCTCCATTAAGAAGACATAGGGTGTAAAAAGGATTAAACAATGAAAACAAGATCCATTTATATGCTACTTCAAAGAGACTCACTTAAGACCTAACACATGTGGATTGAAGTAAAAGGAGGAAAAAAGATATCCCATGCAAATGGAAGCAAAGAAACCAAAACAACTTAGAATAGCAATACTTATATCAGAAAATGGACTTTATAACAAAGACTTCAATAAGAGATAAAAATCGGCCTTATATCATGATAAAGGGATCAATCCAACAAGAGGAGATAACAATTGTGAATATCCATGCACCAAACATTTGAACACTTAAATACATAAAACATTAACAGACAAAAGGAGAAATTAAGAATAATACAATGCATCCCATTTACATAAATGAATAGATCATCTAGACAGAAAATCAATAAGGAAATACTGGCTTTGAATGATACAGTCAACCAGATGAACTTAAAAGGTGTATATAGAACATTCCACCCAAAACCACAGAATACACATTGTTTTCAAGTGTACTTGGAACATTCTCCAAGATAGATCACATGTTCAACCATAAAACAAGTCTCAATAAATTTAAGATTGAAATAATGTCATACATCTTTTCTAACCATAATAATATAAAACTAGAAATCAATTACAATAAAAAAAAAAACCCCTCAAAAACACACAAACCCATGTAACCAAACAACATACTACTAAACAACCAATGGGTCAATAGGAAAAATCAGAGAGGGAATGAAAATATACATGGAGACAAATGAAAATGAGAAGACAATGGTTCTAAATCTTTTGGACACACTGAAAGCAATACTAAGGAAAATATTTAGTGATACATGCTTACCTCAAGAAATAAAAACAAGGGTACCTGGGTGGCTCAGTTGGTTAAGCAACTGCCTTCAGCTCAGGTCATGATCCCAGAGTCCTGGGATCGAGTCCCACATCGGGCTCCCTGCTCAGCAGGGAGTCTGCTTCTCCCTCTGGCCCTACCCCCTCTTGGGCTCTCTCTCTCTCACTCTCTCTCAAATAAATAAATAAAATCTTTAAAAAAAAAAAAAAAAGAAAGAAATAAAAACAAGCTCAAATAAACCAGCTAACCTTATAATGAAGGGAGTAGAAAAAGAACAAACTTCACTCAGAATCACTAGAAGGAAGAAAATAATAAAGATCAGAATAATCTGATAATAATTTATCAGAAATAAATGAAATAAAAAAAGAAAAATCATAAAACTAGAAGCTGGTTCTTTGAAAAGATAAGTTAATAAACCTGACCAGGCCAAAAAAGACAGAGGACACAAAAAAGAGATGAAATAGGACACCACCACAGAAATACAAAGATTATAAAAGAATACTATAAAAATTACATGCCAACAAATTGGACACCCCACAGGAAATGGATCATTTCCAGGATGCCTGGGTGGCTCAGTGGTTAAGCATCTGCCTTCAGCTCAGGTCATGATCCCAGGGTCTTGGGATCGAGTTCTGCATCAGGCTCCTTGCTCAGTGGGGAGACTGCTTCTCCCTCTGCCTGTCGCTCCACCTGATTGTGCTCTCTGTTTCTCTGACAAATAAGTAAATAAAATCTTTAAAAAAAAGAAATGGATCAATTCCTAGAAACACACAATATTCTAAAAACTGAATCAGAAAGGAGGAGAAAATTTGAATAAACCAATTACTAGTATCAAAATGGAATCAGTAATCAAAAAAATCCCAACAAACAACAGTTTAGGACCAGATGGACTCACCGGTGAATTCAACCAAACATTTAAAAAGATCTACTACCTATTCTCCAAGTATTCCACAAAATAGAAGAGGAAAGAAAACTTCCAAATACACTCTGTGAGGCCAGCATTACCCTGATACCAAAACCAGACAAAGACACTGCAAAAGAAAACTATAGCCTAATATCCCTAATGAACATAGATGCAAAAATCCTCAACAAAATACAAGAGAACTGCATTCAACAATACATTAAAAAGATCATTCACCATGATCAAGTGGGATTTATTTTGGGGATGCAAGAATGGTTCAATATTCCCAAATCAGTCAAGTAATACACCACATCAACAAAAGGAATGATATAAATCATATGATCATCTCAATAAACACAGAAGAAGCATCTGACAAAATTCAGCATCAATTTACAATAAAAATTCTCAACAAAGTGGGTTTAGAAGGAACACACCTAAACAAAATAAGGCCATATATAATAACCTTTCACAGCTAACACCATACTCAATGATAAAAATCTGAGAGCTCTTCCTTTAAGATCAGAAACAAGACAAGAATGTCCCCTCTTGCCATTATTATTCAACATAGTACTAAAGTCCTAGCCACAACAATCAGGCAAGGAAATAAAAGGGATCCGTACTGGTAAGGAAGTTGTTTAACTGTCACTACCTTCAGAATAAATGATATTATTCACAGAAAATACAAAAAACTCTACAAAAAACTTAGAAGAAATAAATTCAGTAAAGTTGAAGGATATAAAATTAATACACCAAAATTTGTTGCACTTCTATATATTAATAATGAAGAAGGAAAAATTAAGAAAACAATCCCATTTACAATTGCACCAAAAATAATACCTAGAAATAAACCTAACCAAGAAGGTCAATGGCCTATAATTTAAAAACTATAAAATATTGAAGAAAATAATTGAAAATGACATACAAAAAGACTGAGAAATATTCCATGCTCATAGATTGGAAAAATTAATATTATTAAAATGTCCAAACTACCCAAAGCAATCTACAGAGTCAATGAAACCCTTATCAAAATATCAATGGCATTTTTCACAGAACTAGAATAAGAAATCCTAAAATTTGTATGGAACCACAAAACATGCCTAATAGCCAAGCAACCTTGAGAAAGAACAAAGCTAGAGTATCACAACCCCAGGTTTTGAGATATACTACAAAAAGCTGTAGTAACCAAAACATTAGGGTACTGGCCCAAAAATAGGCACATAGGCCAGTGGAACAGAATAGAGAACCCAGAAATAAATCCATGCCTATATGGTTAATTAATGGACAAGAAAGGCAGCAAGGATAAACAATGGGAAAAAGAATCTCCACAAATGACACTGGGAAAAGTGGATGGATACACGCAAAAGAATGAAGTGGAACACTTTCTTACACCATACACAAAAATAAATTCAAAAGAGATTAAAGACCTACATTGAGACCTGTAACCACAAAAAGGTTTTGCACAGTAATGGAAACCATCAACAAAACAAACGCAACCTGCTGGATGGGAGAAGATATTTGCAAGTAAGATATCTGGTAAGGGGTTAATATCTAAAAAAAAAATAAAGAATTTACATAACACACACACACACAAATAATAATCCAATTAAAAATGGGCAGAGGACCTGAATAGACATTTTTTTTTTTTTCCAAGAGGACAAACAGATGGTAAACAGACATATGAAAAGATACTCAACATCACTAATTATCAGGGAAATGCAGATCAAAACTATAATAAGGTATCTCCTGTCATAATGGCTAGAATCAAAAAAATAAGAAATAATAATGGCAAGGATGTGGAGGAAAAGGAACTTTTGTGAATTGATGAATACGTAAATTGGTGCAGCCTTTAAAACAATATGAGGTTCCTTAAAAAAAAAAAAAAATAGAAATAGCATATGATTCAGAAATTCCACTACTGGGTATTTATCCAAAGAAAACAAAAATACTAATTCAAAAAGATACCTGCACCCCTGTTTGTTGCAGCATTATTTACAACAGCCAAGATATGAAAGCAACCCAAGTGTCCATCTACAGATGAATGGATAAATAAGACATGGTACATATATAAATGGAATGTTACTCAGCCATAAAAAAGAATGAAATCTTGCCATTTCCAACAATTTGGGTAGACCTGGAGGGTATAATTTTAAGTAAAATAAGTCACAGAAAGACAAATACTATATGATTTCACTCATATGTATAATGTAAAGAACAAACAAACAAAATCCAGACTCATAAAAACAGAGAACAAACTAGTGAGTGCCAGAAGGGAAAACAGAACAAACTAGTGGGTGATGGAGGGGAATGAAGGGGAGTGAGGGGATGAGTAAAAAGTGGTGAAGGGGAGGGGCGCCTGGGTGGCTCAATCGGTTAAGCGACTGCCTTCGGCTCAGGTCATGATCCTGGAGTCCCGGGATCGAGTCCCGCATCGGGCTCCCTGCTCAGTGGGGAGTCTGCTTCTCCCTCTGACCCTCCTCCCTCTCGTGCTCTCTGTCTCATTCTCTCTCTCGCAAATAAATAAATAAATAAAATCTTTAAAAAAAAAAAAAGTGGTGAAGGGGAGTGGTAGATATAGGCTTCCAGTTAAGGAATGAATAAGGGATGAGAGATATAGCATAGGGTAGATATACTTGTGGTGAGCATAGCATAACATATAGACTTGTCAAATCATTATGTTGTATGCCTGAAACTAATGTAACATTGTTTGTCAAGTATACTTTAAAAAAAAAATACACACACACACACACATACTGAAGTGGAATGAGGTTGGTGTTTGTGAAAATTGCATCAGTATCCCTAGCATTTGGTTGCAGCAATCATTTGCAATGTAGAACCATGCTGTATTATGGAGCAGTGGGACTCCTTGTAGGATGTTTAGCATCCCTGGCCCTACCCACTAAATGCAGTGGTGCCCCTCTCCCAAGTCATTTTTTTACAAAAAACTTCTCACTGTATAGCATAGTGACTATAGTTAAAAATAGTGTTTTACATATTTGAAAGTTACTGAGAGTAGATCTTGAATTCTCATCACAAGAAAACAAAAGATGTAACTGTGTGATAGTGGTTGTTAACTAAGCTTACTGTGGTACTCATTTTGTAATAATATATATATCAAATAATTGTTATACTACCTAAAACTAACACAATGTTATATGTCAATTATATCTTGATTTTAAAAATGAATAAATAAAAGATAAAACAAAGACTGTAACAAGAGACAAAGATGAGCATTCACCATAATGAGGGGATCAATTAAAAAAAAGATATGATTGTAATTATCTTTGCATCCAACATTTGAGCACCTAAATATATAAAGCAAATATTAACAAATATAAAAATGAAATTGGCAGTAATATGGAAATAGTGGGGGACTTTAACATCTCACTTACATCAATGGATACATCATTGAGAAAGAAAATCAACAAGAAAATAGTGACTTTGAATAACACATTAGACCAGTTGGACTTAACATGTATATATGGAATATTCCTTTCAAAAGTTGCAGAATACACATTGTTCTCAATTGCACATGGAACATTATCCAGTGTAAATCATGTTGGGCCACCAAACAAGTCTTAATAAATTTGAGAAAACTGAAATCATATCAACATCTTTTCTGACAACAGCATGAAACTAAAGCAATCAATTATAAGAACCAGAAGAAATACAAACACAAGTGAAGGCTAAATAACATGCTACTAAATGACAAATGTATCAGTGAAGAAATCTAAAAGGAAATTAAAAAAAAAAATACATGGAGACAAATGAAAATGGTTTAAAATGGCACAGAGCAAAAGCAGTTCTAAGAGGGAAATTTATAGTGATACAGGCCTACCTCAAAAAGAAGAGAAACCTCAAATAAGTCATCTAAACTTAAAGGAAGTAGAAAAAGAACAAACAACACCCAAAGTTATTAAAGGAAGAAAATAATAATATCAGAGCAGAGATAAATGAAAGATATAGATTTAAAAATATAGGTAAGTGTTTGTAGGGGGGAGCTGAAGATGGCAGTGTAGTAGGAGGATCCTGAGCTTGCCTCATCCCTCAAACACAGCTAGATAACTATCAAATCATTCTGAACACCCAAGAAATTGACCTCAGGACTGATAGAACAAACTGCACAGCTACAGGGAGAGAAGAGGCTGCATTGAGGAAGGTAGGAAGTGCAGAGACATGGTTCAGGGGAGAAACAGATCATGGGTACTGCAGAGGGGAGGGAGTCTTGGTCACAGAGAAAGACAAGAGAGAGTGGAGTACACAAGGATGCATACAGGGAGAACATTTGCCCAAAGCCATTGGCTGGGAAAAGAGAGGCTGATTTTCATGAGATTTTGCAACCAGCAAGGCTCAAAGACTGAAGTTTTAGAGGTGCCTGTGCTTGGATGAGATAGAGACCTGAGGATGCTGCCCAACTCCTGGAGAGAGGCAGGGAAGCAATCCCAGGGGACAGACTGTATGACCTGAGGATTGCCTAAGGCACATGGGAAGAAACTGTTGGTATTTTTTGGAGAGCATCTCTGAGATGTAGCATTGCCTTTCTGAGGACAAAAGAACCAGTGGGTGCCATTTCCCTCCCCTGCCCCTCAGCATAGGTGCAGAGACACCTGCTGAGCGTGGCTAACCTGGACACTGGCTGCTTAGCCTGCTTTGCTCTAAACCCCATGCCCCTGCACTCTGGTGAGATTGCCCTTCTGGGCCAAATCTGCATCACTCCCAGTACAGCAGGACACTTTGCCAGAGAACCAGCACAGGTCCCTGCCACACCTGGTCCCTGAAGTTTGGAATTTAAATCAGCAGGCAAGGCTGGGATAAAGCCCAAGGTGCGCTGAACTGCTTCAACCAGGCAAGTGACCCAGAGACAGATAATGTGAAAACAGCGATCTGAAAAATGCCTGGAGCACATGAGGGGAAATTATTCACTCCTCTGAAAATGCTTCCCTGAGAGAAGCAAGCACAGACTCCCCTCTATGGGGACAAAGAAGATGACTGATGCCATTTCCCTCCATGCCACGCAGCATAAACCAACTTCAGTAAACAGCACAGCACGAACACTGGCTGCCTAACCTGTATAAGCCAAGTTCCACCCCTCTGCACCTTCTCAGGCAAGTGTGTCTAAAGGCCAGTGCAGCAGGGTCCTTTTCCAGGAGACCAGCATGAGCCCCTGCATGCACAACATCTACTGACCAGAGTTCTGTAAAGCTTCAGTTCTAGTCTCAGGTCTCTTTTAACAAGCAGGCCAGAGCACAATTAGTTGAAACCTGCCACACTGTGGCCAAGGTCCAAACACTCCCAACTACAGGCAAGGAGAGCCTCTTCAGACAACTGACATGAGGGATAGAGCAGCCAAAACACAGCAGTGGAGTGCACAAAGCACACACTAGAGATGCTTCCTGAGGCTCCAGGCCCTAGACATTATATGACCTCTTCTTCATAAAGCCATTACTCTCAGGAACAGGAAACGTAACAGGCTTTTCTAACACACAGAAGACAGAGACCTAGATAAAATGCCAAGATGGAGGAATTCATCCCAAAAGAGAGAAGAAGAAAAGGTCAGAACCAGGCATCTATTGAAACATATAAATAATATGCTGGATTCAGAATTTAAAGCAACAATCGTAAGAATATTGGCTGGGCTTGAGAACAGCATGGAAGACATCAGGGAGATCTTTACCAGAGAGATAAAGGAGCTAAAAAACAATCAGGCCAAAATGAAAAATGAAATAATTGAGATTCAAAACTGACTGTATGTAATGACCCCCAACCATGGAAGAAGCAGGGGAATTAATAAGTGATGTAGAAAGAATTATGGAAATAATGAAGATGAACAAAAGAAAGAAAAATTTTGCATCAGGAGAGTAGAATTAAGGAACTCAGTGAATCTATCAAAGGTAATAACTTTTATATCATAAGATTCCCAGAAGAAGAGAGAGAAAAGGGGGGGAGAAGGTTTACTAGAGGAAATTATAGCTAAAAACTTCCCTAATCTAGGGAAGGAAACAGACATCCAAATCCAGGAGGCACAGAGAACTCCCATCAAAAAAAAAAAAAAAAAAAAGCAGGCTAACATTAAAACCTATTGTAGTTAAGTTTGCAAAATATAGTGATAAAGAAAAAAATCCTTAAAGCAGCAACACAAAAGAAGTCCCTAACTTACAAGGGAAGACCCATAAGGCTAGGAGCAGATCTCTCCACAGAAGCTTGGCAAACCACAAGGGGTGGCATGATATATTCAGTGTGCTAAATGGGAAAAATTTTTAGCCAAGAATACTCTATCCAGCAAGGCCATCATTCAGAATAGGAGAAATAAAGAGTTTTCCAGACAAACAAAACTAAAAGAGTTCGTTACCACTAAGCTGGTCAAGAAATATTAAAGGGGACACTTTGAGTGGGAAGGAAAGACCAAAAGTGACAAAAACTAGAATGGAATAGAGAAAATCCCCAGAAACAACAAAACAAGTAATAAAATGGCACTAAATACATCTCTATCTATAATTACTCTGGGGGCACCCAGATGGCTCAGTCGGTTGAGTGTCCAACTCTTAATCTCAGGGTCATGAATTGAAGCCCCACGTTGGGCTCCAAACTGAGCATGGAGCCTAGGATGATGACAAGGACGACGATGATGATGATGATGATGATAACAACAACAACAATAGTAACAATACTACTAATAACAATTTCTATGAATGTAAATGGACTAAGACATAGGGTGTCAGAATGGATTAAAAAAAAAAAAGACCCATCTATATGCTGCCTACAAGAGACTCATTTTAGACCTAAAGATTCCTGCAGTTTGAAAGTGAGGGAATGGAAAAACATTTATCATGCAAATGGTCATCAAAGGAAAGCTGGAGTAGCAATACTTACATGAGACAAACCAGATTTTAAACCAAAGTCTATAACAAGAGAAGAAGAAGAGCACTACATCATAATAAAGTGGACTATCTAACAAGATCTAACATAAGTAAGTACTTATGCCCCAACTTGGGAGCACCCAAGCCTATAAAACAATTAGTGACAAACATAAAGAAACTTATTGATAATAATACAATAATAATACAGGTTTTTAACACCCACTTATATCAATGGATAGATTATCTAAGCAGAAAATAAAAAGGAAACAATGGCTTTGAATGACCCATTGTACAGGTGGACTTAAATATATTCAGAACATTTCACCCTAAAGCAGAAGAATGTACATTCTTTTGAAGTGCACATGGGACACTCTCCAGAACAGATCACATACTAGGTCACAAATCAGGCCTCAACAAGTATAAAAAGATTGGGACCATAACATATATATTTTCTGACCACAACATTATGAAACATGAAGTCAACCACAAGAAAAAAAGTTGGAGGGGCGCCTGGGTGGCTCAGTCAGTTAAGCATCTGCCTTTGGCTCAGGTCATGATCTCAGGGTCCTGGGACTGAGCCCTGCATCGGGCTCCCCTGCTCTGCAGGGAGCCTGCTTCTCCCTTCCCTCACCCTGCTCCCCGCTTGGGTTCTCTCTCTCTAGTGTGCTCTCTCTCAAATAAATAAAATCTTAAGAAAAAAACTGGAAAGACCACAAATACAAATACACAAATAATACAAAGTTAAAGAACATGCTACTAAAGAATGAATGGGTCAACAAGGAAATTAAAAAAAAAAAAATACATGGAAACACATGAATATGAAACATGACAATCCAAAACCTTTGGGATGCAGTAAAAGTGGTCATAAGGGAAATATATAGCAATATCAGCCTACCTCAAGAAGCAAGATAAATCTCCAACAACCTAACCTTACACCTAAAAGAACTAGGAAAAAAAAAAAAACAGGTCCTAAAGCCAGCAGAAGAAGGGAAATAATAAAGATTAGAGCAGAAATAAATGCTAGAGGAACAAATGAAAAAACCCAATAGATCAATGAAACTAGGAGATGGTTCTCTGAAATAAAATAAAATAAAATAAAATAAAATAAAATAAAATAAACCCTTAGCCCGATATTCTCTTTTCAAAAAGAGAAAGAACCCAAATAAATAAAATCAAAATGGGAGAGGAGAAATAACAACCAACACCACAGAAATACAAACAAGTATAAGAAAATATTATGAAAAACTATATGCCAACAAATTGGACAACCTATAAGAAATGGATAAATTCCTAGAAACATAAACTACCAAAACTTAAACAGGAATAGAAAACTTAAACAGATGAATAACCAGCAAAGAAATTGAATCAGTAATAAAAAATCTCCCAACAAACAAAAGTCCAGGGCCAGATGACTTCACAGGGAAATTCTACCAAACATTTAAAGAAGAATCAATACCTATCCTCAAACTATTCTAAAATATAGAAATGAAAGTAAAATTTCTAAACTCATTCTATGAAGTTACCCTGCTTCCAAACCCAGACAAAGATTCGACTAAAAAAGAGAACTACAGGCCAGTATCTTTGAAGAGCATGGATGAAAAATCTCAACAAAATACTAGCAGATTGAATCCAACAGTACATTAAAAGGATTATTCACCACAATCAAGTGGGATTTCTCCATGGGCTACAAGTGTGGTTCGATATTTGCAAATCAATCATTGTGATACACCACATTAATAAAAGAAAGGATAAGAGCCATCTGATCCTCTCAATAGATGCACAGAAAGCATTTGACAAAGTATAACATTCTTTCTTGATAAAAACCCCCAACAAAGTAGGGATAGAGGGAATATACCTCAACATAATAAAGGCCATAAATGAAAAACCCACAGCTTATATCATCCTCAATGGGGAAAAACTGAGAGCTTTTCCTTTATGGTCATGAACAGGACAGGGATATCCACTCTCACCACTGTTATTTAACATAGTACTGGAAGTCCTAGCCTCACCGTCAGACAACTAAAAGAAATAAAAGGCATCCAAATCAGCAAATAATCAAACTTTCATTATTTGCAGATGACATGATAGTCTATGTAGAAAACCCAAAAGAATCCACAAAAAATTGCTATAACTGATACATGAATTCAGTACAGTCACAAGATAGAAAATCGATGTGGAGAAACTGGTCACATTTCTATATACCAATAATAAAGCAGCAGAAAGTGAAATCCAAGAATTGATCCCATTTACAATTGTACCCAAAACCATAAGATACCTAGGAATAAACTAACCAAAGAGGTAAAAATCTGTACATTGAAAACTATAAAACAATGATGAAAGAAATTGAAGAGGACACAAAGAAAAGGAAAAACATTCCATGCTCATGGATTGGAAGGAATTGTTAAAATGTCTATCCTACTGAAATTTTAATGCAATCCCTATCAAAATACCACCACCATTTTTCACAGAGCTAGAACAAACAATCCTAAAATTTGTATGGAGCCACTATAGGGTATATACCCTGAATAGCCAAAGCAAACTTGAAAAAGAAAAATAAAGCTGGAGGCATCACAATTAAGGAAGTCAAGTTATATTACAAAGCTGTAGTGATTAAAAAAAATATAGAACTGACACAAAAACAGACACAGATTAATGGAACAAAATAAAAAACCCAGAAATGAATGTACAACTCTATGGTCAACTAATCTTTGACAAAGCAGGAAAGATTATCCAATGGAAAAAATACAGTATTTTCAATAAATGGTGTTGGGAAAACTGGACCAGCAATATGCAAAATAATGAAAGCAGACCACTTTCTTACACTATACACAAAAATAAATTTAAAATGGATGAAATGTGAAACAGGAAACCATCTCACATGAGGAAAGCACAGGCAGTAATTTCTGTGACATTGGCCACAGCAACCTCTTACTAGATATGTCTCCTAAGGCAAGGGAACCAAAGCAAAAATAAACTACTGGGATTTCATCAAGATAAAAAGCTTCTGCACAGTGAAGGAAACAATCAACAAAACTAAAAAGCAACCTTCAGAATTGGAGAAGATATTTGCAAATGACATCTCTGATAAAGGGTAATTATCCAAATTATATAAGGAACTTATTAAACTCAACACTCAAAAAACAAATAATGCAGTTAAAAAATGGGCGAAAGACATGAATAAACATTTTTCCAAAGAAGACATCCAGATGGCAAACAGACATATGAAAAGATGTTCAGCATCACTCATCATCAGAGAACTACAAATCAAAACTACGATGAGATACCACCTCACACTGGGCAGAATAGTTAAAATTAACAATACAGGAAACAACAGGTGTTGGCGAGGATGTGGAGAAAGGGAAACCCTCTTGCACTTTTGGTGGGAATGCAAACTGATGCCACTCTGGAAAATAGTATAGAGGTTCCTCAAAAAGTTAAAAAAAGAACTACCCTATGGTCCAGCAATTGTACTACTAGGTATTTACCCAAAGAATACAAAAATACTGAATCAAAAAGATACAAGCACCTGATGTTTTTGGCAGCATTAACAACAATAGCTAAATTATGGATAGAGCCCAAATATTCATCAACTAATGAATGGATAAAGAAGACATGGTGTGTGTATGTATGTGTATGTGTCTGTGTGTGTGTGTGCATGTGCATATGTGTGTGTGTAATGGAATATTACTCAGCCATAAAAAATGAAATCTTGCCATTTGCAATGATGTGGATGGAGCTAGAGAGTATTATGCTAAGCAAAGTAAGTCAGAGAAAGACAAATACCATATGATTTCACTCATATGTGGAATTTAAGAAAACAGATGAACATGGGGGGAAAGAGAGGCAAACCTTAAGACAGACTCTATAGAGAGCAAACTAAAGGTTACTGGAGGGGAGGTGGGTGGGTTAAATGAGTTGATGTGTTAGGAGGGCACTAGTAGTGGTGAGCACAGGATGTTGTATGTAAGTGATGAATCACTAAATTCTATACCTGAAACTAATACTACACTGTATTTTAACCAACTAGAATTTAAATTAAAACTTGAAGAAAAAAATAAAAAATAAAAAAATAGAAATCATCAATGAAACTAAAAGCAGTTTCTTTGAAAAGATAAAAATTATAAACCTTAGACTAATCAAAAGAGAGACAGAAAACCCAAATAAATAAAATCAGAAATAAAAGAAGAGAGGTTACAAATGACACCACAGAAATACAAAAGATTATAAGAGACTACAAAAATATATATGCCAATGATTGTACAACCTAGAAGAAATGTATAAATTCCTAGAAACATAAATCTCCCAAAAATGAATAAGGAAAAATAGAAAATCTGAACAGACCAATTACTAGCAATGAAATTGAATCATTAATAATGAAAAAAACTGCCAACAAACAAGTCCAGGACCAGATGAATTTATAGATGAATTCAACCAAACATATTAATGAGTTAATATCTATTCTTCTTAAGCTGTTTCAAAAAAATAGAAGAAAAAGCACTTCTAAATTTATCCTATGAGGGCAGCATTATCCTGATATCAAAACTGGACAAGACACTACCAAAAAAAAAAAAAAAGTTACATATCAGTATATCCCTGATGAACATACATGCAAAAACCCTATATCAAATATTGGCAAACCAAATTCAAAAATATATTAAAAGGATCATTCACCATGATCAAGTGGGAGATATTCCAGTGATGCAAGGATGATTCAATATATGCAAATCAATCCGTGTGATCATCACATTAAGAAAATGAAATATAAAAATGCTACATTCATCCTGAGACAGAAAAACCATTTGACAAAATCTAATATCCATTCATGATAAAAACTCTCAACCAAGTGGGTACAGAAGAAATATTTCTCAACATAATAAGGCCGTATGTGAAAATCCCACAGCTAACAACATACTCAATGGTGAAAAGCTGAAAACCTTTCTCTTAGTTTCCATCAGGAATAAGACAAGGATGTCCACTCTCACTTTTATTCAACATAGTACTTTAAGTAGTAGTTGAAGCATTCAGACAAGCAGAAAAAAATAAAAGGTATCTGCATTGGTAAGAAAGAAGTAAAACTACTTGCACATAACATGATACTACATGTAGAAAACCCTAAAGACTCTACAAAAAAAACAAAATAAAACTATTAGGAGTAATAAACGTATTCAGTTAAACTACAGGACAAAATCAATTTGCCAAAATCTGTTGTGTTTCCATACACAAATAACAAAATAGCAGAAAGGGAAATTAAGATAATAAACCCATTTATAATTACATTAAAAATAATAAAATATATAGTAAATAAATTTAATCCAGAAGGTGAAAGACCCATACTCTAAAAACTGTAAGACAATGATGAAAAAAATCAAAGAAGACAGAAATAAATGGGAATATATTCCATGCTCATGGGTTGAAAGAATCAACATTGTTAAAATGTCCATACTACCAAAAGCAATCTACGAATTTAATGCAATCCTTATCAAAATAGTTTTTTCACATATGTAAAAAAATCCAAAAATTTTATGAAACCATAAAAGACTCCAAATAAACAAAGCAATCTTGAGAAAGAAGAACAAAGCTGGAGGTATCACAGCTCCAGATTTAAAACTATATTACAAAGCTACAGTAATTAAAACAGTATGGTACTGACACAAAAATAGACACATAGGATCAATGGAACAAAATAGAGAACCCAGAAATAAACCCTCACTTACATGGTCAATTAATCTCCAACAAAGGTGGTAAGAATATACAATGGGGAAAAACCGTCTCTTCCATAAATGGTGTTGGCATAACTGGACAACCACATGCAAAAGAATGAAACTGGACAACTTTCTTAAACCTTACACAAACAAACTCAAAATAAATCAAAGACCTAAATGTAAGACCCCAAACCTTTAATCTCCTAAAGGAAAACAGGCAGTAAACCCATGGATATTGGCCTTATCAATATTTTCTTAGATAGGTTTCCCCAGGCAAGACGAAATTTTTGCGTAAAATCTCTCCATTTTAAATGACTGTGACTAATAAAAAATATAAAAGTGGTGTTTTAGAACTGACACCAAAAGCAAAGGCAACAAAGAAAAAAAACAAAACAGGTAGAGCTACATCAAACCAAAAAGTTTCGGCACAGCAAAAAAAACTATCAACAAAATGAAAAGGTAAATTACCAAATGGAAGAAAATATTTGCAAATCATATATCTGATAAGGGGTTAATATCCAAAATACATAAAGACTACAACAATAGCAAAAAAAAAAAAATCTGATTAAAATGAGCAGGGGATCTGTAATAGACATTTTTTCAAAGAAGACAGAGATGGACAACAGGTACATGAAAAGTTACTCATCATCACTAATTATCAGGGGAATGAAAATCAAAAGAATGATGAGATATCACCTCATAACTGTTAGAATGGCTATAATAAAAAAGATAAAGAGTTGGTGAGGGAACTCGGGAAGATGGTAGAGTAGGAAGACCCCTCAGCTCAGCCCATCCATGTTTTCAACTAGATATTATCCACATCCAAGTCATTAAAACAAGAGTGATCTGAATATGTATACAGAGATTTTAAAATATTTTTTATTAGTTGCAGTCATTTAAAATGGAGAGATTTTATGCAAAAATTTGAATTTCTAGCTTCTCTTCAAAACCTAGAAGATCTGGTAACAAATGCCTCAATCTTTCATGTTAATAATTTGCTGGAACTGAGTATTGACTGCACTCTTTAGAAATAACATTTACTCTCCACTCATCACTTAATAAATATTTAGTGAACATCTACTATGTGCCAGACACTCCTATAGATGCTGTGCATAAAGAGACCAGCTCACAGCCCTCATTGCACTTACATATTCAGAGGTGTGACAGAAACAAAACTGACAAATATGCAAATAAAACATGTCAACATCATGATAAATGTTATGATTAAATCTATATAGGACATTGGGAAAGAAAGTAATTTAGCTCAAATCCTACCTTCTTGATAGAACATTCTCTAATGATGATTTAATACTGTAATCCAGGATTCCTCAAATTACATGTAGTCCAACAGCCAAATCAGGCCAACTTCTTGTTTTTAGAAAGTTTTATTGGAGCACAGCCATGCCTGTTCACTAACATATTGTCTGTCTATGACTGCCTTTGTTCTACAAGGGCAGGGTTGAGTAGTTGCAACAGAGACTCTATGGCCTGCAAAACCTAAAATATTATCTGGCCCTATATTAAAAAGAAAATGCTGACCCCATTCCTGCTGGTACTCTAAAATCCCCTTTATTCCCCATCTTTTTCTTTTTGCCAAAGATCTATCATGTCTAAAATTCTATTTACGATACATACTTATTTTATAGCTTATTGCATTTTTTCTCTTACATTAAGATGTTAACAACATGAGGGCAAGGATCTTAATTTTGTTTCTATATGTATCCCAAATATGTGGAATATGGTAGGTACTCAAATATTTGTAGAATGATCAAATGAGGCTAGAGAAATAAGCAGTATATAGCATACAACTATGGAAGCCATTGTGAGGAATTTGGATATTATTCTAATCTATGGGCAGCCACAGGAGGTTTTTAAACAGTGGAGTAACATGCTGTGATGCAGGCCACCACCATGGTCTCATGACTTCCTATACTCCTTACCCAGATCGACCAGACCCCTTCATCTGTGACTTACCTGGCCTGTACTATCAATCTCAGTATAGCAATACTCCATGAATGAGAGATGGTTATGGTAGTAGAATCTTATAAGACCAGTGTTCAATGACTCTACCTCAAAAAATTCTGCTGTGGACAAAAGCCTCAAGGAGAGATGGGTTTACTGGCAAGCTCTGCATAGTTCTTCAATAAGAACATTAAATAGCAACCTCAAAGATTTTGACACAGATTTTATTGGAATTTCATAAATTTTATGAATTATATTTGTTATAACACTTATGTTATCTTCTGAGAAATTTATGCCATGATGTTATTATAACCAAAGTACAGTAAAACCCAGATTACCAATCAATATACCAAGTGCACATGCATGTTACCAATGGGTTACTGGTGTGTTGAGAGATCAATTCCTATCTAACTTGGGGATTACCAGAACCCCTCTCAAGAGCTCAGTCATGGCCTCATCCATTTATCCTGATATGTTATAGAATTATTATTCTATATGAATGCCATAAGGTTAAGAAGTCCTGCAATGGACAACAATCATTAGTTAATGATATTTGTTTTTCCAAAAAGAATTGATAAGGAAAATCTGTGTCCTAAGATGGCTGACTGAGCCAGCGAGAGAGTCCCAGTCCTTGCCCCAGGGCTCTTCCAGGTTCTTCTCCCTGCTCTGCTTCCTGTGCGCACCAATCCGGGTTTTTCTCCCTGTCCTGCTTTGTGCATGTGCCAAAAGTGCCAAGTATGTGGAAGTAGAAGTGTATAAATTGCCCCCTTTTTTGTGCTCAGGGCTCAGACCTTTGGAGACCACTCTCCTCTGAGCCCTCCAGCGTTAAATAAACCTCCTATCCTCCAAGATCTCCGAGTGCCGCTTGGTTCTTCCATCTGGTGATCCAGGTCAGGTTCCATAACAGAATAATCAATAACTTACTTGGCTACTGCTAAGATCGTGAGGCTCATTAGAAAAATTTTATGAAGGCTTCCTGAATATATTCCTATTTTTAATGAATTTACAAACTAGAGGAAATACATATAAACAGTAAGGAACACTGATATGAATGGGGGCACAAGGAAAGCTTGACTAATTTCATTTGGGAGATCAAGGAAGAGCTTAGAAATAAATCAGAGTTGGGGCGCCTGGGTGGCTCAGTCGTTAAGCGTCTGCCTTTGGCTTGGGTCATGGTTCCAGGATCCTGGGATGGAGCCCCGCATCAGGCTCTCTGCTCAGCGGGAAGCCTGCTTCTCCCTCTTTCACTCCCCCTGCTTGTGTTCCCTCTCTCGCTGTGTCTCTCTCTCTCAAATAAATAAATAAAAATTTAAAAAAAAAAGAAATAAATCAGAATTTGAGCTATACTTTTTGATGGAGTAGAGGAAAGAGGACTCCTAATTGCCACCACATTGCTATTCCAGAGATCTAACTTTTACATTCCTTGGAATGAGGACCAAGATAAGAATAATTTTCACATTTTTTAATTGGCCCAAGAACAAATAAGCCCAAACTGAGATATCAGTTCCTTTATAAAGCAGTGTGAAATGGTTCTTCCCTTACAACTCCTTAAGACCTTCCTTCTCAGAACCAAATCACTAGAAGACTCCCTACTAATGAGCTTATATCCCATGTCTACCATAGAGCAACCTCATCAATCTCACACAACAAATGGGAGTTGTGGAAAGCAGAACATGCTACTCAGATACCTAAATTAAGAAAACTCTGCCTCAATTCATTGGTAGTTAGAGGCAGGGAACCTGGGGAATATTTAGCCATAGTTTAGAGACTATACATACACACATACACACTCCAAAAACCCAAAAAGCCCCAAAGCAACAATGAAAAACTTCCTAGAGTGTCACTTGGCCTTGGTTGTTTATTCAAAGAAAAATCAAGAGATTCAAACTGCTCAACAGTGTCGAACGCTGCAATCGTGTTGTTCAGAGTTTCCCAGACTTCCTTGATTTACAAGACCCTTAGTGTCTCAGTAAGTATTCCACTGTGCTCAACAGGCCAAAAGTAATACCCAATTATTCTGTTTATGAAATAGTAAGATCCAAACAACCTAATAATTTATGTCTTAACAACTTAGTAACCTTCTGGAAAAAAAAATACACAAATTAAAGGAATTTTTTTTTTCATTTTTAAATAATTATAATTACATATAAAGTGGATTTGTACTCCTGGAACTTAAACCGTGGAATTAGATTGGATGCTGCCTTCCTCTTTTCTATTCCATATTGATTTTCATTCACTATTCATTTTTATCACATCAGTGAAAACCCAGCTTCATAAAGATGTGACCTCATTGAAAGAACTGTAGTGCAATCTAATGTTGAAATATGAACTACCTCACTCTAGTAGGTCACACCCTATCTGACAGATGATACTTTTGCTGTGTTTTGTAAATTTAAAAACTGTAAATTTACAAACTGGTGAATGTAATTCCAAAGAAACTGTCGATACAGAGCCAATCCGAATTTTGTTTTTGAAGAGCCCTGAGTATATCAGGGCTTTAGATATCCATATCTGTTTTCCATGGGCTTTTCATTTCAGGGATGAATAACCACTTGAGCCTCATTTGTTGTTGTTATTTTGGTTCTTAAAAATACAGTTTCAATTTATTTTTCAATTCTCTAAATGTCTCTGTATCAAACATTATTGATTTGCAATATATTTAAAAGCACAAGGGAAGCAGTCAAAGGACTCGCATATAACCACTCACCCCGAGTAAGTAAGTTTTTGTTTTTTTTTTTTACGATTTATTTATTTGAGAGAGAGAGACACAGTGAGAGAGGGAACACAAGCAGGGGGAGTGGGAGAGGGAGAAGCAGGCTTCCCACTGAGCAGGGATCATGAACTGAGCCAAAGGCAGACGCTTAATGACTGAGCCACCAGATGCCCCCTAGTAAATATGTTCTGTATGGATATTATTCTGTATAGATTTCTTAAAATGGAATACTATGTACTTTCCCACTTGTTCTCTGTTACCCAACCCCTTACCCAAACACCTCCCATTAACACCTTCTTAACATAAACATATTTATATACAACAAAATAGTATCTAGGAAACATATAATTAAAAGAGCAGATTTGAAAAGGCAAGAAGCTGCAGAAAAAATTGAAAGAATAGAGGTAAAAAATGGATTATTATATCATAAATTGAAAGAATCCAAAACCATTGCAATAAAAAGCAACTTATGAAAGTTTTGTTCATGACTACAAAGTTGAGAATATATCTATATGTGTATACATACATGTATATGTGTGTGTATATGCATTTTCTCAGGGAATACAAATTTTAAGTCAAATAAGAGGAGATCTGAAACTACTCAAGAGCTAATCTATTGCATGTTATTACATTAGGTAAAAAATACATTATTATTCTCATTTTACATTGAGGTTAGTACTTTGAAAGATGATTCCATCAGTAAGTTGTAACAAATCCACTAGAATAAGTCTGTGAGTACTCAGGGGATTAATCTTCTAACTAACAGGCAATCCCATAGCCTAGCCAATGTTTGGAACTGCTGTTAACCCCACATTGCAAACTAAGAACTTCATACAGATTTATCTGTGATTTTAAGCATGAACATGGAGCCATGCTCCATGGTCACTGACAAATCCTAAAAGTTATTGTTCCCATTCTTTTATCTTTAACAGAATAAGGGGTAGTCCCTCTTAATGGCTCCATGCTATTTCTTCTCTTGGACAGAACAACAGGACAAGCCAATGAGGCCAATCACTGGGAAGGGAATGGAGAAAATACTCTGGCAGTTTAAATGGTTGTCATTAGTGGGGAGAGAGGTAGAGAGGGAGACAAGTAGAGTTTCAAGTGCTCCTGTTTGGATACTTGATACAAAAGATAAACATTTACAGCCTTCATGGAGGTTGTAGGGCATTGCCCAGCCCCAAAGAGCTCCATTCACATACAGTTGCAAAAGAGGGTTGCTATTCTGAATGTTTTCTATGTAGTTTTATCTGCAGTTGTGTAATGCTCCAGCCGTGATGGTCTTCATAGTTTAATAGTTTGGAGTAATTGGCTCTAATTGTTGTATTTTGTAAGATAAATTATAGTATATTTTAAATAATGTTTTACACTGAATGCAATCCCCCTATCAAACACCAACAGCATTTTTTGTAGAACTAGAATAATCTGAAAATTTGTATGGAACCACAAGATCCCAAATAGTCAAAGCAATCTTGAAAAGGAAAAACAAACCTGGAGGTATCACAAGCCCAGATTTCAAATTATAATACAAAGCTGTAGTAATCAAAACAGTACTGGCACAAAAACAGATACATAGATCAATGAAACAGAATAGAAAACCCAGAAATGGACCCACAACTGTATGGTCAAGTAATCTTCAACAAAGCAGGAAAGAATAGCCAATGGAAAAAAAGACAGTCTCTTCAACAAACAGTGTTGGGAAAACTGGACAGCAACATGCAAAAGAATGAAACTGTACCACTCCTTATACCATACACAAAAATAAACTTAAAATGGATTAAAGACCTAAATATGAGACCTGAAACCATAACCCAGCATGACAGATTCAGTAGATCAGTCATAAAAGCAAATGGCTCAACAATGCTTTTAGCCTATAATTTATTTAGTAAAACACTTATTATTGTCTATCCTAGAGCTATTAAAATTGTTAAAGCTAGAAAAATAGTGATGACTTTAAAAATGAAAACTAAGTCATTAGGGATGGCCCTCAAAATACCCCCAGGTAATCATGGGATTCATAAAGCAAAAATAATTGGTGAAATAAGACTTTAAGTCTTTATCATTGTTGAGCTACTTGGTAGTCTCTATAGGAAAGATTTAAACATTCTAGGTAAAAAGTACTGGTTGGCCCAAATTCTATTCTCACATATTTCCCACTCAACCCTGCTCTAATAATTAAGATAGCAAACAAAAACCAATAAATTTCTCCCAGATACATGCATGGCACAGCCTTCAGTAACTTATATACAGTCAATGCTCAGCAATAAGACATATACTAGGGGCTGACTAGGTGTGATGCAGAAGACAAAGACAAATAAGAAAACCATTTTTTTCTCTGAGGGGAATATCACTTAATGGAAGAGAAAGATAACTTCATAAATGTAATACCAACTATGAACTGACAGGTGCTAAAAGTGAAGGATAAGAAGTGCCATCAGACTAATGTTTGGTGCCAGTTGATTGTGAAATAAGAAAAATAAGGAAAATATAAAGAGATTTTTCATAAAGTTAAATAAATTCAGTTGAAAGGACTCAACTTAGGGGTGCCAGGATGGCTCAGTTGGTTAAGCTTCTGACTCTTGATTTTGGCTCAGGTCATGATCTCAGGTTTCTATGATCAAGCCCTGTGTAGGGCTCTGTGCTGAGTGTAGAGCCTGCTTAAAATTCTCTCTCTCCCTCTCCCTCTGTTCCCCCCTCCCCAAGAGAATGTTTTACACTGAAGCTAGAGCACCAAATAAACAGAAGCTTGAAGCAAAAAAAGTCCTATAAATTCTTTTTTTTTTCCAAAGCAGAAAATATTTTGTGGTACTGTCCAATAGCTGCATCACCATGGGAAACTTTGGAAGATCTGGGAAGTCCTTCCTCTAACTGAGAGAATAATACATTGTCTTCTACTTTATAAAACCATCTTTATAGGTTTCTTTTCCCTTTGCCATTAAACTTGTTATTCTCTGTGTCTGCTCGTGTCTTTATTTCTTTAAGATTTTATTTATTTATTTGACAGAGAGAGAGAGCAAGAGAGCAAGAGCAGGAACACAAGCAGGAGTAGTGGGAGAGGAAGAAGCAGGCCCCCCGCCAAGCAGGGAGCCCGACGCAGGGCCCAACCCCAGGACCTCAGGACCATGACCTGAGCTGAAGGCAGATGCCCGACGACTGAGCCACCCAGGTGCCCATTAGTGTCTTTATATTAATCACAGTATTGTTACATTATGACAACAATGCAGAAGGGAACTTCTGTCTACCAGAAACTTATAGCAAATATCAGACTTTATGACGAAACACAAAAAACATTTTCTACAAAAATAAAGCCTAAAGATAAACTTGGTGACTTTAACTGCCTCTAATCATCACTGAATTGCAGGTCTTAGCCATGTAAGAAAAAAACTGAAAAAGTGTAAGCATTAGGAAAGGAAGAAACAAAGCCATGATAATACATAGATGATGTTGTTATTATCTAGAAAAAGAATCTACAGAGAAGTTATTCAAACAAAAATAGTTCAGCAAGGTTGATATACATAAGTGCAATATTACAAAAATTATGATCTTATAAATGAACGGTTAGAAAACATTTTAAAAATAGATACTCTACAATCGCAACAAAAAATGTTATGTATATAGGATGACTCTAACAAAAGATCACCTTTATGGATTGTCAAAATTTATTGGAAGTAATAAAGAATACAGGCTCAGGGCAGTAGCTATTTACTAATCAGTAGAGAAGTATTTGAATATTTTAAAAATCCATACAGACTTGCTGTTGTAAACTAGTGAAAATGAGCCCTGGTTTATCATGTTCATGATTGGAAAACTTCAATATCATAAAGTTCTTGATTTCTTTTTTTTAATTTTATTGTTATGTTAATCACCATACATTACATCATTAGTTTTTGATGTAGTGTTCCATGATTCATTGTTTGCGTATAACACCCAGTGCTCCATGCAATACGTGCCCTCCTCAATACCCATCACCAGGCTAACCCATCCCCCCACCCCCTCCCCTCTAGAACCCTCAGTTTGTTTCTTAGAGTCCATAGTCTCTCATGGTTCGTCTCCTCCTCCAATTTCCCCCCCTTCATTTTTCCCTTCCTACTATCTTTTTTTTTTTTTTTTTTAACATATAATGTATTATTTGTTTCAGAGGTACAGGTCTGTGATTCAACAGTCTTACACAATTCACAGCGCTCACCATAACACATACCCTCCCCAATGGGTCCTATAGTCCTATAAATTTGGACCAATGGGTCCAAAGTCCTATAAATTCTATAAATTTATTTTTTTTTACCTGAAAAACTATATTTTATTGATCTATTCTTTAAATAGATTGACTTTAAGTATAAGACCTTAAGTTTGTCAGCTTTTCATTTGCAGTGTATCTTTCAAATATTATGACACCCTACTGGCATCTTGTCTTATCCTAAGATTCAGAAAAAAAAAAAAATATAGAAAATAACTTTTAAGTACTAAATAGTAATCCACCAATCCATTAGCTTCCTAGATTTCCCTTAAAGGGCCAGTCTTACATCAATTTACAGAAACAGTAAATGTACACATGACTTAATATTTGGTGCATTTTCTTCACTAACATTAATTAATCTGACTCTAGGCATTATATACCACTACCAATTCACTTAGTCTGTCCCCCAAACATAAAATTTTAATAATTAAATGCAGTAATAAATTGAAAAAACAGGTCAACATTAGTTACTTTTAAGGATACAAAATATCCATAAATCTGTTGAGGACAAACCTTTCAGTTTAAGAAAAATGGCAAATTTGTGCCTCTTTTCAAACAAGCTTAAGTAAAACTTTGATTGCAAATAATTCATAGAAATCCTAGCAGGGATATGCAGAGTACAGATACATGGTGCTAGATTTATTTGAATTCAATTGAAATACAGAATTGATTTTCCTTCCCGGCAGTTTTCTGAAATATACATTATGGCTTTGTTTAGTTAAGCCAGTTATGACACTTGAGCCTCTGAAATGCTAATACACCTGCACCCAGGCTCCAAGTGTGTTGATTTTGCTTCTTTGGTGGAACAAATTTCAATTCCTTTCAGGCAGAAAACTAAGATGAGCAGATATTTCTGTAACGTATATGTTAATTAAAGCACACTGCTCCCTATGGGCTGGGAAGCAAAGAATGTATTATTGTGGATATTTTAAGGAAGACATTCACTCATATAAGATTGAAGATGAATAGAGCAGTATATTGCTAGATGCTATAAAGTGACCTATAATAATACATTAAAAAACAAGAAAAAGTCATGCTTTTCAAAATAAATGTGGATGCTTTAATGTAACAGCAATGTGGCTCCCATCAAATACTGTGTCATGTTGATGGTCACTGTAAAAGATTTCAAAATAGAGCAAGACAGCCTAGCCAAGAGAATTTCCTTTAAAACAGAGTCAGGAGGCCATAAGGGGTGAAGAATTTATGCATGTCATCATGCGAGGAACTATGAACTTTTTGCCAGCTACAAGCCCTCAGCCTGAACTTAATTTCTTCCTCACTATGACATCAGAATCGTTTGCATTCTTCACTTATAAACAAGCCAATGTCATTTGCTAAATTTCAATCCCTCATTTGCATATTAACCCAAGCAAGTCCAGTTAACCTAGTTGCAATCCCTGTTTTGCCTAGAGGACATAAATGAGAACTGTCCACATGACCATTCACCTTTATACCTCTTCCCCTTTTTACCTGAATATGTCTCCCAAATTTTAATTCCAATTGCTTAAAAAATGCCTGTTCGCTTAAATTTTTTAGTGAATTCTTTCGTGGTTGACATTTCTTGGCATAGTTGGCAGGATCCAGTGGAATGGATACTGGATCCTGGTTGCCTGTGTGGACACGTGGATGGTGGCTCCGGGAGATCATTGTTCTCTATGCATTTCCAACAGATGAGGCACAGAGTTCTGGCTGTGAGTTCTCCTGGATCTGAACCTCCTACCCTTTTTACTCAAGGTTCAGGCCAGACTTTATTTGAGCAAAGTAACCAGTTCTGTCCTCACTCTTTCAAGGAGAGAATGCCCTTCTCCCCTTAAATGGGGGAGGATTTAGGTTGCAAGGTATTTATTGGTGAGTGTTCAACTTATTTTCAAGTGGCCACATTTTCTTTCATCTTAAATCCTATCTTATTCATAGGGAAAGGTTTCCTCTATAACAGCCCTAAATGACTAATCTTCTTTGGGAACCCCCACTGGATTTATGTTTAAAGAATATGGTCCTTCATGTTATAAATTTTTGCCCTATTAGACTCACATTACCCAGGATAATTTAAAACCATCATTGGCTAAGATGGGACGCTTTTGATATTTCCGAATTAATGTGTGTAAAATTGGAAAGAGAAAGATTATAAAAATCAAAGCAAATAAGCAAGTGAATGGGAAGTTTATTTTAATTGGCATCTGGAGGCCTCCAAAAGAAATGCTAAAAAGGATGCTTCAAGGAGTCGACTCAAAATGTTCAAAAGTTAACTGAGATCTTTTGAGAAGCTTTCAAATTAGGTATGTGGACTGAAGCTTCACAAACACCTCCTCCCCCTCCTTTTGCCCTACCCACCATTCCTTCCCCTAAGTCTCTCAACATTTTCATCCTGTTCTCTCTCCCCATGCTGTTTCCACCCTTCCTATCCACCTTTTCCTCTATAACCTTAGCAAAACAGCACATTAAAAAAAAAAAAATCATTTTAGCTTCTAGATTGTGAATTTTCTTTAAAGTTTCTAAGGCAGGACTGAAGGGGTTCAGAGCAAGTTTACCCCAATATGTGCTACCTTGGCATATGGACTATTTTGAGCTGAAGGCAAGGGAGGCCCTGCAGGCTCAAAAGAAATAGATATCGCCTTCCTGTTTTCTCATTTTGTCTTCCTGGCTGAGACATATAGGTTGTGGTAATGAAGGATAGTCAGAAGAAAGGCAAGCAGGGACAAGCCCCCCCCCCCCCCCAAAGGAAGCCACCCTTAAAAGGATTTTACACCACCCTGAAAGGAGCCCTCCATCCTGGAAGGAGCCCTCCACCCTCCCCCACATGAACAACTACCTGATAGGTAGATGAGAGCATGGACAAAAACCTGATTAGGTGACAGGCACATGGAGGGTTAATCAGATTAAAACGCCCTACCAACATTCTCATAAAAACTCCTAGACTTAGAAACTCTGGAGGCAACCATCTTGGGTCCCCTCCGTCTTCGGGAGCTTTGTACTATTGCTAAATAAACTCTGCTTTGCTGCCAACCACTCTTCTTCTGGTCTATCTTTTCATTCTTCAAAGCAGCATGACCAAGAATTGCAGGCACTAAAAGAAAAGAAATCCGGAAACACTGTCTTCTTTTGGTTATCTTTGGGAGTCACTCTGAATCTCAGGAAGGTCGTATCCTCTGTACCTTCTTTGGGGACCCATCTTACACCAAAGGGGTGGGTCTTCAATACTGCCAGAAGTATTTACTGTTCCTGCCTGAAAACTACAAAGAATTTTTTTAAGTAGCTCTGCAGTCAAAAGTCAGCCAGATTGGAAGCTGATATTCAAAGCCTGATGGCAATCTTTTTTTTTTTTAAAGACCTCCTTTAAATTAAAATTTGAACTATGTACCCAGAAGGAAAGAAGCAAATTGAAGATTATGTAGTTAGATAAATGGATCAACCTATGATGTCATTTAAGTTACAACCCAATTCTTTGAGAAATTGAAAGCAACTGTCCCTATCTTACAAATCTTTACAAAACTAGAAACGTAGCTCTAGAGGCAATTCAAAGTTCACGTATTTCTTTACCAGTCCCAAACTTCCCTTGTTTATCTCAAAAGGTTTGTAAATTATTGGCCTTAGGAAAACAAAGTCCTTCTTAAAGTTATTCATCTTACCATGTCTTTAAAATATAAACACAGCCAACAATCACCTGAGACGAAGGGGGGTGAGGAGGGAAAGAGACATTTTTAAAACACACACTGCTAAAAGGTCTCTTGTGCCTAAATTCTAGCACAGCCTCCTTAAGATTAATTCCAGGGACAAATAGAAATCTTAAAAATCTTCTCCACAAATATTAGTAACTGTAAGGTCTTTACAATGGCCTGTGTATCTGTGTATACATACATACATATTATATACACACACATACACACAAATATTGCAAATGTGAGATTTTTATACCTCTGGATGACATTGTTAAAAATAATAGTAAAGAGCTTTATTTAGTTGGGTTAAAGGCAAGTGCTTGTAAAAATTGGGCATTCTAAAACTCTCAGGAAGATAGAAACTAACCCAAATATTTTTTAAGTTCACATGATCTGGAAAAATATTCAATATAAAAGCTAGTTTAAATTTGTTGGTTTAATTAAAACAGGCATGTGTTTGGAGTTATCAACATCAAATATAATGCAAATAAACTTTTATTCTACCTGAATTTACTAGTTAAATTATATGTTCTATCTTTCACAATTTGTCTGCAAAAATATGTAAAGATGATGACTAGCTGTTTAATGTCCTTTAAAATTTTCATGACTGGGGCTCCTGGGTGGCTTAGTAAAGCATCTGCCTTCAGCTCAGGTGATGATCCCAGGGTCCTGGGATCGAGCCCCGCATCGGGCTCCCTGCTCCGCAGGAAGCCTGCTTCTCCCTCTCCCACTCCCCCGGCTTGTGTTCCTTCTCTTGCTGTGTCTTTTCTGTCAAATAAATAAAATCTTTAAAAAAAATCTATAAAATTTTCATGACTAATCTAAACATTGTTATAAAGAACAAGTAAATTAAATAGATATAAATTTGGTAACTTAAAACCTTAGAGGTTTGCTAAGTTAAATTAGACAATGGAACTTCACTAATTATCTGGATCATTTTCTAAACAGGACAAATTACTACAACAGTAATTACTAAACATAGGCTTATCTACTTTTGGTTTATTACAGAGAAACCAAAACACGTTTGGAAATATTAATCCTACATTGGAAAATTTTAAAAGGCATATGATTCTAGAAATTATGTAGTATATTCATAAATTTGCAAATCTAAAGAATGCTGGCATAACAGTTTAAAAAAAAAAAAAAAAAAGGAAAACCACGGCCCAAAATGGTGCTGAAGTGGGAGAGCCAGGTTCTTGTCTTAGGAGTTGAAGAATGAATCTTGTGTACAAAGGAGAGTGAGTAAAACAATAGAAGTTTTTAAGTGTTCATGTTTTCTGCCCATTTCTTCACTGAACTTTTTGGTTTTTGAGTGTTGAGTTTGATAAGTTCTTTATAGATCTTGGGTGCCAGCCCTTTATCTGTTACCTCATTTGCAAATATCTTCTCCCATTCTGTAGGTTGCCTTTTAGTTTTGTTGACTGTTTCCTTTGCCATGCAAAAGCTTTTTATCTTGATGAAGTCCCAATAGTTCATTTTTGCTTTTGTTTCCCATGCCTTTACAGATGTGTCTTGCAAGAAGTTGCTGTGGCCACGGTCGAAGAGGTTACTGCCTGCTTTCTCCTCTAGGATTTTAATGGATTCCTGTCTCACATTGAGATCTTTCATCATTTTGAGTTTATCTTTGTGTATGGTGTAAGAGAATGGGCCAGTTTCATTCTTCTGTATGGGGCTGTCCCATTTTCCCAGCACCATTTATTAAAGAGACTATCTTTTTTCCATTGGATATTCTTTCCTGCTTTGTCAAAGATTAGTTGGCCATAGAGTTAAGGGTCCATTCCTGGGTTCTCTCTTCTGTTCCACTGATCTATGTTTCTGTTTTTGTGCCAATACCATGCTATCTTGATGATCACAGCTTTGTAAAATAGCTTGAAGTCAGACATTGTGATGCCCCCAGCTCTGGTTTTCTTTTTCAACATTCCCCTGGCAATTCAGTGTCTTTTCTGGTTTTATACAAATTTTAGGATTGTTTGTTCCAGCTCTGTGAAAAATGTCAGTGGTATTTTGATAGGGATTGCATTGAATGTATAGACACTTCTCCAAAGAACACATACAAATGGCTAACAGACACATGATAAAATGATTCACATCACTCGGCATCAGGGAAATACAAATCAAAACCACAATAAGATACCACTTTACACCAGTTAGAATGGCTAAAATTAACAAGACTGGAAACAACAAATGTTGGCAAGGATGTGGAGAAAAGGGAACCCTCTTAAACTGTTGGTGGGAATGGAGGCTGGTACAACCACTCTGGAAAACAGTATGGAGGTTCCTCAAGATGTTAAAAATAGAGCTACCCTATGACCCAGCAATTGCACTACTAGGTATTTACCCCAAAGATACAGATGTAGTGAAAAGGATGGGCACCTGCATCATAGCAGCAATGTCCACAATAGCCAAACTGTGGAAGGTTCCAAGATGTCCTTCAACAGATGAATGGATAAAGAAGATGTGGTACATATATACAATGGAATATTACTCAGCCATCAGAAAGGACCTACCATTTGCATTGACATGGATGGAACTGGAGAGGATTATGCTAAGTGGAAATAAGACATTCAGAGAAAGACAATTATCATATGGTTTCACTCATATGTGGAATATAAGGAATAGTGCAGAGGACAATAGGGGAAGGGAGGGAAAACTGGGAAGAAATCAGAGAGGGAGAAAAACCATGAGAGACTCTTGATTCCGGGAAACAAACTGAAGGTTTCTGGAGGGGAGATGGGTGGGGGGTGGGGTAACTGGCGACAGGTATTAAGGAGAGCATGTGATGTGAAGAGCACTGGGTGTTATATGTGACTGATGAATCACTGAACATTGCACCAAATACAAATGATGCACTATGTGTTGGCTAATTGAATTAAAAGAAGTTTATCAAGCAAGGATACAGAAAAAGCTCTCATAAGTGAGTGGGTTCCAGACAGGGTTGCCACTGAGGGCCTTTAGGGTTTGTCTTTTATAGAAAGACAACCAGGGAACTTAAATCCTTTTAACATCTCTATTGATAGCACCATTGAGTAAATACTAGTGATAACACCTTCAAGGGCTTACTTCCTTTTTAGGGTCCAGTAATTTTTTGTTGGTCACTCGTAGCTATTATAACAAGACCCCACCTCTGACACCTAGGACAGGATGGTCTGCTTTGTTCCCTTATCTCTGGTTTCCTTACACCTCCACATTTTTGGGATTTTTGTGAACCTGATCCCATAGCCCCCTACCTACCTCTCCCTACCTAGCCCAACCTGTCCCTTAGTGTCACACCAAGTTCCCAAACTGGGACTTAGTACTCAATCTAATTGCACTATCAACCTCCCCCAGAAATGTGGCCTTAAATGATCAGTCAGGAATTTTTTGATCAGCACCTATGAAATAATCAGTTGCATGTGCCCTCTCTATCCCCCAAAGGAAGATGAAGTAGTCTGCCTGATAAGACTTTTTGCCCTTTCCCCTAAAGGAAAGTGACCTAGCCTGAAATAATCGTTTCTTTTCTTCTGCTCATAACTTCCTTGACCCACCCTCCTTCCTATAAAAACCTTCCATTTTGTACAACTTCTCAGAGCACCTCTCTACTTGCTGGGTGAGATGCTGCCTGATTCATGCATCATTTAATAAAGCCAGTTAGGTCTCCAAACTTACTTAGTTGAGTTTTGTTTTTTAACAGATTTGGTGGGGGGTGGTGGGATCCAAAGTGAACTTGCAGAAGCATCTGGAGACAACAAGAAACACAGGCGTGGTATCTGAACCCTTTGAGTTCACGGTCTTTCTTGCCATTTCAGAGGGCTGTATGTAAATTCCTCTCAGTCTGAGCTCTGATCTATTTCATGTTTGAGCTACCGATCTAATTGGCTTTCCTTTACAGGGCTGGTCAGCTTGAGCTGGTGGACAATGATACCCATAGCCCAGAAGAGCTGGCATATTTTTGCCTAGACCCAAGCCTCTAGCTTTCCAGTCCATACTTCCTGGGTGGATAATGTCAGTCAGGTTCACAGGAACTGGTGGTGGTGTTCATAAGGCCTTCTTATGATCAGGATGCAGTACTTCTAATATATTAAGGCCAGTGTGTGTCTTGACTTGTGTAAGTAAAGGCTATTGCTAGTGGGCATTTAGGAGCCCAAGAAATCTGCTAAAATTGATGGGCACAGGTTAAGTATTTAAAGGATATTACAGTGCTTGCCACCTAAAAAAGACTCCCATAATAAGACAAATTGGTCATGGAACAGGTTAGATTGACACTAGATCACCTGCCAACCTCAAGAAAACTTCTGTGCAACAAGGTACACTATGTAACATGCACAATCCCCAACCCAGCAGCACATTCCTTTTCTGGACTAGTTTGGCTCCAAGCAACCCAAAGTCTTAGCTAATGAGATATTTGAATTCTAAAGAGTCAAGCACACTACTTTCCTGCACACCTGCTTATCTTATCTAAGAATTATAGTCCATAGTCCCAGAAGTTGCAGCTATCTAGCAAGATGAAATTAACAAAACAAAACACAACAACAACAAAAAAGCAAATCTAAAATCACAGTGGCCATTATTGGGAATGTTCCAGTTAGACAAGATTGTTCATTTAAGAAGTGCACTTAAAAGTAAGTGTTACCAAATTAAACAAAATGGGATGTCTCTTTTAACTGGTATACAGAACATTCCAAAAGCCCTCAAGATTCCAAAATAGTCTCATTAAAAGATTCATTACAAAGGTTAACACACACACACACACACACACACACACACACACACACAGGATACCTAAGACAAAAGACTATAAGACTGAGGTGACTCCTACCCCTCCTTCCTACCTTTTTTACCTGAGTACTCCATCTACTAATTTTCTGTCTCAACTGCCTTTCCACTCTAAAGAGAGAATTACGTTTTAAAACAAAACCACCTGAAGTTACAGGAGATCCTCCTCAGATCTTTCACTTCTTGCTTAAAGACTAAGGGCTATAGAAAAAAAATTTAAACCCAAGGGAGAATCCTAAAAAGTTGTGGTTTTTTTTTTTTTTTTTTTGGATAGGTTACTTCCTGAGCATAGTTGAAAGGGGGAAATAAAAATTCATGTTATCATGGGGCACCTGGGTGGTTCAGTCAGTTATGTGTCTGCCTTAGGCTTGGGTCATGATCTTGGGGTCCTGGGCTCAAGCCCAGAGTTGGGCTCCTTGCTCAGAGGAGAGCCTACTTCTTCTTCTCCCTTTACCCGCCCCCCCGCCCCTCCCACTCATGCTGTCTCTGTGTCTCAAATAAATAAAATCTTTAAAATAATTCACATTGATGGGGGAGGACAAAGCACAAGCTGACACCCTGCAACCTCCACCCCCACCCCCACTCCTGGGTGGGATATGTGTGACATTCCTCCAGGAAACTTCCAATTATCTTAATGTTAATGCCTTGCTAGAAGGAAAAACAACCTTAACTAGACAATGGCAAGACCTCCAGTATATTATAGGTGCTCTTTAGCGTATGAAAATTCTTTTGAAAACCTCCCTTTTCCTTACCTCCCCCAACTCCCAAGTATATAATCAGTCACCCCTCACAACCCCAGTGCAGCAGCTCTTTCTGTCCACAGGTCCTGTCCCCATGCTTCTAATAAAATCACCATTTTGCACCAAAGACGTTATCAAGAATTTTCCTTAGTTGTCGACTCCGGTACCACCCCACTAATCTCACCTATATTCCAAAACTACATCACATGATATCCCTTCCTTTCCATATCCAGACCCATTGGTTATTAATCCTTTTTCTTCTGGGAATAACTATTCCTTCTTGCTAGTCTTGTTTTACATCCTAAGAACATGATTGGCTTTCTGCCCGCCTGTGACGTGCAGGTTGTCAGTTCCTTATTTGGCTATTTTTGTGATAGCCAATAAATTTTTTCTAAAAATTCTAGCCTCAGGAGAACAAGAGTCCTTCTAGAAAGTGCTTGCATTTGCCCCCTGTGCCTTTACAATGTAAATATACAGTGTTCTGCTTGGTCTTTCAGTAATTCTTTATCTAGCCCATCTTTAAAATGCAAATTTCAGGGAGGTAATTCTTATCAAGTAAAAACAAGGGCGAAAAGCCATTTAAAACATAACCTGTTAAGGACAAATAAAAATCTTAAGTGTATTCCCCACAAATATTAAAAGAAAGCTCTAACCAGCTAGACAAATACCTTTAACTTATTCCATCTACCAGGAAAACAAACTCAGATCCAGCTTTTATAAGTAGTAAATTTTGTACCTATTTGATGGCAGTAATTTTAAAACAGAAGCTATAAGATCTGCATCTATCTGTAATGTTGACACGTGTTTATATTTGTGTTGTAAATGTGTTTCTACCTCCAGATGGTATAGCTAAAATTAATTTGTAAAATAACATTTGGTTGGTTTGAAGGCAAGCACTTATAACGATTGGGCATTCTAAAACACAGAAAGATAAAAACTAATGCAAATGCTTTTAAAGTTCACAGGACCTAATATATACATATATTTGATATAAAAGCTAGTTTGGGATTGATGGTTTTGTTTCAGGATTTCTTTTCCTTTAGTGCCCGTTGTTCTTGTGATGACGTTTTGGAATATACGTGAGGTTTCTTGGGGTGAGGTCTGGAGCTGATGATCAATTCTTTAGACGTCTTTGGTGCAGAATGGTCGTTTAATTAAAGCACGGGGACAGGACCCGCGGGCAGAAAGAGCTGCTGGTCCCTGCTGCCCCAGGGACTGTGATTATATACTGATTATATACTTTTGGGTTGGGGGAAGTAAAGATAAGGGAAGTTCCAAAAGGATTTTCATAAGCTGAAGAAGTCTCACAGGATACTGATGGCCGGGCTATTGTCAAACTAAGGTTGTTTTCCCTCTAGCAAGGCATTAACATTCAGACAGGAGCTTCCTGGATGAACATTATACTCTGCCTGCCTCAAGTATTTGTCAATGGACTTCAGGTTATATGGACATGTAATTTTATCTACATTTCCTTCTGCCTTTGTTTCCCACATCACTTGGTCACACAGGTTTGAAGAATGAAGAGGTAGATCAGACAAAGTGGTGGGCAGCAAAGCGGAAGTTTATTGAGTGATAGTACAAGCCTCCCAAAGAGGGAGGGTACCTGAGAGTGTGCCCCCCTCCCCGAGTTTCTAAGTCTAGGGGTATTTATGAGAATGTTTGTGGGCTGTTTTAATCTGATTAACCATCCATGTACCTGTCACCCAATCAGGTTTTTGTCCATGCGCTCATCTATCTATCAGGCAGTTGTTCAAATGAGAAATGTTGGTGGAGGGCTCTTCCAGGGTGATGTAGAGGGTCTTTTTCCTTTTAAGGGTAGTTTTGTCTTAGGGACGTGGGGGGTGGGGGGAGGCTTGCTCTGCCTGCCTCTCTTCTGACTATCCTCCATTAGTTTAATTAAAATAGATATGTCATTTGGAGTTGTCAATATCAAATAGAATACAAATAACCAATTTTTATTCTACTTAAATTTATTAAATTCATTTTATCTGTAGCGATTTCAGCAAAAGTGACAAAATAATGGTTGATTTTAATTGTCTCATGAAGTTTTCATGGGTAATTGTTAAGAACAAATACATTGAATAAATTAAAAGGATTGTAGGTAAACTTTTAAATAGTTCCAAAATATTTGGTAACCTAAAACTTTGCAGTTTTGCTAGGTTAAATGATAAATTAGGTTGAATTCATTGGATAGCTGTCTTTTCCAAATAAGATAAAATACTAAAATACTGATAATTAAACATAGGTTTATGTACTTGTGTCTTATCAGAGAAACTAAAGATAAATTTGGGTCTGTTAGTAAACAATGTTTTATGCTTTATGATCACATTTCTAAATTCATACATACATTTCTAAATTAGATTCATAAATTTGCAAATTTAAAAAAATTCTTATATGACAGACTGTTCACAACTGCCTACTACTTAATTTTTACTAGAAATTAAGGTTTCTAAGCATTAAGAGTTATAATAAGTATAATTAAAACTACTGGAAATACCAAGGGAGACAACTCTGTATGCAAAAGAAATGTGCTTTTATGTGCAAAGATATGAGAAATGGGATTACATTTTTGTAGAAGGAAAAGTAAGTAATTTTGTCCTAAAATGAGACTAGGTGGGTATAGTGAAGGAAAATTTAAGATAAAATATAAATGAAAAAGAAAGTTATAGAAAATCTGTGAAAAAAGAATCTTTAGAAAAGAATTTTATGAGTAGTCAAAACTAAGATTGAAATAAATGAAAACATATATATTCTTGGAATATTCTAAAAGATTTGTTAATTAAGTATATTTAATATGCAAAATACATAGAAAATATTGACAAATAAATAATACTAAGCGTTCTTTAGATTATGTTTGTAAGATTGTGGCATATGTAGATAAAGTCCATTCTGTTTCTGCAAAAATGGCCCCTTATCAGATTTTTGCCATTCTAATGTTCTTGTGACATTGCAATAGTCTGCTTCTGAAAACTAACATATACAAATAATGGCTGTAAATTCAATAAACAGTCAGGGCTAGGAGAAGCCTAAGACAGCCACTTGGTTCTTCCTGGCTCCCTGACAGACCCCACTTTTCAGTTTTTACATTCCTTCACCCACAATAGTACATCTAGAATGACTCAAATTATGAATAGACACTGGTGTAGAGACTTCTATGAAATTTTTAAACCTGAAACTGGCCCTTACTACTCTGCTATTTAGTATGAGTTATCAGTATGTTCTTCTTACTGTATGTATGAATTCTGGATGGGTTACAGCCTTTCTTTCCTATAAAGCTGATGCCCTTGCAGTAAAACAAAATAGAACACAATTGTTTAAAAAAAAAAAAAAAAGTTTCCCAATTGGGGTGTACTTTCCATTATGTCCGGTGATCAAGGCACGCACTTCACTGGACAAATCAAAGATGCCTTAGTAAAAACCTAACAAAATTCTTGAAATTCTATCAGTGTACAACCTTCTACTGATCCACTATTGTCTTATGCTAGTATGACCTGCTACTGTTAAGTCTCTAATGTTTTATTCTCAGGCCTGTCATCAACTGGTTAAAAAAGCCTTTCTAAATTCTAATTCAAAAAAGCTTGTCCATCTCAGTCTACAGCCTGGTAACTTGGTATTGTAAAACATCAGAGAAAGAGTCCATGTACCATTAAAAGCAACCTTACCATGTGCTTCTGACCAGTGACACTGCTGCAAAACTAAAAGATGCTAGAGACCTCTACATCAAATTGACAAGGAGGAGAATTAACTAACATCAAGATGTGGACTCCTTCCACCCAAGACACCAGATCAAGACTTCATACTTCAACAACATATAAAATCTTTTCTCTTTCTTTTCTTTACTCTGGCATTGGCATAAAAGAATGGCGACCTCGTTAGTATCTCCCAGGCCACTGCTAAGGTAAAGTAACCTCTTTTATTTCAGAATAGAAAAAAATCTGTGTGTCTAACTTTTCACAAGAAAAAAATAAGACATCTCATTGGCCACTCCCCTAAGTTCTTATTGTTGAGTTAAAAAGGAAGCCTCTTTTGGCAGATCCCCATTTCCCTGGTTAGGAATAAACGTAAATGAGGTTATGATCACAAACTTCTCCTTAATTCTTAAAATAATTACAAAATCATCTAAAAGCAATAGCAGCCTAAAAATATCCTTAGTCTCTCTGTCCTAAGTTGTCCTTAATAATAGAATAGCCCTTTTTTTTTTTTTTAGATTTTATTTATTTGACAGAGAGAGACACAGCAGGAGAGGGAACACAAGCAGGGGGAGTGGGAGAGGGAGAAGCAGACTCCCCGCCGAGCAGGGAGCCCAATGTGGGACTCGATCCCTGGACCCTAGGATCATGACCTGAGCCG
This sequence comes from Halichoerus grypus, assembly GCF_964656455.1. Lineage (NCBI taxonomy): Eukaryota > Metazoa > Chordata > Mammalia > Carnivora > Phocidae > Halichoerus > Halichoerus grypus. Next base: position 104,083,140 of record NC_135715.1, read on the forward strand.
AAGGCAGACGCTTAATGACTGAGCCACCCAGGCGCCCTAGAATAGCTCTTGATTATTCTTGAGCTGAGCAAGGAGGTGTCTGGGCTGTGTCTGACTCTACCTGCTATGCCTGGATTAACCCTTCTGGGGAAGTTAAAACTCAATTACATAGGAATAAGTCCCTTGGCTTAAAAGAAAAAGAAAAGGGGCGCCTGGGTGGCTCAGTCGTTAAGCGTCTGCCTTCGGCTCAGGTCATGATCCCAGAGTCCTGGGATCGAGCCCCACATGGGGCTCCCTGCTCGGTGGGAAGCCTGCTTCTCCCTCTCCCACTCCCCCTGCTTGTGTTCCCTCTCTTGCTGTATCTCTCTCTGTCAAATAAATAAATAAAATCTTTTAAAAAAAAAAAGAAAAAGAAAAAGAAAAAAAGTAACTCCTTCCATGAGGCCTTTGACTTATTTGATTTTGATTGGTTTAGGTCTTGGAGACCAGGATTCCAAAGTACACTCCAAATATATTGTGAATTATTCTGCTTATAGTAATCATAATCGTCTCCCTGGGTGCACTACAGTCTCTCAAAAGTTTTAAATGCCTGTTTGCTGCCATTAGCCACCAAGCTGACCACCAAATGATCTTCCTAAGACTGAGACTTCTAAGGAATGAGGTAAATAACCAACTCAAACAATGTGAATGAGAAGCCATGACTTATGACTATCACAGAGGCAAGAAAAAAAAAAAATCAGGACATATAGATACCAAAGGAGCTACAAAAACTGTGAATTGTACTTTCGGGGAAGATGAGGGAGTAGGAGGATCCTAAACGATTTCACAGATATACCTAGAAAACACCCACATCAATGTAAAAAAACACAGAAAATGTCCTGAAGACTGGCAGAACAGAGTCTCCAAAGCTAAATATAGAGAAAAGGCCACATTGAAGAGCATAGGAAGGTCAGAGACTGGTGAGGAGCTAAATGGACCCTCAGGACTGTCCCTAGGAGGGAGGGATACTATAGACATAGAGAGTAGAGATAAACAGAACGTCACCAGGCACCCCAGGCAGAGGGAACCCACACAGGGAAGATGAATTCCCATAATATTTGGCTTTGAAAACCAGAGGTACCTAATTTCATGAGTTCCTATGATCGGTGGGACTTAACACCTGGAATTGTAAAAATCACTGGGCTCAGCTCTGGTAGAACCTACAGGGCAATAGGAAACTGAGTCTCCACACTTGAAGAAACAGCACAACAAACACACCCACAAAAATAGAATATAGAAGCAGCAATTTGAAAAATGCCTGAGGTATAAGGGAGGGAGATTTATTTACTAATCTCAGAGTATGTGCTGGGGTGGGGGGGGCAGGGATCTTTGGGAGACTTCTTCAAAAGAAGTGTTGGTGGTTGCCATTTCCCTTCCCAGCCCCCAAGCATAGCCCCATGGACACCTGTACGAAACAGTATAGCAGGAATACTTTCCGCCTAGCTTGCTAACAGCATGCCTCACCCCCACACGCTTCTGCAGATCTGCCCATTCCAACCCAGTTGGCCTCTGCAGTTTTGGGTAGCTACAGGTCCATCCTGAAGCAGACACTGAGGAACCTGCTGGCACTGTGTGTCTTGCCCCTACATTCCTGTGGATTCATTCCCTCCAGCCCTGTGGCAGGAGTTTTCTAAAGCAGGTTCAGGTCCCCTCCCCATAGCAGACCTGTGCAAACCTTGCTAACACCTCACTTCACCTCTACATTTTTCTGCAGATCTGCCCCCTCCACTACACACTCTGGAGTCCATCTAAAGTGATGCTACAAGCCAGGCAGTGTGTAAGGAGCCCCAGTAGGGTATAGCACCAATCCAAAGTGACTCCTGACCTGGAGAGAGGGGAAGATAACCATGCACACCGGTCTGACTGCAGCCCTAGTAGCAGGCTGGGGACATACCCCGGTTTAACTACAGACCCTGCCCACCAATGAAAGATTCTCAGGGGACAACAAAGAGCAGTGCCTGCACTTTGGTACCACTACATCTCTGGCAAATGACTCATCTGACTCAACCAAAGTGGCCCCACCCGGGTCTACTAACAACATAGGGACAAAATCCTACCCACGACGGGCAACAAGAGCCATTGCAAATGATTGGACTGAAGGCAAAAGTGGTTCAGTCACAATAGTAGGGCATGCACAACACACATAGTTGTCACTGCAGGGCCAGGTTCTGGTGAACAGGGGATAATACACTGCAGGGCATGATAAGACCTCTTCCTCTACAGGCCACTACTTTCAAGAGCAGGAGATGTAGCTGACTTTCCTAACACACAGAAACAGACACAGTGTTAGACAAAATGAGGAGACCAAAGAATATGTCCCATATGAAAGAACAGGAAAAAATCATAGCAAGAGAGCTAAGGAAAACAGAGAAGTAATATGCCTGAGAAAGAATTTAAAGTAATGGTCGTAAAGATAATCGCTGGCCTTGAGAACAGAGTGGAGGACCTCAGTGAGACCCTTAATAAAGGGAGAAAACAAAGTACTAATCAGAGATAAAATCTCAATAACTGAAATTTAAAAATATACTAGATGGAATACATGGTAGATTAGAGAAAGCAGAAGAGCAGATCAGTGACTTGGAGGACAGAGTAATGCAAGGCAATCAAGCTGATCAGGAAAGAGAAAATTAATAATAATAAATGAAAATAGACTTAGGGAACTCAGAGAAAACATCAAGCATACTAGCATTTGCATTATATGGATGCTAGAAGGAGCAGAGAGAGAAAAGGAAGCCGATAATTTATTTGAAGAAATCATAGCTGAAAACTTCCCAAATCTGGGGAAGGAAACAGAAAGCCAGATTGAGGATACACAGAGAACCTCAAACAAAATGAAACCAGGAAAGTCCACACCAAGCCACATAGTAATTTAAAAGACAAAAAGTAGTGATAAAGAATTTTAAAACAGCAAGAGAAAAAAATACAATTACATGCAAGGAGAACCCCGTAAGGCTATCAGCTGATTTTTCAGCAGAAACTTTTTAGGCCAGAAGAAAGTAGCATGATATACTCAAATTGTTGAATGAAAAAAACCTGCAGCCAAAAATACTCTATACAGAGGGACTATCATTCAGAATAGAAGATAAGGAGCTTCCCAGACAAACAAAAGTTAAAGAAGTTTATGAACACTAAATCAGCACTATAAGAAATATTAAAGGGGATTCTGAGCAGAAAGGAAAGAACATAAGTAGAAGAAAATTAGGAATCACAAAAGCAATAAAATTAAGTATATCTATTAAAATCAGTCAAGGGGTTAACAAAATAAAAGGATGTAAATTATAAACCTGAAGAAGGGTGGTGAGGAGTAAGAATGGGTATAAATTTAAGTGACAGTCAACATAGATTGCTATATGCAGAAGGTGTTATATACAAATCTAAGGGTAACCAAAAATCAAAAATATGTAATAGATTTGCAAAAAATAAAGAGAAAGGAATCCAAGCCAACTTACAGTGAGAGAAGAGAGAAAGGGAAGAAAGGAACAGAGAAGAATGACAAAAACCATAAAACAAGTAACAAAATGGCAATAAGTACATACCTATCAATAATTACTTTGAAAAAAAAATTACTTTGAATGTAAATGGACTAAATGCTCCAAAAGACATAGTGTGACGGAACGGATAAAAAAGCAAGACTCATCAATATACTGCCTACAAGGGACTAATTTTAGACCTAAAGACACATGGAGATAAAAAATGAAGGGAAAAATGAAGGCGGGGATATTGGAGGGGGAGACGAACCATGAGAGACTATGGACTCTGAGAAACAAACTGAGGGTTCTAGAGGGGAGGGGGTGGGGGATAGGTTAGCACGTATTGCATGGAGCACTGGGTGTTATACGCAAACAATGAATCATGGAACACTACATCCAATAAATAAATAAATAAATAAATAAATAAATAATGAAGGGATGGAAAAGCATTTTTCATTCAAATGGAAGTGAAAAGAAAGCTGGGTTGCAATACTTGCATCAGACAAAATGGACTTTAAAACAAAGAATGTAATCAAAAACAAAGAAGGACATTATATAATCATAAAGGGAAAAATCCAACATGAATATTTAACAATTGTAAATAATTATACACCCAACATAGGAGCACCGAAATATATAAAACAGCTATTAACAAACATAAAGGAAGTAATCAACAGTAAATACAATAATAGTAGGAGACTTTAACATCCCAGTACAATCAATGGCTAGAGCATCCAAACAGAAAATCAACAAGAAAACAGTGGCTTTGAATGACACATTGGACCAGATGGATCTAACAGATAAATTCAGAACATTCCATCCTAAAACAGAATACACATTTTTTTCAGGTGTACTGGGAACATCTCCAAAACAGACCACATGTTAGGGCACAAAACAAGTCTAAACAAATTCAGCAGGTTGCAGTCATACCATGCATCTTTTCTAACCACAACACTATGAAACTAGAAATTGACAACAAGAAAAAAATCTAGAAATAACAAAAATACATGGATGTTAAATAACTTGCTACTAAACAATAAATGGATCAACCAAGAAATCAAAGAAGAAATAAAAAAATACATGGTGACAAACGAAAATGAAAACACAGTGGTCCAAAATCTTTGGGATGCAGCAAAAGCTGGTCTTAGAGGGAAATGTATAGCAATACAGGCCTACCTAAAGAATAAAAATTTCAAATAAGCAACCCAACCTTCCACCTAAAGGAGCTAGAAAGGAACAAACAAAACCCCAAACCAGTAGGAGGAAGGAAATAATAAAGATTACAGCAGGAATAAACAAAATAGAAACAAGCAAACAAAAAATCAATGGAACCTACAGCTGATTTTTGAAAAGATCAACTAAATTGATAAACCTTTAGCTAGACTTATCAAAAAACAAAAACAGAAAGAGAACGAGAAAAAGAGAGAGAGAAAGGTCTCAAAATCAGAAATGAAAAAGGAGAAAGAACTATCGACACCACAGAAATACAAATGGTTATAAGAGAATATTTTTTTTATAAAGGTGTTTTTTTTTTTTTAAAGATTTTATTTATTTGACAGAGAGAGACACAGGGAGAGAGGGAACACAAGCAGGGGGAGTGGGAGAGGGAGAAGCAGGATTCCCGCAGAGCAGGGAGCCCGATGTGAGCCTCGATCCCAGAACCCTGGGATCATGACCTGAGCTGAAGGCAGACGTTTAACAACTGAGCCACCCAGGCGCCCCAGGTTATAAGAGAATATTATGAAAAATCATATGCCAACAAATTGGACAACCTAGAAGAAATAGATAAATTCATAGAAACATAACCTCCCAAAACTTAATCAGGAATAAATAGAAAATTTGAACACACTGATTACCAGCAATGAAATTGAATCAGTAATCAAAACATTCCCAACAAAGGTCAAGGACCAGTTTCACACGTGAATTACCAGCAATGAAGTTGTATCAGTAACCAAAACATTCCCAACAAAGATCAAGGACCAGACAGATTCACATGTGAATTCAACCAAACATTTAAAGAAAAGTCAAACTATTCTGAAACACAGAATAGTTGGGAAAGCTTCTAAATTCATTCTGTTAAGACAAGCATTACCCTGATACCAAAACCACAGGAACTACAAAAACAACAACAACAACAACAAACTACAGGCCAATATCTCTGATGAGCATAGATGCAAAAATCCTCAACAAAATATTAGCAAACCGAATTTAACAATACATTAAAAATCATTCACCATAATCAAGTGGGATTTATTCCTGGGATGCAAGGGTGGTTCAACATTTGCAAATCAATCAATATCATACATCTCAACAGTAAGAGAAAGGATAAAACCATATGATCATTTCAGTAGATGCAGAAGCAGCATGTGAGAAAGTACAACTATTCATGATAAAAATCCTCAACAACATTAGTTTAGAGGGAATATACATTAACGTTAAATAAAGGCCACATATGAAAAACCCACAGTGAACATCATACTCAAGGGTGAAAGAAGTTTTCCCCTAAGTTCAGGAACAAGACAAGGACGCTCACTCTCACCACTTTTAATCAACAAGTACTAGAAGTCCTAGCCACAGCAATCAGAGAAGAGAAACAAAAGACATTCAGATTGGTAAGGAAGATGTAAAACTTTCAGTATGTGCAGAAGACATGATACTATTTACTGAAAACCCTAAAGAATCCACCAAAAAACTTCTACAACTGATCAATGAATTCAGTAAGGTCACAGGATATAAAATAAATGTACAGAAATCCATTCCATTTCTATACACTAATAATGAAGCAGCAGAAAAGAAATTAAGAAACCAATCCCTTTTACAATTGCACCAAAAAGAATAAAATACCTAGGAATAAACTTAACCATGGAGATAAAAGACCTATACTCTGAAAACTATCAAATACTGATGAAAGAAATTGAAGGCAACACAAATGAATGGAAAGATATTTCATGCTCATGGATTGGGAGAATATTGTTAAGATGTGCATACTACTGAAAGCAAGCTATATATTTAAAGCAAACCCTATCAAAATATTAACAGCATTTTAAAAAAATTTTTTAAAGATTTTATTTATTTATTTGAGAGAGAGAGCAAGCACAAGCAGAGGGAAGAGGCAAAGGGAGAAGGAGGGAGCCTGACACAGGACTCGATCCCAGGACCCTGGGACCATGACCTGAAGCGAAGGCAGGTGCTTAACCAACTGAACCTCCCAGCCGCCCCAATACTAACAGCATTTTTTCTAGAATTAGAACAAATTATCCTAAAATTTATATGAAATCACAAAAGTCTCTGAATAATCAAAACAATCTTGAAAAAGAAGAATGAAATTGGAATTATCACAATCCCAGATTTTGAGATATACTACAAAGCTGTACTAATCAAAACACTATGGTACTGGCACAAAAATAGAGCTATTAATCAATGGAGCAGACTAGAGAGACTAGAAATAAAACCACAATTATATGGTCCATTTTTGACAAAGGAGGCAAGAATATGCAATGGGAAAAAGGCCATCTCTTCAACAAATGGTATTGGGAAAACTGGACAGCTACATGGAAAAGAATAAAACTGGACTACTTTCTTATACCATACACAAAAATAAACTCAAAATGGATTAAAGATCTAGAAGTAGGATCTGAAATCATAAAAATCCTAGAAGAGGGCACAGGCAGTAATTTCTCTGACATCAGCTGTGGCAACATTTTTCTAGATATGTCTCCTTAAACAAGGGAATAAAAACAAAAATAAACTATTGGGATTATATCAAAAGAAGCTTCTGCACAACAAATAAAATAGTCAACAAAACTAAAAGACAACCTACTGAATGGGAGAAGATATTTGCAAATGATCTATCCAATAAAGTGTTAGTATCCAAAAAATACAAAGAACTTCTACAACTCAACACTCCAAAAATAAATAATCCAATTTAAAAAATGGTCTGAAAACATGAACAGACATTTCTCCAAAGACATACAGATCATTGACACACACACATGAAAAGGTGTTCAATATCACTAATCATCAGAGAAATGCAATTCAAAACCACTATGTAACATCACCTCACACCTATCAGAATGGCTAAAATAAAAAACAAAAACAAAAACAAGTGTTGGTGAAGATATGGAAAAAAAGGACCCTCGTATACTGCTGATGGGACTGTAAACTGGGGCAGGTACTGAAAAACAATATAGATGTTCCTTAAAAAATTAAAAATAGAATTACCATATGATCCAGTAATTCCATTACCTGTTATTTACCCAAAGGATGCAAAAAACAAAACAAAAAAACCCAAAAACCCATTAATTCAGAAAGATACATGCACCCTTATGTTTATAGCAGCATTGTTTACAATAGCCAAATTATGGAAGCAACCCAAGTTTCATTGGACAGATCAACAGAGAAAGATGTGTGTATATGGTGTACTTAAACACACAGCATACACATACAATGGAATATTACTCAGCCATAAAACAAATGAAATCTTTCCATTTGCAACAGCATGGATAAATCTTGAAGGCATAATGCTAAGTGAAATAAGCCAGTCAGAGAAAGACAAATACCATATGATTTCACTCATATGTGGAATTTAAGACAGAAAACAAAACAAAGAAAAAAGAGACAAACCAAACCAAAACAAAACAAAACAAAACAGACTCTTACCTACAGAGAACAACTGATTGTCACCAGAAGTGGGTGGAGTGACAGGTGAAAAAAGAGGAGATTAAGAGTACACTTACCATGATGAGCACTGAGTAATGTAGAGAATCGTTTAATCACTATATTGAACACCTGAATCTATCTAGTATGTTACCTATATTGGAAATAAAATGTAAAAAATGTAAAATAAAATGTAAAAAAGCAAACAAAACATTAACTGCAGAGTGGTATCTGTAAGTAGTTCTAATGCCTTAAAATTTGATTACATCTCTCAGTTAAACTGAGAGTGTGATCAAAACAGGGGAGTTGTTAAAAAAGAAAACTGTCACTTAGAGTTCCCAAACTGGGGCCTAATATCCAAATCGCAGTTTCAACCTCCCCCAGAAATTTAGTCTTTCCTGGTCAGTTAGGAATTTTTCTGGTCTGCACCAGTGATGTAATCAGTCACATGAGCACTCTCCAACCAACCCCCCCTCCCAAAGGAAGAGGAAATAATCTGCGTGATAAGACCCCTGTCCTTTCCTCTAAAGGGGAATGACTGTGCCTGGAACAGTCTTTTCCTTTTGCTAATAACCTCCTTGCCCTACCCTCCTTCCTATAAAACCTTCTATTTTATACAACTTGGAGTGCCTCTCTACTTGCTAAATGAGGTGCTGTACAAATCAATCATTTAATAAAGCCAATTAGATCTTCAAATTTATTTGGTGGAATTCTCTTTGTTTTTAGCCCAGTTCACAATGCTTATTCCTTAGTTTCTACTACAGATTGTTTCTAAGGGTTAAGAATTCTAATATATGTAATTAAAGCCACTAGGAATAATAAAGGAAATCTCAAAATGTCAGCAAAGTAGGATGTGTTTTCAGTAAGAGAAGGTATGAGAAATGGAGATGTCGTGTGTGTATTTTTTTTTTTTTTTTTTTTTTTGAGATGTGTTTTTGTTGAAAGTAATGTTTTCCTAAAGTGAGGCTGGTTGTTTAAAGAAAAAACACAAAACAAAAAACCAAACAACAAAAAACAGGACAAAATCAGAATGCAGGGGAAAAAAAAGTTGTAGAAGGATTGCATAAAAGTAATCTTTAAAAAGGAATTTTAGTGATCAAGCTGGCTAAGAATTAAAAGAAGTTATTTAAAAGTGAGTTTTAATGTCATAAGCTGATACAAAATTAGAATTTGGTTTTCTATTAAAAGGACAAAGTTTTCTTGGAGTTTTGGTCTGCTTCTGATAAGATGATGAAAGTTTCTTTAACTTTTACATATTAAGTTTCATAATGATCTGTGATCCTATTTAGACAAGTGCTATAAAATCTTTTAAAGATATTTTTGACAAATTTCTCCAAATCTAAATGAAGTCTTTCTGCTCTGGAATATTCCAAAGGATTTATTAAACTATTAGGCTTATTTGATATGTAAATTACATGGGAAGCATTGTCAAAGAAGTAACACTGAGCCTTCTTTATATTGTATTTATAAGATTGGCACATATGCATAAAGTCCTTTCTGCTTCTGCGAAATATGATCCCTCGTTACCAGACTTCTGCTATCCTGATGTCCTTGTAACATGGCAATAGTGTACTCCTAAATCAGAAATTAAGATGGATAAACAATGACAATAAATTAAATGACAGTCAGGGCTATGGGAAACCCAAGATAGCTGCTTGGTTCTTCCTGGCTTCCTAATTAACCCCATCTCAGTTTTTCCATTCCTTGACCCACCATAGTGCATTTAAAAAGGATTCAAATTATGGATATAGACATTGGTAGAGAGACTTCTACAAAGTTGTAAAAACAGTCTACCAGTGATAGGGAAAAATCTGTGTTCTAAGAGGGCCGACTGAGCCAGCAAGGAAGTTCCAGTCTCTGCCCTAGGGCTCTTCTGGGTTCTTCTCCCTGCTCTGCTTCCCATGCATGCCAAAAGGCTTCCCGCATTCGCCAAAGTGCCAAGTATGGGGAAGTAGAAGTGTATAAATTACCCCCTCTGTCTGTGCTTGGGACTCAGACCTTTGGAGATCATTCTCCTCTGAGCCCACCGGGGTTAAATAAACCTCCTATCCTCCAAGATATCCGAGTGCCTCTTGGTTCTCCCATCGGGTGATCCAGTCCAGGTTCTGTAACACCAGGAATGTCTAATCTCTTAGCTCTATAATCCCATAAAAACTGTTTTTGCTCCCAGAGCCTTCAGACCTCTTTTTAGACCCTTTGAACACCCGTAGCTGGACTTCATTCAACCACCACTTAGTATGGGCTACCAATATGTTCTTATTTGTATATTTTCCAGATGGGTTGTAACTTCTCCCTGTTGCAAGGCTGATGCCTCACAATGGAACAAAAACTGTTATAAAATTGATGAGGGAACAGAAGGCAAGCTGAAGACAAAGCAGAAGCTGACACCCCCTCCCCCCCATAGGATGTATGTGACATTCCTCAGGCACTCCTGGCTGCCCTAAAGCTAAGGAAAGGAAAAACAAATAGTTAACTTATAGAGATCACAATCCTAGGAGACAGGAGTCTCCCTCAGTTTACTTACAAAAGCCTTAGCAATAGCTTCCAGAAGGGAATGTAAATACAATTAAATGTCTTTATAACCTGCAGCCCATGGACAGATACTTGAAGTGGGCAGAGTGTAATGTTCCTCCAGGAAGTTCCCAACTATCTTAATGCCTTACTAGAGGGGTAAACAACCTTAACTTGACAATGGTGAGGCCTCTGGTATCCTGTGAGTCCTCTTTAGCATACGAAAGTTCTTTGGAAACCTCCCTTTTTCCTTACTTCCCCCAGTCGCATAGTATATAATCAGCCACGCCTCACAACCCCGGTACAGCAGCTCTTTCTGCCCATGGGTCCTGTCCCCGTGCTTTAATAAACCACCATTTTACACCAAAGACATTTCAAGAATTCTTTCTTAGTCATTGGCTCTGGACTCTACCCCACTGAACCTCACCTATATTCTAAAACCCCATCAAGATGTTTCCTCCTTGGGGTACACCTTCCATAACCTCCAATGACTGAGGCACCCACTTCACTGGGAAAATTATACAAGCCTTAACAGAAACTTTGCAAACTTCTTGGAATTCTATCAGAATATAAACTTCTGCTGATCCCTTATTGTCTTAATGCTAGTATGACCTGCTACTGAAAGTCTCTAATGTCTTATGCTAAGTCTATCACCAACAGGTTAAAAATGCCTTCCAGGATCCCAATTCAAAGGATCCTGTTGGTCACAATCTGGAACCTGGTGACTGGGTATTCTAGAGATGTCATCAGAGAAAGATAGTCCTCAAGCCCTGTTAGAAGGGACTTTACCAGTCTCCAGACCACTAACAACGCTGTAAAACTAAAAAAAGTATTGAGCCTTGGGTACACGTCTCACAGCTAGAGAAGGCTCCACCTGACACCTGGTCCTTTACAGACACTGGATACCTCTGAATCAAATTAATGAGGAAGAGAAGCAGATGACATCTGAATAGACTGCTTTCCCAAGACTCAGGACCAGGCCTGTAGTTATACTTCTACCATCATCACCATTTTAAATGATTAACACACTATATCCTACCTTTACCATCTTTTTAATATTACAACTTTTCTACCTACTAACCAATCCCTCAATTTCTAAAACCAATCTGGTGCCCCTAAAGGATATATTTTTGTTTGTGGCTATGATCATTAGCCTGGGGCCTACACATACCTTGACAACTAGAGGGAACTTGGTCTTACTTGCTTTTTATGCTGCCCTTTTTCCTGTCCTGCAATTGGTTACAAAACAATCTCAAGGTACTCATAGCCCAGAAAAGAGGGCCTTCTGCATTCTATTACACATTCAAAGCTCCCTCAGAGTATGAGGATGGTTCTTACAGTCATAGTTAATATTGTGACCTCCTAGCTGTATTTTCTGGAGTCAAAGGCAATTATCTTGTCAAAATCCTTTTCTCCTGGGCAGACATAGGCAGGGGGTAGGGGAGGTGGGGGCAGTGCTCTAGAAGTTATATGAGAAATCTCAAACTGTAAGTAGAACTGTCTTATCCATTGCTAGAACCATTAGAGCCCAGGTCATAACCTGTATCTTAATTGTTACATAAGCTGTTTGTAATGTGCATTTCCTCAAGTAGTTCTGCTACTCAAAATGTCAAAAGAATGGTTGGAACTTAAAAAGTATTAATCAAACCTCCACTTTGACAACAAAAAATTAAACTTTAATTGACCGTAGCCTAAAGTCCCTCTCCCTAAAAGGCCTCCTTCTTCTTTCTCAAATGTGATCCTAGGAATCTCACACAACCGGCTTAGAGATATATAAGAATATTGAGAGTCTCCATTCTGAGGGACATGATAGCCAGAGCAGGGGCTAAACACTATGACAATGCAATGTGACCAAAACCAAAGGACTGATTATTGATGCTTTCTTGTTAAGAAAGATCTTGATCAAAAAAGGGAAATGTATCGGAGGTTTCAAAACTGAGCAATCAAGCCTAGCTAAGAGAGTCTCTTTTAAAATAGGGTCAGGAGGCCATAAGAAAGGGGGAATTATCTACTTTTTGCCAGACCTAAGTCTTCAGCCTGAACTTAACTTTCTTCTCACCATGACACCTGAATCATTCATATTCTTCACTTTGAAAGAAGCCAGTGTAGTTTAACAAGTTTTGTTCCACCATTTGCATATTAACTGAAGTAATCCCAGTTAACCTAGTTTTAATTCTTGTTTTGCACAGAAGACCTAAATGAGAACTGCACTTAGAACGTTTTGCCTTTATAACTTTGCTCAATCTCTGTCTTCCTTAGAACATGAATCAACTTTCTACCTGAATCTGTGTCTCCCAAACTGCAATTCTAATTGCCCAAATAAATGCCTGTTTCCTTAGCTTTTCAGTGAATTCCTTCTCGGACATCACCAAGATGTTGTAATTGCTTCACCTGATGAATTTTCTTCAAAGGTATACTCAGCTCAAGATGGTTGGGTTTGTATTATCATAAAGGATTAATCCCACCCCCTACCATGAGCTGAAAATTATCAGACTCCATCACCATTCTGCTCACTAGCAAACTATGGGCTTACCGATTACAAAAGCCAGTAACCCAGTTGCTGCCATACTTTCATGCCAGCCCAATACTAATAACAAGCAGCAACTGTCCCATCGGGGGACAGGCAAGTCATCAAAAATCCTCTGGGCTTCAGGTAGTCGTTGCAGAACATGCTCTTTAGCTTACAACTTGTCTTTTGTCTGCTCATTGGTCTAGTTCCCCAACTTTGAGGAATTTTTCATTTATTGTTTTGGTTCTAGTGTTGGTAACTTTCCTCCCAATAGCTGGCAAGCACTTTGGCTTAGAATTGCCAAGAAACTCACTCTCCTCCAGAAGAGCATGGCCTAGCAGATTCCTCCACAACCAGCATCTAGTTGGTCCATTCAAATCTTACTTTGAAGAGGGACATTTTTGGTAAGTTTGTCTTTAGAATGACAACATAAAAGATGCCACAAAGTTTCAAAGTGACCCACCCTTTTATTTACAGGACAGTGAGCTCTTACCCTCAATGTGAGATGTTGCTGCTGACTACAAACACATGGAATCTCTTAATTTCATCAGCCTTCCAGAGGTAAATGCATATTTCCATAATTCCAGAAAATACATCACTATTTATTGATTTATTAACTGTAGAAAATAGTCATTGATATCAGAATATGAAAGATGAATATGGAGCTCACAGTTATAGTTTCTTCTCAGTTTTTCATATTTACATTTTAGATTTCTATCCTCCTATTTTAAATGTAAAAATGTATACAAACCTCTGTATCTTCAACAGTAATATTTGATTCCTTATTTTTTTACAGTAAGAATATTAATACTTTTCTAACTCCCCTCATCCATATGCCAATCATTTTTAATGACTAAATAAAAATTGTGCTCTAGTTGACCAAGTAGAATACTGGATTATATTTTCTTCAGTAGGCTTCTAGTACAATAGGACTTATTTTATCAGTTACTTAAAAGTATGCTCTTTTTTTTACTTCATATTTGGACTAATTCCTTCTCATCCAGTTTCCCCACATCCCTCCTTAGGCAACCCTGTTGCTCCACTCCTCTTGCATTACATGTCTTTATCATAGCCTAACTTTAACTTCATAGATGTGGGTTGTGTGCTATACTTTTTCCCTAGGTATCAAACTTCCAGAGTTCATTCTCTTAAGTTTTTTTTTTTTTTTTTTTAAATAGAGATCTCATTCTAGGACTTCCCTTTGTTTATTTGGGTGGATCCACATTTTTAGATCCCAGGACTTCCTGCTCTTCGATTATTTTATTTTGATGAAGAACAACCTCAAGTAATTTCCTCAGAAGAGATGCTAAGAGGCAAACTTTCTGTCTTTTCATGTCTGAAAAGACCACGTTTCACCTTCCTATGAATTGAATCTAGGCTTAAATGGTTTTTATGTAATAATGAAAACTTTAACTTTGCAAAAACTGTAAGGGTCATTAATTAGAATATGTTACTATAGCTTCAAATATGTTTAAAAAAATAAAATATAATGAGATATAATTCCCTATTATAGTGGAAGAGCTCTTTCAGCAAATGGTCAATTAAATAGATAAACGATAAATTTGAAACTCTGAATTACAAATTATGGAAAACTGCAGGCAACAAGAATATATACTTATTTCATGCATAGAAAAGCATATATGACCACAATTATAAGTAAATTATGAAGACCAAATGTCAAATAGATCTGGAAATTTGGGAGGGAAAATGAAATAGAAGATCAACCATGTAAAAGGTTGTGTTTTTGAAACTAATGAAAAACAGATTATCTTCTGGAAAGATTGATCAAGAGAAAAAAATCATAAAGAATATCTAGAATGAAATAAAAGATATATTGCATGGTATAGAGAGTGAAAAGTAATGGGAAAAAACATCATCAATTTTATGAGAATATAATGGACAACTTAAAATTTTAAGAAAAAAGAAATTGAAAACCTGAACAGATTTCTTAGTATTAAAAACATAGTAATATTTAACTATAAAAGAAATAACTGGCCCAGATGCCTTTGCTAGTTAGTTCTAGCAAATACCCAAAAGTAGTTTCAAATATGTATTTTATATCATACAATTTTGGGATACATCTAAGAATATAAGATAGATTATTAATCAACTAAAGTAATTAATTGCATTTACATATTAAAGAAAATCTCATGATCACCTCAAATGCTGATAAAGAATTTGATAAAATAGGACAAAACTATTAATAGATGATAGATACTAATTTGATATAGCAGTCTCCTAAAATGGTCCTCAATGATCCCTACCTTTTTTTTTTTTTTTTAAGATTTATTTGTTTATTTGAGAGAGACAGCACAAGCAGGGGGAGCAGCAGGCAGAATGAGAGGGAGAAGCAGGCTTCCTGCTGAGCAGGGAGCCTGATATAGAGCTTGATCTCTGGACCCCGGGATCATGACCTGAGCCGAAGGCAGATGCTCAACTGACTGAGCCACCCAGGCACCCCTGATCCCTACCTTCTGGTATTCATGCACTTATGTAATTACTTCTTACATTGTATTGGTCTGCAATAAGATAACATTATGTGATTTTGACTCCTGCCTTGCTGTCTCTTGGATTGCTCACTCTAAGGGAAGCCAGCCATTATGTTGTGAGGGCATCCAAGCAACTTAATAGAGATGTCCATGTGGAAAGGATCTAAAGTAGCCATCTAACAAGAACCAACTTGCCAGCCATATGAGTTGGCCATTTTGGAAGCTGATACTCCAACTCCAATCTAGGTGACTAGAGCCCTAACTGACATTTTGACCATTCCCATGGCTGACATTTTGAATACATCTTCATGAGATGACCCAACACCAGAATCATACTCCTAAGGTACTCCAAGATTCATAACCCATAAGTAATAGGAGATAATATACTTTATTGTTGCTTTGAGACGTTGATTCTTTTTCATTTTAAATAAGAATTTTATTTAAATAAGATGCTTGACTTGAAGTGAAAACTATCTGGAATTCGTTTCTTTTAGAATAATTTATCCTTAAAGACAGATTGCCCTACATGTAATAGATATGTACAAAAAAGTTATAAAATTGTCCTTGGTTTTACAATGATAAATGAAAAACATTAAAATTCTCCAGTTGAATAAGGTAGGCAAGGATTTTTATGTTGTTCTTTTTTGTTGTTAAACAGTGAGAGCAAAATAACTTACTGGAATATAAAGATAAGAGCTGAATGAGCATGCCACCAATGGAGAAAGAGGGTATTTTCACAGAGCCAGTATTTTTAGGTCATCCCATCTCCTTCTGATGTTGATCAAAACATATCATTGGCCATTTACTTTAAAAGAATGCAATATATGGGCGCCTGGGTGGCTCAGTTGTTTAAGCGACTGCCTTCGGCTCAGGTCATGATCCTGGAGTCCCTGGATCGAGTCCCGCATCGGGCTCCCTGCTCGGCAGGGAGTCTGCTTCTCCCTCTGACCCTCCCCCCTCTCATGTGCTCTCTCTCTCTCATTCTCTCTGTCTCAAATAAATAAATAAAAAAAAAATCTTTAAAAAAAAAAAAAAAAAAAAAAAAAAAAAAAGAATGCAATATATGCTTGTGCACATACACAGTTACTTTTTGTACAATAAAGAAATGGGGAAGGGGAAAATGAAAGAAGAGAGAAAACTACACTGCAGTAAGTCAGAATGTGGTGGAACCAAATTGTGGTTTTCTAATTGAGAATGTTTTCTTGGTCTGGAGGAAGGGGTTCTGGAGTAAAGTAGCAGGTTCCCTTTTTAGTAGACACCTCCTGTCTGCTGTAGGAACACATCAATTGTATCTCCATCCTCCATTTCCAACTGTGCAGGTGTGTCTCTTTCATTGATTGGCTGCCCATCAAATCGGAATCTGATCAGCCTCATTGACAAACCATGTCATTCATAATAGGCTTTCATTAGTTTACTAAGTAGTGTATGCCTCTTAATCTTAAACTGTACCACAGAACCATCCTGCCCCATCAAATTAATTATGATCACTATTCTCAGTCTGGACTCCTTCTTTGCCTTTTCATAGGCCATGGCAAGTGCTAGAGTGTCCTCAACTGCTGCTTCATAAAGAGGTACCAGCTCTGCACCGAAGGAGCACACAAGCAGCACCAGGAGTGGCAGAAGAAGGTGGTGGCACTAGTATTGAGAAACTAATTTTTAAAGTAACTTGTTATGAAGCAATAGATAAATTAGATACCTGATAAAATGTTTTTATAAAAACTTACAGTATTCTTCATATACAATAATGAAATACTAAAATGCTAAATTTAAATAAAAAATAAAATGAGGAATCCTGATATTACTTGTTTTTAACACATATTTAAGAAGTTCTAGCCAGGGGCGCCTGGATGGCTCAGTTGGTTAAGTGTCTGCCTTTGGCTCAGGTCATGATCCTAAGGTCCTGGGATAGAGCCCCATGTCAGGCTCTCTGCTCAACAGGGAGCCTGCTTCTCCCTCTCTCTCTGCTACACACGTGCTCGCTCTCTCTCAAATAACTAAATAAAATCTTAAAAAAAGAAAGTTCTATCTAGCCCATTAAGATGGGGGGGCAGCTTTTCCTGTGGGAATTATTGGGTTGAGAGGAGTGTAGTCTTCCCCCTTTTCCCCACTATGGTGTAGCAACCATTGATATCAGTTTACTCCAGAAAGGGGAGTTATCTGGCAAAAATGTAACTGCCTGCTGTTTTCAAGGCTTCCATTTAACCAGATATTGTGAACTTTGTTCAACTTGTGCAACAAAGACAGCACTGTGCTGCCAATTAGCAGGCCATCAAACCAGGGCTGGGTGTTGGGGTATGAAGAGAGTGTGGCTTAAATTCCCAGAATTCAAGATGGTGTGTCTCACAGTTCTGCCCAGGGTGCTTTTGGAGATAAGTGTTGTGAAACCCTTTGTTTGCACCAGCCATAACCTCACACCACTGGCAAAACACAGAATGAACATAACACAGATGTATTATGTCTTCTGCTCTGCTCTGGCTGCTTTAGCCTTACCTGTGCTGGTCATATCTAAAGGTCATGATATTGAGGAAGTTCCTGAACTTCCTTTGGTGGTTGAAAATGAAGTTGAAAGCTAAGAGATGACTATGGAGTCTACTTTGCTTCTTAAGAAACTTAGGGCGTAGAATGAGATCATCAAGTCCCATGCCTCTCAGCAAACGAAAGCTGCAAAAGCAAAATGAGAAGTGGTCATTGTACACAGAGCAGGGGGGCTCTGAATCATCAATAAAAAGGACAAGAGTTGTCAAGGTCTTCAGAAACATCTTGGGAATTACTCTGCTTCATGTAAACAAACTCAACATTTTGAAACTTGCTCCTGGTGGGCACATGGAATGTTTTCTACATTTGGAATAAAAGTGCTTTCTCTAAGATAGATGACTTACCCTCAAGAGTAAATACAATCTTCCATGCACACAATTTTCAATACAAACCTTAACAGAATCTCAAAAATCACAGAGATCTGAAGATCCTCTTAGAACAACACAAAAAGTTTCATCATAGAGTCCTAAAGAAGAATCTACTGAAAAACCTGAGAATGATGTTGAAGCTAAACTCATATTCAAAGACCATAAACTAGAACAACATTCTTCACCAGGCCAAGAATCACAAGCTCCAGGTGGATAAAGCTGCAGTAGCACTAGAAGCCAATTCAGATGAGAAGGGGGTTCTAGCCAAGTAACCAGTAGTAGGGGAAAAAAGGGAAGAAGGCTATTGGTGTTAAGAAGCACAATTCTTTGGTGGGGAAAAAGGTTGCAGCTGCCAAGAACCCAGCCGCTGAAAAGATGCCAGCAGAAAAGACCCACCACAGAAAAAAAGCATGCTGCAAAAACTTAATTTATTCCATAAAGGTCAAATAATTTTGGGCAGCTTATTTTGAATAAAGACCTGATTAAAGAGGTAGTGAAAAACAAAAATGGGAGAAAAAATTATAGATTATGAAATCAGAAAAATTTATAGACAGAAATTTGTCTTGATGGATATGAAAAAGAAAATCTATAGGGGCACCTGGCTGGCTCAGTCGTTAGGCATCCGCCTTTGGCTCAGGTCATGATCCCAGGGTCCTGGGATCGAGCCCCACATCAGACTCCCTGCTCTGTGGGGAGCGTGCTTCTCCCTACCCCATTCCCCCTGCTTGTGTTCTCTCTCTGTCTCTCTCTCTGTCAAATAAATAAATAAAAAATCTTTAAAAAAAAAATCTATAAATGATTACAACTAGTAAGAGAATTTAGTAAGTTAATCAGATAGGAAAGCAAAACACTGATGTTGCCAGTTCAAGATCGCAACATAGGAAGATCCTGAATTCACCTCCTCCTCCACTGACACATTGAATCTATGGCTACATGTGGAATAATTTCCTCTGGAAAAAAACAAACAAACAAACCTAAAAACTAGCTAACAATTACACATTGAGCATACTAGGAAAAAAAAAACCACATCAAAGAAGCTGTGACACAATCCCGTCATAAACCCCACCTACTTTTTTGTTGTTGTTTTGAGAGAGAGAGAGAGGGGGGGGGGGGGAGGCTGAGGGAAAAGGAGAGAATCTTAAGCAGACTCCATGTTGAGTGCAGAGCCTGATGCAGCGCTCAATCTTGTGACCCTGAGATCATGACCTGAGCCAAAATCAAGAGTCAGAAGCTTAACCAACTGAGCCACCCAGGTGCCCCAACCCCCACTTATAGTACAGGAGGGAATTAAAAACCCAGAACTTCTCCCATGGAGTGAAGTATCTGAACCCTACACATCAGGCATCCCAATTTTTAAGAGAGCTCCCAAAGCATCTAGCTTTGTAAACAAATAGGGCTTACTTCAATGATGCCCAGAAGGGCATAGTGATCTGAGAAATGGCTGTTAAAGGACACCCACACTTGGGGTCTCTCACCCCAGAGCCCAGTTCAGAAGCAGTTGATCATGCCCACACTTCGTGAAAGCAGCTCATTTGCTAATCATTAAGCATCACCTGATGGGCATGCATCTAAATGAGCATCTACGGGTGTTCAGGGAAAATCTCCAGAGATGAAGGCTGGTGGGCACCATCTATGCACACCATCTTTTTTTCCCCCCAACCCTAGGCTTTCCCCTTAACCCTTACCCCAGAGGGCCATCTTTATGCTTCCTCACTGCCTTGCTCCCACCAGCAGTTGCCATCTGAGCACTCTCCCTCTGCCATGCTCCATAGTGCCACTATCTCCCAGAGGAACCCTGGTTTTTATGTCTAGTGCTCTGGTTTTTGTAGCTGCAGCTCAGGGGATACCCAATGATTGTCTGGCTTTAGAAGCCAAGGGGAATTGCATTCCTGGGTCCTAGAGACTAAGTAATTGGAGAGATAGTTCTTGACATGCCATTATCAAGGCACTGCACAGACAGCAGGATGAAACACCCATGTAATCTTTTTGTAAAATACGCTAGTTTTCTTACTCAGGAGGTTTAGCCTGAGGAGCAATTCCTTCAAGCCCCAATTTTCATAACTGATTCACCAGGGACAACTCCAGGACACTTGGCTCTGGTGGCCAGTGGGGCTTATGCTTGCAAACCCAAAGGATTATATATATTTTCATACTTTATAACCTGCTACTTCAGGTCTGGCTTACATCAGCCTGAATCTAGGTGCTGAGATCCTCCCCTGACAAAACAAGACAGAGGAATGTGTCCCAAATGAAAGAACAGGATAAAATCACAGCAAGAGAGATAAACAAAACAGTGATAATATGCCTGAGAAAAAAATTTAAAGTAATGTTCAAAAAGATACTCAACTGGAGAAAAGAGTGGAGGACCCAAGTAACCCTAAAAAAAGAGAGAAAATGCAAAAAAAAAACCAAACCAAAACAAAAAAAACCAAAAACCCAAAACAAAAAAAAAAGAACTAATGATAAAGAACTCAGTAACTGAAATTAAAAATACTGTAGGGGCACCTGGGTGGCTCATTCGATTAAGCATCCCATTCTTGGTTTTGGCTCAGGCGGTGATCTCGCAGTTGTGAGACTGAGCTGTGAGTCAGGCTCTGAGCTCAGTGCAGAATCTGCTTTGTCCTTTTTCTCCTTCTGCCTCTCCCTGCTTGCACTCTCTCTCTAAAATGAATAAATAAAATCTTTAATAGAAAAATTGTAAATGGAATAAAAAGGAGACTAGAGAAAACAGAAAAACAGATCAGCAACCTGAAGAAGAGTAAATAAAAGCAATCAAGCAGAATGGGAGAGAAAAAAATTTAAAAAATGAGAATACACTTAAGGAAACTCAGTAATAATATTCACATTATAGGGATCCCACAAGAGAAAAGGAGGAAGAAATAAATAGGTGAAAACGTCCTGAATCTGAGGAAGAAACAGATATCCATATCCCCTCTAAGACACAAAGTAATTGAAATGGCAAATATTAGTGATAAAGAGAATTTGTAAAGCAGCAAGAGAAAACAGTTACATACAAGGGAAACCCTATAAAACTATCGGTGGATTTTTTCAGCAGAAACTTTGCAGGCCAGAAGAGAGTGACAGGATATATTCAAAGTGCTGAAAGGGAAAAACCTGAAGGCAAGAATACTCTATTCAACAAGATTATCACCCAGACTAGAAGGAGAGATAAAGAGTTTCATAGAAATATAAAAGTTGGGGGCGCCTGGGTGGCTCAGTCGTTAAGTGCATGCCTTCAGCTCAGGTCATGATCCCAGGGTCCTGGGATCGAGCCCCGCATCGGGCTCCCTGCTCAGCTGGAAGCCTGCTTCTCCCTCTCCCACTTCCCCTGCTTCTGTTCCCTCTCTCGCTGTGTCTCTCTCTGTCAAATAAATAAAAAATCTTTAAAAAAAAAAGAAAAAAATGTTGAAGGAATTCTTCATCACTAAAATAGCCTTATAAAATACGTCAAAGGGATTCTTTGAGTATAAGTGAAAGATCATAAGCAGGACTAAGAAAAACAGGAAGCATAAAAGGAGTAAAATTAAGTATATCTAAAAAAATCAGTAAAGGGATTCACAAAATAGAAGATACAAAGTATGACTAAATATACTTAAAATGTGGGATGAGGGAGAGAAATAAAAATTCAGTGCTTTTAGAATGGGTCCAAACTTAAATGACCATCAACTTGATATAGACTGCTATATGCATAAGATGTTATATATAAACCTAACGGCAACCACAAATTAAAAACTGGTCATAGATATGCAAAAAATATACAGAAAGAAATCCAAGTATGTCACTAATGAAAGCCAGCAAACCATGAGAGGAGGGAGCAAGAAATAGGAAAGAACTACAACAACAACCATAAAACAAGTAACAAAATGGCAGTAAGTACATTCCTATCACTAATTTGAATGTAAATGAACTAAATACTCCAATCAAAAGACATAGGAGGAGGGGATAAATTAAAAAAAAAAAAAAGCAAGACCCATCTATATGCTGCCTACAAAAGATTTATTTCAAACCTAAAGACACATGAAGATTGAAAGTGAAGGGATGATAAAGCATTTATCATGCCTATGGGAGTGAAAAGGAAGCCAGGGTAGCAATACTTGTATAGGGCAAAACAGACTTTGAAACAAAGACTGTATCAAGAGACAAA
This sequence comes from Halichoerus grypus, assembly GCF_964656455.1. NCBI lineage: Eukaryota > Metazoa > Chordata > Mammalia > Carnivora > Phocidae > Halichoerus > Halichoerus grypus. Next base: position 104,105,840 of record NC_135715.1, read on the forward strand.
GAAGGAAACTATATAATCATAAAGGAAACATTCCAATGTAAAGATAATAGCAATTGTAAAAATTTATCCACCCAATATGGGAGCACCCAAATACATAAAGCAGCTATTAACAAACATAAAGGAAGTAATTAATAGTGATAAATAGGGAACTTTAACACCCCACTTACATCAATGAATAGATATACCAAACAGAAAATCAAAAAAGGAGACAGTAGCTTTGAATACCATATTTTACCAGATAGATCTAACAAATATATTCAGAATATTCCATCCTGAAACAGCAGAATACATTCTTTTCAAGGACACATGGAATATTTGCCAGAATAGATCACATATTAACCCACAAAACAAGCCTCAACAAATTCAAAAAGTTCAAAGTCATACAATGCAACTTTTTTGACCACAATGCTATGAAACTAGAAATAAACCACAAGAAAAAATCTGGAAAAAACACAAATACATGGAGGGGTGCCTGGGTAGTTCAGTCATTAAGCATCTGCCTTCGGCTCAGGTCATGATCCCAGGGTCCTGGGATCGAGCCCTACATCGGGCTCCCTGCTTGATGGGAAGCCTGCTTCTCCCTCTCCCTCTGCCCTTGCTTGTGTTCCCTTTCTCACTGTGTCTCTCTGTCAAATAAATAAACAAAATCTTTAAACAAAACAAAACAAACCCCCAAAATACATGGAAGTTAAATACCATGCTACTAACCAGTGAATAAGGCAACCAAGAAATCAAAGAGGAAATTAAAAAAAAATACATAGAGACAAATGAAAATACAATGGTCCAAAATCTTTGGAATGCAGAAAAGGTGGTTCTAAGAGGGAGATTTATAGCAAAATAGGCCTACTTCAAGAAGAAAAATCTCAAATGAACAACCTAACCTTACATCTGAAGGAGCTAGAAAAGGAAGAACAAACAAAATGTCAAACCAGTAGAAGGAAAGAAATAATAAAGATTAGAGAAGGAACAAATGAAATAGAAAGAAAACAAAACTAATAAAACATATCAATGAAACCATTGGTTCATAGAAAAGATCAAGAAAATTAGTCCAACATGAAAGAAAGAAAAGAAAGAACTCAGTATCAGAAACGAAAAACAAGAAATAACACCTAGAAGAAACATGTAACCTCCCAAAACAGAAACAGGAAGAAATAGAAAATTTGAACAGACCAACTATCAGCAATGAAGTTGAATCAGTAATCAAGAAACTCCCAACAATGAAAAGTTCAGGACCAGACAACTTCACAGGTAAGTTCTACCAAACATTTAAAGAAGAGTGAATACCTATCATTATCAAATTATCAAAAATTAAAAGGGAATGAAAGCTTTCAAATTCATTCTGTGAGACCAGTAATACCCTGATACCAAAACCAGATAAAAACACTACAATAAAAGAGAATAGGCCAATATCTCTGATGAACACAGATGCAAAAATCCTCAACAAAATATTAGCAAACTGAATCCAACAATATATTTAAAAAATCATTCACCATGATCAAATGGAATTTATTCCTAGGATGCAAGTGTGGTTCAACATTTGCAAATCAATAAGAATAATACATCTCATCAATGAGAAAGGATAAAACCATATGATCATTTAAATAGATGCAGAAAGAGCATGTGACCAAGTACAACACCCATTCATGATAAAAACTCTCAACAAAGTAGGTTCAGAGGGATCATACCTTAACATTTTAAAGACCATATATGAAAAACCCTCAAGTAACATCATACTCAATGGTGAAAAACTGAGAGGTTTTTCCCCTAAGATCAGGAATAACACAAAGAAGTCCACTCTCACCACTTTTATTCAACATAGTACTGGAAGTCCTAGCCACAGCAATCACACAAGAAGAAGTAAAAGGGACCCAAATTAGTTGGAAGTAAAACCTTCAGTATTTGCAGATGACATGATACTATATATAGAAACCTCTAAAAATTAACCAAAAATCTTCTAAAACTGATAAATTCAGGAAGGTCATAGGATACAAAATCAATAGACAAAATTTTTTTGCATTTCTATACACTAATAATGAAGTAGCAGAAAGAGAAATTAAGAAAACAATTCCATTTATAATTGTACCAAAAAGAATAAAATATGTAGAAATAAACTTAACCAAGGAGGTGAAAGACATATACTCTGAAAACTATAAAATACTGATGAAAGAAACTGAAGATAACACAAACAAATGGAAAGATATTCCATGTCCATGAATTGGGAGAATAAATACTGTTAAAACGTTTATGCTACCAAAAGCAATTCACAAATTTAATGCAATCCCTATCAAAATACCAACAACAATGTTTATAAAACTAGAATAAATAACCCTTAAGTTTTTATGGAATCAAAAAAGATCCTGAATAGCAATCTTGAAATCTTGAAAAAGAAGCAATCTTGAAAAAGAAGGCCAAAACTGGAGGGATCACAATCCCAGTTTTCAAAGCTGTACTACAAAGCTGTAGTAGTTAAGATAGTATGGTACTATCACAAAAATAAACACACAGATCAGTGGAACAGAATAGAAAACTCAGAAGTAAACTCACAATTATATGGTCAATTAATCTTTGACAAAAGAGTAAAGAATATCCATTGGGAAAGACAGTCTCTTCAACAAATGGTGCTAGGAAAACTGGACAGCCACATGCAAAATAATGAAACTAGACCACTTTCTCATGCTATACCTAAAAATACTCAAAAGGGAATATGGACCTAAATGTGAGACATCAAACCATAAAAAATCCTAGAAGAAAGCATAGACAGTAATTCCTCTGACATTGGCCAAAACAATATTTTTCTAGATAGGTCTACTAATCAAGGGGAAAAAAGCAAAATTAAACTATTGGGACTACATCAAAATGAAAGCTTCTGTACAGCAAAGGAAACAGTCAACAAAACAAAAAGATAACCTACTGAATGGGAGAAAATATTTGCAAATAATGTATCTGATAAGGAGTTAGTATGGAAAATATATAAAGAACTTATACAACCAAGCACCAACACCCCCCCAAATAATCCAATTAAAAAATCAGCAGAGAACATGAACAAACATACAGATGGTCAACAGAAACATGAAAAGATGCTCAATATCACTCATCATCAGGGAAATTCAAATCAAAACCACAAGGAGATATCAACTCACACCTGTCAGAATGGTTAAAATTAAAAACACAAGAAAATAACAATCGTTGGCAGGAATGCAGAAAAAAAAGGAACCCTCATGCACTGTTGGTGGGAATGCAACCTGTTGCAGTCACTGGAAAACAGTATGGATATTCCTCAAAAACTAAAAATAAAATTATCATATGATCCAGTAATTCCACTACTATTTACCCAAAGAATACAAAAACACTAATTTGAAAAGATACATGCATCCCTATGTTTCTAGCAGCATTATTTACAATAGCCAAATTATGGAAGCAACCCAAGTGTCCATGGATAGATGAATGGATAAGAAGATGGGGTATATATATATACAATGATTTATAACTCAGCCATAAAAAAGAATGACATCTTGCTGTTTGCAACAACATGGATGGATCGAGAAGGTATAATGCTAAGTGAAGTAAGTCAGAAAAAGACAAATAGCATATGATTTCACTCATATGTGGAATTTAAGAAACAAAATGAAGAAAGAAAGAGACAGACTCATAAATATAGACAACTGGTTGTTATCAGAGGTGTGGTCAGTTGGAGGATGGGTGAAATAGGTGAAGGGGATTAAGAGTAGGTTTATTGTGATGAGCAATGAGTAATGCATAAAATATCTGAATCACATTTTACAACTGAAACTAGTATAATACTGTATGATAATTTATTGGAAGAAACAAAAATAAACAGGCCACTTGGACAAACACAATGGTTTTAATGACAACCAAGAACTAGGGCAAGGTTAAAAAAACAAGTTTTATTTTTGACACAAGACCACTTCTTCAAGACTGGAAAAATTGCCTGTTTCATTTAATGCACAGAAACCACAGAGTCAAGCAAAATGAAGAAAAAGAATATGTTCCAAATGAAAAAACAATATAAAACCTCAGGAAAAAAAAACTTTAATGAAATAAAAATAATAACTTACCTGATATAGAGTTCAAAGTCATGGTTAAAAGATGCTCACTGAGCTTGGAAGAAAAATAGATAAGCACAATGAGAACTTCAACAAAGAGACATAATAAAATCATATAGAGTACCAAATAGAAGTTACAGAGTTAATAAAATAATGGAACTGATAAATATAATAAAGTGGTCTGACAGCAGACCAGAAGAAGTGTTAGTGAACTCAAATACAAGGCAGTGGAAGTCTCCCAATTAGAGCAGGAAAAAAAAAAAAAAGGTAATGACAGCTTAAAGGACTAAGACATCAATTGGGCTAGCACTCACATTATAAGCGACTGAGAAGAAGAGACACAGAGAAAGGGCAAAAATTTTTTTGAAGAAATAAAGGCTGAAAACTTCACTAACCTGGAGAAGAACACCAATATCTAGATCCAGAAATCCCAGGGGGTTTCAAGTAAGAGATACCCAAAGACACCCATTCTAAGACACATTATAATTAAAACATCAAAAGATTAAGAGAAGAGAATCTTAAAAAAAAAAAAGGGGGGAGGAGGCAATAGAAAAACAGCTCATTACATCCAAGGGAAGCTCCATAAATATCATTAGGAGATTTTTCCAGCAGAAATTTTGCAGACCAGAAGAGAGTAGCAAGATATACTCAAAGTGCTCAAAGAAAAAAATTCTAACTAAGAATACATCATACAGCAATATTATCATTCATAATTCAAGGAGATATAAAGAACTTTACAGGTAAGTGAAAACTGAAGGCGTTCATCAACACTGAGCTGGCCTTACAAGGAATTTTAAAGCAACTTAAGTTGAAAAGAACGTGTGCTAATGAGTAACAGGAAAACATATGAATGTATAATCTCACCTGGTAAAAGTAAATATATAGTAAAAGTAGAGTATTAATCATTTAAAAAGCTGGTAAGAAGGAGTTAAAAGACAGAAGTAAAAATAACTTTACAGTAATAATATGAGGGATGCACAATATAAAAAAGATATAAAATGTGACCTCAAAAACATAAAATGTAGAGAAGAGTAAACATATAGCTTTAGAATATGTTCAAACTTATATAGTTATCTACTCAAAACCCAAAGCAAAAACCAATATGTAAAAGAGAAAGAGAAAGATCTCTAAGTACACCATTAAAGAAAGTCATCAAACCACAAAGGAAGAGACAAAAGAAGGGAAAAAAGAGGAACTACAAATCAGCAAGAAAACAATAAACAAAATGGCAGTAAGTACATACTTATCAATAATTAAATTTCAATGAATTAAATTCTCTAATTTAAAAGGTAAAGAGTGGCTGAATGGATAGAAAAACAGGACTAATTATATAGTGCTTATAAGAGACACACTTCAGATATAAGGACACATAAACTAAGTAAAGGGATGAGAACCATATATTCCATGTAAATGGAAACAAACGGCTGGTGTATCTGCAATGATCACAGACAAAATAAATTTTATTTATTTTTTTAAAGATTTTATTTATTTGACAGAGAGAGACACAGCGAGAGAGGAAACACAAGCAGGGGGAGCGGGAGAGGGAGAAGCAGGCTTCCTGCAGAGCAGGGAGCCCGATGCGGGGCTCAGTCCCAGGACCCTAGGATCATGACCTGAGCCGAAGGCAGACGCTTAACGACTGAGCCACCCAGGCGCCCCCAAAATAAATTTTGAACAGACTAATCAGAGACAAAGAATGTCATTTCATAATAACAAAGGGGCTATCCAACAGGAATATAATGTTAGTAGCACCAAAATATATAAAGTAAGTATCAATAGATATAAAGAGAGTAGCAATGCTATATTAGTTGATTTTAATACTCCACTTATATCAATAAATAAATCATCCAGACAGAAAATCAATAAGAAAACATTGGCCTTAAATAACAAATCTGAACTGAACATATGTAGATCATTCCATTCACAAGTAACAAAATACACATTCTTCTCAATTGCACATGAAACCTTCTCCAGGATAGATCATATTTTAGGTCACAAAACAAGTCTTGATAAACTTAAGAAAACGGAAATCCTATCAAGCATTTTTTCCAACCATAATGATATGAAAGTAGACATCAGATTACAAGAAGAAAACTGTAAAACTCCTAAGTATGTGGAGCTTAAACAACATGCTGCTGAACAACTAATGGGTCAAAGAAGACATCAAAAGAGATATAAAAAAATATCTTGAGACAAATGATAATGGAAAACAACATAGCACAACTCTTGGGATGCAGCAAAAGCAGTTTTAAGAGGGAAGTTCATGGTGATATATGCCTACCTGGAGAAACAAGAAATACGTTAAACAGCCTAACTTTATACCTTGCAGAAGTAGAAAAGGAAGAACAAACAAAGCCAAAAGTAGTAGAAAAGAGAAAATAATAAAGACAGAGCAAAAATAAAATAAAATATAGTAGAAAATACCAATAAAATTAAGAGCTGGTCATTGGAAAGATAAAATTGATAAACCTTAGGTAGACACAACAAGAAAAAAAAAAGATGTTTACTGTAGCATTATTTACACTAAGCAGGTATGGAAATCACCTAAGTGCCAATGAATAGATAAATGGATAAAGGAAATGTGGTATATGTATACAATGGAGTGTTATTCAGCCATAAAAATAATGGAATCTTGCCATTTGCAGCAACATGGATGGGCCTAAAGGACATTATGCTAAGTGAAATAAGTCAGACAGAGAAAGAAAAATACCTTGTATCTCAGTTACATGTAAAATATTAATTTGAAAAACCTCACAAATATAGAGAAAAGATTGGTAGTTGCCAGAAGCAAGGGTTGGGTGGTAGGAACATGGGTGAAGGGGTTCAAAAAGTACCAACCTCCAGTATAAAATAAGTAAGTCATGGGGAGTTCTGGGAAGATGGTAAAATGGGAGGATCCTGAAATCACCTTGTCCCATGGACACACTGAGGTAACAGCCACATCAGTGCAAGTAACTTGAAAAGGACCCGAAGACTGGCAGAACAGACTTTCCACAGTTAATTCTAAAGAGGAGGCCAGGGCGCCTGGGTGGCTCAGATGGTTAAGCGTCTGCCTTCGGCTCAGGTCATGATCTCAGGGTCATGGGATCGAGTCCCGCATCGGGCTTCCTGCTCCTTGGGAGCCTGCTTCTCCCTCTGCCTCTCTCTCTCTCTGTCTCTCATGAATAAATAAATAAAATCTTTAAAAAAAAAAAAAATAAATAAAGAGGAGGCCACATCAAAAACAGTAGGAGTGCCACAGACATGGTTGGAAATCAGACCCCCAAGGAGACTACCCACAAATAGCAGGGGCACCACAAGCATGAGAAGTGAGAGGATTAGACCCCATACCAGGTACTGCAGGCACGGGGGACCTGCACTGAGAGGACAGTGCCCATATCATTTGGCTTTGAAAACCAGCGGGTCTTAACTTCAGAAGTTTTTACAATCAGCGGGGCCTAACTGCTGGTACTTATAAACTCAGCAGGCTTAGCTCCGGGAGAGCCTGAAGAAAATAAGAAACCAAATTCCCATCCTTAGAGAGACAGGGTAATAAATAACCCAGCTGAGATATAGCATCAAAGCAGCTGTTTGAAAAGTGCCCAGGGTTGAAGCAGATTGATTTACTAATTTCAAAACATGCTCTGGAGAGGCAGGGATTATTAGGAGACTTCTCTAAGAACAGAAATGCTAGTGGGCACCACTTCTCTGCCCCACCGCCTATATCCCAGATAGGAGAACACTTGAGGGAACTAGTGCAAACACTCTCCACCTATCTTCTTGGCACTGTTGCCCCACCCCTGAGGATCTGTCCCATCCAACGTGTCCCCTTGACAAACCTCACTCCAAAGTGGCTCCTGCCCAACACATCTTGCAAGCAACCCCAGGAGAGACTGGCACCACTCCAAAGTGTGTTCTGCCTTGGGGAGAGGGGAAAATAACCACACACACCAGTGCACCTGCAGTCCCAGCAGTTGAACTTTATAGCTAGCAGTGCAGAGTCCCCTGCCAATCAGTCCTGGACTGGAAGCAGGCATATTTTCTGACTGAAAGCTCCAGCCACCAATGAAAGCCTCTCAAGGGACAACACAGGGAGAAGGCCCTGCTGGTTGGTGCTACTGCAGCCCTGGCAGATGGGCTGAGAGCAGGCATCTGGTCTCACTGCTGACACTACCTAACTCTAAGCCTGTCCTGTCCCTAGACTGGCCCTATAACAGCACAGGGGCAAAAACCTTACCTAGTTTGCCCACAACAGGCAAAGTGTGCAATCACAACTGACTGGACTGAAGGCAAATGCAGCTCAACCTTAACAGAAAAGCATATGCAACCCACATAGGAGACACCCCTGAAGCACCTGGCTCTGGTGAACTGAAGCTATTGCACTCCAGCTATTATATAGCTGCATTTCCTAATACATAGAAACAACACAGAGGCTAGAGAAATTGAGGAAATAGAGGAATATGTGCCAAGTGAAAGAACAGGACAAAATTACAGCAAATAAATGGGGATAAGCAATATTCCTAATAAATAATTCAAAGTAATGATCATACTTACTGAAGAGTGGAGGATCTCAGTAATACTTTCAACAAAGAGAAAATACAAACACCAGAGATGAGGAATTCAATAACTGAAATAAAAAAAATACACTACAGAAAATAAATAGCAGCTAAGAGAAGGCTGAAGAATGGATCAGGGATCTGGAAGACAGGGTAAACAAAGGATGTGTAAGACCTTTCTGTAGGATAATTATTTAGTTAGAGGCAAAAGAGTAAATTTAAATAAATGGGAGTGTTATTTAGTACACTAAATAGGGCCATTGATTGGAAAGAAATGTGATTCTTAGATATGAGACAGGGCGTTTGAATAGACAAATAATCCTGGGAACTTTAAATTACCTTGGAATTCCTTTGCCAGTAAAGGCAGCTCCACTCCCCCTTAAGGGAATTTTCTCCATGCATTAAAAACTTCTGAAAGTTCTATCACAGAAGATGTCAACTCACCTCAGGATCCATTACCATCACTACTTATTTCCTATACACTCATAAGAGAATTAGATACCAGTGTGAAGTACAGACTGGTGAAAAAAATGAAAATATTCACCAAATTTGTTTAGGTAGGAATCTCAGGAACATTCATGTGAGTAGATTCTAGTGATAGTTTGACCCAAAGTGGAAAGTAGGAGACTTAATTAACCCAAGTTTATTACCATGGATACAGTCACCTAGAATTTATGGTTTAATGTGTTACATTGAACATCTAAGGAATCCTATTAATAGACATCTAGGTTGGCTAATTTAAGCCTGGAGTCAATGGTAGATTAAACGTGCTCCAGAAGAAGAGGACAAAAGCTCAAGGAGATGAAGAGTTTGAATGGAACTTCTTTGAACCTGCTCAGTCACTCATTAACTTTGCTTTTATGAAAGTCTCAGAGCATACTGCCTTTACCAGGGCGTTAAGAAATGCACTGGTAAACTGGGAAAGTAATTTCACCGAAATGGTAACATAGGTCATTCCTTACTTCACTCCCCCTCACAAGAACTATTTATGGATGCCCTATGAAAATCCTGGAAGCACAGGGGTGAGGCTGAAGCAACCTTCCCTTCCCGTACCATGGAGACAGAGAAAGAATGCATTACAAGGTTAAGTGGAGAGGCTACACACTAACCACATCACCTCTCACCAAATGAAGAGGGCTCCCCTGAGCCTACAGTTCCTCCAGTGGTAAAAAGGAGCCCAGGGTGGACATCTAGCTCCCCCACCATTGTGGGTTGCTTGTTGGGAGTCCCACTCTGGTCTCTCCTCATGGAGATCATGGAGGAATCTGCAGGCCTTGACTACTAGGAATTGAATTCTGATGGAGAAGGGGAGAGGGGCTTATAGTAACCAACACTTGGAACAGGATACTGCTTACTCAAATGCACAGATACCAATATAAGGAATCAAGGATCATTCGAAAGGAGGTAAATATGATGCCAAAGGAAACTAATAAAGCTCCGATCACTGACCCTAAAGAAATGGTGATCTATGAACTGTCAGATGGAGAATTCAGAATAATTCTCTTAAAAAAGTTTAGTGAACTTTAAGAACACACACAGACAACTAAACAGAATTAGGAAAACAACACATGAACAAAATGAGAAGTTAGACAAATAGCAATAGAAAAAGGAAAAAATTTCTTTTTAAAACATACCTATATGAGGTGCTGGATATTAACCTACTGTGGTAACCATTTTGCAATATATGTAAGTCATTATGCTGTATGCTTTAAACTTATATAGTTCTGTATGTCAATTATGTCTCAATAAAACTGAAAGAAAATTTTTAAAAATGCATTGAAGAGAGAGCTCTAGTTTCCATAATAAGTTCTGTGGTGGCTGACTTCCGTAGCCCAGAGATAATGGTGAATAATACTGCAACGGAATTAGGTTCCCTGCTTTTAAAGAGAATGATAAGATTCTACACAGGAAAGCTCAGGCTGCTGCACTTAAAAATCAGCAATGGAAATTGGGAACAATTTTCACAAAAATTCACAGGGACAGAGTGGTAATCAGAATATTTTAATCCATAAGGATCTGTGGTGATTGTTAATTGACCACAGGGTCCCTAGAAATAGATTGGAAGGATTTTATGGCACTGCTTTACATACATAGAAAGACAAATTCTAGATCCTGGCACAGATCTGGTTAACTATATTAGAGAACTGTGATCTCGTACACAATACACAGGCTAATTTAGGGACCTAGAGCCCCTTGATAGGAAAGGAGATCTATAATGTAACTAGCACAATATACTAGAAATCATAGCTCAAGTCCTCCCCAGAGATACCTGTGGCCATTTTACATCATCTTTTTGCACTATAGAAGTGGAAACACACTTACATAATTCTGGACTTTGGGACATAATTAGGTACTAGCTATTCACTGATGCAAATCCCTAGGTACTGAAAACATGACTACGTTTCACAAATCAAAGAGGGGCATCATGAAGGTCAGGTGATAGATAAACTTCTGACCCCAATCCATTATGTCATGTCCAGGGAAGGCCCGTACACATCCTGTGTTGGATTTACCCTGTCAAGAATTAAGACTTAGTTTAATAAGAAAAGAGAACAGTGGTTTTCAAACCTTACCATACACCTGGAAGATTAGCTAATACAGATGGCAGGGCACCCCCTGCCACCACCAAAGTCACTGCCTCTAGGTCTCTGATGGAGCCCACTAGTCTGCACATCTAAGTTTGTAAGTGATAGTGATGCTTCTAGTCTGGGGATACTTTGAGAACCCTATCTACCATAATATCCCTTGTTCTATGGTTCAGGTAAACAATTGGGTGTTTTTCTAACTTAGTGGTTCTCAAGATATCTTCTGATACATGGAATGAGAGACCTTTATTCCCTTTTATCTTATTTGAATGGTACAAAAGCCAGAGGTCTTCTAGTATACATCAGCACAAACTTAATTAGGTAGTGGTATTAATTACAGCTGTCTTTCTGGATGTGGTTTTTTTTTCTGGAGCAAAACAACACAGTCCTTGGCACACAGTACACAGATATTAACTTGGCAAGTTTTTCCCTTATTGGTATGAGCAAAGTTAGTTAGAAACTGTTTATCTTCACATATTGGCAATGGTATACTATTATGATCTTGTCACTGGACCATATTAACCCTTCTGTTCTCAATCCATTATATATTCCAAAGAGAGCTTGATTTTCCTGGTAGCCCACAAAACATTAAGCTAGTTCATTATACTGATAACCTTCCTTCATTGCACTTAAAGAGTACGAAGTAATACGTGTGTGCCAGAGAGTAGGCAATACCTATGAACACTCCGAGGCCAGCCATGTTGAAATTTCTGGACCCACTGATCTGTAGCATGTTGGGCTATCTCCTATAAAGTAAAAAAGAAACTGCTATACTTTGACCTGCTCATCAATGAAAAAAGAGATCCAATTGGGGTGATACTCTGGATTTGGGGCTATCATTTATTAAGGCACACTGTTTCAAGGTGTTTACTGGGTTAAATGGAAGACTCCTGATTTGGGTGGGGCCCTGCAGTACAGGCAAGCTGCACTGTCATTGGGACTTGTGACCTATAGACATACTGTTTTGGAAATAACTGTGCTAGAGAGATGCTTAATGAAACATCTAGCAAGCCCCCATAGAAAAACCGCAGTGCAGACCCTGAGAACTCTGGAGTTCAGTTGTGTCCTCTTTGCACTCTTCAACTAACAACTATACTCCATTTGAAAAGCAGCCCCTGGTTTGCTACTGGGCACTAGGAGAAACTGAACACATGACTGCGGGGCACTAAGTATTTACGCAATCTAAATCGCTTGCTATGTACTTGTTATATACTTGGTGTTATATAATTTACCAAATCATAGGACTGGAACATTTTCAGCAGTGATTGTATTATAAAGTGGAAATAGCATGCAATCCAGCACTAGCAGATCCAGAATGTATGGGTTAAAATGCACAAAGTGGTTGAGATTTCAGTGTCTACCCCTGCTGCTTCACTGTCACTTCTTCATCCTGGTTACGGCACCATAGAAAGTGCTGTGAAATGAGTTAATGAAAAGGAAAAAAAGGAAAGATCTGGATTATGAATAAATCAATGCAGCGTTCTCTCACTAGGTGGAAATGGAGAAAAGAGAAAGACAGTGGTGATGGGTATCTTCCCAGTAAGCTCGTTGTTCACTTACATAAGATAGAGATGACCCGTGGTAAAGACTGACACTAATTCATAGGTGATACTATATGCTGGCTGCTGGTAAATCAGGGACTTAAAATTGGAAAACTGGTGACAACAGGGTCTGAGTGAAGTAAGTTGATGAATATCTTGGCCCAGAATATAAAGATATTCATATTCTACATAAATGCCTATCAAGAATATCTGCAACAGTAGACACTCCTAATAATTAATGCATAAGGTCCATTCTCTGATGTCAGCCTCTCTTTCCCCAGGCACTCTGGTGTTTGCTCCATGAGCTCATATATAATGAGGCCCTGATAACAGGGCTGGAGACTATGCATAGCTCAACAGCCAGTACTTTCTCTTGCAAAAGCTTAGCTCCGTATCATTATTGTTGAGTGCAAAACCTGCTAATAACAGAGACCAATATTGAGACCAAAATGTCACCAGTTTCAAAGAAACCAGCTAGCCACCAGATGGCTGATTGTTTATATATTTTTAAAGATTTTATTCTTATTTATGTATTTGAGAGAGACAGATAGGGACAGAGATAGCAAGAGAGAGAAGTGGGGTGGAGAAGGAGAAGCTCATGACCCTGGGATCATGACCTGAGCCAAAGGCTTAACCGACTGATCCACCCAGATGGCCTGGACTCCAGGCTGATTGTTTATAGAGGGGAAAAAGGATTTGATCACACAAAGATAGAGATATACTCTGGGGTAGGATTTACTATCAATTACCTTTTCCAGTACCTCTACTAATGGACTTACAGAATTATTAGCATTTGTAAGGTATTCCACACATTATCACCTGGGACTAGAGAACTCATTTCACACACATGAAATGTCACAATAGGCTCATTAGATTCAGAAGTCTCACCACATGATCCTATATCCCATAAGAAGCTGACTCAGTTGAAGGTGGAATTACTAATGGATGACAACATTTGGGAGATTTCTTCAAGGTCAAAAGGAGCCCGTTTAAATTGTCCACCAGCGATCGTCTCCCCCATGAATGGGTTGTAAAATAAAGTGTTGGGGTATGTCTTAGTCTGTTTGGGCTACTGTAACACAATAACATATACTGCATGGCTTATAAACAACAGGTATTTCTTACAATTCTGGGAACTGTATGAACTTACAGTTCTGGGAAGTCCAAGATAAAGGCACTAGCAAATTCTGTGTCTGGTAAGAGCCCACTTCCTTGGTAAGCTTGCCCTTTTTTTTTTTTTTGAGTACAGCTGACAATGTTACGTTAGTTTCAGGAGTATAACAGTGATTCAACAACTCTATGCAACTCTCTGCTCACCCCAAGTGTAGCTCCCATCTATCACCATACAACACTATTATAATACCATTGACTATATTCCCTATGCTGTACCTTTCATCCCCTAGATAGCTAGATTTTCACTTTGATCTCAACATGAGAGGAATGGATGGGAGAGATCTCTAGGGCCTCTTTTATAGGGGCATTAATGCTATTTATGAGAGCTCTACCCTCATGACCTAACCTCTCCCAAAGGCCCCATCTCCAAATACCATTGCCTTGGGGATTAGGTTTCAACATACGAATTTTGGGCAGATAAATGTTCAGTCCATTGCAGGACAGGATTAATTACTCTTAGATTTCACCAAATCACCTAACACATTTTTTATTCCTGTTCATAGCAGCTGGGGATTAGTATGTTTGGAGGTCTTAGAGCCCTCAATTTATTGACCCAATATATTACTGCTTAAAATTCAGGTTCTTTCTAGTTATAAACTTCTGTAAGTTAAATTTTAATGAAGATTCTTGTGAAAGATGTGCATCGACATAGAGAGTTGCTGGTTCATATCATCAAAACTTGGTATTAGAGACTAGCAGACAGTTTTCCAAAGTGGTTTTTACAACATTAGACTCTCGATACAAGAGTTCTAGTTACTCTACATCCTTACAAATCCTTGGAGTTTAACATTAGCTGGTTTGCATGTATGGTGTTGTTATTAATTTTAAAGTCTCATTGTGAAGGTATTTGTATTATAGTCATGGCATTGAGAACCTTTTCATATGCTTATTGACCATATGGATATCTCATTTTTGAAGTGTTTGCCCAAATAATTTGGTTATTTTTGGGGAAAAAAAGCACTTTAATGATTTGTAGACTTTAATATGTTCTGGATATAAATCCTTTGTCAGATACAGATTTTGTAAATATATTTTCCAAGTCTGTGATTTATCTTTTTACTTCCTTAACTTTATCTTTTGGTGTGTAGGAGATTTTAATTTTAAGTCAAATTGTTTTTATCCTTAGCACCTTTTTTGTTCTAATTAAGAAATATTTGCCTATGCCATATTTATCCGTGTTTCCTTTTAGAAGCTTAAAATATTATCTTTGACATTTAGGCTTATGATCCACTTAGTATTAATTTTGGTACAAGGGGTAAGGTGTGGGGGGTCAATGGTAACTAATTTTATAAACATTTTTTTTTTCCATTTGGATATCTAATTTCTCCAGCAATATTTGTTGTGATGATTAATTTTATGTGTCAACCTGACTGGGTAAGGGGAAGCCCAGCTAGCTGGTAAAACATTATTTCTGAGTGTACCTGTGAGGATGTATTTATAAAAGATTATTCAGTCTACTGAATCAAAATGCTAAAGATATCCACCCATGGAGCTCCTTGGTGGCTCAGTTGGTTAAGCATCAGACTCTTGATTGCAGCTTGGGTCATGATTTCAGTGTTGTGAGATGGGGCCCCACATTAGGCCCGTGATGGGTGTGGAGCCTACTTAAAATTTTCTCCCCCCACCCCACCATTCCCCCTCCCCTAAAAAAAGAAAAAAAAAAGACATCCACCCTCACCAATGTGGGTGGGCATCATCCAATATATTGAAGGTCTGAATAGAACAAAAAAGTGAAGGAAGAGTTAATTCTTTCTCTTATCTTGAGCTGAGACATCCATCTTTTCCTGCCCTCTAACCTGTGGAGCTCCTGGTTCTTGGGCCTTTAGACTTTGGGACTTACACAAACACCTACCCTTAGACTATATTATGTCACTGGCTTTCCTGGTACTCCAACTTTCAGAGGAAGCATATTGTGAAACTTAGAACCATAACTCCATGAGATAATTCCTATAATAAATTTCCTTTATCTACACCAATATCTGTATATATTCAATTGGTTCTGTTTCTCTGGGGAACCCTAATAAATTTTTTTTAATTGAATAAACCTCCCGTTACTGAACTGCATTGATGCCTCCATCAAAATCAAGTGATTATATATAGGGGTTTATTTCTAGACTTTTTGTTGTTGTTCCACTACTCTATTTGCTCATTTGTATGCTAATATTTCATTGGCTCAATTAATGTAGTTTTATTCTAAATGTTGAAATATGGTACATCAGCCTGCTCTTTTTCCAGACTACCTTGGCTCTTCTTCCAATTTGTATATAAAATATATACTTATAATTATGTATGTAATGTAAGTTTTAGAATTCTAATTCTAATTATAGAATATGTAACATACAGGATTATTAAAATATATTAATATGTAGTTATGTATCTATTATAAGGTTTGTAATTCTTTTATAAGCAATCAAGTTTTTTTTCTTTTTAAAGATTTGAGAGAGAGAGAGCGTGCAAGCAAGCGAGCACTCGAGCACACAAACAGGGTGGAGAGGCAGAGGGAAAGAGAGAAGCAGACTCCCTGCCAAGCAGGGTACCCGATGTGGGACTTGATCCCAGAAGCCTGGGATCATGACCGAGCTGAAGGCAGATGCTTAACCAAATGAGCCACCTAGGTGCCCTTCAACTTTAAGCTCTAAAATAAAAACTTACTAGAATTTGGAAAGGATTAAATGTGATTCTATAGATCAATTTCAGGAGAAATGACATCTTAATATTCAGACTTTCAATTTATGACAATAATATCTACTTTTATTTATGCTTTTAATTTCTTGCACCAATTTTCAATGTATAGTTCCTACATGTGGTTAAAATTAAGTATTTTATGTTTTTTTGGCTGCTACTGTAAATTATATTTTTCAATTTTATTTTCTAATTATTTATTACTATGCATATATGGAAACATCGACAGTCTCTTAAAAGGCTCTAATTCCCAATTTTTAAATTTATATTTCTTTTTCTCTGTGCTTTTGTTTAATTTCAAATGACCTTTGAAATTAATAATTGTTTTTCTTCTATATCCAATCTACTTTTAAGCCAATCAAATGAATTCATCTCAAATATAATTTTTAGCTCTAAAATTGTTTTTTTTTTCTGCTTAAACTCTTCAGCTTTATACCATTTCATTCACATTTTCCTCTAAATTACTTATTTATAATTCTTATTTTTTACTCTATTAATTCCTGCATTTGTGTCATCTATGGTTCTGCTTCTTGGGACTCTTTTACTTTTCATTGTGGTCACATTGATCTGCCACTTTGCAAGTCTTCTATTTTTTTTTTTTTTTAATTATTTATCTGTCAGAGAGAGAAAGAGAGTGAGGATGCACAAGCAGGGGGAGCAGCAGAGGGAGAGGGAGAAGTAGACTTCCCACTGAGCGGGGAGCCCAATGTGGGACTCCATCCCAAGACCCTGGGATCATGACCTGAGGTGAAGGCAGGCACTTAACCGACTGAGCCACCCAGGCATCCCTCTAAATTATTTTTGTGTGTCCTGTACTTTAGGTATAAAAGAGCAATAGAGACTCAAGTGGATAATAAATTCTTTCAGAAAGGACTTGCCTTGCTCCTTTGTAATGCAGTTAGTTACTTTTATCTTCAATTTAATCAGTAGGTTACGTGACTTGTATTCTAGTTTTTCACAGTGAGATAGGTCCTGCCCTCTGGCAGGGCTTTGAAATTTAATCAAAGAGAAATTAAACAATTTCTCTTCATTTTCCAAACAGCCTCCAATTTTCTAGGACCACTGCTCAGTTACCTAGATGTCTTATGTGGAGAACTGGTTAGCAGCCATGTCAGCCAAATTGCAGTGGGAAAAATCTCAGCTGATTTCTCCTTAACGTTCCTCTGCCTATATTGGTCTGTCTTACGCACCCATTTTCTTTTTTCTGTAGACTCAACAACTGCATGAAGAAATAAAGTGTGTTGGGGCACCTGGGTGGCTCAGTTCAGTTAAGCGTCTGACTTCAGCTCAGGTCATGATCTCAGGGACCTGGGATAGAGCCCCATGTTGGGCTCTGGGCTCAGTAGGGAGTCCGCTTCTCCCTCTCACTCTCTCTCTCTCTCTCAAATAAATAAAATTTAGAAAAAAGAAAAGAAATAAAGAGTGTTGCTGTCTTTCTCATCTCTGAAGGGCCATCATCTTTCAAAAATTATTTTATTTAGACTTTGTGCCGGTAGTTCTTTCATGACTTTAAAAGGTAAATAATTTTTAAAGTTTTATGTTTTTTCTTAATATTAGTGTGCTCAATTCTTCTGTGACTCTATTTTGATTGAGATCAGAACTCTAACATACATATTTTATGTATGTATGTCCTGCTGTCACATATGAAGAGCAAAGAGCAATGTTTTAGGTTTCATTGAATTGATATCATCTCAGGATGATAAGGTAGCTGTTGAGATTTTGCATGGAGCCAGATGTTTTTAACAGAAGGGAAAAGTGAATTCTGAGGAGGAAAAAAAGGCTGAATCTAACCTTTGTCCTGCTAATGTAAACTTCACATTTCTCATATTCTGTGCTCCAGAAAATAATTTTTAAATTTCACCAGTGAACTCCCTTACCCATTTAACACCAATTTGGTTCAGTCACCAAGCAAGACATATTGGTAGAAATGGGAGGAGGCCACATCTCAGCATCCTGAGATACCTGCAATGTACCAGGATTCGTGATGGTTGATTCAGTGGTGGCTTCAAAAGTATACACACATGTAAACATTAGTTAGGTTGAATACTTAATATTTGTGCACTTCACTGTGTATGTAAGCTCCAACTTGTGAAAAGCACTGGGTGTTATATGTAAGTGATGAATCACTAAATTCTACTCCTGAAACCAATATTTACCCTATATGTTAACTAACTAGAATTTAAATAAAAACTTGAAACAAACAAAAATTTATATATACGTATAACATTATATATAAATATATATTATATATGTACAAATATATATAAATATATATAACATTCTATTTAATAGTGAACTTTTGAATTTTCCTTGTGAAATAAAAAAACAAGATAAAGATGTCCATTATTACTACTTCTACCCAACACTGTACATTATGAAAATTCCTCTCTACTACAATATGGCAAGAAGAACAAAGCATAGGGTTTAGGAAAAGATAACAGAATGGTCATAATTCACATCTCACATAATTATGTATACATAAAAATCAATATATTACAAATAGAATTTAAAAATGAATTTAACAAGGTCTCTAGGTACAAGGTCCCTTATATAAATATATATTTCTATGCAATGACATACAATTACAAACTCATGTCTTGAAATTATACTATTTACATTAGCATCAAGAACCAAATATCAGAGGCGACTGGGTGGCTCAGTCATTTAGCGTCTGCCTTCAGCTCAGGTCATGATCCCAGGGTCCTGGGATCGAGCCCTGCATCAGGCTCCCCACTCTGCGGGAAGCCTGCTTCTCCCTCTCCCACTTCCCCTGCTTGTGTTCCCTCTCTCACTAAGTCTCTGTCAAATAAATAAAAAAAAATCTTAAAAAAAAAAAAATCAAAGAGTAAAACTAAAAGTTGTGTAAGAAAGAAAAATTACAAGACATTTTTGAGAGAATTTAAAGGTGACCTGCCCAAGTAAATGTAACTTTATGAATCGCAGTATTAAGAACTGCAAAAAGGCCAGTTATGTCCAAATTTATCTGTAAATTAAAGAAAATCCCAAAATATATGTGTAAATTCATAAGTTGGTTCTTAAATATATATGAGAATGCAATGGGCCAAGAATAGACAAATCTGTAAAAGAAGAACACAATTAGAGGAATGTTACTACCAAATATCAAAACTTATTATAAAGCAACATTAACTAAGGCCATGTGGTGTTGATACAGACTAATAAATCAAATGAATAAAATAGATAATCTAAAAAAAGACTCTACACATCTTTGATTTATATCAAAGATGACTCTGTAATATAGCATGGAAAGAATTGTCTTTTCAGTAATTGATGCTGAGTCTACTGGATACCCGTATAGAAAAATATTTAATCTTGACACGTACCTCACACCATATGCAAAAATCAGTTCTAGAAGGACTATAAATCTAAAGGTCATAGATAAAGCAATAAAACTTCCGGAAGCAAATATGTTAGACTATCTTAATAAGCTTTGAGTTGGTAAAGATTTCTTATGCTGGATATAAAAAAACATGAACCATGAAATAAAAGATTGATAGACAAACTACATGAAAATTTAAAGTATCTATTCATCAAAAGATACCATTATAAAAAGTGAAAAGGTAAAACAAGAAGATATATGAATCCAGAATATATGAACTATCATGAACCAATAAAAGGAAGACAACAGAATAGGAAAATAAATCAAAGACCTGACCAATTTATAAAACAATATCCAAATGGCCAATAAGTGAAAAAGTGCTAAATTTCATTAGTCCTCAACACACTGAAGCTGAAACCACAATGAGCTATCGCTACACATTTGCAAAATGGCTAAAATAAAAATAAATTTAAAATAAGATAATACCAAGAGTCAGTGAGAGTGTGGCATAATGGAAACCTTTGTATACTACCATAGGGAGTGTAAATTGGTACTGTAACCTTAAACTTTGCAGCAGTTTTCACTAAAGTGGAATAAAAGCACATCCAATGACCCATTGATTACATTTCTTTGTATAAATGGGCCTATGTGTACCATTCTTCTACAGAACAGTGTACATAACTGCATTACTTATAACCCTAAACTAGAAACAACCCAAATGTTCAATGGAAGATTGGATAAAGTGTAGTCAGTTAATACAATGGAGTGCCATACAATGAGAATGATGCAAATATTTTTATGTGAAACAAGAATTAATTTCACACACATATTAAGCAAAAGAAGTCATACACAATGGAATGTATACTGTATGATTTTATGTGAAGTTCAATAATGGAGGACTGCTAATCCTGTATATGTTAAATTAGGTGATGTACATTTATAGTTTGTGCATTACTTGGTATGCATGATATATTATTAAACATTTACTGAAAAAGAATCAAATATACATTTACAAGTTTCCAAAAATGTATTTCTTAGGAAACCATAATAGAAATTAAAGCATCAATGTATAACCACATAAATACAATGGTGTTAATGACAACATTTTTCATAGAAAAAGAAAAAAAGAGGCAAATTCCTGGTAATGAAGACTGTCAAATAATGGTATTTGCACATCATGGAATATGATACAGCCATTAGAAAGAATTAGAGTTACTATTTGACTTGGAAATATTTCTATGAACTATCAAGTGAATAAAGTGAGGTGCTAAAAAGTAGGAAAATGATGTAGAATATTCAATTTTCATTAGAAAATCACCCAAAACTTCTGTTTGAATACATATATATATATTTTATGTTCATAAATTTTATATGTTATTGTGAGATCTGGAGAAATCTGAATAATGCCTACATTCGTGGGTAGGAGGTGAGGACTGACATGCGTGGAAAGATGAGAACAAGGGGATTAGACAAATTTAAATTTAAAAAAATAACAACCTTAACAGATTCACTTTTGTTATACTGAATAAACAGATGTGTAAAGATAAGTAGAAGATGAAGACTTAGAAGAATAAAAAAACAAAAATAAGTAAAATGGAAAATTACAGCTAACTCTGCCCATTGATGCAAATATCTTTAAAAAAATATTAGTATCCAAACCGAACATTTGTTTTAAAAACTGTATCATGACCATACCAGGTTTTCTCAAGAATGTAATGATGCTTAACATTCAAAAGCAAATTTATAGATGTAGTTTGCTACATTTAAAAATTAAAACAATTATCTCAAATACATGAAAAATATCTGATTAAATTCAATACCTATTAATGATTAATAACTGCTAGCAAACTAATACTAACTGAAAAGTTCCTTAGCCTACTGTAAGTCATCTGCATGAGTTATCATTGCTAATGGAGACCTGTCAGGAATATGGCAAGGGTACCCAGTATTATTGCTATAATTCAGTATTATTCTAAAGGCATTGCCATTATTCAAAATAATGAGATTGTTAACATATGGAAAAGGCCAAAATCTATAAAACAAATTATAAAAATGGAGGAGGCAAGTATTCATGATATAAACTATGACAAAATATACACCTTTGAGAGGACCATGAGAGTTCCATTTATTTGTATGATAGAGTCTTGACTTTAAGAGGATAACAAAATTACAATTTGTCATTACAATCTGAAGGGTCTCTATCTTTTCTAGTTTATCTAGGACTTTGTGCAGTCACAATTGGTAGGATAGTAGTAATGTAACCACATCTACTTAGCAATGTTGTTCATTAGGTGTTGGGATAGGAATGTTGCCCTCAAGGAATTTATAATCTATTATGGGGAAGGAAGACTCATAAATGCTATGATACAGTAAAAGTTTAGGTAATATTATAAAAGCATGTTCAAAATATAATGCTAAACTTGCCTAGAGTGACTAGGTGATGTCTGTGAAAAGGATTTGGAGATAAGTTTTGAGACAGACTGGGGAATGGCATTCTGGGCAGAGGAAACAGAGGTAGAATATCATGGAGGTATAAGATACCTGATGTATTTGGAAACTATCATTAGACCATAGGATAGAAGCATAGGTATAAGTGGAACTAGGGAACGGACTTCTTGAGAGGGAGAGAAGAGCTGGACTGTAGAGAGTTATCCAAGGCCTAATAAGCAGTGTGGACATTACCCAAAGGCATGGAGATCTATTTCATGTGCTTAAGCAGAACACAATTCAGATTTGTATTTTAGTAGCATGGAACAGGGGGGCAGGGTAATAGAGGCAAAAGGAAGGTGGCTATGGAAACAAAAAGGAGATGAACTGAGAAGACGTGTGGATCTGGTTTGAGGAACAAGAGGATGAGCAGAGTTGGGGACACATCTAACTGGAGGTTCCCTTAGAATCACCAGGCCAAGATCTCTAGACCTGCAACAGTGAAAAAGGGGAACCTACCTCTTGAGCTATTTTTCTCCTATTTCCAACCCCAACAGGGTTGAAAACCTGTGTTCACTTTAGATTGACTAAAAATAAGTGTGCTTTTTATTCAAGTTTACTCAAGTCTTAATGTATATATCAAAAGATTATTTTCATGATGAAAATAGTTTAATTTTTATAATTGAAACATGTATCTACTAATTTCAATGGAAATGTATTATTTTACAATAAAAAATGCTGTTTGATATGATTTTATATATATTCAATCTACTTTTTAACCTGCTTTTAGTTTCATATAAAGGAAATTTGACTCCTTCCAACTTTTAGTTTATTACTTTTCCTTGGATATTTAAAACACTGAGGGACATCACAGTTTCTTTATAGCAAATTCAACTTTGTCAGCTTATTTTCTTAGATCAGGAGAGTTTACCAGTATCTATTTATACCAATTTATATTTTTAAAATACTTTTGTATTTCCCTAGTTCATCTTGGGTGTTGTCTTTTATCACAATGATAGTCTGCACTAATTGTCTTTTGGTATTTAAAGTAACTTGATGTTTATAACTGGTATATGAAAGTCTATGGCCAAGATATATTCCTATGTTCAAAACAGCAGTATTTATTAAAATGCAGATACTAAAATCTCTGTAAATTGTTATTCTAATTTTGTTAGAGTATTGCAGTTTCAAGGAGAAAGAATTCAGCATGACAATTATCTTATTCCTATTTTGATACTAATTGTTTTTTCTGTCAAGTAGAACATATTTGCATAACTTCATCAACATAAGAGTAAGTTTAATAATATGCTGTATCGAATTCATATTCTAGTTGCACATTCTAAAAACTCAATTTTCATTTGTAGTGGTCTTGAAAAACTAAAGTTCTTTCACCATTTCTATGACTGAATCTTTCAGTGGTTAGAATAGCTTTTATTTTATAGTCTCTCCAGCTCACAATGATCCCCCTTTTTGAGGGAATTGTTCTCTGATTCACAGATATGAGAGCTCAGAAGTCATGTGACATAAGTTTGGGTTCCATAGTCAAGTTACATGAGTTTAGATAAAAGTTCTTCCACTTAAGTGTTGTACAACCTTAAGCAAGGATCTTAACCTTATTGGACCTTAGTTTTCTCATATTCAAATTGAGGACAATAGTTATAATGCTTCCTCCTTGAATTGCTGGTGGATTAAATAATAAATATAATACTAATTCAATAATAATACTATGAAATAATACAATAGTAATGCAAGTACTGCTTTTAAAATAGTACCTGACATATGACTATTATTTTACACATTGCCCCTTCTTCACCTCAGGTAGAATTAATTTGATGGGAAGGAATCTCCTGTTTCATGCTGAGTCAAGCAGATATCTCCTAGGAATATGGAATTAACATGGAGAAAGTTAGTCTCTATTGAGGACTTAAACTGGAACAAGTGAAATTGGGAGTTGTGATGTGACGGTACCTTTGAGCTTTCTTTCTTTTTTTTTTTGGTTGAAATCCAGCTCTAGTTGTTTTCTGCCTTTGAGTTTTAGTGGACACTCATGGGTTCTCATATTCAGTGTTTACATTTTTCCTTGATTTCTATTTCTTTCAACAAAAGAGACTTCACAATATGTAGGAATTAAATCCCTTGATTGTAGGGAATAATCCAGTACTAGTTAAATGTTAATCTGACTAGGGTGGTCTGTTTAATACCTACTTTCCTATCAATAATATTTTAATTATTAATTGTGGGTAGCAGAGAACAAAATCAAAATGTTGAGTAGTCCATTCAAGGCAGACCTATCTCAAAACCACCTCCTTTATGAAGACATACTTAAACACAGGTACTGAATTATTCCTCGTTGTTTCATTTAGAAGAACTTGTCCAGTAAAGAGATTCTGAGTACATCACTGGATTTTTCATCTTACCATCTATAACACCATCTTTGAATAAAATAATTATGTTCACCTCCTAAAAAAAAAAAAATCAGGAAGGACCTTTATCTTAAAATTGAGTTTTTTTTGTTTGGTTTTTGAGAGAGAGGGTGTGCATGCATGCATGCACATGTAGGGAAGGGGAAGGGCAGAGGGAGAGTAAGAGAGAGAAACAAGAAAGCTCCACAACCAGTGCATGAGCCTAGAGCAGGGCTGGATCTCATGACCCTAAGATTATAACCTGAGATAAAAATTAAGAATCAGAGGCTTGACTGAGCCACCCAGGCACCCTTAAGTTGAGTTCTTTCAACTAAATATATTTAACTTTATGAAAAATCTTTTTATTTTTATTTTTCTTATTTCATGATCAACTGGCACCAAACCTTGGTCTAATGGCACTTCTTATCCTTCACTTTTAGCACCTGTAAGTTCATAGTTGGTATTATGTTCACAAAGATATCTTTCTCTTCCATTAAATGGTATTGCCCTTGGAGGGAAATTAGTTCTCTTATGCATCATAGCCCGGCAGCCCATAACACATGTCTTATTACTGAGCATTGACTGTATATAAGTTACTGAAGGTTTTGCTATGGATGTAGCCTGGGAGAAATTTATTGTTTGTTTGTTTTTTTGGTTGTTAGTGCAGGGTTGAATGGGAAATGTGTGAGAATAAGATTTGGGCCAACCAGTAATTTTTACCTATGTTTTAATCTTTACTGAGGAGACTACCAAGTAGCTCAACAATGGTAAAGACTTAAAGTCTTATTTCACCAATTATCTTTGCTTTATGAAGCCCATGATTACCTGGGGGGTATTTTGAGGACCATCCCTAATGACTTAGTTTTCATTTTTAAAGGCATCACTATTTTTCTAGCTTTAACAATTTCAACAGCTCTAGGGTAGACAATAATAAGTGTCTTGGAAATAAATTATAGGCTAAAAGCATTGTTGAGTCATTTGCATTTAAGACTCATTTGCTGAAATTATCAGGCTGAGTTATAATCGACTGGGGCTGAGGCACTGGCTGCTTAAGACTTTCAGAAGCTACTCTGACTTGGAAATTATTTCAGAAGTAAGCAGGAATCTTTAGTAATACCATGTACTGAGGATATACTTACTAGTTTTGTTGACATACCATTGACGATACAGTTCTTATATCTAAGACTAAGTAGGGTGTTTAAAACAGCAGAGAGAATCACATGCTTTTGCCTTTCTGCTGGGAGCACAGCATATGGCAAGTGGGTGGTGTTCTGGTCTTAGAAGTCTCAACTCCCAAACTCTGGGCAACTCTAGTTTGGCAAAGAATTAGTCTCAGAAGCTGTAATTCTTCAGGCAGCTGACATCTGAGGCTATAACCAACTAGGAAACAACCCATTCCCTTGTGGGCAAGTGAAGACAATTATCAGGAGTCAAAGAGTTTTGCATATTTTGAACATACTCTCTAGCTCCGTTCCAAATATCCACCAGCATACATTTCAAGCAACAGCTCAAACACAGGCAATTTCTGCAACTGCTCCAAAGAAATACTCTCACATACTCAATTGAATTAATCTCATTTGACCACTCAATTATTGACAATGTACACATTAAATTATCACTTCAAGGTAATTTGTTTCAAAATTATTTGGCATAGCAGAATTAATCACCTGGAAGCATCACAAAGTAGATTTTATGTTTTTGCCAGATGCAAAAAGTGGTTTGCAAGGATCACGTTGCATGGGCTCCGCTCCTGTCCTACTCTAGCATGTATTCTCACCAGCCTTTTCTCCCACTGCCTGTCCAGCCCCTTTGTGCATATGTAATGCGGTCTAACATATAGACATTCTATTGCCTGGGTTCCCCCGGCTCTGTGCTTCCTTATGTCTTCACTGATGTGATTCATTGGTTAACTATCCAAGTGGTTGACTTAGTCATTACTCTGGCCGCAGCTTTCTTCAGAGAAACCTTTTCAGCCTCCAAGATTACATTAGATACTCCAGTTATATGAAAATGCTCTTATTTAAACACAAGATAATTTACCGAATGCTACTTCTCTCATTAGATTATAAGCTCCATGTGGCTAGGTGTTTTGCCCTTGCTTTTAGATCTGTATTCAACAATGGCCACACATGTGGCATCTAGTTGTGACATCTAGAATATGATGCAATGCATTTTCCAAGCTAGTCCTTTAAGACAGTAGCAGCTGTGTCAGATTTTCAACTACCATCATTGTAGGGTACTGAGATGACAGTAGCCAGAACTTTCTTGGACAACTAACCTTAAAACCAGTGGTTTAGAGTCCTGTCTTGACAAGGCTACATTCCTTACTATTCCACTGAGAAAGGACAGAATTTTACTCAATTCTCATTTTGCATAGAAGCATATGAATTCATAAGGCATTTGGGGGATATTTGCAGAGGCAGAATCTTTCAAATTCTTTATGTTCTTATACATCTAAGAGGTGGTAGCAGTGAGCATAGAAGTTTTGGGACATTTAGGCCAACATTACCGTCTCTGGTGTGTTCATCTGCTAGGGCTGCCATAACAGAATATGACAATCACAAACTGAGTGCCTTAAGCAACAGAAATTTATTTTCTCACAGTTCTAGAGGCTGAGTCCAAGATTAAGGGTTCAGCAGATTAGGTTTCTCCTGAGGCCTCTCTCCTTGGCTTTCAGATGGCCTCTTCTCTGAGCATGTGCCTCCCTAGTGTCTCTCGCTCTTCTAAAGACAACAGTCACATTGGATTAGGCCCTCAATCTTAAGACCTCATTTAACCTTAATTACCTTCTTATAGGCCCTATCTCCAAATACAGTCACAGTGGGGGTAAGGGCTTCAATATATGAATTGTTAGGGGGACACAACTCAGCCCTTAACATCTAACAAACCCTAGGATATGCTGGTTTCATAGGTAGCTGCTCATTCAAAAGAGTAATCCTTAATGTTGCTATATTTTGATTTTACATATATAATAAATCACATTCATAAATGTTATATACAGAAATATGTAAATAAATATTTTAAGTATCAAACTTATTATTCTGAGAAGGATCTTAAAATAAAGTCTGCATTTCGGGGCTAAAATTACATAGTCAAGTCACCCCAATAGATAGCAGTATATTATTGTTTTAAGAAAGATCTTAGGGGGAAATAATATTTCTCATGAAATAGCTTTACAGACCTACATATGCAGACAGATAAATGCTGCTCTACATCATCCCCTGCATTTGAGGGAATGAAAAGAAATTACCAACTTCTGCCACAAGTCCGCTCTTACAGTGTCTGCATATGGGAATTGAGACCTTTATAAACCACTGATATGGCCTTGTATTGTACATTTTGAAATTTATTGATATGAAAAAATATAAAATCATTATTTTGCATAGACTTATCTAAAATTACTTACATACGGACTAGATCTTTTTCTTTGTTTTGTCTTGATCTGTGATTTCAGATAGATTCTCAGACTATTTTGATCCAAGTTATTTGTTTTGAATACTGTATGATGGAGCCCATTTTATCCGCAGGAAGGTAAATGGCTCAACCTGAGTGAACTAATTTACTATGTGACAAGGCTGTTGTCTTCTTTGACGAGAGAAGATCCAATCCCCTATTTAATACAATCAGTGGAGGAAGTCTATGAACTGTTTGAATTGAAATGAAAAACCATAATGACGACATTTATAACATCTGTCACATTAGATTTGCTTGGTCTATATATCTCTCTGTGGAATAATAGTGATTTATACAAATTGCTTCTCACTGCAATTTATATCAGGGTAAAGATGCCACCAGATATATGGAGGATTTTATTTGCTTCAAACTGAATGTCTGCTTAATTGTATTTGCCACTAAATGGAAATAGTACCCTCTGGCATATCTGTTTAGATATAATGGTTAATTTATTTTGTGGTTTTATAACTTCAGCCTCTTCCACTCGTTAGATACTTAGAACCATAACTTTTTCTTTCTGCCAATATATGTATATGTTTATGTATATGTTTATGTTTCTGTATATGACATCTTTATGTCACAAATCTTGTAACTATGATTTTATTCTCCAAGAACTTCGTTGCCTAGGTATGCTTTCTTTCCCCTTGTGGAAGGAAAATAAGGAAAAAAAAAAAAAACCTACTCTGGCTACTATTAAACTATAGCAGTGGTTTCCAATGCAGGAGGGAAGGAGGCAGTTTTGCCCTTCAAAGGACATTTGGTAACTGAAGAAATTTTGGGTTGTCACAACTGCTGAGGGATGCTACTGGCATCTAGTGGGCAGAAGCTAGGGATACTACTGAACGTCCTGTAATCACAGAACAGTCCTAAACAACAAAAGATCCAGCCCAAAATGTCATTAGTGCCAAGGTTGATAAATCTGGAACTACAGAATGGTTCCTTAGTGTAATGGAGTTACATTATCAAGGTATGTCTACATAGAACCTGGCATTTCCATTAAAAGTAAACAACTTTTAAAATCCAAATAATTTATATAGGTATATGTCATGTAGATGAATTTCCAAGAATCCAATTGAATTTTTAGTTGTAATTGGGAATATTTTGGACTTCTGATTTCTTTCTGGTTGTTCCTATTCTGTCCCCCAGTGTAGGGCCTTCCCCCTTGTTGGATGGAGCTCAGTGCTGTTTCCCAGGAGACACTCTGTTCTTTGAAGGAAAAAACTGGAGGCAGCCCAGGAACTCATCCCCAATTATGATTTTGGCTCTCCGCTGCCTGGCACTCTTGTGTCTTTGTTATCCATGACAGTGATCTATCTTGGCTCCTCCTTTACATTGAACACTTTTTTTCTGTCCTTTTCACTAAGTTTTCTTCTCCCTCCCATTCTTTCTGTCTATGCATCACCCAAGGCTCTAACACTGAATCCCTTTTTCTTCTGAATTTGCTCCTATAACAATCCCATTCACCTATGGTTTCAATAATGATTTCTAGGTGATTATTAAATTTGCAATTTAAAGCTCAGTCTCTTTTCTGAGTTGCAGATGTTTTCCTGGGCACCAGCTGCTTTGCCCAACTGTGCTGCTTTCTTTAAATGCACATCTCATCTCCTTCAAGCTCACCACCTTCACATAGTCTGTGCTAAATCATGCAGATTGTATCTCATGTAATTATCTGCCTTCCCCATCTAGTCAGTCCTATTTGAAAATGGCATTCTTTCAAAAGCAGAGATTCCTTGTATCACTGCACTGCCAAAATGCTCAGTGCCAACTCTTCACCTAATGCATTAAAACAAAGTCATCATCCTGACATCAAGACCTTCTATAATATGTTCCTAACCATTTTTCCTGCATTAACAAAGTGTACACCCAAAGAAACTCCACATTTCAGCCAAACTAACTTGAGCCTGGATCCCCAATGTGCCCTATACATTCCACAGTATGTGTTTTCTCAAGCTTACTTTCTCCCCTCCAACTCTGTACTACATCACCGCACATCCTGTAGGTAACCTTTTTCAAAGTTTCCAATGCTCCTCCATCTCCAACATTATCCTTCTCTTCTGTGAACACCCAGAGCACTGTTGCCACCATTTCTTTAGTGCTTACCTTGTGGAACGGTCATCCTTGTTTAATTTTCCTTGTCTAATTTTCTGTGTTAAATAAACTGTGTATTGTTTGATTAAAGACAGATTTTGATTTGCATATCTGTTTTTTTCAAAAGCACTGAACATAAAATGCTGCACATCATTCACTGGTCAGTAAGTGTGTCGTATTTCAATTGCAATCTACTTCTTGTCCTATTATCTAACAGATTTTTATATTTTATCTCAAATTCTACTCACATGTGAAGTTGAACTCATCTTCCCCCATCACAAGATTCTTCATTTAGAATTCCTTATTTTTTCAAGGTGGGACATTTTTCTTATTAATCAAGTTAAAAAAGAAAAGACCTCAGTCTTTACTTTTACACTTTCTTTTTAAAGCCATCAAATACCTTTGATTCTTTCATTTAACAATTTGTACCTGCATTTTCTAGTGACTTCTTAACAAATGTTTCTGCTGCTCATTTCCTTTATCTGAATACTGATAATAACAATTAACATTGTTTTGAATGCTTCCTATGTGCTAGGCACTACCTAAATACTTCATAATCAGTAATTCATTTAATCTTCACAATAATCGTATTATCATGAGACCCAGAAAGATAAAATGTCTTTTTCACGGTAACAGCATTATAAAGTGGTGAGCCAGATGCAAACCCAGGCAGCCTGGCACCAAAGATGAGGATTTTTTTTTTTTTTTTTAAGATTTATTTGAGAGAGAGAGAGAGAGAGAGTGTGTGTGTGCGGGGGGGAGGGGCAGAGGGAAAGAGAGGGAGTGTTAAGCAGACTCTGCACGGAGTGAGGAGCCCAACACAGGGCTTGATTCCAGGACTCTGAGATCACGACCTGAGCTGAAACCAAGAGTCAAAAGCTTAACTGACTGTACCACGCAAGCACCCCAAGGATGAGGCTCTTAAAAACAAAACAAAATACATGTACTGCTTTCCCATTCTCAAATTCATCTACAACTACCAAATTATATCACTTTCTTCAATAAAAATTCTTCATTTTCTACAAAGGAAAAATCATATTTCTTGGAATTCTAGACCATGCTCAATTTCTCCCAATGATAACTGATCCAATCTTGTCTACTGCAAGAGTGCTTCTCTTCAGCAGAAGCAGACTGAAGAATGCCCCAAATGCCCCTCTCTTCATTATTCCTGTCTTTATGTCTTCTTATTCAGGCTCCTCTCTCTACGTTTTTGCTACCCAAGCCCTCCTCATTCACTAATTTAGAAGCTGAAAATTCTTAGCAGATCTGGCAGACCTGGCCTAATCCCGCACTGGTTTTACAGTCTTTTAAAGGAAGATATTTAAAAAATCAGCATGAAACCACTATCTTACACAATACACAAACATCAATTCAAAATGGATTAAAGACTTGAATGTAAGCTCTGAAACCATCAAACCCCTAGGGAAAAAAAAAACAACAAAACAACCAGAGGCCATAAGCTCCTTGATGTTGGTCCTGGTGATAGTTTTTTGGATTTGACACCAAAAGCAAAGGCAACAAAAGCAAAAATGAACAAGTGGGACTACATTAAACTAAAAAGCTTCTGCACAGCAAGGGAAACCATCAAAATGAAAAGGCAACCTAACAAATGGGAGAACACATTTGCAAATCATAAATCTGATTGGGGTTAATACCCAAAATGTATTAAAAAGCTCATACAACTCAAGAGCAAAAAATAAACACAAAAAAACAAATAAAAACCAATTCAATTAAAATATGAGCAGGGGATCTGAATATTTCTCTGAAAACGATACGCAGATGGCCAATAGGTATATGAAAAAGTGCCCATCATCACTAATCAGGGAACTGCAAATCAAAACCACAATGAGATATTACCTCATACTTGTTAGAATGGCTATTATCAAAAAAGGCAAATAACAAGTATTGGACAGGATGTGAAAAAAGGGCAACCTTTTTATGCTTTTGGTAGGAATGTAAATTGGTTAAGTCACTATGGAAAACAGTATGGAGGCTCCTCAAAAAATTAAAAATAGAATTACCATATGATCTAGTAATTCCACTGCTAGGTATTTGTTGGAAGGAAATAAACACTAACTCAAAAAGGTATCAGTATCCCCATGTTCACTGCAGCATTACTTAAAAAAATCTAAGATTTAGGTTGGCTACAACCTAAATTCCTGCCGATGGATGAATAAAGAAAACGTGTGTGCTATGTGTGTAGATATATACACATGTATATTAGCTATTAGCTATTTAGTAGTATGGCCAGGATTCAATTTTGATTGACCTTGCTGAAAATTCTCTTTTCCACACCACATATACCTTTAGTTCACAGATTAAGGATCTAATTGTTAAAGCAAAGCATAGATATTGTTTTTAATTTTCATGGAGTCACTGATGTGCTGGCTCACACGGATGATGACAGACTTTTCTGCTTGTCTTTTCTCAACTCCTTTCAGTACAGTCAGATTGATTGCTTGAAATCAGCCATGGCGGGAGTATTTATATCACGGAAATCAGCAAATGCTAAAAATGATTGGATTTTGGATAGCCAGTCATTAAACATTTACCAGCACATGTTTATTTTTTAAAGATTTTATTTATTTATTTGACAGTGAGAGAGAGAGAGCAAGAGAGCACATACCAGCACACTCTTTTTAATGAGTAATATGGTCATTTGAGCTTTGGCCCTTTCAAGGTTTTATTCTTTGTTTATGGGAGGGACTCCTCTAATACTAAGACTCTAAAGGACTGAATCTAATAATAATTAGGAGAATGAAATTTACGGTTGATAGTTCAGTTTAAATTCCTGTCCTGCTACTAGTTACATAACCTTGGGGACGTTACTTAAGGTCTACATTTCTTCTTCATCTATAAATCACAGACTTGTTAATTATCTTAAATAAGGTATAGAGGTCCCAGGGGGAGAACAGAGGCAAGTACCTTACTCTTAAGCTCCTAGAGGGAAGATAGGGATTACTGGATAGGAAATGTTTTAACTATCAAAACTATGATAAAATTGTCACAAGTAGAGAAAGAACTCTATGTAAATAATGAAACATCAGAGGTACAGAGGTCCTCACCAAGGAGCAAGGGGTTCAAGCCCCACACTAGGGAAGATGAGCCCCCATAACATCTAGCTTTGACAATCAGTGGGCTTAATGGCAAGAGTTTTGAATCTCTGTGGGGTTTAATCTTGGGAGAGCCAGAGGGCTATAGGAAACAGACTGCTCTTAAAGGACCCACATGCAATTTCACTTGCTCCAATAACTAGCACAGAAGTAGCAGTTTGAAAAGCACCTGAGCCATATGTGAAAAAGATTGACTAATTTTAGGGTGTATACAAGAGGGGCAGGGATTTGTGGGAAATTTCTCTGGGAACAGAAGCACTAGTGAGTGCCATTTTTCTTGCCCACCTTCTGCCAAGCTGGCATGACACTGGTGGCACCAGTTCTGATATTTTCCATTGCTTTGCTAGCAATGCTCACTCAACCCAATATTCCTCAGCAGACCCACCCCCACCCAATCCACCTGTCTTGGCAGGTGCCCTACAAAGTAGCCAGCACCCTGCCACACAGTAGGCAAACTAGGCATTACTGGCACCCCCCAAGTGGTTCCCACCCCACCACACCCAGCAGGTGATATCAGCTGAGACTGGTGCCCCTCCAAAGAGGCTGACCTCTGGAGAGGGGTGGCAGCCCTGCCTAGCAGTGCATCTACAGCAACTGCAGCTGAGACACTCAGCCAGTCATGCAGGAACGGGTAGGGGGTGAACAGCCCCATCCAGCAGTGAGTCTATAGGAGTCACAGCTGGGGATCAAAACCAGCTGGGCAGGGGGTCAGCCCCACCAGCCAGTGCATCTGCAGCAACCTACCCACAATAAGAGAAAATATACAACACCAAATATGAGACACTCCTAGAGCACCTGATTCTGGTGACCACGATTGCATTTTTAGGCCCTACAGGATGCTTTCTATAAGGCAATTACTTTAAGACCAGGAGACATAGCTGATACTACCTACTACATAGAAACAAACACAGCGAACCAGGCAAAATAACAAAATAATGACACAGAAGATAAGGTCCAAATGAAAGACTCAGAAAAAAAACTCAGAAAAAAGACTAAAGGAAATGGAGATAAACCACCTACCTGATAAAGAGTTCAAAGTAATGGTAATAAAGGTAATCCCTGACCTTGAGAGAAGAATAAACAGAGAGCTTCAACAAAGAGATGGAAATAATAAAAAAAAGAACCAATCATAGATGAAGAATACAACCGAAGGGAAAAAGACAGTAGAGAAAATCAACAGATTAGAGGTTGCACAAGAATGGAACAATCTGGAAGACAAGGTAGTGGAAATCATCCAACCAGAGAGCAAAAATATATTTTCTTTTAAAAATTAAGATAAAGGACAACATCAAGCATACTAAAATTCACATTATAGGGGTCTCAGAAAGAGAAAAGAGAGAGAGAAAGGGGAAGAAAACATATTTGAAGAAATAATATCTAAAAATGTCCCTAACCTTGGGAAGAAAACAGACATCCAGTTCCAGGATGCACAAAAAGCCCCAAATAAGATAAACCCAAGGAAGGCCACACCAATATACAGTAATAATTAAAATGGCAAAAGGAAAAGATAAGGAATTTTGAAAGCAGCAAGAGAAAAGGCAATAGTTACATACAAGAGAAACCTCATAAGGCTATGAGCTGATTTTTTAGCAGAAACTTTGCAGGGACATTATATATTCAAAGGGCTGAAAAGAAAAAAGCCAACAACCAAGAATATTCTACCCAGTAAAATTATCATTCAGATTTGAAAGAGTTTCCCAGACAAAAGTTAAAGGAGTTCATCACTAAGCCAGATTTAAGAAATGTCAAAGGGACTTAAGTGGAAAAGAAAAGACCATAACTATAAATAAGAAAATTATGAAAGAAAAAAAATTATGTATAAAAGCAAACACATAGTAAAGGTAGTGGATTAACTATTTACAAAACTACTATGAAGGCTAAAAGACAAAAGTAGTAAAATCAACTGTACCTGTAGTATTTAGTTAAGGGATATACAGAAAGATGTAAAATAGGACATCAAATACATAAAAGGAGGGGGCAGCGAAAATGTAAGGCTTTAAGAATTTGTTCAAACGTAAGTGACCATCAACTTAAAATAGACTGCTTCATACGCTGGATGTTATATATAAACCTCATGGTAATCACAAACCAAAACTCTATAACAGATACACAAAAAAATAACATGAAAGGAATCCAAACATAACACTAAAGAAAATCATCAAATCACATGGCAGGAGAGAAATAGACGAAAAGAGCTGAGAACAATTACAAAAATAAGCAGGAACCATTAACAAATGGCAATAAGTAAATACCCATCAATAATTACTTTAAATGTAAATGGAATAAATGCTCCAGGATATAGTATGACTGAATGGATAAAAAAGACCATCTATAAGAGACTCATTTCATACTTAAGGACACATATAGACTGAAACTGAAAGGATAGAAAAGTTAATTCTATGCAAATGGAAACAAGAAAGCTAGGTTAACAATAGTTATATCAGACAAAATAAACTTAAAATCAAAGACTAACAAGAGACAAAGAGTATTACATAATGATAAAGAGATCAATCCAACAAGAGGATATGACAGTTATAAATATCTATATACCCAATACGAAAGCACCCAAATATATGAAGCAAGCATTAACAGATGTAAAGGGATAAAATGACAGTAATATAGTAATAGTAGGGGACTTTAATACCACCACTTAGATCAATGGATAGATAATCCAGACAGAAAATTGGCTTTGGAAAGGAAACATTGGCTTTGAATAACACATTAGACCAGATATACTTAACAGATATATACAGAAAT
The DNA here is from genome assembly GCF_964656455.1 of Halichoerus grypus. Classification (NCBI taxonomy): domain Eukaryota; kingdom Metazoa; phylum Chordata; class Mammalia; order Carnivora; family Phocidae; genus Halichoerus; species Halichoerus grypus. Next base: position 104,141,997 of record NC_135715.1, read on the forward strand.
TTCCAACCAAAAACAGAATACATATTATTTTCAAGTACATGTGGAATATTCTCCAGGATAGATCACAAGTTAGGCCACAACAAATCTCAATAAATTTAAGATTTAAATCATATCAAGCATCTTTTCCAACCTTAATGGTATTAAACTAGAAATCAATTACAAGAAAAAAAATGGAAAAAAAAAAACCACATAGAGGCTTAACAACATGCTACTTAACAACCAAAGGGCCAACAAAGAAATCAAAGAAATAAAAAAAATACCTGGAAACAAATGAAAATGAAAAAACAACATCGCCAAATCTAGGAGACTAAGGAAAACCAGTGCTAAGAGGGAAGTTGATATCAATACAGGGCTCCCTCAACAAATAAGAAAAATCTCAAAAACAAAACAAAAAACCTAACTTTACACCTAAAGGAACTAGTAAAAGGAGAACAAAAAAAGCCCAAAGTTAGCAGAAGGAAGGAAAGAATAAAGATTAGAGTGAAAATAGAGACAAGAGAAAAGAATAGAAAAGATCAATGAAACTAAGAGCTGGTTCTTTGAAAATATAAACAAAATTGATAAAACTTTAGCCGGACTCATCACGTAAAAGAGAATTCAAATAAATAAAATGAAAAATGGAATAGAAGTTACAACTGACACCACAAAAATACAAAAGATTATGAAACTTTTATAAACAATTACATGTGAACCAATTGGGAAACCCAGAAGAAATGGATAAATTCCTAGAAATATGTAATTTTTCTGAATCAGGAAAAACTAGAAAGTCTGAACAGATTGATTACTGATTTAACTTTATTTTTAGTAATCAAAAAGTCTCAGGAAATAAAAGTACAGGAGCAGATGGCTTCACAGGTGAATTTACTAAACATTTAAAGAAGAGGTAATACATATCCTTCTCAAACTATTCCAAAAAATTGAAGAGGAAGGGATGCTTCCAAATTTATTCTACCAGGCCAGCATTAACCTGAGTAAATCAGACAAGGACACTCCAAAAAAATAAAAAATAAAAAATTAAAATTATAGGCCAGTATCCTTGATAAACATAAATTCAAGAATATTCAATAAAATATTAGCAAACAAAATTCAACAATACATTAAAAGGAAATACACCACACTCAAGTGGGATTTAGTACAGGGATACAAGATGGTTCATTATCTCCAAATCAATCAATGTGATAAACCACATTAATGTAAGACAAAAATCATAAGATCATCTCAATAGGTGCAGAAAATTATTTGACAATATTCAACATCCTCCTATAAAAGGAACATACCTCAACATAACATAAGCCATATTTAACGAACACACTGCTAACATAAAAAATGGTGGAAAGCTGAAAGCTTTTTTTCTGAGATCCGGGACAAGACAAGAATTCCCACTCTTGCCACTTTTATGGAACATAGTACTGGAAGTCCTGGCTATAGCAATCAGACAAGAAAATGAAATAAAAGGCATCAAAATTGGAAAGGAAGAATCAAAACCATCACTATTTGCAGATGACAGGATACTACACACAGAAAACCCAAAAGACCACCAAAAAACTCTTTGTACTAATAAACTCAGTAAAGTTGCAGAATACAGAATATACAGAAATTTGTTGCATTTCTATTCACTACTAATGAACTACGAAAAGTAGAAATTTAGAAAACAGTATGATTGCATCAAGAAGAATAAAATACCTAGGATAAATTTAGCCAACAAGGTGAAAGACTGGTGCTCTGAATATAAGAATATGGTTGTGTAAGACACTGATGAAAGAAACACAAATATATTTCAAAAATGATGAAAAAAATACAAAACATTGATGAAGATGACACAAACAGAAAGATATATCATGTTCATGGATTGGAAGAATATTATTAAATTGTCTATATTACCCAAGACAATCTACAGATTCGAGCAATTCCCATCAGATACCAATGGCATTTTTCACAGAACTAGAACAAGAACCCTAAAATTTGTATGGAACCACAAATGGCCCTAAATCATGAAAGCAATCCTAAGAACAAAGTTGGAGTTATCACAATCCAGATTTCAAACTATATTATAAATCTATAGGAATCAAAAGAGTATGGTTACAAAAACACAGAGATCAATGGAACAGAATAGAGAGCCTAGAAATAAACGCATATGGCTAATTAACATATGGCAATAGAGGCAAGAATATACAAAGGGGGAAAGGACAGTCTCTTTGTTAAATGGTGTTGGCAAAACTGGACAGCTACATACAAATGAATGAAACTAGACTACTTTTGTACTCCATATACAAAATAAATTTAAGATGGATTAAAGACCTAAATCTGAGATCCAAACACATAAAACACCCAGAAGGTGCATCAATAAACTCTTTGTAAGGGGCACCTGGGGGGCTCCTAAGTGTCTGCCTTCAGCTCAGGTCATGAACCTGGAATCCTGGAATGGAGTCTGGCGTGGGGCTCCCTGCTCAGTGGGGAGTCTGCTTCTCCCTCGGACCCTCCCCCATCTAGAGCTCGCACTCTCTCTTTCAATCAAATAAAATCTTAAAAAAAAAAAAGTAAGCTCTATGATCTTAACATAAACATGCCTGCCTGGACTGAACTGACGCCCTTGGTTTCCACAGGCTTGCGATGATGCCTTAGGTGCTTATTATCCCCACGGGGTTGTGGTGTTTGGGGTCTTTTGGTCCAGACTCCTGGGCCTGCTTTGGGATTTTGCGATGTACCGACACAGTGGCCAGAAGCAGCACTGGACTTCCGCCAGTGAGGGGCAGCTGGCACGACTGTGGGCCAACACCAACTGCAAATTCAAATGCAAAGTGCTGGCCAATGGGAAGTTTCTTCCAAATGATCCAGTCTTCCTTGAGCCTCATGAAGAAATGATGCTTTGCAAATACTATGAGAAGAGATTATTAGAATTCTGTTCTCTGTTTAAGCCAGCAATGCCAAGGTCTGTTGTGGGTACAGCTTGTATGTATTTCAAGCGTTTTTATCTTCATGATTCAGTAATGGACTATCACCCCCGGATAATAATGCTAACTTGCGAATTTTGGCCTGCAAAGTAGATGAATTCAATGTATCTAGTCCACAGTTTATTGGAAATCTGCGGGAGAGTCCTCTTGGGCAAGAAGAGGCACTTGAACAGATTTTGGCATATGAACTACTTCTTATACAGCAACTTAATTTCCACCTTATTGTCCACAATGCTTATAGACGGTTTGAGGGCTTTCTCATTGATTTAAAGACTCACTATCCCATGATGGAGAATCCAGAGATGTTGAGGAAAACAGCTGATGACTTTCTTAATAGAATTGCATTGAGGGATGCTTACCTTTTATACACACCTTCCCAGATTGTCCTGACTGCCATTTTATCTAGTACATCTAGAGCAGGAATTACTATGGAAAGTTATTTGTCAGAAAGTCTGATGCTGAAAGAGAACAGAACTTGCTTGTCACAGTTACTAGATATAATGAAAAGTATGAGAAACTTGGTAAAAAATATGAGCTACCCAGATCTGAAGAAGTTGCTGTTCTGAAACAGAAGCTGGAGAGATGTCACTCTGCTAAGCTTGCCCCTAACGTAATTAAGAAGAAGAGGAGAGGCTATGAAGATGATGATTAGGTCTCAAAGAAACCCAAGCATGAAGAGGAAGAATGGACTGATGATGACCTGGTAGATTCTCTCTAACCATTTGAAATTGACTTTCCAATGCTAACCAATCAACAGAAGGATGAAGCATATCTGGCATTTAACTTTATTGAAAAATGAAATAATGTGAAAGCATCAAATATATTACACTTTTCTATTTGTTATTTATTTTTTTCCTTTCAGGATAGCTTTATGTGAAATAAAACCTCTGAAAGGAGCCAGAATAGCACCTGGTTTAAATCGTCTTGCCCCATCATGACTAATATCAAATCAGTCTTTCTACAGTAGTCAAAGCTATAATTTATATGCCTATATTGTTTTAAACAAAATAAAAGAAGCAAACCTATTTTTTAGGGGGAAAAAAGCACAAAGAAAGGTCATAAAAAATAAAACCGAGCAATCAGCTTTAAACATGCTAGAGAATGTTTTTTTGCCCTCTAGAAACCTTTATAAATGCCTTCTCAAATGTCACCGTGATATACTTAGCTTTCTTGTATGTAACTACTGAACTACAAAATGCACTTCAACTGTCAAGTGCTTTAACTGAAACTGAAAGCCAGTTACCCAGGGTAATCATAATCAGTATTTGTTGTCTTCAATTAGTTACCTGAAAACATTACCAAATAAGTTCTAAAGAAGAAATCAAATAAATACATAGTCTTGAATATTGGTCTAGATAAAAAGATTAAGTTGTTATAGGTCAGTAGATAGTAACAAATTGTATATTCAGTTTCAAAACTAACACATTACTCAGGTGAATCCATATAAATAGATGTTAGAGTTACTAAGAACTTTTCAAATTAAATATGTTCAAGAATTTTAATTCAAATTGAAGTGAGTTGATTTAAAATTTAACTGCAGACTATGGTACTAAAATACTTGGATATGATCCTGGCTGTCTATTTCACTTCTATGACTCTGGTCAAGTTATAAAGCTCTCTGTGCCAATTTCCCAAGGTGCAAATGGGGAAAATAATGCCTACTTTTCCTAGAATTAATGGGAATAGTGCTAGCATGTACTAAGTGTTCAATAAATGTTGCATATTAATAGCAAAAAAAAAATAAGCTCTTTGTCATTGGTTTTAGCAATATTTTTTGGATCTGTCTACTCAGGGAAGGACAACAACATCAAAAACAAAAAATAGGGACTACATCAAACTAAACTTTTGCGCAGCAAAGGAAACCATTAATATATCAAATAAAGGAACCCTCTGAACGGGAGAATATATTTGCAAATGAGATATCTGATAAGGAGTTAATAACAAAAATATACAAGGAACTTCTACAACTACACACTAAAAAAATATCCCATTAAAAAATTGGCACAGGACCTAAATAACCTTTTTTTTCCCCCAAAGAAAACATATAGGTGGTCACAGACATAAAAAAGATGTTCAACATCACTTGTCATTGGGGAAATGCAAATCAAAACCACAATGAGATATCACCTCATACCTGTCAGAATGGCTAGCCTCAAAGAGACAAGAAATAACAAATGTCAGCAAGGATGTGGAGAAAAGCTAACCCTCATACACTGTTAGTGGACTGCGAATTGGTGTAGCCACTGTGGGAAACATTATGGAGGTTCCTCAAAAAATTAAATATAGAGGGCACCTGGGTGGCTTAGTTGGTTAAGTGCTTATCTTCGGCTCAGATCATGATCCCAGAGTCCTAGGACTGAGTTCCACATTGGATTTTCTGCTCAAGCGGGGAGTCTGCTTCTCCCTCTCACTCTGTGTTCTCCTTCTCTCTCAAATAAATAAAATCTTTAAAAAAAATTAAATACAGAAATACCAAAATCCAGAAATTCCACTTCTGGGTATTTACCTGAAGAAAATGTAAACACTAATTCAAAAAGACATTTATTGTAGCATTATTTACAATAGCCAAGATATGGAAACAACTTAAGTGTCCACTGGGAGATGAATGGATAAAGAAGATATGGTATATACATACATAGGGATATACAATGGAGTATTACTCAGATATAAAAGAGAATAAAATCTTATTTGCTATAACATGGATGGACCTAGAGGGTATTATGTTAGGTTAAATAAGTCAGAGAAAGACAAATACTATATATGATTTCATTTACATGTGGAATTTAAAAATCCAAATAAACCAATAAAACAAAACTGAAACAGACTCATAAATACTGTTTGCTGGAGGGGAGGAAGTGGGGGAGATGGGTTAAATAGGTGAATGAGATTGAGAGGTACAAACTTCCAGATAAAATAAGTCACAGGGATATAGAGTACAACATAGAAAATGTCTATAATATTGAATAACCATGTATAGTGACAGATGGTGACTAACTTTTCATGTTGATCATTTTGTAATATATATGTCAAATCACTATGTTGTACATCTGAAACCAATATAATATTGTATGTCAACTATACTTAAATTTTAAAAATTAAATTAAAAGATAACTAGCTTAAAGCCTCATATAAAGGATGAAATAATACCTATAAGGCACCTATCACTATGCTTGGCACACAAAGTATAATAAGTGGTAGCTATTTCTTTTCTTTTTTTTTTTTTTTTTTTTTTTTTTTTTTTTTTTAAGATTTGAGAGAGTGCATACACACAAGTGAGTGTGAGCAGAGGGAAAGAATCTCAAGCAGAGTTCCCACTGAGTGCAGAGCCCTGTGTAGGGCTCAATCTCACAACCCTGAAATCATGACCTGAGCTGAAATCAAGAGTCAGGTGCTTAACCCACTGAGCCACCTGGGTGCCCCAATGGTAGCTATTTCTATTAGCCCTATGGGGAGCACACACTTTCTGGTACTATTGAAAGAAAAAAATCAAATTTATTTTTCTAATGTTCATTACAGAAGGAGCTGGAAAGATATAAGCAGAAAAGACTCTGGAACAACATTTGTTGAAAGCAGCCACCAAAGAGAGAACACGTAGCTACAGAGAAGGTATGTTGGGTCCCATGAGAAATGAAGTCAACACTTGCCCATGATTTTCCTCACTGATGCTCATAGCTCTCACTGGTAGCCAAGTAGAAGAGCCTTAGTCCTCATGGAATTTACATTCTACATTACACTGGGGCTCAAAGTCCTAGAGCCACAAGATACCAATTTATATACATTTGTACTTTGCTAAGAATTCAGAACCCTGCTATATCTAATAATAAAAATTTAATAATTATTCAATATGTGATATTAATTAAGAGACACTGCATGGTCTTCATATGGTGGGCGGGGGGGGGTGGAATTCTGGGTTTGTTGTTGCTGTTGACATGGATAAGATATGAAAGTTCTGAGAATTTGAATAAGAATTTGGCCCAAACAGAAGGCAGGAGGAGCTTCTGAAGAAGCAAGGGTTGGAAAAGAGGGTGGAGTTATGGATCCCAAAGGGAGAAAACCCATGAAGGAAGACCAAGTGGTCTGATGTGGCATACAAGGACATTTCCCACATTATGTGCAAAGGGATCATCTCTTTCCCTGTACACACCTTCCCGGACATCTTTATTATTCAGCCAATCTTCCAACGTTGAGTATGTGGGATTTGCAGGAGAGATTACCCAATGCTATACCTCGTCTGAACAGGAGAAGACAAGGGCAGAGCTGCAAAGGTACATGTGCTACAGTATGCAACCCAAACCTTTTTCTTTGTTGTTCCTGTGTTACTTATGCCGTGAAGCTGCTCTTTTTTTTTTTTAGAATTTTTTTATTTTTTAATTTTTTAAAATTTTTTATTGTTATGTTAATCCCCATACATTACATCATTAGTTTTAGATATAGTGTTCCATGATTCATTGTTTGTGCATAACACCCAGTGCTCCATGCAGAACGTGCCCTCCTCAATACCCATCACCAGGCTAACCCATCCTCCCACCCCCCTCCCCTCTAGAACCCTCAGTTTGTTTTTCAGAGTCCATCGTCTCTCATGGTTCTTCTCCCCCTCCGATTTCCCCCCCTTCCTTCTTCCCCTCCTGCTACATTCTTCTTCTTTTCTTTCTTAACATATATTGCATTATTTGTTTCAGAGGTACAGATCTGAGATTCAAGTCTTGCACAATTCACAGCGCTTACCAGAGCACATACCCTCCCCAGTGTCCATCACCCAGTCACCCCATCCCTCCCACCCCACCCCTCACTCCAGCAACCCTCAGTTTGTTTCCTGAGATTAAGAATTCCTCATATCAGTGAGGTCATATGATACATGTCTTTCTGTTTGACTTATTTCGCTCAGCATAATACCCTCCAGTTCCATCCACGTCGTTGCAAATGGCAAGATCTCATTCCTTTTGATGGCTGCATAATATTCCATTGTATATATATACCACCTCTTCTTTATCCATTCATCTGTTGATGGACATCTTGGCTCTTTCCACAGTTTGGCTATTGTGGACATTGCTGCTATAAACATCGGGGTGCACGTACCCTTTCGGGTCCCTACTTTTGTATCTTTGGGGTAAATACCCAGTAGTGCAATTGCTGGATCATATGGTGAAGCTGCTCTTTCTAATCATAAATTTGGCTGGGTGGCCACTGCTCTAGTTATTGTGGGTCAAGAGCTGTGCAAATTGCTGCAAGTAGAAGTTTAACTTGCTCTGGCAGATGCCACTAATTGCCACCCATTTTCCATTTCTTCCATAAAAACCAAACTCTAAATTTTTATTTAGAGTGACAATGTAATCAATTTTCCCCTTCCTTTTCCAGCTTTCAACAAGGTACGGGCATGTGACTATGTCCCTGCCATAAGACATATGCAGGAACGTGGGACGGAGATTCCTGCAACGTTGCAGATGGGGGGGGGGGGGCGGCGGCTGCTGACTCAGCTCCCCAGGCTGTCCTTCTTTCCACTTTTCTTATGATCTTTACTGAACATAAGATGGCTTGAACCCTAGAATTCATCTTTGTCAAGAAAGCAACCTTGCAGATAGGAGCCCTGTAGTGAATGAAGATACTTGAGCCGAAACCTAGAAGTTAGGTGGCTGAGTAATTCAATAAACCATCTAGTTAGACTGACCTACCTACTTCTTATGTGTTTTTAATCTCATTATTTCAGACTTTCTCTTTCATGCAAACTATTCCAACTACTAGTCATAATATCTCTTTATAAGCTGCCAAACATTACTATTATTTTTAATAAGGAGTTTTGCTGAAAATTCCTAGTGCTTCCAGAGACTGTGGACATCGATACCACTGATGCAAGAAGTATTTTCATCTTTTTTTATTCATGTTGATTTTATTCATGTAAGTAGTTTATTTGCATTTATTTTTATTTCTTTTTAAAGACTATATTTGAGAGAGAGAGAGCACACGAGCAGGGGAGAGGGACAGTAGGAGAGGGAGAAGCAGACTCCCCGCTGAGCAGGGAGCCTGATGAGGGGCTCAATCCCAGGACCCTGAGATCACAACCTGAGCCAAAGGCAGATGCTTAACTGTCTGAGCCACCCAGGCACCCCTTCATTTGTATTTAGGTTTTCAATTTTTTCCCAGTGATTATTGGGAATATATTATAAGAAAAGAAAATGTAGTCATTATCAAACATTGAGTTATGCTTTAGGATGATTTTTTTTATAAGACATAGGTATTCACTAAAAATGTAATACTTTAAAATGGTAAAGCCAGTCATATTATTTTAGTTTCAGTAAATTTAATTTACTTAATTCAAAAGGAGAGGTCTTCTCCCTTTTGTTACTGACATCCCAATTGTGTGGGCAGCAACCAAAGGGCTAATTTTTACAAACCTGCATTACCTTGCCCTTCTCTCAAACAGCAAAGGCCAAGTAATGCAAGTTTGGCCAAGTAAATGTAAGTACAAGTAGCTGACAGATCTTCCTGAAAATCTCCTTTAAAGTGAGTAGAGTCAGCACATTCTTGCTGTTTTACCCTTTACCATCTCCTTTCCTTCTGCCTGGTGAGAGTACGAGAGCTGATGCTGGAGCAGCCAGCTTAAGACCATTAATGAAAAGCCAAGAAAAGTCACAGAAACCTGGACTCGGATACCTTCTAGCAGTGGGTGCAATGCCCGCAAATACCTGCCTTCAGACTTACTGGGTGAGTGGACTACAAATCCCCAGTGTAAGTTATAGGACACCGTGGGCAAATTCAATCTCCAACAGTTAAAAGGCTACAGGAAAAATAAATAAAAAGGAAGCAAATTATGTGTATTTTAGGAGGTGGAGTATAAGAAATGATCATTTTTAAGGACTATTTTCAAGTCTGCTTTTCTGTACTTTTAGTTGATTGGCAAGATTTCATCTTCCCATGAGGTCTTCAATCCTAAGAGAAGCTTGTAGCACTCTCGCCTCTTTCACCTCTCCTTTAACAAAGAGGTCTTCCCTCAAGGAACTACTTCTGAGCCTCTCACTCATAGATAATTGAGAGACTGTCTCCAAATTCTTTTTTAGTTCCTTTCCCTAATTTCTGATTCTTTTTCTTCAATACCCCATTACTTTCCTTCTTAACACTACTCTTCTCCTTTGCTTTTATCTCTTAGCTTGTCTTTACCTCTATTTTGTCCTTTTTTCCCCCCTTTTTATGCATTTTTAAATATATATTGCAATTCTGAAAAATCAGTTATTTTATTCTTTCTCCCACCATTCCAAATGTTTAAGCTACTGAAACTATGGGAAATATTAAAAAGTCATTTTAGCAGGCACATATAATGACTAATACTGTCAGTGGACTGGCTATACACACACACCCATAATTCATGTATTAACATATATACATGTATATATACACATTATATATACTGGTTGGTGTTCTTTAGAGAGAGCTTTATTACAAAATGGTAACACATCACTGCAAAAAAGAAAAATAAAGTTCTCTTGGTACTTCTTGATCCCAGTGATTTTCAGAACATAACATAGGACTTGTTGGTATAAAATGTCAGTGTGAATGCATGTACTACACGCACTTAAAAAATTTTATTCCATAGCAGATTTAAAGCAACTTCCCCATTTCTTATACTGAACATGATGTTAGTTTTAAAGGTGCTTGCTCACTTTAAAATTATTTCTCTAATTCTTTAATGAACTTGATTTTGGAGCTTTCCCCCACAATTTCTACCTCCAGTTCTCGCCCAATTTGAAAGCAAAGTACATAAAAATTGGAATATCCATTCACCATCTTTTTTTTTTTTTTTTTTAAAGATTTTATTTATTTATTTGACAGAGAGAGACAGCGAGAACAGGAACACAAGCAGGGGGAGTGGGAGAGGGAGAAGCAGGCTTCCCGCTGAGCAGGGAGCCCGATGTGGGACTCGATCCCAGGACCCTGGGATCATGACCTGAGCCGAAGGCAGACGCTTAACGATTGAGCCACCCAGGCGCCCCTCCATTCACCATCTTTACAATGATTTGTGTCATAAATCGATCTTGCCACAAAATCGTCTCTTTAGGTAAATCTGATAACAGTGATTGCAAATTATTTTACTTGTTTATAGCTTCAAAATCCTTTACCAGGTTTTAAAGATAATTCATGGTTTATTACCTTAGGGTCATTTCATGACAGCAACTGTGGTTTTCAGAACATAAAAATGCCACACAGTAACTAAATGAATATAGAATAGGTGCCTCAACAGAAAGAAATGAAGTTTGGCTCCAACAGCCTTGCATTCTGAAGAGAAAGTGGACAAGAAAGTAAATTGAACTGAAAAGGTGATGTAAGCTGTAGGTGGAAGACTATTACTTCATTAACTTAGCAAAAGATTTTGACCCTTCACAATACGTGTAATAGTTTAGCTGTGTAAGGTGTTTGGCCTCTTTCATTCGAAAACCATTTTCCATCAGATTTCTGGAAATAGCTTAACACCTCCAAGTTATTCCGTTGTGACATCTGGAACTGGCAGTGTGATGAAAATGCCAACAGTGGACATCAGGAGGCTTTTTTGCCTCAGTCAAATATGAAAAGAGGACAAAACAGCAGTAAACTCTTAATCCCATCTGTGCTGGAGCCTGTCACTCTCTTCTAAGTAGACTTCTGTGGGTGTCACCATTCCCAGGAGGTCTCATTGCAACTTCCTATTATCTCCACCCAAATCCCCCACCTAAAAAGGCACACAGAAAGGGGCCATCCGATCGTGCTCATTCTCATTGTCAAGAGAAAACATAGAATTCTAAAGGCTTTTCTTTCAGCCTGGGTAGCATGTGGGAGTCATGAGAAATCCCAACGAAAATCTGTTATCAATCAGTTGGCTCCAGGCATTGGTCCAAGCCTTCCATACTCTTCATCCCTTTTATCCTCTCAACATTGGTTTCCTCATTTTATGGGTTAAGTAAACCAAGGCAGAGAAATTGTTAAGGTCACACAGTGGGTAGTGGAGCTAGAATGTGAATCTACATGATTCCAGAGCACACGTCTGAACATTTACGAATACTGCTTTAAGAAAGAAACAAACCAGCCTTAAATATGGCTTCCCAAATTGAACCTTGAAATTCAGCCTGTTACATGCCCATTTGTTCAGCATCTCCCCCTCAGTCATTTTAACACCAGCAAACACTGCCGGGCTGAGTGATCCTTTAAACAAGACACACTGAAAGAGTACATAGATTTCAAAGCAGCCTGAAAGCCCTGAGGTTTCCACTTGTTTTTTTTTAAGGGTATTCCTTAGGAGGCTGATCCTTTGCCAGTCCTACAGGACAATTAGAATTTGTCAGTTGAAGGCTCAGCATTACTTTCCCCCTTTAACCTCATGGCATTTGCATTTCCTTATCGCAATGCACAGGCAGCTACTGGCCCGATTATTAAACAGGCACTTCATCAGCTCCTTCTGCCCATGCAGGCGCTCTAATCTCTACCAACCAGTTCAGCCCTACTTTTTTGGGTGATGGGGTGATGCCAAGTTTCCCTATGTACCATTGTGCTCTTTGTCTTCTGCCTCTAACTTCTTCCCTGCTACCACAGAGGCTTTAACTATGTTCTCTCCTTACCTAGAAATTTTGATTCAGTGTGCTTTTTCTGACCCAGACCCTGAAGGCCGTGACCCTGCAGCCCTGTACTCTCCTTTACCCTCCAGGTATCCAGGCTTACGAAGTAATATTAAACTTGCTAAAACAAAACTATCTGGCCTTCATAGCCTGCAGTGGCCTCTCTGGATTTGGCAGGGGCTTCCAAAATCCTTCTGGAGAGGAAGAGGAGGATGCAAGAGTGAAATTAATCATAACATCTCTGTTTCTTCTCCTACATTTTGGGTCATCAAATGTAGAAAATGTTAGAGCAGTCTATCCAACTAGGCCATAGAGATTATTAGTAAATTCTGACCTACTAGAAAGGAACCCATTTAAAATAACCTGGAAATAGCAAATTAAACAGGCTGCTAAATTTAATCAGATAACAGGAACTCACTCAAATAACTGCTTGGCCTCTTCTAGCTAATTTGCCTGTTTAAGGAATTATGAAAACTATTTTGCACATTAGTTGACTAAACTTGGGGACCAGATGCCTGATGCTTCTATTTCAGATGGCAACCCCTCACATGCTCTCTAAAAAAAATAAATAAAAAAAGGAATTGGAATCATTTTAAAGAAGGAGCTAACCAACTGAGGCTAGAATAATATGGAGTGAATGTCAGTTTTGTGTCTGTAAATTCATATATTCAAAGGAACCCAGAAACCATGAAATTTGCTTCCATGAGATTTTGCCAGATACATTATACTTGAGCAACGAAACTGTTTATCTTCAGAAAAGCTTGTGAGCTGAGATGTGAATACATGTCTGTAAGATTGTGTCACATTAAGACACCTGTCTATAAATGCTTTTAAAAGTGTTGATAGTGTGATCTGAATATTTGGTCTTATACAAAATATGAAATGTGATAGTTCTTGGATAGTCTCATAATATGGGACATGGAATAATGAGAAAGGAGGGCCTCAAGTTACTGCCCCTGAAAGGAAGTTAGTGGGTTATATAGGAAGGGTTTTGCTGCCCATGTACTAGTGGTGAGGAGCTGGTTATGTTATATTATCCGTACTTGATTTTAAAATACCTCAGCACAGACAATATGTGTGTGTTGTTTTTAATCTATAACTTAGGAGCACCGGGTGAACATTTCAAATTCCTTGACTGGACTATACCAGCCTGTAACCATCTGAGTTTCTAGTCAAGAAGCTTTGTGTTTTTATCCCCAGTCAACATCAGGGCCCTTAAAAGCTAACCTATTGGATGATAAAATGTGTTTTCATGAGCGAACTAAGTGGCATTTAAGATGGGTGTGGAGTTATTGTTCATGGTGACATGTTTTACTCCAACACCTTTGTAAGAACAGAGAATAAGAATCAGCACACCCAATTGGCTCAGTCCTACAGGATATAATCTTAGATTTAGGATTCTGAAATTAAATTTATATTTTACCACTGTATTAGCATTCTCCAGAGAAATAGAACCAATAGGATATTAAATATACAATTATGAAGAATTGGCTAAAGCAATTACAGAGGCTGACAAGATCCAAAATCTGTAGCAGACAGCTGGAGATTCAGGAGAGCCAATGAGAAGTTCTAGTCTGAAGGCTGCCTGGCCCAAAACCCAGGAAGAGCTGATGTTTCAGTTTGAGTCTGAAGTCAAGATAAAACCAGTGTCTCTCCTCAGAGACAGGCAGAGACAGGCAGAAGGAATTCCCTATTATCTGGAGACAGGTCAGCCTGTTTGCTTTATTCAGACCTTCAACTGATGGCATGAGGCCCACCCACATTAGGAAGAGCAATCTGCTTTAGTCTATCCATTTAAATGTTAAACTCACGGTGCCTGGCTGTCTCAGTTAAGCAGCTGCCTTCAGCTCAGGTCATGATCCTGGGGTCCTGGGATCGAGCTTCACATCCGGCTCCCTGCTCAGCAGAGAGCCTGCTTCTCCCTCTCCCTCTGCCTGCTGCGCTGCCTACTTGCGCGGTCAAATAAATAAATAAAATCTTTAAAAAAAAAAAAAATGTTAAACTCATCCAAAAACACCCTCACAGAAACACTCAGGATAATGTAGGAACAAGTATCTGGGCACCCCAAAGCCCAGTCAAGTTAATACATAAAATTAACCATCACAACCACCTAAGAATTTTGACATCTGTCCCAACCAACACATTAAGCCAGTGCTGCTCTAAAATTATGTCACATCCATCCTAATAATTATGCATGGTTATGTTGGAACAATGAAATGGTCAGAGACCTGGGACTGCATCAGTATTACTGAACACATTCCATGAGTTTTGTTCATGCTTGTTAATAAATCTTGATCCCGTATGGCAGAATTTTTCCACTGTAACCTGCTACCTGTGGTAGTAAGACTACAGCTCCCAGCCACCTCTAAGCTACTGGAGACTTCCTGTTATCAACCAAGAAAGAACCTCATAATTGTGAATAACCCTACATTGGCTTACACTAGATTGCAGCACAACTTCTATAAAGTCTCTGGGCAGAAAATGACTTTTTCCACTGAAGAGGTTTTAAATGCCCTTGCATCTCAATAGCACCCAAGATAATACTGATCTCAGAGAACACGGGTGACACAGAGCACAGCCACTCTCCCTGAGGTAAAGAGTAGAGTCTTGCAAGAGCCCACATCTATTTTTGATAATATGAAAACTAGGAAGCTAGCAATGCACAGAACCTGTGGGACTAAAATACAGCTTCTATAGAAATCAATTGCCAATGGCTGTCCTATGAGCAAAAGGAGAAATGAGTCATTAGGACCCAAAGAAAGAAACAGACATCAGAGCATAGTGAAAAAAGAACTCAGAAGAGCAGAACTAGTCCCTTACCACATGCTTAGAGATTATCATCAGCTCCATGGTAATTAGAGCTGCAAATAGACCAAGAGCCACTGAATTACTTTACAGTTCATTATATGTATGTAGATGAAATTTATATAGTTCTTATAGGAGAGGACAAAAGAGAGACAGTATTTCCCAATTAAAGAAGCTTCTGTTTTTTGTTATGACCACCTTATAAAATTAGACTCAAGATTCTGGAACCCTGAGTGGACTAACCAGGTAAGTAGCTATGTGTATAGGATACAGTCCTAATGGGGATGAATTCTGTCCTTGTACATGCTACCCAAATGAAGAATATAGCCCAAGAAACAAATCAGTAAATATATCAAAAATATAGATTTTATCCAAGACTGTACTTTAACTCTAGAAATAAATTTATTTCACAAAATATTTTATATTTACCACTAAATGTGAAATCCCTTTGCTTTAGCTGAGGACATCTCAGCAGGATTGGGAAGGGAAGAAAACTGAAGAATTACTTTACATGATGCTTGCTCAACTGACTTTATAATGCAATGTATGTTCTGAGATGGAAGATATGTGCTTTTAGGAAACACAGTAACTCTTATCAACCTTGCAGTGTTTGCTTTAGTAAATCACTACATCAATGTCTAAAATGGTGTATTCAAATGGAGAATAGTAGGTGGTTTCCTTCCTAAAATAGCCTTTTGTGTACTTGACATCTCTTTTTCAATCTACATTTAGCCTTCTACTCATTTCTTCGTATCTTATCTCCTCAGGACGGTTGGGATTTATTTGGATTATTAATGTCTCCTTTACAGGGATATTATCCCCATGAGGCTATTTCTTGTTCTGATAGGAGCTTATAAAGCTAATCTAAACATAGGGACACCTTTGACATTAAAGGAAAATCTGCTCAGCAAAACATCCCCATGAGATTTGGCCAAAAAAAAAAAAAAAAAAAAAAAAAAGGAGCACAATGTGCTCTCGAATCAATCTAGTGCTCCAGCGAGATTCCTACAGTGATTTTAAGATTAACATTTTCATTTCATGGAAAAACCAAAGCAGATTTAATTGTAGGTATCATTTATTTGTAAGTTAGAGATACTGAGGTTGAATGTGACTTGTGTGTGGAATTTACTCTGGATTCTCACAACATGGTATTGTGCACATCTCTACATACTGAGTGGTGATGGCAAACACATTGTGAATTCTTTGTATTATAACTAAGTTATGTATCTGGAGTTTTACTTCCTCAGCAAGATAAACTTTTCCATTACATATAGGATCACATGTAAGAATTAGTAAGATTAGGAAAGAGAAAATGACAGTTGAGCATTTTGATACCATCAGAAGGGGAAATTTAGCTGAGGAATAGAGAACAAACTTCCTGAACAAAATTGGGGGCAACTCAATTTCTCTCATGAATTATTTGGGTTCTGCCATTTCCCATAGTTCAAGCTCTGGATGGTGGCTCTTTCTCATTCTGGAACCCATTTGTCACTAATTGAGGACAAAGGAGGGAGGGGTGGGAAATCGGATACACGACAGTATATTTGCTTCCTTTATGGCAACCACTAAAAATCATTGAATTCACAAAAAAAGGGTTGCTCAATAAAATGTTAGTTTCAAAATGCTTTTGTAATAAGTTCAAAGTTATTTTTCACCCTTTTTCCCCATTTTATATCCAATTTGTCACCATCCCAGTTTTTTCTTTTTAAACGCCTTTCAGATTTCACTTCTCTCTCTTCAGGATTTAGGACTGCATTCTTGTGATAACAGTAACAAACTTTAGTCTGACTCGCTCAGTCTCCATATTTTTTATCTATAAATATTTGCTATCTATATAGATTATAGACTATCTATAAATAGTCTTGGTTTTTATCTACTCTGATCATTTCTGCCTTTTAATTCAAGCCTATAGTCTACTTTTATATTAGTATTAACAAATCTGCCATTTGATATTTGTTTTCTATTTGACACACCTACTTTGTTGTTAATGTTTCCTTTCTACTTTTGGGTTAAACAAGTTTATTTTATTTATTTATTTTTATTTATTTATTTATTTTTTAAAGATTTTATTTATTTGACAGAGACACAGCGAGAGAGGGAACACAAGCAGGGCGAGTGGGAGAGGGAGAAGCAGGCTTCCCGCAGAGCAGGGAGCCTGATGCGGGGCTCGATCCCAGGACCCTGGGATCATGTCCTGAGGCAAAGGCAGGCGCTTAACGACTGAGCCACCCAGGCGCCCCTAAACAAGTTTATTTTTAATGTTCTATTTTAATTCCTCATTTGGGTTTTTTGTTGTATTTTCCTGCATTATTTCCTTTAGTGGTTGCTCTAAAGATTACAATAGGAATCATTATCATAATCTTAGAATATTATTTTGTGTAAAATATAGGAACTCTGTAAAAGTAGAATATTTTCATTTAACACCCTGCCTTTTGTGCTTTTGTCAGGCATTTATAATCTATATGCATTATATACATATCATAGATCATTAAAACTTTGCTTTTAATAGGTCATAAAAAATTGAGAATAGAATTACAATATTCTGTTTACCATTTCCAGTGACCTTTGTTTCTAGAGATTCAAGTTGTCTGGTATCATTTTCCTTCAGCGTGATTTTTTTCCTAACATTTCTTGAAATTCAAGGTGCTTGAGATGAATTCTCTACTCTTTGCTTCATCTAAAAATGTTTTTATTTTGCCCTCTGCTTTGAAAGATAGTTTCTTCTTTGAATGATAGCAATTTAAAGATGTCATTCCATTTCCTTCTGACCTTTATTATTTCTGACAAGAGGACCATTATTCTTACTGTTATTACCCCTTACATAATGCATCTTTTTTCTCTTATTGCTTTAAAGACTTTATTTTTAATCCCTGGATTTGAGCAGATTGGCTATGTTGTGCCTTCACTGAATTCATTGTATCTTGCTTGGATTTCTCTAACGACCCTTTAAGCTACAAATCTATGACAAATGATTTTGTTGGTTGTATCCCCTTGCAAAGAGAGGCAGCCTCCATTTGAAGGCACCCCTTTGGATTTTGGACTTGCTGCCTTCTTGATATGGCTACCAGATACACTGCTATAGAAACTATCAGCTTGCTATTGGGTTCTTGTTACTGAACATGGAAACTGTGGAGGCTTTAAGGACTCTCCAGCCTGATATTCCTATTTTGGAATGGGTCAATTTAGACTCAGTGGCTAACAAGGCATGAAAGACCTATGAAGCCTAACTTGTCAAATGAAAGTAGTGTACATAAGAACACAGCCAGCCTGACCTGGGGCATCATCTTGGCTTTGCATTAAACCTGACAACTATTACTTTGGGGGAACTCTTTATCTTCTCCACTATCTAAAACAAAGCTGCTAGCTCAGTTGTACTCTCACTACACTGATGGGACGCCTAAGCTGAAACCCAGTGGTACCCACTGGGCTGCTGCCGTTATTCCATATAAGCACCAGCTCTGAAGAACCAAACTGGATGTGATAATTCTGGCCAGTGCATAATACTTCCCCTAGTGAACCTTCTATTTTCTACTGGCTTTTGGGTTTTGACAATGGCCTATCTGCTTAGTCTACCACCTTTTACACTGCAGACCAGCAGTTTAAAGTAATCCCTCTCTGAAGCCACAAAGAGTGAAACAAATCAAGGCTAATAATGGAACCATCTTTGACTCATGCAGATGGCCATGGTTAGGGTCCATTCTCTGATGAGCTAGATTGCTTGAGTTTGCACTATTCAGATTGCCACCATTGCTGTCTGGATTCATTACCAAATAGGGCAATACATTTACCATCAAAGGTTGGAACAATATAAAGGACTATTTCTGATACAGAGGTTTCTACCCCTTGCTAGATTCATGACCCATGCCAAAAGTTCATCCATTTATCTTGTGGTGTGGGAGACCATATTGGACAGTGCAGGGCTCTTACCCACACCTGTAAGTTGACTAGAGCAAAACGGACTCATTATGAAGGCAATAATGGTTTTTATCACTCTACACTTTTTCTTGTATGATGTTTCTGTATGCTCAGCTATATTTGGCCACAATTATGATCCTGAAAAACAATCCTTCTCATGTGTTTGGCCTTCCAAACCATTTGCATTATGATAGCTGGTTCTCATGATAAAAAGCACTTAATGAGTTGCTTATTGAGGTATTGGATGGAGTTTCTGTATTTCGTTTCACCCACGTATATCTGATACTGTACATTGCAACAGCCTCCTCAAGAAATGACAAACAATTGACACTACCTTTTCTCACTTTCTCCTGATCCACACATCCTAGTAAGACAGTTTGGTCACCGAATGCAATTGCCCCCAAAAAGAGATCATCTCCTTGTGGCTACTTCTTGGGTAATGATTAAGATCAAAGGGTAGAAGGTTATATAGACCTATTTTGAAAATTCAGAATTCTTCCAATTCCTGGGCACAAAGCTTTTCACTTTCCCCTAATAGAAAACCCAGGCCAACTGGGCTGGTACACTATTTGGATGGCAGCCCAGCTAAAAGGGGGGCATAAAGGAAATGAGTTTAATTCTGGTTCAGCCACCTACGTTCTCTTGTTGGACTGACATAGTCCTAGATCATAGGATAATAATTTCCTGGTTGACTCTATTGTACACTGAGTCCCTCTGCAGTGGCCCACCCAGGACAAATGGGAAGAAATAGGTTTCTATAAGTTTTAGAAATACACTTTTTTTTTTCTTTCCTATGTAACCTTTCTAAATGAGAAGGCTAGGTGTGAGAAGGCATGATTATAAAAAAAGGTGACGTTACTGATGGGGCATACAAGTGGGGCGTATTGATTGTGTGGTGGTAGAAAAATAACATGCTGGCATCAAGGGGAGGAACACCTCAGACACCAGAAGGGAGGTACATTAATAATCTTTGTTTCTCAGAATCGCCCCCTGGAACCTATTTCACAAAGGAATGTTCCCTGATTTTGCATTCCAAAAATGTTATAAGAGCTTTAAATTTAAATGGCTACTTGATTTATCAACCCTCATCAGGAATCTGTGACCATGATTTGATCATCATCTCCCATAACCTTACTGAGAAACCTATTGGAAAAAAGCAGCTCCTATACCTTCCATGCAAAATATCTGCCAACACATCTGGATGTTTTCCCCACCCCCATTGTTATAGCCCTTGCTCATTCCCATGAGGGAGACTAATTCCACCCAACTTGTAGCATAGACAAACAGGACAGGTTGGACTGACTTCCCTCTAGGAATTCCTCTAAAATAAGGACTTGACTAAATTAACTGGGGTCCCTAAAATCTACCAGTCAGATAGGAGACCAGTTAGAAATCCAGTCAACCTGTAGCCCTGACCAATGCAGGGGCTACTTTGGAGGCACCAACAATTACAAACAACACTTTATTCTAAGGGTACCATGCACATTTGCTTATGTGTAAGCCAGGCATTAATTTGACTTCTTCCTGAAAACTTGGTGACTTGACCTTAGAAAACATTCAAGTATTTAAGAGACTACTCCCAGTAGGTCACGTAGCCCTCATACCACTGTGGAAACCTCTCCAAAATTTGGTCACCGTTACTCAGAGGAGATTCTTAAAAAGATAAAGGTCTCATTATTTATGCATATCTTATGGGCAATTATTCCTACAATGGGAGTTATCTAATTTGAAAAGGTGGCATGAAATTTATCCCTTATTTCTGGGAAGATGGCAGAAGAGTAGGGGGCCCTAGTTTCATCTGGTCCCTTGAATTCACCTAGATAGCTATCAAATCATTCAAAACACCTGTGAATTGAACCTAAGATCCAAGAAAAGAATTGCTACAATTCTACAAATAGAAAAGTAACCACTTTTTGCAAATAGCACAAGAAGCCTTCAAGGAACAAAAGCCAAATAGATCAACCAGAAACAGCTTACACTGAGTCTAGTCCCCTGGCAAGGGCCAGTGCTACTTGGCCCAGGCAATGATACCTGAGAATCAGTGCAACAAGCCCTTCCCCACCAGAAGACCAATAGGAATATCAGGCTAATACCAAGTTTATGGATCACACAGACCTGAAAAACTCTTGTGCTATGGGAAAATAGTATATCAAATTCAAGGGCTTTTTTCTCATGAGTCTTTAGTCTTTCAATTGAAATTTTTTTTTCCCTTTTCAACTAGTTTCTTATTTTATCAACTCTTTGTTTTTGAGTTTTTAATTTTCATTTTTACCTTTACATTTTATAGAATATTCTTCATTTTTTGCTTCCTTTTACTGTATTCTAGTTTTGCATTCTTTACAATTTTGGGATTTAGTGTCTTCTAACAAACAGACCAAAATACACCCAGGACCAAGTGTATCACACTGTTTTGTCCACCTGTGAGATTATATTCTTTTATCCTTTTTTGGTTTTGGATCTCTACAGATTTGTCTAGTGTGTATTTCACTGGAGTCATGGTTGATATTTTTAATTTTGTTCTCTCATTCATCTATTCTTCTCTGGACAAAATGACTAGAAGGAGAAATTCATAGCAAAAGAAAGAAAGAGGTAATACTCTGTCACAGATTTAATTGATATGGATTTAAGTGTTGGTGTTAGAACTCAGAAAAAATGATTATAAAGACACTAGCTGGGCTTGAAAAAAGCATAAAAGACACTAGAGAATCCATTAGTGTAGAAATAAAAGAACTAAAATCTGATCAAGCCAAAATTAAAAATGCTTAAACTGAGATGCAGTCTAAAATGGATGCTCTAATGGCTAGGGTAAATGAGGCAGAAGAGTCAGTGACATAGACGACAAAATGATGGAAAGGAAGCTGAGGAAAAAAGAAACAGCTAATGGATCATGAGGGGAGGCTTTGAGAAATCAGCGATACCATAAAGTGAAACAATATTAGAATTATTGGGGTTCCAGAGGAAGAAGAGAAACAGAAGGTATATTTGAGCAAATCGTAGCTAAGAACTTCCCTAATCTGGGGAAGGAAATAGGCATCCAAGTCCAGGAGGAACAGAGAACCCCCCTCAAAAATCAATAAAAATAGAACAATACCCTGACATGTAATAGTGAAGCTTGCAAATCTCAGAGATACAAAAAAAATCTTGAAAGAGACAAGAGGTCTTTATTGTACAAGGGTAGAAACATTAGACTGGCAGCAGACTTATCCACACAGACCTGGCAGGCCAGAAAGGGCTGGCATGATATATTCAAGGTACTAAACCAAAGACTGTAGTAAGGGATGTAGAGGGACACTATAATATACTTAAAGGGTCTATCCAACAAGAAGATCTATCAATTATTAATACTTATGCTCCTAACTTGCGAGCAGCCAATTACATAAACCAATTAATAACAAAATTAAAGAAACACACTGATAATACAATAATAGCAGGGGACTTCAACACCCTACCCACAGCAGTGGACAGATCATCTAAGCAGCAGATCAACAAAGAAACAAGGACTTTGAATGACACACTGGACCAGATGGACTTCACAGATATATACAGAACATTCCATCATAAAGCAACAGAATACACATTCATCTCAAGTGCACATGGAACATTTCCAGAATAGATCACATACTGGGTCACAAATCAGGTCTCAACCAATATCAAAACATTTGAGATTATTGCCTGCGTATTTTCAGACCACAATGCTTTGAAACTCAAAATTTGGAAAGAACTCAAATACTTGGAGGTTAAAGAGCATCCTACTAAAGAATGAATGGGTCAACAAGGAAATTAAGAGTATAAATAATCATGGAAATGAGTGAAAATGAAAACACAATTGTCCAAAACCTTTGGGATACAGTAAAGGTGGTCCTAAGAGGGAATTACATAGCAATACAAGACTTCCTCAAAAAAATTAGAAAAGTCTCAAATATACAAGCTAACCTTGCACCTAAAGGAGCTGGAAAAAGAACATAAAATAAAGCCTAAACCAAGCCGGAGAAGAGAAATAATAAAGTTTAGAGTAGAAATCAATGAAATAGAAACCAAAAGAAGAGTAGAACAGATCAACGAAACTAGGAGCTGGTTCTTTGAAAGAATAAGATCAATAAACCCCTAGCCAGACTTATCCAAAGGAAAAGAGAAAGGACCCAAATAAATAAAATCATGAATGAAAGAGGAGAGATCACAACCAACACCAAGGAAATACAAACAATTTTAAGAACGAATTATGAGCACCTATATGTCAACAAATTAGGCAATCTGGAAGAAATGGATGCATTCCTGGAAACTTATCAACTACCAAAATTGAAAGAAATAGAAAACCTGAAGAGACCCATAACCAGCAAGGAAATTGAAGCAGTAATGACAAATCTCCCCAAAAAACAAGAGTCTAGGGCCAGATGGCTTCCCAGGGGAGTTCTACCAAATATTTAAAGAATTTATACCTATTCTTCTGAGGCTGTTTCAAAAAATAAGAAGGGAAGGAAAACCTCCAAACTCATTCTAGGAGTCCAGCATTACCTTGATCCTAAAACCAAAAACCCCACCAGAAAGAATTACAGACCAGGGTCCCTGATGAATATGGATGCTAAAATTCTCACCAAGATACTAGCCAATAGGATCCAACAGTACATTAAAAGGATTATTCCCCACCACCAAGTGGGATTTATTCCTGGGTTGCAAGTGTGGTTCAACACCTACAAATCAACGTGATACATCATATTAATAAAAGAAAGGACAAGAACCATCTGATCCTCTCAATTGATACAGAAGAAACATTTGACAAAATACAGCATCCTTTCCTGTTTAAAACTCTTCACAGTGTAGGGACAGAAGGAACATACCTCATTGTCATAAAAGCCATCTATGAAAAGCCCACAGTGACTATCATTCTCAATGCGGAAAAACAGAGCTTTACCCCTAAGGTCAGGAACATGGCAGGGATGCCCCATTCTCACCACTGTTGTTCAACACAGTACTGGAAGTCCTAACCTCAGCAATCAGACAACAAAAATAAAAGGTATTCAAATTGGCAAAGAAGAAGTCAAACTCTCACTCTTCACAGATGACATACTTTATGTGGAAAACCCAAAAACTCCACCCCAAAATTGCTAGAACTCATACAGCAATTCAGTAACATGGCAGGATACAAAAAAATGCACAGAAATCAGTTGCATTTCTATACACTAACAATGAGACCGGAAAAGGAGAAATTAAAGAGTTGATCCCATTCACAATTGCACCCCAAACCATAAGATACCTAGGAATAAACTTTACCAAAGAGGTAAAGGAACTGTACTCTAAAAACTACAGAACACTTATGAAAGAAATTCAGGAAGACACAAAGAAATGGAAAAACATCCCATGCTCAAGGATTGGAAGAATAAACATTGTTAAAATGTCAATGCTACCCAGAGCAATCTACACATTCAATGCAATCCCTATCAAAATACCATTGACATTTTTCACAGAACTGGAACAAATAATCCTAAAATTTGTATGGAACCAGAAAAGACCCCGAATAGCCAGAGGAATATTGAAAAAGAACACCAAAGTGGGACTTCAACCTCTATTACAAAGTTATAATCATCAAGACAGTACGGAAATGGCACAGAAACAGACACATAGATCAATGGAACAGAATAGAGAGCACAGAAATGGACCCTCAACTGTATGGTCAACTGATCTCCAACAAAGCAGGAAAGAATATCCAATGGAAAGACAAAAATCTCTTCAACAAATGTGACTGGGGAAAATGGACAGCCACGTGTAGAAGAATGAAACTGGATCATTTTTCCTTATACCATAACAAAAATAGACTCAAAATGATGAAAGACCTAAATGTGAGACAGGAATCCTTCAAAATCCTAGAGGAGAACACAGGCAGCAACCTCTTCGACCTCAGCGGCGGCAAAATCTTGCTAAACATGTCTCCAAATTCAAGAGAAACAGAAGCAAACATGAACTATTGGGACTTCATCAAGATAAAAGACTTCTGCACAGCAAAGGAAACAATCAACAAAACTAAGAGGCAACCTACAGAATAGGAGAAGATATTTGCGAATGTCATATCAAATAAAGGGCTGGTATCCAAGGTCTATAAAGAACTTATCAAACTCAACACCCAAAAAACAAATAATCAAAAAATGGGCAGAAGACATGGACAGACATTTCTCCATAGAAGACATATAAATGGCCAACAGACACATGAAAAAAATGCTCCACATCACTCAGCATCAGGGAAATACAAATTAAAACCACAATGAGATATGACCTCACACCAGTCAAAATGGCTAAAATTAGCAAGTCAGGAAATGTTGGCGAGGATGTGGTGAAAGGGGAATCCTCTTACACTGTGGGTGGGAAGGGCAGCTGGTACAGTCACTCTGGAAAACAGTAGGGAAGTTCCTCAAGAAGTTAAAAATAGAGCTTACCCTATGACTCAGCAATTGTACTACTGGGTATTTACCCCAAAGATACAAATGTAATGACCCGAAGGGCCACATGCACCCCAAAGTTCATAGCAGCAATGTCCAAAATAGCCAAACTGTGGAAAAGAGCTGAGATGTCCATCGACAGATGAATGGATAAAGAAGATGCATACACACATATATAAGATATATATATCTTATACACATGTATAAGAAAATATATACACACATATATATATACATATACATACACACACGGTAAGTATTCATCCTTTTTGATGGTTAAGTAATATTCCATTATATACACACACACACATAATGGAATATTACTCAACCATCTGAAAGGATGAGTACTTACCATTTACATCGACATGGATGGAACTGAAGGGTATTATGCTGAGTGAAATAAGTCAGAGAAAGACAATTATCATATGGTTTCACTCATAAGTGGAATATAATGAACAGTGCAGAGGATCATAGGGGAAGGGAGGAAAACGGAATGGGAAGTCGGAGAGCAAAACCATGAGAGACTCTTTATAGGAAACAAACTGAGGGTTTCCAGAGGGGAGGTGGGTAAGGGGATGGGGTAATTGTGTGATGGGCATTAAGGAGGGCATGTGATGTGAAGAGCACTGGGTGTTATATGCAACTGATGAATCACTAAATTCTACCTCTGAAACTAATAATGTACTATATGTTGGCTAATTGAATTTAAATTAAAAAAAAAGAGGAAAAAAATTTATCCCTAACTTAGCTGACATGATCACTAATATTATCTTAGCTCTGGGATGCATTCAGATAACCAATAACTCAATGGCCAGATTTTGATACATGACCAAATTGCACTAAACATTCCCCCTTGTGGGTTAAGATTAAGTCTGTGTGATCAAGGTTACACTTTATTGTACCTGGATTAAAGTTTTTAGACCAAAAAGATTAATTCAGAAATTTAAGAAGAAAACTACCTGGGATTCTATGGTAGACCCTGGTAGTTTATAGAACTTATTCGGCTAGCTAAGTCCAGCTGGGGGAATGATTGTTACTGCAGATTGGCCTCTTCCTGCTACTCTGAGTCCTGTTGATGGCAGTCTTTAATATATGAAACAAATTCATGAACTTGGTTCCAGCCTATATTGTTCAGATTAATAAGGGTGGGCAACAGAATGGTGTACACCTGAAGAAATTCATTAGCTGAGACTATAAATGAGGGGCAGATATTGTTGGAAGAGGAGTCTCCGGCTCTTTCATGTTTTGGCAGGTCTCATAAAGAAGGCAGTTACTACTCTCTATTCTGAGCTATCTTTGTAAGGATGTTGATATGGAGAACAGACTTGGAAAACAGAGACAGGGTTTCCACCCAAAGCTAAGAGCAAACATGCTTATTCTCAAATATAACATTTCCCTCTGGATCAAAGGACAGGCATATTTTGAAATATTAGGAACCTAATCACAAAGTTCTTCTCCTCTAACACAACCCATAGCAGGGGCAAGTGCTGTTTCTCTGCACATAGCCATGTAGAAATTGGGACTTGGAAACACAGTGCAAACATAAAGGCAACTACTCTAGCTACCAATATGAGTGATAAAGTCATTTTCTGAACCAGAGTTCTCATGTAGTCTACCTGCACCAATGGAACTATGGCAGGCTAACCTGTTAGTGTGCAAGAAGAGTAAAATCTCCAAGCCTTCAGCATTCTTGATAATGTGTAACATTATACATAAGCAGCTAATATTGTTTCTGGTACAATTAATAACCTTAATATTAGAAGCTGCTGAATATTATTTCCTATGCATATCACAACAACCAGCACATGGGGATGTTTAATATATATGGACAGAGGGATTGGTCACATGTTTCAAGAAATTACTGTGAAATAGTTTCATAGCCATTCAAATAATGCCATAAAAGAATGACTTCCAAGTATAATTGGATGGCCAAAAGGAAATTAATAGCCGGTTCTGGAAATGTTTCAGTTTAACACATGCCCAATCAGAACAATAGTTCTCACAAGGTGACTAAATTGTTTGCTTAATTTTCTATCCAGCAGATGTCTATGGTTATCTTACTAAGCTGACAAGGCTAATTTTCTCTTTCCTTCTAAAGTCAATTTTTTTCCTAATTCATACTTTAGACTTGAGAAATTCTCTTTAGAATTAGGTTTCAATAGTTATCCATAACTTTTGGTAGTGTAACAATTCATGTCAGCTAAAGATAATATTTTCATAGCATAATGAAGGCCAATACTCCAGCCTTTATATATCTTGATACATCAGCCAGACATTTGAGGGAGTTCTTGTTTAAGGTATACTGGACATATAATGTCATGTCCTTCTTAAATTGTTCTCTTTTTCCTCTGCCTTAACATTGAAAATGTCCCGAATAGGAATTGTTCCTTCATCCTGTGTTTCAGAATGAAGACAATGAGTTGCTTAATCTGTGACAGATAGGTTTTGGCTCAACTTACCAAATTTCTGAAGTCACTGAGATTTAGGGGGTTGGTACTGAGGCAGAATTTAGTCTGAGATGTCTGACATAGGGGCAATGGAAAAGGTTACGACCACAGAAAGATAAAATTAACAAAGAGCACTTTAATTCTAAAGCACCACAAATTCTGTACAAAGATTACAACTTGTGGAAATAGAAAGCTATTAGCTTTCCTGCTTTTTCATTTACTCTTAAGATGGTCTATTCCATGCCTTTGTTGGTATCTGCTACTAGGAGTCATAAAATTCTCTCTATTCTCATTCCTTTTCTCCCTTCTTAAGCAATGATTCATTCAATATCCATTATGTTCAGCCATGTGTTAGCATTTCTTTCTTCATCCTTTTATATGTTATAGGAAAAACTTATAAGAAGTGTAACCCTTTATGAAGCAATCACCATGTGTGAGGTTTTGACTTAATGTTTTCATTATCAATACATTTTATAGTTACAAATCGTTATGCCTCTTGTTTCTATTATAGGACTCAAATGAGATTCAAAGTGGTTAAGGAAATTGAAGACAATTATATACCTGCTAAAAGAACAGAACTAAGATTTGAATTCAGTTTGTCTAAGTCCTAAAACCTGATTCTTCCACTACACCATTATCATACATAATAGCATGAGAAAACTACATAGATTATCAAATCAAATTTCCTCATGAAGCCAGAAATATGTACAATGAAATATTAATGAGAAATCAATGAATTTTAAAGACCACTTTTACTCCTAATCTGTGTATCTTTAAAGTTGTTGACCATTAGTTTAATGCTATAAATTTGTTGAAAGCATATGGTAAATAATTAAGCTGAGGAATTTCTTTAGAAAAACCCAGGTGACTGTGATAAAAATTAATCAATTGCCTTACAATTTAACTTTTAAAAAGTTTAATTTCACATGGCCTATTTAATAATTATTTGGGGGCTGAACTGGGTTTGCTCAAGATAAGCCTAGAACTGTTTATTAGTTTAATGATGAAAGACTAATAGACTATGTGAACTTCATCTTTAGTTTTTTTGTTTAATTGATCTAGAGGATTCTTCTAATAGATGCTTAAAAAAGAAATGTTACCACTATTAGAACTGGAGCAAAAGAACTTGCAAGAAACTAGATAAATCCAGGCAGACTTTCTCCGAGATACATGGAAGAACATAATTTCAACAAAAGAAACAACAAATGTAAATAGGGAATAAAATATTAAGAATAAAAGAAAACTAAACATCTGATGCAGCAGGCACATTTTGGTGTGTCTTCCCAGCTCACAACTATTTTCTCTGCTATGGGAATTACACTGGAGTGGGTGCCACCTGCTCAGGTCCATTTAACATTACCCTCCCCCTTCTTGGCCATAGAAAATGAATCCACTTTAGATCCTGATCCAAGATGGGCCCATTAGAGTCTTCTTAGAGGGAAGATGTACTTTAACAGAAGCATACAAAGATTGGTAGTTTGGAATTAAATCATACTGTTGATAGCAAACCTTTTAGAATATTCATATACACTCATGTTGTTGAGTTTGGCAAAAATGCTTTAGTTTTCCCAGTCTCAGGCTTACCTCAAATATATGGTATTCTTTGTAACCTTCCTGTTAGTATCTCTGCTTTCTGGGGACTTTTTTTTCCCCCAGTTTTACTATTTAAATCTTCAGTTTTTGTGTCCATGAAAGATCTTTATCAACTCTAAGGCACACCTTTAATGGTTGAGCCTAATACATGATTAAACATGATATTTCAATGTAAATGTATCCTTGGACCCTCTCACCCCCTTACACATTTACAGTGCTTTTATATACGTATAGACGTTACATCAAAAATTTTGACCAAAAGAGGCTTTACATGTACAAGCATGCAGTTGAAATCTGGAGTAAAAGTTTATAATTAGAACAATTTACATGATACAAGCTGATGAAATTAATGTGCCTAAGATTCCTCTCCCTACTCCTGACCCCATCATGTATGTTAATATTTCATGATCAAATTTTTAAAATTTATATTCTATATCATAATTTCTACAATCATTTAATCCTACATTTAAATAGATTCAATGCTTTTTAAACCATGACTTCTTCAATCACTGGTGTCTTAGTTTTAATTTCTGATTTATGAGGTTCACTTTTAAGTAGTTTTGTTTTTCAAGGGGAAATGTATTAAATTTTGGCTTAAAATGAGGTACTTTACACCTCATTTATAAATAATAAAATACACAGATTTTAAGTGTATATTTCAATAAGTTTGAAGAAATTAATCTACCAATGTAACTACCACTGCAATCAAGATATAGAATATTTCCATTACCCCAGAAAGTTCCCTTCTGCTTTTTCCAAACCATGACCTCCTCTGTTACTCCCCACTCTTGACACAGAAACAGCCACTGGTAGGATTTGTTACCCTATCACCATAGCTTACTTTTGTCTTTCCTATACCTTCATTTTAGAATTTGTACAGTAGGGGTGCCTGGGTGGTTCAGTTGGGTAAGTGTCTGCCTTCAGCTCAGATCATGATCTCAGCGTCCTGGGATGAAGCCCCTGTAGGGCTCTCTGCTCAGTCTGCTGCTCTCTCTCGATCTCCCTCACTCAAAAAAATTCTACAGTATATATTCTTTTGTGCTTGGCTTTTGTTCAATATCATTTCTTTGAAATCCATCTGTATTGTTGAATGTATCAGTGATTCATTCCTTGTTATTATTGCTGAGAACGATTGTGTAAATTTTCCCAAAAGGTTTTTTTCCATTTACCAGTTGACGTATAGCTGAATATTTTCCAGTTTGAGGCTATAACGAATATGGCTGAAATAAACATTCTTTTACAATTTTTTGTGGACATTTTCATTTCTTTTTGGTAAACAGGAGTGAAATCTATGGGTCTTTATGTTGGTATTTTAGAAATTACTAAACTGTTTTCCCAAGTAATGGGACAATGTTACACTCAAGTCAGTGTTTGAGAGATCCAGTTGCTTCATACCCTCTTCAATGTTTGACATTGTAAATCTAATTTTACCCTTTATAGTGTGTGCAAAATGGTGTGTCAGGATTTCAGTGCGCATTTTCTTGATGACTAATGAGGTTGAAAATCCTATCATATGCTTATTAGCTATTCTTGTATCTTATTTTGCAAAGTGTTCTAGACTTCTCACTTTAAAATGGATCAACTTTAATTGATTCATATTAGTTGTTTATATATGCTGGACAAAAGTCCTTTGTCATATGAACATATGTCATATGTATTTATTTTATTTTTATATGTGTTCTTTTTTTTCCCTGCATGAATTATCAGTTTGTCAAATCACATTTGTTGTAAAGAGTCCTTTCCTTATTATCTTGGCATCTTGTCATCTATTGACTGTATATATATTGGTCATTTTTGGACTCTAATGTTTATCCTTATACCAAGACCACACTTAATTTCTTTAATTTTATTCTGTAGCAATTCAGTTCTGTTCAATTTTGCTTCTTTTTTGAACTTTAAAGTTGTTTACAAAAGTATTCTTCATTAAATTTCTGTGTGCAAATATCAGTTTCTGAGTGTTTCTCAGGAAACCTAACCTTAGAACAACCCAAATATTACTCATATTTTCTGTGTACTTAATCATTTATTGGCTTTCAAAAAAAATCAATTATAAAAAATATCCAAAAAGGCTTATGGAATGGCCTATTTTCCTTTTAGTCCCTCTTATTTTTTTTTGCTTGATATATTTTCAAATTACCTTACTAAGTACATGTATGTTTTAGACAGGTTTTCTTTCCTTTTTGTAATTATGACAAGGCCTTCTCTTTTTCTATGATTTATTCCTTGTCTTCAACTCTAGTTTGATATTAATACAGTCATACTGTCTCATTTGATATTTGTATAATATAAAAACATTAAAAATAAAGGATAAAAAATATATTTAAAGTAACCTAATATTAGAGTGTCTTTATATTTATCTGCCTCCTTTATAGATAGGAGTCATATCTTGCTTTTTTTATACAGTGTGATGATCTCTGTCTTTTAAAGTGTTTTGCCCATTTCTATTTAATGCAATTATTGCTATGATTGGGTTTAAGTCTATCATGTTACTATTTGATTGCTATTGTCTTCTTACAGTTAACATAGTATTTTTCTTTTCCTTTGGCTTTTTTTGTGGTAAAGTGTGCATAACAAGTTTAGAAACAACAAAAGCAATTTGGGGAAATCAAAAATATGTGGAAATTTAAAACACACTCCTAAATAACCAGTGGGTCATATGAATACAAAGATGTTGGAAAACTACTTTGACAATAATGAAGACAAGACATATCAACCTTACAGGACAAAGCTAAAGCAGTCCTTAGAGGGAACTCATCTTTAAATAATGTTAAAAACTTAATCCTCCCAATTTTAGCAACTGACAAGAAGAGAAATCAACCTAAACCAAACAGCAGAAAATAAGATTAGAACAGATATTAGTGAAGTAGAAAATAGCAAAATATAGAAAATTGATGAAACAAATAGCAGTTTTCTTTGAAAATCAGCAAAATTCACAAACCTCTATCTGGATTGACCAAGAAAAAAAAGTGACTCCAATTACTAGAATTAGAAATGAAAGGGAACATTAGGACTGATTTAACACAAATGATTATAAAGGAATACTGAAGTATTGCATGCTAATATATTAAATAACTGAAATGAAATGGACACATCTCCTAAAAAGTCACTCTTAAAACTAATGCAAGAAAAGAAATAACCTAAGTAAATCTATAGTAAGCAAACAGATTTAATTAGGACTAAAAAAACTGCCAACAAAGAAAAGCCCAGGAGCAGATGGCTTCATGGCTGAATTTTTCCAGCCTTACAACCCCCCCCCCAAAAAAAACAAACAAACAAACAAAAAAACCATTTTTGCCACAAGGTCTACCAAAGAAAAGAAAACTCTCTCCAACTCTATGTGGCCAGTATTACCTTGCTAACAGATAAAAATATCACCAGAATATTACAAACCAATTTCTCATTTATATGGACACCAAAATCCTCAACAAAACATTAACAAACTAAATTGCAACATATAAAGAATTATATAACATGATTAAGTGGTATTTGTCCCAGGAATGCAAAGTTGATTTAACATCTGAAAAATAATGTTATACACCATTATCAATAAAGCATAAACTACATGACAATCGCAATACATAAGAACCTGACAAAGTCTAACCTCCTTTCATGATAAAAACACACAGAAAAGTAGAGATGTAAGTGAACTTAATCTGATCAGCTGCATCTCTGAAAAGTGTATAGCTAACATTATTCTGAATGGTTAAAGATTAGCTTCTTTCCCCTAAGATCAAGAACTACAAAATGTTCACTCTTACCACTTCTATTAAACATTGCAATGGAGGTTCTAACCAGGGCAATTAAGAAATAAATGGCATCCAGATTGGAAAGGAAGAAGTAAAACTGTATCTATTTGCAGGGGTCATAATCATGTATACAGATGAGCTTAAGGAATTCACTTAAAAACTGTTAGAGCTAACAAATAAGTTCCACAAGATTATAGGACACAAGAATATATAAAAAAAAAAATCAATTGCATTTCTATATACTTGCAATGAACAATCCAAAATAAAATTCCATTTACATTATCACAAAGAATACTTAGGTATAAATTTAAGAAAAGTGCACTATATATGCTGAATATTACAAAATATTCGATAAAAATCAAAGATCTGAATAAAAGGAAACAATGTTCATGGATTAGAATACAATATATTAAGATGGGAATATTCCTCAAATCGATTTAGAGATTCAAGGCAATCTCTATCAGACTCCTAGTTGATTTCTTGAATTGTCAAGCTGCTTTTAATATTCACATGGAATTCTGAAGGATCCAGAGTAGCCAAAACAATCTTAAAAAAGAAAAAAAAAAAGTAGGAAGACTCACTCTTCCTAATTTCAAAACTTACTGCAAAGCTAGAGTAATCAAGACAGGGTAGTACTGGCAGAAGTATCTATAGATCAAAGGAATAGAATTGAGAGTCCACAAACCCATGTGTATGTGGTCAATTGATTTTCACATACATGCCAAAATCATTTAATAGAATGGGGGAAATAACAGTCTTTTCAATACATGATGCTTTGACAACTGGAAAATCCCTCATTTAAAAAAAAAAAATTACCCCAGACCTCTAGTCTTCACTCAAAGGTTAACTATTATTAATAGTTGAATATATAGGCTTCCAAAATAGTTTTATATGTGCATGTACATATATATGTGAAAATATAGTTTTTATATTATGCTCAGATTGTGTTGTGTTTGCCATTTCATTTATGAAATGACATAGCTTAAATAATAGCTTTCACTTATAAACCACATTTTTATGAGCCAGGTGACATTCTAAGTCCTTTATATCTTAACTTGATGTAATCCACCCAAAACACACAAGAAAAGTGCTATTACTATTCACATATCAGGACAATGAAATTAAGTATCTGGAGTTAAATAATTTGGCAAGTTTGCACAGTTGGAAAGAAGCAGGGCTGGGATACAAACACAAGTCCCAGAGTTCATACTCTTTACTCTCCCCTCCACTGGCCTACCACTGGAAAAGGTGAAAAAATTTGACATCTTTATGTGAAATAGCATGTTTTCTACTCATTTTTTATCTGCTCCCATCATTCAAAACATTTAAGTTGAACCTTTTTGTATGTATTTCAAGCAATGCCTCATGAATATTTTTGGTATGATTTATTTTACCATAGAGAATGAGGTTGGGATTGAACTATGAATTTTTTTCCTGATAGCCAGAATTTTATTGTTATTTATTATTTGTTCATTTGTCTGCCTGTTCACAACATGGTCAGGTTCTATATTTTATCCTGTGCCTAGCAAAGTGACTCCACACTAGTTTGTTGAATGAGTGAATAAATGAATGGACAATCTCTTAGGAATTATTACCTCATTGAGAGTAAGTCGAATAGTTCACAAAACCGAGGATCAGATGAATAAACTTTGAAGTGCTGAAAAATGAGAAGTGTCATATTGTTCTCCCTCTTTGCAATCTTACATGAATCTCTGCAGAGTAGGTACTTTAAGGATACGACCATGTATTATAAAACCCTAAATATTCTTTGATTTCAATTTCTATTTCCTGACTCCTCTAAAAAGTAAAAGGTCTCAAACTTTGTTTTCTGATTCTTCAGCTTAATTAAAACTTTCCCCTTTCATTAAATTTCAGTTGGTCTTTGAAAAAGATACCCTGGCTTTGTGGCTAAGTTTTATTTTGTATCTTGTCTGTTACTCCAGGCTTGAAAGGAGGAAGCACTGGGCTGTTCCACCCCTTATTGACTATGGTATCGCTTCCTGGTTCTGCACTGACATGTTGACATGGTGAGATGATTAAAGGATCTGAAAAATAGAGCACAAAATCTTGAATGTGTGAAATACTTGTCAAAATTTCATATTAATTAGGAGGTAAGAAAAATGTGGCTGCTTAGAACTTGGTAAGATTTCAATGTGATGTAGATTTGAGATTTTTAAATGGCCGGAATTCCTTAGAAGACTCAAAAACTTCAAGTTCCATTGGGAGAAAAAAAAAAATCTGTAGTATCAGGTGTGTTTATCCTTTAGATGTGAGTCTATTTGTGGCATCTTAGAATTGATTACACTATAGCATCTATCACCCGCCTCCCCCTTCTTGCAGGAAAGTAGTCAGATTCATTCTTCATTTTATTTGCTGTTTTAGTCCCCTTATACTGTCAGATGCTATAAGGCATGGGGATAAAATGGTGAACAGCATAGACATTGTATTTGACCTTGTAGAGCTGACAGCTTAGTTACAACATTTTATCAGTTTTTACTGTCATTTACAAATATTTAAATATTTTTTTAAGTTTCATGATTTCCCATGATTGAGAACTACCACTGTCCACATAATTATTTGGGAATATTAAAGCTGTTTCCATTTTTCATTAATAACTCTAATTTGCCTATAAATATCTTATCCTTACATATTATTCATCTTGCTAAAGGGAGACTTTTAAGATAGAAATACTCATTTAACATGGGGCTCAATCTAATTTGTCTAAGGTAATCTTTGATTAGAGAAGTAATAGTGTTCTGTGTGGCTTTGCACAAACAAGGTAATTAAAAATCCCAACTAGAAGGCATGTGATTTAGGAATCACTTTTCCTGTATTAGGGAAGTAGGAGGGACATCCATTCTTAAAGTAAGGTGGCTTTTTTATCTACCAGGAACCTATTATTGGTGCCCTATTTATAGTCTAGGAACATCACTGACCTATTTTGCTTCATGTGACATATGACAATGGATGTTTACCCCAGCTTCTGTGGTTCTAGAGGAACTGAAAAACTTTAATGCTTGAGAACACTTTGGAAATTCTGGATGGTAAAATACTGGAAATACTGACAGCCCCTATGATAGGAAATTGAAAAAAAAAATAAAGTGGGGAACTGATCTTGGAAAGACAGAAGGGCTTGAGGGCTATATAATGAAGACAAAATATGATCTAGAGTTGAAGGTGGGTTGCCAAGGGAGTAATGTCTCCCACCCTCACACAACTTGATTAAGTGCAATGAATCTTGGAAAACCAATCTCTCTGGTCTGTTCCCATTGGAATGTTGTAACCAACTTACCATAGCCAGAGCTAGGAAGAATAAATGTTATTACTTCCTGATTCCCATTACAAATGTCTCAGGAGGGGAAACCAATTTGAGCTATTCCAACTGGAATACACATCACCTCAGCTGAGTTTTATCCATTTCTTTGCCATTTCCTCAGGCTGTACAAAAATGGAAATAATACAAAGTATTCTGCTCTCACTATAGCTCATGGTGAAAAAAAGAAAAAAGACTTCTGGAGAAAGTCTAAAAGTTAACCACAATATATCAGAGTAAATAGCATATGTAGATAGAGGCTTCAAAGAAAAAAAAAAAAAGAGCAAAATAGAAAATAAAGCAATCTTGGCAACTAGGCCAACCTAAGGGGGATAAAAAGGATGCATGAAAATAGGAAAAAAGGAAGGGAAGGGAGGGAAGAAGATAAAGGAAGAAAGAACTGGCCCATCAAAAAATTCCACATGAGATACAATATGGTTCTTTGCCTTTGTCATCTTCCTACAAATATGTTGAGTTCAAAGTTATGTATTAAAAATGGTGGAGCAACAAGAACGAACCTGGGTTCTTGGAAATAAAAAGAGGAGGGCTGGTCTAAATGCTCCAATCAAAAGACATAGGGTGGCAGAATGGATAAAAACAACTACCACAACAAAAAACAAGTCCCATCTATATGCCGCCTATAAGAGACTCACCTCAGACCTAAAGACACATAGACTGAAAATGAAAGGGTGGAAAAATATTCACTATGCAAATCAAAGTGGAAAAAAAGGCAGAATAGCAATATTTATAGCAGATAAAATAGACTTTAAAACAAAAACTGTAAAAAGACAAAGAAGGGCATTTTATATATATATATATATATATATAAAATCCAACAGGAGAATGTAACAACTGTAAATATCTACACACCCAACACTGGAGCACCTAAATACATAAATCAAGTATTAACAGACATAAAGGGAGTAATTGATAGTAATACAATAATAGTAGGAGAAATTAACACCCTACTTATATCAATAAAAAGATCACTCAGAAAGAAAAAATCAGTAAGGAAACAGTATCTTTGAAGGACATGTTGAACCATCGACATAACAGATATACATAGAATGTTCTATCCAAAATATAAAACACACATTCTTTTCAAGTACATATGGAACATTTTCCAGAAGAAGTCACATATTAGGTCATAAAACAGGTCTCAATAAATTTAAGACTGAAATCATACCATGCATCTTTATCACATGGTATGAAACTAGAAATAAGTACAAGAAAAATAAACTAGAAAGAAAACACAAATATATGGAGATTTAACAACATGACACTAAACACTCCATGGGTCAGCCAAGCAATCAAAGAAGAAATAAAATACATGGAGACACATGAAAATAAAAACACAAAGGTCCATCAAAAAACTTTGGGACACAGCAAACACACTTCTAAGAGGGAAATATATAGTAATACAGACCTACCTCAAGAAACAAGAAAAAGCTGAAATAAACCTTATACCTAAAAAGGAACTAGAAAAAGAACAAAGTCTAAGGTGAGTAGACAAAAAGAAATAGAAGGCCAGAGCAGGGGGAAAAAAAAACAAAACACTTAAGGGGGGTGGAAATCAATGAAATCAAGAGCTGGTTCTTTGAAAAGAAAAATAAAATTGACCATCTCTTAGCTAGACTCATCAAGAAAGGACCCAAGTAAATCAAATCAGAAATGAGAAGAAGTAACAACTGACACCACAGAAATACAAAGGATTATGAGAGAATACTATAAAAAATTATATGCCAACAAACTGGACAACCTAGAAGAAATGGACAAATTCCTAAAAACATACAATCCTACAAAAGTCAACTAAGAATAGAAAAATCTGAACAGACCAATTACAAGTAACAAAATTGAAACAGTAATAGAGAAAAAGCATCAAAAAATAATAGTCCAGGACCACATGGATTCATAGGTGAATTCTACCAGATATTTAAAGAGATAATACCTATTCTCCTCAAACTATTCCAAAAACTAGAAGAGGAAGGAAAACTTCCCAATACATTTGACAAGGCCAGCATTACCCTGATACCAAAACCAAAAGCACCACAAAAAGAAAACTGTAGGCCAATATCCCTGATGAAGATGCAAAAATCCTCAACAAAATACTAGCTAACCACACATAACAATACATTTAAGATCATCTCACCACAATCAGGTGGGATTTATTCCAAGATGTAAGGATGAGTTTAATATTCAAATCAATGTCATAGATCACATCAACAAAAGAAAGAATAAAAATCATGATCATCTCAATAGATACAGAAAAAGCATTTGACAAGATGAAACATCTATTCAAGATAAAAACTCTCAACAAAGTAGAGTTAGGGGGAAACATACCTCAACACATTAAAGGCCATTTATAAAAAACCCACAGCTAACATCTTACTCAATGGTAACAATCTGAGAGCTTTCCTTCTAAAGTCAGGAACAAGATGGGGAGGTCTACTCTTGCCACTTTTGTTCAACAGAGCACTGGAAGACCTAGCCACAGCAATAGGACAAGAAAAACAAATGAGGCATCCATATTGGTAAAGAAATTAAATAGTAATTATTTGTAGATGACATAATACTATACATAGAAACTTCTCAAGACTCCACTAGAAAACTACTAGAATAAACAAATTCAATGAAGTTGCAGGATACAAGATTAATACATAGTAATAGGTAGTGTTTCTATATACTAGAGATGAAATAGAAGAAATTTTAAAAACCATTTACAATTGACAAAAAATAAAATACCTAGGAGTAAAATTAAAGAGGTGAAAGACTTGTACTCTGAAAATTATACAACACTGATGAAAGAAGTTGAAGATGACTCAAATGGAAAGATGCTCAAAGACTAGAATAATATTGTTAAAATGCCCATAGTACCCAAAGCAAACCTACATATTTAATGCAATCCCTATCAAAATACCAACAGTATTTTTTACAAAAGAATACTAAAATTTTTATGGAATCACAGAAGACCCCCAAATAGCCAAAGCAATCTTGAGAAAAAAAAAAAACAAAGCTGGAGTTATTATAATATCAGATTCCAAGATATACTACAAAGCCATAGTAATCAAAATAGTACAGTACTGGCACACAAAAATAGACACAGAAATCAATGTAACAGAATAGACACCCCAGAGTTAAACTCATCATTATATAGTCAATTACTCTATGACAAAGGAGGTAAGAATATACAAAAGACAATCTCTTCAATAATTGGTGTTGGGAAAAATGGACATCTACATGCAAAAGAATAAAACTGGACCACTTTCTAACACCATACATAAAAATAAAATAAAAATGAATTGAAGACCTCAATGTGAGACCTGAAACCATAAAATCCTAGAAATCCTAGAAGAGAACATAGACAGTAATTTCTCTAACATCAGCTGTAGCAATATTTTTCTACATAGGTCTCCTAAAGCCTGGGAAACAAAAGCCAAAATAAACCACTGAAACTAGATCAGAGTAAAAAGCTTCTGTACAGTGAAAGAAACCATCAACCAAACAAAAGGACAATTTATTGAGTGGAAAAAGACATTTGCAAACGATATATCTGATAAGGGATTAATATCCCAACTCATACAATTCAACCTCCAAAACAAAACAAACCAACTCATTAAAAAACAGAGGACCTGAACAGACATTTTGCCAAAAAAGACCTACAGGTGGCCAACAGACATGAAAAGATGCCCAACATCACTAATCATCCAAGAAATGCAAATCAAAATCACAATGCACTATCACCTACACCAAATAGAATGACTAAAATTGACAAGAAATAGCTAGTGTTGGTGAGGATGTGAAGAAAAAGGAACTTTTGTGTACTGTTGGTAAGAATGTAAATTGGTACAGCCACTATGAAAAACAGTATGGAAAATAGAAATACCATATGATACAAAAACTTCACTATTGGGTATCTACACAAAGAAAATGAAAACACTGATTCAAAAAGGATATGTGCACCCTTATGTTTATGGAAGCATTATTTACAATATCCAAGATATGGAAGTACCCTAAGTGTCTATCAATAGATAAATGTATAAGGAAAATGTGGTATATATACACAATGAAATATTATGCAGCCATAAAAATGACAGGATCATGCCATTTGAGACAATATGGATGGACCCAGAAGGTTATTATGCTAAGTGAAGTAAGTCAGGCTGGGAAAGACATACCATAGGATTCTACTTATAAGTGGAATCTACAAAACAACAACAAAAGCAAATGAATAAACAAAAAGCAGAATCTAACCGATAGAGAGAAATGATAGTTGCCAGAGGAGAGAGGGTTGGGAAAAATGGTTGAAGGGAAGGAGGAGATCCAGGCTTCCAGTTATGGAATGAATAAGTCACAGAATAAAAGGCACAGCCTAAGGAATTCAGTCAATAATATTGTAATAGTAATGTAACAAGAAAGATGGTTGCTACACTTGTGATGAACATAGCATAGTGTATGAACTTGTCAAATCACTAAGTTGTACACCCAAAACTAATGTAACATTGTGTGTCAACTATATTAAAAAAAGAAAAAAACCACAAACCTTTTCCCTGAGGAGCAGTGGGTTGGAGCTCCACATCAGGTACTACAACCCTTAGATCCTACACAGGAGAGACAAAGCCCCAAAGCCAGACTTTGAAAACTAATAGAGATTATGTCCAGAAGATACATAGAGGTATAGGGAAAGGATAGCCCAATATTAAAGTTCTCACACCCAGTCTCATTTGCCCCAGGACCCAGTGATAAAACACCAG
The DNA here is from genome assembly GCF_964656455.1 of Halichoerus grypus. Taxonomy (NCBI): domain Eukaryota; kingdom Metazoa; phylum Chordata; class Mammalia; order Carnivora; family Phocidae; genus Halichoerus; species Halichoerus grypus. The sequence continues at coordinate 104,183,521 of NC_135715.1, forward strand.
TTGCCAAAGTGCCTAGAACATAGGTGATAGAGACTTACCAGTCTTGAGACATCTGTCAGAGGCAGAAAACTGCTGAGATACCCTCTAGGAAAGGAGACCATTTGAGCATCATTTTTGCAATTGCATTCTATTTTGGAATTGCTGACCCCAGTGGGTGCCATCATTGAATGCTCTAACCTGCTAATGTTTGTGGGCATGCCCTGCTGAGAATCTTGCCAACCCCCACAGCTAAGGCAGCTACTGAGGCACCTCGGCAAACTTGGCTGGGAGAGAAGGCCCCACCCACTACCACAGCGGGAGCAGCAAACACCGCTTTTAGCCAGCCAGGCCTGGGTACAGCCCCATCCACTACCATAGCCACAGTGGATAGGTGGGGCACCCCAACCAGTCAGGCCAAGGGGAGAGCCCCAAATACTGCTGGAGCCCCAGCCAGCTGATATAGGGGGAAAACCCACACACAATAGTCCCACAGCCATTGCTCTGCAACAATAGGCAAGCAGAAATCTGCACAACCAATGGTTCAACAAAAAATTAAAGAGGAAATCAAATAGCTTGAGACAAATTAAATGGAAATAGGACATTCCAAAAATCTTTGAGATGTAGAAAAGCACAAGTTCATAGTGATAGAGGCTTACATCAAGAAAACAACAACAAAATCTCAAACCATCTAATTTTATGCTTAAAAGAACTAGAAAAGTAAAACAAAGCCCCAAATTAGAAGGAAATAAAAATCGGAGCAGAAATAAATAAGAGACTAATAAATAAAATAAAAAAAAAAAAAGAAATGATCCATGAAACTATGGCTAGTTCTTTGAAAAAAGATTGAGAAACCTTTAGCCAGACACAGTAAGAAAAACGAGGGCTCAAATAAAATCAGAACTGCAAGAGAAGTTGTGGTGAATAACACAGAAATACAAAACATCTTAAGTATCTGCTATAAACAATTACACACCTACAAATTGGACAATATAGAAGAAATGGATACGTTTCTAGAAACCTACAATCTGCCAAGACTGCATAATGACAAGAAAATTTGAAGATGAATTACTGATAATGATACTGACTCAATAATCAACTCCCAAACAAAAGTCTAGGATGCTTTATAGGTGAATTTTAAAGAAGAGTTAATATTGGGGAGCCTAGGTGGCTCAGTTGGTTAAACGTCTGCCTTTGGCTCAGGTCATGATCCCAGGGTCCTGGGAATCGAGTTCCGTATCGGGGTCCCTACTCAGCAGGGACTCTGCTTCTCCCTCCACCTGCCGTTCCCCCTGCTTGAGCTCTCTGTCTCTCTCTCTGACAAATAAATCTTAAAAAAAAAAAAAAAAAAGTTAATACCTATTCTTCTTCAATTATTCCATCCTTGAAGAGGATAAAATGTTTCCAAGTTATTTTATGAGGACAGCATTAGCCTGATACCAAACCAGACAAAGACACTAAAGAAAAGAGAATTACAGGCCAATATTCCTGATCAATGCAGATGTAAAAATATTCAACAAAATATTAGCAAACAGAATTCAATGCATTAAAAGGATTATACACCAAGGAAGCAAGAGTGGCTTAACATTCAAAAGTCAACAGGATATACCACAAAATAAAACAGGATAAAAATATGTGATCATTTAAGTAGTACAGAAAAACCACTTGCCAAAATTCAGCATTTATTTATAATAAAAAGTAGCAAACAATCCTAAAATTTTTATAAAACCACAAAAGACCCTGAATAGCCAAAGCAATTTTGAAAAAAGAAAAGCAAAGCTGGAGGCATAACCATGCTGGACTTCATATTATATTACAAAGCTGTAGTGATCAAGACAGTATGGTACTGGCACAAAAACAGACACATAGATCAATGGAACAGAATAGAAAACCCAGAAATGAACCCACAACTATATGGTCAACTAATCTTCAACAAAGCAGGAAAGAATATCCAGTGGAAAAAAGACAGTCTCTTGAACAAACAGTGTTGGTAAAACTGGACAGCAACATGCAAAGGAATGAAACTGGACCACTTTTTTACACCATACACAAAAATAAATTCAAAATGGATGAAAGACCTATGTGAGATGGGAAACATCAAAATCCTAGAGAGAACACAGGCAGTAACCTCTTTGACATCAACTGTAAGCAAGTTCTTACTAGATACATCTGAGGCAAGGGCAACAAAAGCAAACAAAATATTGGGACTTCAAGGTAAAAAGCTTCTACACAGCAAAGGAAACAATCAAAACTAAAAGGCAACCTTCAAAATGGGAGAAGATATTTGCAAATGACAATCTGATAAAGCCTTAGTATCCAAAATATATAAAGGACTTACAAACTCAACACTCAAAAAAAATGAATAATCCAATTAACAAATGGGCAGAAGACATGAATAGACATTTTTCCAAAGAAGACACATGGATGGCCAACAGACACATGAAAAGATGCTTAACATCACTCATCATGGAAATGAAATCAAAACTACAATGAGCTATCACCTCGCACCTGTCAGAATGGCTAAAATTAACAATACAGGAAACAACAGATGTTGGCAAGGATGCGGAGAAAGGGGAACCCTCTTACACTATCGGTGGGAATGAAAACTGGTACAACCACTCTGGAAAACAGTTTGGAGGTTCCTCAAAAAGTTAAAAATAGAACTACCCTAGGATTCAGAAATTGCACTACTAGGTATTTATCCAAAGGATACAAAAATACTGACTCAAAGGAGCACATGTTTACAGCAGCATTATCAACAACAGTCTAATTATGGAAAGAGCCCAAATGTTCATTAACTGATGAATGGATAAAGATACAGTATGGGGGCGCCTGGGTGGCTCAGTCGTTAAGCGTCTGCCTTCGGCTCAGGTCATGATCCTAGGGTCCTGGGATCGAGCCCCACATCGGGCTCCCTGCTCAGCGGGTAAGCCTGCTTCTCCCTCTCCCACTCCCCCTGCTTGCGTTCCCTCTCTCGCGGTGTCTCTGTCAAATAAATAAATAAAATCTTTAAAAAAAAAAAAGATACAGTATGTATATATAATGGAATATTACTCAGCCATCAGAAAGAATGAAATCTTGCCATTTTCATTGACATGGATAGAGCTAGAGAGTATTATGCTAAGCAAAATAAATCAGGCAGAGAAAGACAAATACCATATGATTTTATTCATATGTGGAATTTAAGAAACAAATCAGATGAACAGGGGGTGGGGGCAAAAGAGGCAAACCATAAGATAGACTCTTAACTATAGAGAAGAAATTGAGGGTTACTGGAGGGGAGGTGGGTGGGGGGTTGGGGAAGGATGGGTTAAATTGGGGATGAGGATTAGGGAGGACACTTGCTGTGATAACACTGGGTGTATTATGTAAGTTATGAATCACTGAATTCTACAGCTGAAACTAATACTACAGTGTATGTTAACTGGAGTTTAAAAACTTTAAAAAAGGTAGCAACAAAGTTGGTATAGAGGGAACATATCTCAACATAATGAAATATGACAAACTCAGAGCTAACATATTTGACAGTGAGAAACAGAAAGCTCTTCCTCTAAGATCAGGAATAAGGCAGGGATTGCCAATATCATTTTTATTCAATGTATTGGAGGTACTAGTATTGGAGGTACTAGCCACAGCCTTTAGGGAAGAAAAAGATTTAAGTCATTCAATAGGAAAGAAAATAGTAAAACTCATTATTTGCAGATGACATGATACCTATATAGAAAATCCTAAAGAGAGTGCACGCATGCGCGCGCGCGCACACACACACTCACATCCCTTAGAAGAAATTCAGTAAAATTGTGGAATATAACTTTTATAGAAAAAATATCTTGTGTTTCTATACTCTAATAAACTATCAGAGAAATTAACAATTCTCATTTATAATTTTAACAAAAAAAATACTAAGAATAAATTTAGCCAAGGAGGTGAAAGACAGGTACTCTGAAAACTGTACATTGATGAAAGAAATTGACAATGACAAACAATAGAAAGATATTCTGTATTCCTGGACTGAAATTTTTTTTCTTTTTTTTATTATGTTATGTTAATCACCATACATTACATGATTAGTTTTTGATGTAGTGTTCCATGATTCATTGTTTGTGTATAACACCCGCTATTGAACTTTTGTTAAGATGTCCATACTACCCAAAGCAGATTTAATGCAATTCCTATCAAAGTGCCAAAGACATTTTTCACAAAACCAGAACAAAAAAATACTAAAAAGTTTGTATGGAACTACAAAAGCCACAGAATAGCCAAAACAATCTTGAGAATGAAGAACAAACCAAGTGTATCACACTCCTGAATTTTAGACTATGCTATAAAATGGCAGTAATCAAAACAGGATGGTGCTGGCACAAAACAGACATGTAAATTAATGGAACAGAATAGAGAGCCCAGAAATAAATCGACACTTATATGGTCAATTAACCTATGATAAGTGAGGCAACAATATAAATGGAAAAAAAGACCATGTCTTCAATAAATTGTGCTGGGAAAACTACATGCAAAAGAGTAAAAGTGTAGGACTTTCCTCCACCATAAACCAAAAAACTCAAAATTGATTTAAGACTTAAATGTAATACCTGAAACCATAAAATTCCTAGAAGAAAACATAAGCAGCAAGCTCTTGGGACACTGGTCTCAGCAATATTTATTTGAACGGTCTTTTCAGGCAAGGATAACCGAAGCAAAAACAAATAGGCCTATACCAAACTAAAAAGCTTTTTCACAGTAAAGGAAACCGTCAACAAAATGAAAAGGCAGCCTATTGAATGGGAGAATATTTTTGCAAATCATGTTTAATAAGGGATTAACATCCAAAATATATAAAGAACTCATGCAACTCAATATTAAAAAAAATTAAAAATGAGCAGAGGACCCAAATAGACATTTTCCCAAAGAAGACATACAGGTAGGCAACAGGTATATAAACATACTCAACATCACTCATCAGGGAAATGCAAATCAAAACCACAATGAGATATCACCTCACACCTGCCACAAAGGCTATTATCACAAAGACATGAAATAAATGTTGGCAAGGATGTGTAGAAAAGGGAACACTTGCGCATTTTTGGTGGGAATGTAAATTGGTGCAACCACTGTGGAAAACAGTATGAAAGGTCCTCAAAGAATTAAAAATAACTATAACTACCATATGATTCAGCAATTCCACATCTGGGTATTTATCTGAAAGAAAATGAAAGCACTAATTAAAAAAGACACACTGCTTACTGCAGCATTATTTACAATAACCAAGATATGGAAGCAACCTACATGTTCATCCATAGATGAACAGATAAAGAACAGATAAAGACACCACACACACACACACACACACACACGAGTATTAGCCATAACAAAAGATGAAATCTTGCCATTTGCAACAACATGGATCAACCTAGAAGGTGTTATGCTAAGTGAAATAAGTCAGACAAAAAGACAAAAACTGTAGGATTTCACTTATATGTTGAATCTAAAAAACAAGCCAAAACAGAAACAAACTCATTGATAGAACAAACTGATGGTTGCCAGAGAGGAGAATGAGAGGAGGGACAAATAGGTAAAGGGGAATGAGAGATACAATCATCCAGTTATAAAATAAATAGGACATGGGATATAATGTATATAGAGAATATAGTCAATAATATTGTGAAAACCTTGTATGGTGATGTTGATAAATATCAATTACTATGTTGTTTATCTGAAACTAATATTGGATGTCAATTATACTTCTATTAAAAAAAATCTTGGCAGAGAGCTTTCCACGCTCAGGAGCATTCATACAAGAGATAAATTTCTATTGCATTTGAACCATTATAGATTTTTTCTGTTATTGCAACTAGCATTATGTTAACATGCATTGTTCATATAAAAAGCAGAAAACCAGCCAATGATAGATAAAAATATATAAAAATATAATTAAAAGGATTAGACAGTTTCTCAATTGTTTCATACTATGAAATGTTAGTGCAACAAGAACTTAAAAACATTAAAACAGTAAAGTGATACACAAAAACTATGAACTTGCCTACAAAGCCAAAAACATTATGAGTTGAATTAGGAACAGAAAATAACAACAAACATTGCTAGCATTCAAATTATTGGCAGATTAAAAACATGATATAAACACAGTAAATACAGACAGACACAAAGACAGTACAAGCAAGTTAATGGTAATCTACAGACAACCACGCACTATAATGTTAATTGGTAGAGAACACTACAAATAGGAAAGACATTCAAAATATAATACAGGAAAATTTCTACTTCTATATACAGAACAAAATAATTTGCCTTTCTAAAGAACATTTCATGTTTAAGGAAACTTTATCCTAAAAGCTTTTTAACAAAGATATATCCTAGTTAATCTGTAAAATGTTAGAGATAAACATTCTTTAAAGATATCCAGGCAGAAGATTCAAATTATTGCCAAAAGGAGATGGAGATTTCTCCCAGCATTGTTAAATGTCAGAAACAATGGCAGTGACTTCAAAGTTCTGAGAAAAAAAAAAAAGAGTCAAAAACATTTTACTCTGGTGAAATATCTTTCAGGAACAAAAATGACAAAAAAACATCCTACTGGCATTGGTGGACAAACAACCCACACCAACTCTCCTTTAGTAATAAGAAAAACATACACATTATTAAGTAAATATTCTATTTAAATCCACTGGAAATAAAGGAAAAAGTGAGTTCAGGGTCAAAACCATGAAGTGAAGGGAATCTCAGCATTGACGCCTGTATTTGTGCTACTTTCCCATTTTAGACTTTGTGAATTCAAAGTTGCAGCACAGAGTTGGAGAATCTAAGCAGAAAGTAGAAGAACCGAGAATCTGAACAGGGATTTGGGCTATTTCATATGAATGAACAATAAAAATTAGAGTGCATAATCATCAGGGAGAAAGAGCCCTGTTAAGTATTCCAGATTTCCATTTACAATCAACTCAAAAGGACCACACACCAGGAGGCTCTAGCAAAATCACATACTAGAAATAAATGTAAATTGGAAACCGCGAGCTTTCACAGATACAAAACCGACTTCAAATTAGCCCAATTCCTGATTGGATTGAGTTATTCGCCCTAGTCTAGCCACATGATAGGATTAAAAGTCAATCTTCTCTGGTGTGTGTGTCTGGGGGAATTAAATCAGTCAGAGACAAATTAACTGTGAAAATATCAATTCCAAAACATACAATATATGGAAGTCAATAACAACATCTCTGGATCTTATCTATAGATGCAGAAAAAGCATTTGACAAAATTCAACACTCATTCATGATAAAAACTTTCAGCAAACTTGAAATAGATGGGAATTTCCTCAATTTGATAAAGAACATATTCAAAAAACCTATAGGTTAGTAGTGAGAAACTAAGTGTTTCCCCACCTAAGATCAGGAACAAGAAAAGGATGTCTCCTCTCACCACTCCTTTCCAACATCATACTGGAAGTCATAGCCAATGCAGTAAGAAAAGAAAGGGAAATAAGAGATGTACAGATTAGGAAGTACTAAAACTGTATTTATGAATGTCATGATCATTTAGGCTGGAAGTCTGAAATAATTGACCAATGGAACTAATAAGCAATTATACCAAAGATATTGGATACAAAGTTAATGCATAAAAGTCAGTTGCTTTCCTGAATACCAACAATGAACAACTAGAATTTGAAATTTAAAAAAACCATTTACATTAGCACCCCACAAAATGAAATACTTAGGTACAAATTTAACAAAATATGTACAACATCTATAGTAGGAAAACTACAAAACTCTAATGCATAGAAGAACTAAATAGCTATTCCAGGTTCATAGATAGGAAGACTCAATATTGATAAGAAGGCAGTTCTTCCCATATTTGATCTATAGATTCAATGCAATTTCAATCAAATAACAGCAAGTTATTTTATGGCTACCTATAAATGGATTCTAAAGTTTATGTGGAGAGGCAAAAGACCCAGAATAGTCAACATCTTGTATTAAAATAGAATGTACTTTATAAATCCATTTTACTCATGTCATCTTCATCTTTTTATAAGTCATTTATCTGGATGTCTAGAAAATACCCAACTAGTTCAATAATGTATGTATAGTGAGAGTTACATCTTTTAAAAAAACACTTCACCTTTGTGTGTTTAAGTTTAGAGCATTTCTAGATTCATTGCAAAATTGAATGGTAATTAAGTGGCAAGAGAGTTCTCCTATACCCGTCCCTCCCTTCCACATACAAACACACACCCTTCCCCACTATCGCCATCCCACACCGGAGTGGTACATTTGCTATGATCAGTGAATCTTCATTGACCCATCACTGTCATCACTATCACCTGAAGCCCATAGTTTAGAGTTTATGGAATTGTATACTTGATGAGTTTTGACATATACAATGACATGTATCCACCATTATAGTATCCTATAGAACAGCTTCACTGCTCTAAAAATCCTGTGCTCCCCCTATTCACTCCTCCCTTCCCTCAAATTCTGGCAACCACTGATCACTTTACTCTCTGTATTATGCCTTTTCCCAAATTTCATAGAGTTGGAATCGTACAATATGTAGCTTTTTCAGATTGGCTTATTTCACTTAATATGCATGTAAGCTTCCTTCATTTTTTTTTCATAGATTGATACATCACTTTTAAAAACAAATTATAAAAATGATAAAAAGTATTGAATAACATCCTACTGTCTGAATGTACCATTTATCCATTTGCCTACCAAAGGACATCTCGGTTGCTTCCAAGTTTTGGCAATTATGCATAATTTATGAAAAATCCATGTACAGGCTTTTGTGCAGACATGAGTTTTCAGTTCCTTTGGACAAATACCAAAGAGTATGATTGCTTTATACTTTTCTAAGAGCATGTTTACTTTTCTAAGAAACTGCCAAACTGTCTTCCAAACTGGCTGTATCAAAATTTTGCATTCCTACCAGCAATGAATGAAGAGTCCCTGCTGCTCCACATCCTCACCAGCATTTGGTGGTGTCAGTGTTCCAGATTTTGGTCACTTAGTAGATATATAGTGGAATCTCATTTTAATTTGCATTTTCCTGATGACATGTGGAACATTTCCTCATGTCTTTTCTGATTTCATTGTTTAAATTCTATAGGAGCCTTTTTTCCTTTTATAAAAACAATTAATAAAGGTTTCCTTTAAAGAGGGAAACAACTGGCTCAAAGCAAATATGCCAAGATGTAACAGTGGTTAGTTTGGACTAGGAAATATGAATTATCCTATTTTTTATTTTTCCAGTGTGTTTTTAAATTAAAAAAGAATAAAAGTATTTGAGTAACTATGTAACCAACTCCACCTGGGACAGATGAGATCTAGGTGTGAGCTGAGAGATATTCCTCACACTTACTCATTTTCCTCTAGATTTCTCAGCGTCATCTCTACTCCTGACCACATTTTGTCAGAGCCTAAAAGGGCTAAGAAAACCCTTTGACCCAGTGTGTTGACCACGCCTACCCAACGAGATGTAGGCGCGGGGTCTTTTGCTTCCTCTTATTCTACCCCAACAAAGCTGCATTGCAAGAACTGCCCCTCCTGATCTTCAGTCTGCTATACTTACATTTTTTCTTTCCCATACCAATCTGCCTTTAAAAAAAATATTTCCCAATAACAACCAAAGTATTTAGGGGACAATGGGAGCAGAGTCCTGAACAAGTAAAATCCTCACGTTAAGTCTGTAAGGTCAGCATGGCAGATCCTGTTGTCACCACTAAAAAGTTAAGGCTATAGACAAGCATTAGTTCTGAGAGATTTCAAATTTCTTAGCATTAACATTTTGTGATAAGGCAGGTGGGAAAAAAAAAAAGAAAAACATGCAAAAATAACTCTGCCTTTTTTGTGTTGTTTTGTTTTTTAAATATTATGTTAATCACCATACATTACATCATTAGTTTTTGCTGTAGTGTTCCATGATTCATTGCTTGTGTATAACACCCAGTGCTCCATTCAATATGTGCCCTCTTTAATACCCATCACCAGGTTAACCCGTCCCTCCATCACTCTCTGCCTTAAGTCAAACACTTGAGAAATGAAAACCTAGGAGAAAAGAGGGAGGGGGAAAAAGTAGATCCACAATGTCCCATTTGTTCCTATGGGGTGCTGATAAAAGGAGCATACGAGGAGGCTGGCTGCCCTGTGATTCCCTGGGTTCTAGGGAGTGGGTGATAGGGGGTGGCTCTTGGATCTCCCCGCCATTTCACTGTTTATTCCCAGGTTGAGGTTTTGTGGGTGACTTTTAATAAACTTTAGACATAGTTTATATCCCAGTGCTTGTTTGCTGACATTCAAGCAGCTTTCTGTTTGATAATTCTCATTGTTTTATATGCTAAGCTGAAGAAATCACCTTAGCAAGGCAGAACAAACATCCAGTGATTAAAGGCCTAGGTCCCAGGCATTATCAATAGCCCAGCAGTGCTTACTGCATGAAAGAGTGCTAAACTCCAAATTAAATGCCTCATCAAAAGGCCCACCTAATCCCAGGCCTTCACAAAATCATGTAACATCTGCCATCCCAGCTCAGCTTTGAGGACTGTGACATCAGGATGGGGCCTGGTGCGTGCCTGGGACTCTTTATAGTTGAATAAAAATGTTTCCACGGGGAAGGAAAAAGCATAGAGTTACATATTCAGTTTGGAGGCTGGACAAGTCCTAAAAGATCAACTTTCCTCAGAAATGCTATGGAATTAGACAAATCAGAATCAACCAGAAAATCTACCCTTGTTTCCTAGATTCTTAATATCTATATCCTTAATACATTCAAGGACAGAAATAATGTGAATTTCTATGTTCAATAACCAAATGTTTTTTTTAAACCTCTGGGAATTCACTGAAAAATGACAGTAATTTGAAACACAAGATGAGTAGTAGTAGACTATATGGGCTTTAAGTTTCCTAAGCTCCTACTTCTATCTGGGAGACTTTTGCTGCCCAATTTAACCTCCCTGGGTCTTCATTTCCTCCTTTATAAAGTGAGGATGTCCAACCTGGAGAATTTTTGTAAGGATAAGAGACAATGTGTGCAATAAACTTAGCACAATGCCCAGCATACAGTAGGGACACAGTAAGTGATGAAATATTATCTTTATTTTTTCAGGCCAATCCTAATAGCCAGATCAGAAAAACAGAAGCAATTTTAGCCATGTAACATCCATGTGTTTAAAATATCAGGAACAAATCGTTACGTTATCAAGAAGGTATGTGTTACTGATATTGGTTCAAATTCTGCTATTGCCCCAGTTTACAGGTGAAATAAGGGGTAAGTTTTGCAACACAGATGAAAGACAAACCACCAAGAAAAAAAGGGAGACTCCATGACCTGGAAGAGGAGAAGGGAGGTCTTTCCCTAAACCACACTGCATCAGCCCACAGAGATGGTACCTGGAGAGACGCAAGAGTAAGGAGCAGAGAAGATCCTGGGGCAGTTTTGTGGCCATTACCTTGTAATCACTTTCTCAGTCCGAGAATCGGCAGTAATGGTGTTTAGCAGTTTTCTACAGCACCCCATTTATTCTCTTTACATCCTGTTCTCCCATAGGTACCACACATTTTGAAGTTATTCCAGAATTTTAGGTTCCAAGAAATTATTCTGCAGACACGACAGGATCTGCTCTTAATACCAATGTTTTCTGTTTGGCGCCCCGGGTAACATTTCCCCATCCCAGGCAAAGAAATCCACATCTGAGGCAGATCAGAGCCTGCGCATATGGGACAGAAGTTCAGATCCTCTCATTCCTCGCTAATTGTCATTGGAGTCCAAAGCCTTCCTGAGAGTGGCTCCACTTCACTCACCAGGCCTTTGAGCTAGGCTATGCCTCTGGAATTCACAATTAGAATAAGAAAGTCAGATCGAACAATTCTAGAAGAGCCCTGTTTAAAAAGGATGCACACTGTTTCCACATAATGTGGCAATCATTCGTACCCGGCAGACACCATGTTGTGAGGTGAGAACATGTATTATTTATCTCATTTTAAAAAGAATGTGTAAGGTTTTATTTTCCTCAAAAGATAGATCCCAAACTCCAAACTCTTAATAGTGTAGAGAGCAAGATGGAGAAAAGTGCACATGAAAGAATTTTCCTGTCATTTTATTTTTTCTGTGTGGTTGATAGATTGAGGTACTTACCCAGAATATAAACAGGTTAAAACGTACACGCACTGGAGAACTAGTGGTTTTACTCAGTCATTTTGCAAAGGTACTGATAATTGATAGCACTCTGATCAGAAAGGCAGGTTGGCCCAATTAGGTCTTTAATGTCAGTCAAATGGGCCTCTGAGAAGAAAAAAGCTTGAACTTACTTAAAATTCAACAAACATTTTTAGTGCCTATTCTCTGCCCGCCAGTCGACATACAAAGACGAACCAGATTTGGTCTGTGCTTTCCAACTGTGTAACCATAATAATCTGAGCAAGGATAACATCAACAGTACTACTAGCTGTTGAATTCATACCACAGGCTTGGCCCTGCGTTGAGCCTTTCATGCACATTCTCATACAGAAACTTGCGGTTAACCACTTTATAGACAATAAATTGAGACTGGAGAGTTAAATGAACTTCCCGAAGGGTTTCATAACGTGGATTTTACTATGATTCGGGTCTGGGGGAGCCAACGATTCAGAAGACAACCGTAATTGAAAAGACAGTTTGTTACTCACAGTTCCCAAGAGAAGGAGGCGGCAGGCCAAGGACAGCGCACAGGGACGCGCCAGGATTGACTAGGAGGCAGAGAGAGTGGGAGGTAAACGGGGGCAAGATCCTTTATTGTGTTTTCTGTGGGCGGGAATAGGTAAGGTAAGCAGGTTTAGGATTGGCTAGTTGGAACAGTTTCCATTGGCTCTAAGGTGGATGGGCTTCCCCTAGTTGTCCGGTACCTGGCCTTCGGCGATTAGGCCTGGGGGAATAGTGGTCTGGAGCAAAAGAGCCCCATAAAGGAGGCTGTTGGGAATACAGACTCCAGGTTGGCTGCTTTGCAGATAAAAGGAGCCTTGCCAGCTGAGTCCTTTACTAACTCTAGGAATTGGCTCAACCTGGGAGAGGCAGTCTTTCCAGGGCCCCTAGATATCAAAATATCAGAAACACATGTTAATACCTGAGGTCACAAAGCTGAAAAGACCAACAGAATTTGATCTCAGGTCTAGCTACAGAGCAATCAATCCCTTAAGGACGGTTCTATTTCCCTGGGCAGGGGAATGCCATAGTATTCCTTCATTCCTTGTGTTCTCTGTCCAGTTTACTCCACTCAGCAGCAAGCAATTCAGAAAGAATGCTAGTTTTCCATTCATCCCTATAAAGAGAAGCAGGATCTGGTTCTTTGGAATTAAATCCTGCTGCCTCTACCAACTAGTTTTTCACTGAGCTTCAGTTTTTCTCACTTGCAAAGAAGGAAGGAATAATGCTTACTTGAAGAGTTGTTTTAGAGAATAGAATATGTATTAGCACACTTTTTAGACTATCGTAAGTGCTCAATAAGCACTATCTGCTTAAGAATTACCCGGGGGGTGGGGGTGGGGGAAGAATTACCCAGGAAAGTTCCCTGTCTGAAATTCTTTTTGGCACAGAAACATTAGCAGATCCTTAAATACTTTAAATGAGTGTAATAACAGTGATGTTTGGACAGGAAATACTGTTATGGACTGAATGTTTGTGTGCCCCTCCAAATTCCCACATTGAAGCCCTAATACCAACGTGAAGGTATTTGTAAATGAGGACTTTGGGAGGTGATTAGGATTATATTAGGTCTTGAGAGTGGGGCCCTCATGATGGGAATTATGCCTTTATAAACAGAAGAGACACTAGACCCCCCTATCTCTGTGAGGTCATAGGGAGAAGACTGCCTTCTGCAAACCAGGAAGAGGGTCTCAGCAGATGGGACCGTGGCATTCTGTAACAGTTGCAGCCGGAACGAAGGCTAGTGCTCAGATCCTTCTAGGTAAAGAGATTCATCTTTTACTAGATTGTATAGAATCATAAAAGCATCACAATCAGGACAAAGTTCTAGAGAGCATCTGTAATTTAGTAAGCAGTCTTAAGGGAATTAAATGGCTTTCCCCCTTCCCCCAAATCCTGTCTTTAAAATGGCAGCCAATACTCTAACAGAGGTCCTTGGATTTAATTCCCAGTACAGGTGCTCTCCTCCATCCTGTGGCCAAGGATGGTTTTGTATTTACAATAAAATGGCAGCAACATAAGAAAATATGATATGAGGTATGGAAAAGTGTATTTCTCCTTATATAATGTTCTGTACTCATTACTTGGGACTGGGGATTCCAAATATTACACTCATTCCTCTGGGTTAAGAGGATGGCTCCTTATTGTCCTTGTTAAGATGCTCACAGCTAATCTGATGGTAGCACCATGCACAAAACTAGTCACAGAATTAAACAGGGCATGAGCCCTCAGCCAGGTGGCTATGGTTCATTTCTTTTCACTTCAATCCTACCACCTGTGACCCCACAGCTATAGATAATTGGTTACCTGGCCAATCCATCAGCTGAAACAGCTGAGTAAGTGGTGGTATTTATTGAGAAGAAGGGGAGGTTTGGGAGGTCAGGTTGGGAATTGTGGGACATCAAGAAAAATTAATAACAACCCATATATATAGGTTTTACCTCCAAAATATATGTCCAGATAGTTCCTTAATTGTATCCTGAAAAATAGTTTTGTTTTGTTTTTTTTTTTTAAATTGACTGTTGCTGGATCATTATGGACTGGAAATAAAAAGGGTTACTTGAGAGAGGAGCAGGAAGGCTGAATGTCCACAAACCAGGATGTGGTGTTTGAAGGCATCTCACCTCATTATATTTGGGGTGTTAGCTGCAAGGAGTCACACAAGACTCTCCACAGGAGAGCTGCAGTGCCCATTCCAGGTGGGGAACTTCTGCTGGGACCTTCAGGTGCCAGCCCAGGAAGGACGTCCTTGGTCAGGCCCTGAGACAGAAGCCCTAGGCATCGGAGTGCAGGTAAGAGCTCTGCATTCCATCATCGTGAGATTCCCTGAGAGGGTTAGGCCCCAGGTTGTTTTCCTGAAAGGAGTCTTAGAGGTCATCTACTTAAATTACTTTGATGAGTAGCTGATGTGCAACTGAATATGCTTTCAAAAGTTTTTAAAGATTTTTTGACCTTGCTTTTATACCCATTTTGCAGCCTAAAGAGTCAGTATGGTGCAGTGGTTAATGGAATGGATCTTTATAACTGAACAGATTGGTGCTAAAACCCCATGTCTGTCACTGAGCAAATTCCACTACAAATCTTGGAACTACAGTCTCCTAATATGTAAAATGTGGAAATAAAACCTACCTCATGTAATTGTTGCAAATTTTAAATAAACCGGTACAAGAATTTAGCACGGAACCTAAATCAGTGGAAGTGTTAAGTGTTGCTGTTGTCCTGGTTATGATTCTTATGTCAACGTGCTGGTGCTGGATCATTGTAGAAACATGAATGGACTGAATAAAATGACCCATTAACTGAATCCAGTTACTGATTTTATTACTGTGTCTTACTATTTTATCTGACTTGACCACTTGTTTTGGTTTCATCTAGACCAAGTGTCCATAAATAATAGGGGTTAATCCATCCTACTGAGCTGATAAATCAGTTTAAGCAGGTATTCTCTTGGCTCCATCCTTATCTACATTCTCAATTCTTTGTACTTTGTCTTCAGAGGGAAGTTTGTAAGCACAGTGAGAAGGTTCATAATTAGAAGGCTTATGTAACCTTAATATACCATTATAAGATGATTAAAAACATTGATATACTGTAGCAGAAGATGAAATGGGACCCTTGCATTATTTTTTTTCTGAAATGACCGAACAGGTAACACTGGTGCGATAAAATTAAGTCTAGAATTGGTCTTCACTTTATGGACTTAAGGCCAATGAAACAAGATTTTTGTTCTCTTTAAATTCTTCCTGTTAGGTTTTTAACTTCCTCCTGTTCTTCCACAGAGCCCAAGTAGTCAGTGTTTTCTGTCACCCTGAAACTTCTGGCTCTGGGCACTACGAAGCTCCTTTAATGTTTTATTGGTAAGTTATGTGTGATGGAGGTCACTTTCTGTGTAAATTGCCCTGTGTCCTTTCCCAGATAGTCTCTCCTTCTGCCTTGGAATACTCCCATTGTGCCAGGTAATCGAGAAGGAACCTGGTGAGAAAAGGTGCATCTTCTTTCTTTTCTCTCTCTCTCTCTTTCTCTCTTTCTCTTTCTCTCTTTCTTTCTTTCTCTCTTTTTCTCTCTTTCTTCCTTTGAGAGAGAGAGAGAGAGAGAGGAGGGAAAGGGCAGGAGGAGAGGGAGAGAGAGAATCCCAAGCAGGCTCCACGCCTAGCACGGAGCCTGACACAGGCCTGATCCCACAACCCTGAGATCCTGACCTGAGTCAAAAGCAAGAATCGGATGCTTACTGACTGAGCAACCCGGGCATCCCGAAAAGGTGCCCTTTAAAGAATATTGGCTAACTTAAATTTTTAGAATAACATGAAGCTGCAAATGTTTGCTGATCCTGCTGAAGTTAGTGTTGATCCCAGCTCAGCACCACCAAGTTGAAAGCCAGGATTAGTTCCTTAGGTCCAGTGAGCACATGGGACTCTTTAAGGGGTGTGGGGTAGGGAAGGATAGGAGTAGAATAATGGGGGCTTTATAATCAGATAGCCATGGGTTTATATCCTGTCAAGATATGTAATAGGTGTATGATTTGGAGCTTCTTATGAAAAATTCTCTGGGCTATAAAGTTCTCATGTAAAGAATGTAAATAACAGGACATCTGTAGGGGGCCTTTGCTGTTTCTGCTTATTTAGGGTTACCAGATTTAGCAAATAAAAATAAAGAACAGCCATTTAACTTTGAATTTCAAATGATCACATCTTAGCGCGAGTATGTCCCAAATATTGCTGGAACTTATTAAAAGTTATGCAATATTTGGGACATACTTATAATAAAAAATTATTCATTATTTGTCTGAAATACAAATTCAAGTGATTATTTATATTTTATCCAGCAACTCTAAGCTTATTCCATTCCCCTATTCTCTGATAATTCCTGATGTTCTTCTGAGGAATCACCCCGCCTCCCAATTTAAATCCACGTGTTTCAGGTAGAGTTACTATCGCTTCAGTACTAAACAGACAATTGAATGCAGGGGGTGACAAGGTGATGGGTATTAAGGAGGGCACGTGCTGTGATGAGCACAGGATATTATATGTAACTAATGAATCATTAAACACTACATCAAAAACTAATGATGTACTATACAGTGGCTAACTGAACATAATAATAATTAAAAAAAAAGAATGCAGGTTTGGCCATTCAGGCACCAAATTCTCCTTGTTACTGTTTCTTGCTCAGAGCTGGGCATGTGATATACAGGGTCCAGTTGGACTCAATTCTGGGACTCAATGAAACAACTGAAAGAAAAATTTTATTTTCTCTCGGGGCTGATGAGATGCAGATATAAGCCTGGAGCTGCTGACAGCTGGTTTGCTAACATGATTTGAGAGCCTACTGGAGAACTGAGCCAGGATGACACTGTAGACCTCAGAACTGGAGAGGAATACTGTGTCCTAATGATCTTGTCTGAACCTGCAGTCAGCCCACCCCTGCATTTGTGACTATATGTGCCTGTTTCATAAACCACTTTTTGACTTAAGCCATTTTGACTTGGATTTCTACCAACTGTAACCAGAAGTGTTCTGAAAAATATAGAGCATCATCAAATTTTGTGAGTTTGAAATGAAAAACTATGGAAAGAGCTAAACAGAGAGTCTGACACATTTAAGAAGTTTAGCAAATATCTGTCCCACTCTCCCACATACACACAAATCCCAAAAGCACCGCACACATACACATTCCCTGTCTTAACACAGTGATATATGCGTGAGGATGGATGGATTCATTCAAAGTTATCCCCCAACCCAAAAAGAAACAACTTAGAAAAAAAAAAAACTTAATAACTATGAATTCAGGTTTGTTTTCTTTATAAAAGAGCACTGTTTTTAACTTTCTGTAAACACAAGATATAGCAGCTCCTCTCCAAATCCAAGAGAAGCAAATGCAAATGAAAAACCTCTTATTGATAAGTAAAGATTATAATAATAAAATATGAGGCACTTTAATCTTCTTGAATCCATGCAACATTGCTGTAATCACTACTTGAACTGAGATATTTGCCTTTCCTAAAAGTTTAAAGAAAATTATTTGCCAGCTTATGTGAGCCTAGCAAGCACTGGGGAAACTGGCTGATCTTTAATTCTGCATATTGATATGAGAAGAACGTGTTTCTGTTTCAATCTGTGTTAAAGGGTGTGTGTAGAGTAGTATAGTGCAGCGTTTTTACTGGGAAACCCACTGAGAATATAGTCTAGTAATCTGGTTTCAGGGTGAGATGTTTAAGTATTGCCCAAGTCATAAGGCTAATCACAGTATATTCTGATGGATTATAACATCATCCTGGCTTCCTTAATTACAGTAATTACTTCGTTTTTACACCTTACAGTCTTGTGATGTAAGCAAGGATCTATGCTGAAGGCTTTGGATCTAGATGAACATGGATTAAAGTCCAGGTTCTGACAATTGCTAGCTTCATGGGTGCAAGCAATCACCATAATCACTGATACTGTCACTTCATCTGTAAAACAGGTTGCTGTGAGAATTGAAGATAATATGTGATGTGTACCTGGCAACCTATCTAGAATGAGGTAGAAGCTCACAAAATGATGAGCTCTAGAAATAGCTGAATCACAGCTATGTTGAGTTTTTACAGCTTAGTCTCTGAGGAGATGGTTGACAGATCCATAAACTGGCATTTTTTCTCCTGTTGACTTTGAATCCCCTGAAGTCAGAACATGGTATTTCACCACAGTTTCTTCCAGTTCTTTCAGTCACTATGTAGTTGGCATTTTAGCTTCTAAGGTGATACCCTCTTTTGTGTCTTTGATCTGTTGCTATCCCTTACATTTAATCAGACACTTTTAGGTCTAACCTATGTACTAGAACAGAAAGAGCTGGTGAGAGGCTGTATCAGGGTGGACAACACTACAATACTCAGGTGAAAATAGTATGGCAGATCATCGATTGGTGAAGAGTGTAGGGCACAATTTGCAACTAGGGTTGGAACCAAAGTGAGGCCATGAAGCTCCCAGGGTGCAAATTTAAGAAGGCACTGACTCAGAGCGCCATGCAAGTGCCACGTCAGTCCTGAGAGTGAAGGTCCCCTAAATTTTGTTTCCAGGGAGAAACACCCACTCACTCACTCCATCTTAGTCCTGGCTCTGAATTGCAACACTATGTCACATTAACTATACATGTATAGTAGCATTCAAAGCTTGGAATGCAAATCCGCTTTAACTTGTAGTGAATTGTTTTTCAAGCCAAGGTTAGAATTTACATGCACCACACACAAACACACTTATAAATATATTTCAGTAGCAACTTGTTTTATAATTAATCAGCACCAAGTAGGACATGCCTTTATTATCTTTGGTTCCAGGAATCACTTTGGTTCAGCACAACAGGAAGAAAATCATGGATATGTTGAAGGAGTGGTTTCCAAAGAAGCATAAGCATAATTGTTTTTCTAACTCCCTTTAGTTGTCAAGTAAAGTCTCAATTTTTTTTTTTTTCTGAGCTATTCAAAACATGAAAGATACCTAGTGTTTTATCTCCTAAATGTGAATTAATTTTTAAAAGTCAGCACATTTCAGAAATCCAACTTTGTGAACACTTTCAAAAACAGCAAGAAGCATGAAAGCGTAAGTCAGCTCTGGTAACTTCCTAAGAGAAAATAATATGAGTTTAAGACAGATTTAAAAATCAAGAAGTTTAGTAGAAGCACTTCAAGTTTCCAAGCCTTGGACTTATTAGTTGGCCAATCTTTTCCCCTAAGATTAAGGCTTTGCTATTTGTTCAGGATTCAAGGAAAATGTATTGTGATTGCTAATTTCACAGAGCACTCACTAAGTCCCCATTGTTGCTTCTGTACCTACGGTCAGTGTGCACTGTCCCTACAAGACTCATTCTGTCTAATCTTTGCTGTCACATTTTAAGAAATCCAGGGATTCTCATAATCACAGAGAACACATTGATGGTTACCAGAGGGCGGTGGGTGGTGAGATGGTGAAATAGGTGATGGGGGTTGAGGAGGGCACTTGTGATGAGCTGGGTGTTGTATGGAAAGGTTGGGGGTGGGGTCACTAAATTGTACACGTGAAACTAATACTACATTGTATGTTAACTAACTGGAATTTAAATAAAAACTTAAAAAAATAAAAGAAATCCAGGTGTATATTTTCAGCGGCTCACACCTGTGTCTGCAGACTGGCAGCTCTCACACACTTACCTGTGGGTGAGGTTTGGGGGTCAGGTGGGGGTCAGATAGTATAAGCCTTGCAAAAGAGACTCTTCTGTGGTTTCCTATCACTTTGTGCCTTTTATCTGCCCTTTCCCCTTCTTCACTTACTATGTGTTTGTTACTTTTTCTTTGGAAGAAAGTTCATATGCTGCTCAAAAAATGCTGAGTGATCTATAGCTGGAAGGGACAGGCAGGTTTTTGATGAAGTCTCAAGTTGTAGTTAGACCTTTTCCACTTGGCACTGGCACCAAATTTATAGACTTCCTAACTACCAGAGAGGACAGAAAGATGGTCTCATAGTCAGGTAGTGTGATTTACTTTAAATGATATTAACCCTCCTTCTTGCTGATTCTTAGATAGAATCAAGGAGCAAGGACAGTGGTGAGAAAAACCCAAAGTCCCTGCTTCAACCAAACAGGCTAAACATTCTTTTGAGGGAAACTCTTCAGTTTGCCAATTTTTAAAAAGCCTCCCTTCCTTCTGCCAAAAGTGGTAGATTCTGATCCTTGTGTTTTGGAAAATGCCTGTAAGAATTTCCAGGATTTCAAAACAAATTTGTCCCATTACATATCAGATTTTGGAAGCTAGCTAGTATAATAGAAAAGCATTAGATTTGGGTCAGAAATTTTATATGCCAGTTTTGACACTGTAGCTAACTCTTTAAAAGTCATTAGAAAAGTTATTTTCCTTTTCTGAGTTTCCATTGCCTCATCCTTAAATCTGGGATTTTAAATTAAATCTCTGTTTCAATTCAAACAAGTCCATGAATCCATGTTACTCTATGATCAGTGCTATGGGTACACAGAGGTAGAAGTCACTGTCATGACTGGAGGAACCTATCATTTAATTGGAGCTATAAGGCTGTGCATGTAAAATAATAGTAAGCATTAATGGAACAGACCGTATTCTAGTCAGGAATTGGATGGAGCAGATCATAATGTCAAAATATCTCAGAAGAGGGTGGTTTCAAGGGAGTAAGACTTTCTAGAGAGGTTAGATTTGGGTTGGGCCTTTAAAGTAGGTGGATTCATCACGTAGATGGATGGAAGGCAAAGAAATGGTTAATAGTAAGTCAATTAGTGGTGGCTACATGATCAGAAGCCCAGATTTGAGAGTGAGCATGGTAAAGGTAAAGTAAGGAAATGCCTCAATATATTAGTTTCAAATGGCAGAAATTTGTTGATTTCTAACTTGCCTAAGCTGGATTTCCAATTTTCTGATCAGTTTGGCTAAAAATCAAACTTAAGACTTAGAGTAAAATCAGTGATCCATATACATTTGTGTGTTATTTACTTCTTCGGAGAGCTTTCCTGTATTACAGCCCATCCTCCTGTGCTTCATCTCTGATCGAGTCCTTTCCACAGAAACTATTCTACCAATTAAATTTTCATTGCTGGAATGAACGAGTTGATTCCATTCCCTTTGAGACTTCCTAGAGTTTCAGATACAAGGAAAGTTATAGAAAGGTCTAAAGAATAATCTTTCCATTTTTGTATTGCAGAACATACTCATTGCCTTCTGACCTACTACCTATCCCACAATACCTCATCTTTAATCATTTCTCTGCATGTTGAAATTCCCTGGGCCCTGCTCTGGGTTCCCTGTCCTTCAGAACCTTAGAGAACCTTAGAATTTCTCTTTCTATTACTGTTTGGAAGTACTAATTACTGATGATATGCTTCAGCTGTGAATATATACCTTGCCTCCCAAGCAAGGACCCATGGAGTAACTGTGGACTCATTTATTTCCATGATTTTGTCATGTGGAACGATAGGGATTACTTTCTTCCTCTTTCCTCCCATTTTTTAGATTCTCAAAATTGTTCTTTCTACTTAACAAGGAAGAAAGAAGCTTGCTTGAAGACATTTGGGTCAGATTGTAGAATTTTGTATTAGAAATACAGGCATACCACATTTTATTATGCATCTCATTATTGTGTTTTATAGATATTGTGTTTTTTTTTTTTTTTAACAAATTGAAGACTTGCTTTGAGCAAGTCTATTGGTGCTATTTTTTTTAACAGCATTTGCTCATTTCATGTGTCTGTGTCACATTTTGGTAATTCTCAATATATTTCAAACTTTTTCATTGTTACCATATTTGTTATGGTGATCTGTGATCAGTGATCTTTGACATTACTATTGTAATTATTTGGGGGCACCATAAACTGTATCCATATAAGAGGATGAACTTGATCAACAAATGTGTGTGTTCTGACTGCTCCACTGATCAGCCATTCCCCTGCTTCTTTCCCTCTTGGTTGAAATAGGCCAAAAGCTAGGCCCCTTTCGCCAAATAGTTAGCCAAGTTGTGAATGTAAAGGAAAACTTCTTGAAAGAAATTAAAGGTGCAGGGGTACCTAGGTGGCTCAGCTGGTTAAGCCTTTAACTCTTGAGTTTGGCTCAGGTCATGATCTTGGGGTCATGAGATAAGCTGTGTGTCAGACTCCATGCTCAGTGGGGAGTCTGCTTGAGAGTCTCTCTCCCTCTGCCCCTCGTCTTACTCGTGTGTGCTGTTTCTCTCTCTCTCTCAAATAAATAAATAAATCTTTAAAAAAAAAAATAAAGGGGCTACTCTAGTGAAGCACATGAATGATATGGAAAAAGTTTTAGTGGTCTGGATAGAAGATCAAACCAGACACAACGTTTCCTTAACCAAAGCCTAATCCAGGGCAAGCCCCTAGCTCTCTTCAATTCTTTGAAGCTGAGAGAGGTGAGGAAACTGAATAAGAGTTTGAAGCTGGCATAGGTTTGTTTGTGAGGTTCTAGGAAAGGAGCTATCTCCATAACATAGAAGTGCAAGGTGAAGTAGCAAGTACTGATGTAGAAGCTGCAGCAACTTATCCAGAAAATCTACCTAAGGTAACTAATGAAGGTGGCTACAATTTTTCAATGTAGATGAAATAGCCTTATATTGGAAAAATGCTATTTAGGACTTTCATAGCTGAAGAGGAGAAGTCAATGCCTGGCTTCAAAGCTTCGGAGGACAGGCTGACTCTTGTTAGGGCCTAATGCAGTTGGTGACTTGAAGTTGAAGCTAATGCTCACTTACCATTCTGAAAATCCTAGGATCTTTAAGACTTATGCTAAATCTATCCTGTCTGTGTTCTGAAAATGTGAGAACAAAGCCTGGATGACAGCACAACTGTTCACAATATGGTTTACTGAATATTTTAAGCCCACTAAAGCCCTACTGCTCAGAAAAAAAGATTCCTTCAAAATATGACTGCTCATTGACAATGCACGTTTTCCCCTAAGAGATCAGATGGAGATGAATAACGTGATTAATGTTGTTTTCATGACTGCTTACACAACATCCATTCTGCAGCCCAAGGATCAAGGAGTCATTTTGACTTTCAAGTCTTATTATTTAAGAAATACACTTCATAAGGTTATACTACCATAGATAGTGATTGTTCTGATGGATCTGAGCAAAGTCAATTGAAAAACTCCTGGAAATGATTCTCCAATCTAGATACATAAAAAACACTCCTGGTTCATGGGAAGTGGTCAAAATATCAACATGAATAGAAGTTTGGAAGAAGTTGACTCCAACCCTCATAGATGACTTTGAGGGGTTCAAGACTTCAGTGGAGGAAATAGGAAGAGTTCTACTGTGGATAAAATGCTATCAAACAGCATTGCATGCTACATAAAAGTCACTTGTGAAAGGAGGAGTCAATTGTTGTGGCAAAATTCATTTTGTCTTATTTTAAGAAATTGCCATAGCCACTCCAACCTTCAGCATCCACCATCCTGATCTGCCAGCAGCCATCAACATTGAGACAAGATCCTCCACCAACAAAAAGATTGCAACTTGCTAAAAGCTCAGATGATGATTAGCATTTTATAGCAATAAAGTATTTTTAATTAAGGCATGTACATTATTTTTTTAGAGATAATGCTAATTGTACACTTCATAGACTACAGTATAGCAAAAACGTAACTTTTATATGCACTGCAGAACTAAAAAAAATCATTTGACTCACTGTGTTGCAATATTCACTTTATTGCAGTGGCCTGGAAACAATCTGCAATATCTCTGAGGTATGCCTATAGATGGATGGGAGAAGAGTGCTATATTTCACATTTGGGTATCAGAGAGGTCAACTCATGCATCCAGGTTTCCTCCAAAGTATGTAAAAATGGATCTAAGGGTCTTCTTTGAACCAAGACTAAGGGAGGTGAAACTTTCCAAGCTCATTGCCTCATTTAACTCTGATAAAACGCCTCCTGATAGATGTGGCCCTGTCTATTGCACATTCCATCTGGTGTTCATTAATTACTGAGAGTATTAATGATGAATCAAAAGCCATTTTGCAAAACATTAAAGTGGAAGTTGCTCCTCGGAATATTTAATGCTCTAGATATTTATTTTATTCCACAGATTTTGAACACGTGGGTCTATTACGCTTATTGCTATTTGTCTCATATGACTGATTCTCAGTCTTACAACTTTCACAACTTCATGCTAAGTGACTAAAAAGGTGCTTAATTAAATGTGTGCTTGGTAATTAGGGAGTTTTCACAAGCAAGTGCAGATGGAGAAAATGTAATTGAATGAGGGTACATAGCAATCCAATGAGCTTTTATATAGTTGTGGAATTGTTTGAGCAAGATATTAGGAGAGGATCTTAGTAGAAATCTAATAATGGAAGGTTTTTTTTTGCCTCCCTAAAATTTAATTGTTTTGAATTCTTCAGATTCATATTCAACCCAAGGAGAGATGGACAAATATGTATTCCTAATATATGGGGCCATTAGCAGGGAGATCATATGTCCCAGCTTCCCTGGGACAGTCTTAGTTAACATATTATAGCAGATGCTATTGCTTCCACCTATAAAACGTTGGCGTCACATTCAAGTCCATGCCTAAATTGTACCAGTGCAAGCACTTGGGACTGTCTCTATAAGGGCTTTCTCTTGGCTCGAAAGAAAGGCCAGAAGTGTGTAGTAATTTATTTCTCTAGGAGTGGGGCCGGACAATGCAAGTTGGAAGCTGAAGAATAAACATCCCAGTTTCTGTCTCCTTGGGAGATAACTCTGAGGTATGTTCTAGATTGATTTTCAGTTTCTCAGCAGGATTGAGCTCCAGCTGACCACAGTGGTAACTGGCTTGATGTGTATCTACTATTGGTTTCCCTCCTGTCCTTCTCTTAGTTCCTCACTCTCCCACTGCAGCTTCCTGGAGTAATTTCCCAAATAAATGGCTTTCAAATTCTTGTCTCCAAGTCTAAATCTACAGGAAGACACCAAGACATGCTTGGTGCCCATAGGTAATTTTGAAAAGAGTTTCCTTTGCTTTTTAAAGGTTTATCAATTTACATATATCATGATATATCATTGTTGGACTCATCTAAATTACAGAAAATCTTACTTCCTTTATTTCAAGATTTACTTTGAGTCAATAGTTCTAAATAGCCCTTCACTTCCTCTTACTGCAATCTTCCAGGAGACAGATAACTAGAATATTCTAGTTACTGTAGATATCACCAGGAACTTTAATTCATTCCTTCTGTATTTTGACAACATTTTATTCATACATCCCTTACAGCACTTGTATTAAATTATAATGAAAATTTACAAATACGTCTGTTCCAATTGATTGTAAGCCCCTCCTGATCTAGGGATATTTGCTTACTAACCTTTCAATTCCTGGAGCGTAACAGTATCTGGTATGTTTAAGTGATATTAAATGAGTGAATGAATGAGTGATTTGCACGTATAAATTCTTGGGCCTATTCCCTTTGTAAATTAGGACTGGATTTCTAAATTAAGAAAATGATGTTCCCTGGACAATAAACCCTCATGTTCCTGCCATAAGCTCAGCTACTTTTGTGAGAAAGAAGTTGCGTAAATATTGGGGCCTGTGTGTTGAATAATAGCAAACATTTTCCCTTAATCTTAACTCATTAGGTCATGGATTAATGTTTGAAAGAAAGGCAGCTTCTAAAATGTCTTGGGCAAAATTTCACCCCGTAGGGTTGCTCTTTTGTCTGGTGGCCAAAGAGTATCAGTTTCATCCTTGTAGAAATGAATTCCTAGGTGCAGAGAGAAGACAATACATCTGCTAATGTGTGACTCCTGAAAAATTCTGAGACATTTCTCTAGTTTTCCATAATAACCTACCACAATCCTGGTCTTGGAAATACTGGAAGCCCAAAAAATTTATCTTTATGAAACACTAGAGTTCTTTGCCACCCTACATTTCATAGCCTCAATAGTTTTTTTTTAAAAGATTAAAGTCATACTATGCAGTTTTTCTACCAGAATGGTATGAAACTAGGAATCAGTCACAAGGAAAAAAAAAAAAAACTGGAAAAAACACAAACATGTGGAAGCTAAACAAGATGATACTAAACAACCAATGAGTGAACAATGGAGTCAAAGAAGAAATAAAAAAAACACATGCAGGAAAACGAAAATGCAAATACAAAGATCCAAAATCTTTGGGACACAGTGAAAGCAATTTTAAGAGGGACATATACAGCAATATAAGCCTACCACAAAAAAAAAAAAAAAAAAAAAAAAAAATTGAAATAAACAATCTAGCCATAAACGAAAAGGAACTAGAAAAAGAAGAGCAAACAATGCCCAAGGTGAGTAGAATGAAGGAAATGATAAAGACCACAGCAGAAATAAATAATATAGAGACTAGAAAAACTATAGAAAAAAAATCAATGAAACCAAGAGTTGGTTTTTTGAAGAGATAAACAAAATTGATAAAACTTTAGCCAAACTCATCAAGAAAAAAAAAGGACCCAAATAAATAAAATAAAAAATGAAAGTTGAGAAGTAACTATTGACACAAAACATATACAAAGGCTATAAGAGAATACTATGAAAAATTATATGCCAACCAGCTGGACAACCTAGGAGAAAGAAAGAAATTGCTAAAAATATGCAATCTTCCAAAAGTGAATCAGGAAGAAATAAAAAAAACCTGAATAGACCAATTACTAGAAACAAAATTGAACTAATAACAAAAAATGAAAGTCCAGGACTAGATGGATTCACAGGTGAATTTTACCAAACATTTAAAGAACAGTTAATACCTATTCTCCTCAAACTATTTCAGAAAATAGAAGAGGAAGGAAAGCTTTCCAATACATTCTATGAGTCCAGCATACACTGATACTAAAACCAAAGATACAACAAATAAACAAAGGAAGGAAGGGAGGAAGGAAGGAAGGAAGGAAGGGAGGAAGGAAGGAAAGAAGGAAGGAAGGGAGGAAGGAAGGAAAGAAGGAAGGAAGGGAGGAAGGAAGGAAGGAAAGAAAGAAGGAAGGAAGAGAGAAAAATAAAAATACAGGCCAATATGCCTAATGAACGTATACTAAAAATCCTCAACAAAATATTAGCAAACCACATTCAACAATGCATGAAAATGATTATTTACCACAATCAAGTAGGATTTATTCCAGAGATGCAAGTATGGTTTAATATCCACAGTGTAATCAACATGATACTCCACATCAACAAAATAAGGAATAATCATATTATCATCTCAATAGATGCAGAAAAAGCATTTGACAAAATTCAACATCTGTTCATGATAAAAACTCTCAACAAACTAGCTTTAGAGGGAATATACTTCAATGTAATGAAGACCATATATGAAAAACCCACAGATAACATCATACTCAATGGTGAAAAGCTAAAAGTTTTTCCTTTAAGGTCAGGAAATAAGGATGTCCACTTTCACCACTTTTATTCAATATAGTACTGGAAGTTCTAGCCACAGCAATCAGACAAGAAAAAGAAATAAAAGGCATCAAAATTCGTTAAGGAAGAAGTAAAACTGTCACTATCTGCACATTACATAATACTGGATAGAGAAAACCCTGAAGACATCACCAAAAACTATTAGAAGTAATCAATGAGTTCAGTAATGCTGCAGGATACAAAATTAATATACAGAAATCTGTTGTGTTTCTATACACCCATAATGAAGTAGAAAGAGAAATTAAGACAGCAATTCCAACTGCACCAAAAAGAATAAAATACCTAGGAATAAACTTAATCAAGAGGGTGAAAGACTCTGAAAACTAAAAAAACACTGATAGAAAAATTGAA
The DNA here is from genome assembly GCF_964656455.1 of Halichoerus grypus. Classification (NCBI taxonomy): domain Eukaryota; kingdom Metazoa; phylum Chordata; class Mammalia; order Carnivora; family Phocidae; genus Halichoerus; species Halichoerus grypus. The sequence goes on from NC_135715.1 coordinate 104,211,925, forward strand.
GATGACACAAATAAGTGGAAATAGACATGCTCATGGATTTGAAGAGTTAATATAGTTAAAATGCCCATACCACCCAAAACAATCTACAGATTCAATATAATCTCTACCAAAATACCAATAGTATTTTTCACAGAACTAGAACCCATAATACCAAAATTTGCATGGAATTTCAAAAAATGCCAAACAGCCAAAGCAATTTTGAGAAAGAAAATCAAAGCTGGAGGTAGCACGATACCAGATTTCAAGATATACCACAAAGTTCTAGTAATCAAAACAGTATGGTATTGGCACAAAAATAGACACATAGATCAATGGAACAGAATAGAGACTTCAGAGATAAACCCACTCTTTATAGTAAATTAATCTATGACAGAGGAGCCAAGAATGTACAATGGGGAAAAGACAGTCTCTTTAATAAATGGTGCTGGGAAAACTAGACATCCGCATTCAAAAGAATGAAACTGGACCAATTTCTCATGGCATACGCACAAATAAACTCAAAATGAATTGAAGACCTAAATGTGAACCTGAAACCATAAAACCTCTGAAAGAAAACATAGGCAGTAATCTCTTAGATATTGGTCTTAATAACCTTTTTATGGATATGTTTCCTTAGGCATGGGAAACAAAAGCAGAAGTAACTACTGGGACAACACTAAAATAAACAGCTTTTGCGCAATGAGGGAAACCATCAACCTACTGAAAACTGCAACCTATTGAATGGGAGAATATATTTGCAAAGATATATCTGATAAAGGATTAATATCCAAAATATATCATAAATTTATACAACTCAACACCAAAACGACAAATACTCTGATTAAAAATGGGCAGAGAACCTAAATAGACATTTTTTCCAAAGAAGACATGCAGATGACCCACAGACATATGAAAAGATGCTCAACATCACTAATCATCAGGGAAAAGGATATTTAAACCACAAAGAAATATTACCTTACACCTATCAGAATGGGTAGTATAAAAAGACAAGAGATAACAAGTCTTTACAAAGATGTGGAGCAAAAGGAACACTCATGCACAGTTGGTGGGAATGTAAGCCAGTACAGCCACTGTAGAAAACAGTATGGAGGTTCTTCAAAAATTAAAAATAGAAATACCATATAATCCAGGAATTCCACTACTGGATATTTACCCAGAGAAAACAAGAAGGCAAATTCAAAAGGATATATACCCCCCTATGTTTATTACAACATTATTTACAGTAGCCAAGACATGGAAGCAACCTAAGTGTCTGTGGATAGATGATGGATAAAGAAGGTAGAGTATATATATACATATAATGAAATATTATGCCTTCATTAAAAAGAATGAGATCTTCCATTTGTGAGAACATGAATGACCTAGAGGGTATTATGCTAAGTGAAATAAGTCGGACAAAGATAAGTACCATATAACTTTACTTATATGTGGAATCTAAAAAACAAAACAAACAAAGAAAAAAGAAAAAAGAAACAGACCTGTAAATACAGAGAACAAAGTGGTGGTTGCCAGAAGGAAGGGGGTAGGGCAGGACAAAAATGGGTTAAGGGGACTGGGAGGCACAGGCTTCCAGTTATGGAGTGAATAAGTTATGTGGATGAAAAGTACAGCATAAGGAATATAATTAATGATATAGTAATAGCATTGTACAATGACGGATGGTAGCTACACTTGTGGTGAGCATAGCATAACATATAGAGTTGTTGAATCACTATTTGTACACCTGAAATTAATGTAACATTTTGTGTCACCTATATTTCAATTTAAAAAAAGCTAAACGTCAACAAACAAAACTTGGAAGAGGGCAACACCCTAATTATGTATAGCATTCTAGAAGTTTTCAAATAGTTTGGCTAGTTATGTCATTATAGTTGATATAATTAGTCCTGTGGGTATGAAGGAAAAAGAGAGCACTGGGAAAAAGGGAGGGTGAACCATTCAGCTAGGTTTGGGGTAAGTCAGCACATGAACTCTTTGTTATCTCAGTATTCTTACAGCATATCGGCTGATAACCAGTGTTGGTCTTCCCCACTCCCTCCAGGCCACCATCCTTTCTTAATCTACTTTCTTCAGAATATAGGAATGGGCACATGCCCCAAGTATGGCCAATTGCTATATCCCTTCTTATTGAACCAGTGACTAGTCCAAGAGGTAGACATTACTTTTTGTTGTTTGCTGACATTTAGCTCTTGATTTTTTTAATATGCAGATACTGAGAGAATGAAGCCATTTTTCCATTGGGGTTAATAAACTGGTGGTGTGAATCTGGAACTGTTGGAAAGTGTTTTCTATAAATTTAGAGGAAATATATTATTAAGACAAGGATTAAAAAAAAAAAACAAACAGAAATGGGATTTGAATCCTGATGTTAAGTCCATGAGATAACATATTGGTTTGTATAGCTCTTCCTCAAATCCAGGTATCCTTTCTAGCTTTCTGATCCAATAAATGCTCCCCGTTTGTTAGTTTGTTTCAGCTGCTTTGAGTTATGTTATTCTCCCTTGCAACATTTAACCAATTACAAGGATAAATAAGGTGAACTGATAAATCATCTTCCAGTCACAATATAAAAATGACTCAATCCCACATTAGATTATGAGGCTCAAAAAAAGGAATTAGAAGCATGACTTTAGGAGATAAAGAAGGCAGAGTTGCTAGAGTGTACTCAAGGTTCTATGTCCAAGAAGGGACCCTGAAAAGCACACAGGACAGGTGGACATAAAAAGGGTAGAGGAAAGGAAAGCTGGAATAAAGCATGAGAAATATGTGTCATCATCAGACTCAAGAATATAATTCAGGTCAATAAACAGTCTAATGTACACAACTTGGTCAGTTTACACAAGGCACCCAGTAAATCAATGAATGTCTTGCAGGTTGTCCTAGTCCACAACTACCCAGTAACTAAGGTCTCTCTGCCTCTTGAGTGTATACTCTTGTTTTCCATCAGCCAGCCTCAGTGCAACCTTGGTTTACTAGCATAATGCTAGTCCTATGACAGGGGTAACAACTAGTCTTATTTAATACTGCAATCATTTGGAGAAATCCAGAGCATATAGAAGCCCGCTTTTTCAGGAAAGCACGGGGCTTAATTAAGTCCTCTTTAAGGAGCCAAGAAATTAAAGACACTCAGCAAAATAGGAATTATTCTATTTTTTACTCATTTAAACATTCATAAAAATTCTTGGGTCTGGATAATTATTTCTTCTGAAGTAGAACCATTGACTAAAGGAGGAACTGCATGAAGATTAGAAAGTCAAGTACCTTGCTATGAAGACTGTTCCTGTCAAAACATTGTGACACATTTTTTAAAGGCACAATTTAAAAACCTTTAGTTCTGAAGTTAATTTGGTAAATAGGATCTTCATACTAACAATCACCAGTTGGTAGATGGTTGAGCCAGAAAGCCCTGGAGTTGGAATCTGACCTTGCTAATTTACATAATATCAATCTAATCCTATAGGTGTTTGTTGCTAGCAACTCTGTTTCTAGAGATACAATGGTGTACAAGTGTGTCATAGTCCCCAATGTCATAGAGCTGTTAGTCTAATGGGAAAGAAGAGTCAAGAGAAGTAATAATGATATTGTGAGGAGAGAGTGGTGTGAAAAATTTGGGGACCTAGGGGAAGTTGCCGCTGGAGGGCCTGATTGAGAGGCATAGAAGTCCTTCCTTTCAAAATTGGTGTTTAAGCCAAGACCATAGTGACGAATGGGATTATCCAAATGGAAGTGGCTATAGAGAGTCTTTTTGGCAGCAAGAACAGTGTGTGTAAAGCATAAGGCAAGAGAAAGGGAACAATGACCCTTGGTGGAAGTACAATGTGCTCATTATAGTTTGTACACAGTGGTGGGGTGAGGGGAGACTAGGGACAGACTGAGCTAGAGATAACATAGTAGCTAGTATAAGTAGTTACCCAAAAAACATTGGATCAGTTAACATCTCTAGGATCAGATCAGTGTTCTCTAAATTAGGAGAGTCAAATTCCAACACCAAGGTTTTTTTTTTTTTTCTTGATCAACTTCCCATTAACTAATCATCAGGAGTGAAGATCACAGAAAATCTTATAAATTATTTTAAGGAATTTAAATTTAAATAAAGAATGAAGGGGGGGAAATTGGAGAGGGAGATGAACCATGAGAGACTATGGACTCTGAGAAACAAACTGAGGGTTCTAGAGGGGAGGGGGTGGGGGGATGGGTTAGCCCAGTGATGGGTATTAAGGAGGGCATGTTCTGCATGGAGCACTGGGTGTTATACGCAAACAATGAATCATGGAACACTACATCAAAAACTAGTGCTGTATTATATGGTGACTAACATAACATAATAAAAAAAAAAAGAATGAAGCACAAATGCAAAAAAAAAAAAAATTAAATAAATAAATAAGGAAGATTCTTTCAGTTATCCAACCATCCACCCTTCCATCCATACATATATCTACCTGTTTATTTAACAAATACTTATTGTCTATTATGTGGCAGGCATTGTAGCAGGAATTAGCATTGTATTAAAGAAAAGACATAGTTCCTGTCTTTGTGAAACTTATACAGAAGAGGGAGGAATGGACAATAAACAAATATATGATACAGCTTATTATTACTACATCGAGGAAAATAACCCCTTTACAGTGATAGAGGATAATAGGAGTTAACCCACTAGATAAGAGAGATATCTCTGAGGAAGTGTAATTTATGCTGATAATGGAAGGTTAAGAAGACAGCCATGTAAAGAATGGGATGAAGATTCTAGGCAAAGGAGCAGTGTAAGTAAAGGTCAGAGGATAAACATATCTTGAGACATCTGAGGAGATGAAAAAGAGCCACTGTCACTGTAATATAAAAGAAAGGGCAGAGTGATTCAAGGTGAAGTTGAAGATTTACCGTACATGGCTTGGTAGGCAACAATAATGAGTTTGTATTTCATTTGAATAGCAAAAAGAAACAGAAGGTAAAATGACATACTATATTATCTTTATGCTTTAGGTTTTTTTTAAGATTTATTTGTTCATGAGAGTCAGAGAGAGAGAGTGAGAGAGAGAGAGATAGAGAGAGGCAGAGGGAGAAGCGGTTCCCCACAGAGCAGGGAGCCTGGTGAGGGACTCGATCCCAGGACCCCGGGATCATGACCCGAGCCATGACTGAGGCACTCAGGTGCCCTATGCTTTAGGTTTTTAAATTTTATTCTAATTGCTGTATGGAGAATAGATTTCTAATATCAGCTTGGGTTGCCATAACAAGATACCATATAATCTGGTGGCTTAAATAACACACATCTACTTTCTGACAGTTCTAGAGGCTGGAAGTCCAAGATCAAGGTGTCAGCGGGGTTGGGTTCTGGTCAGGGTTTTCTTCCTGACTTGCACATGGCTACCTTCTCTCTGTGCAAATGCAGAGATTGAGATTTGGTATCTCTTTTGGTATCTCTTGTAAGGACACTAGTCTTATCGGATGAGGGCTCTACCCTTATGACCTCATTTAACCTTAATTAACCTCCTTAATTGCCCCATCCCCAAATACAGTTAACATCAGTGGTTAGGACTTCAACATATGGATATGAGGGGACACAGTTCAGTCCACAACAAGATTATAGATCAAGAACAGAAACGGAAAGACACAAAGTATGCTAGGATCAAGATTGTGCATTACAGCAAATAATGCTAGTATGTTAGAGAAAAGTAGATGAACTCAAGACATGTCCAGCGGTAGGAACATTAGAGTTAGTGGATGGTTTGGTTGTGGTGCCACTACAGAGGTAAGAAATCTTGGGGAGGAAAGATTTGAAGGAAAGAAGCAAGAGTATGGTGCTAGAACTATTAGATTTGAGAAATCTGTGAGCCACTAAAGTGGGCATATTGACAATTAGATACAAGAATCTGAAACTAAGAAGGGAGACTTGGAGAGAAGATACAAATTTGGGAATTATTAGCATGAAAACTGTTACTGATAATGCTATAATGCCTGAAATATCACCAAGAGAAAAAGCCCACTGTATGTTAACATAAAATAGATGGGGAGAATAAAAGGAATCTAAAAAAATAAGAAAGATACACAAAGGTAGAAAACCAGGGAAGTGTGTTGCCTGAGTTTCAGAGAGTTTTTTTTTTTTTTTAAAGGAATGGGTGTCTGCATTGGAGTCCCTAAGACTACCGCCAGGTTCAAAAATTCTCTAGGAGGTCTCACAGCAGATAATTGCACTCCTGAATGATTTAATGCAGTGAAAGGGTACAAAGTTAAGTCAGCAAAGGGAAAAGGCACATGAGCAAAGTTCAGAGGAAAGCAGGCCAAAGCTTCTAAGTGTCCTTTCCTGGGGGGAACTCACACAGGACATACTTAATACCCCTGAAATCAAGTTCTAACAACGTAAGTAAAACATTGCCAGGGAAGCTCATTAGGCTCATTGGCCAGAGTTTTCCTGGGAGGCTAGTCACATAGGCACACTCTGCCTGACACACATCAAAATTCCAGACTTGCTGAAGGAAAGCAGGTGTTCAGAATAAACCCCACTGTTCGCGCAAGCAGTTTAGGTATTGAGAGCCACTCTTGCCAGTTCTGGGAATGGGAGAAACCCTCCTGAAATCCAAGTGCCCAGATGCCTGCCTCTTCAGGGCCAACCTTGTTTTGTTTGTTTTTCCACGTTTTTATTCAAATTCCAGCTAGGGCAATATTAGTTTCAGGTATAGAATTTAGTGATTTATCACTGGGCCAACCTGTTAAGGAGACCGAAGGATAAGCAGTCAGACCTGCTTTGTTAACTCTTTCCTGCAGTGTCAAGGAGCAGTGTCAAGGAGTAAGATGCCCTTGACAAGGGTTAAAGCTAGAGAGAACTGCAGAGTCTGATGAAATCACATGACAAGGAAGTTACTGGTGATACTGCAAAGCAGTCTCTGCACAGGGCATGGTGAGCTAGTTTGCCATGGGTTGAAGCATAAGCAAAGGTTAAATAACTGAAGACAGTGTATAAAACTCAAGAAGAGTTGGTTATGAAGGGGAGCACAGTGTGTAGCAGCTAGCAGTGAAAATAGGGTGAGTGTGTTTATTTGTCTTAAACAGGGAAGCGTGGAGCATAATGAAAATCTAGCATGTGAAGCTGGCAGGGACGGAGAAGTTAAAGGTACTAAAAAGAAAGAAGATAATCAAAAGAATGTGAGTTCTGACAAGGCATCAGCACACCAGGATTAAAGAAAGTGGGACAGAGTAGAATAGAGAAACACAGTAGAAGTGACAGTCTGGTGAAGGTGGTGACCACAAATTTATAACTACAATAAATAACTAGTTAGGTGATTCCTTCAGAGAATATTGAAAAGGAAAAGTTTTGTAGTGGGGATAGTCAGAGGCATACTGTAATTTAACTTAGGAAACGACAGGAACATGATGTGTCACTTGGACAAGGTAACAGATGTGGCTGCAAAACAGCCCTGAAAAGGGTAAGGTTGACAGCAGGGAGCTAAAGTAAAAAAACAAAACAAAACAAACATATGAAAGGATTTATTCTGACTTGGTTCTTCTGTCTTTTGTTTCAGGAAATGATGATGGATCTAGAAGTCCAATTCTATCCAACCAATGTTTATTGAGCACTTATGTCCAGACACATGGTCTGGATAGTGGGATGGGGACATAGAGGAAGACTATTTTGCATAATAAGTAAGCCAGAATTTCATTTACTATAACATTAACAAATAATTAAATCAAAAGTAAAAGTGATAAAATCATTTGTTATATGCTCAGCCATGAGGAACTGAATGCTTTACATTATTTGGGACTAATATGATATTTTCCTAGCGTTCCCTTGTGACCTTATATAAAATATTCTGGCCTTATATTACTTGGGTTGTAGTTTCTAACTCCTTTTATTTCATTATAATGCATCTCACTAATTAGTTATTCCCTTACTCTACAGCCATTCAAGTTCTATTTGTTGGGCTTGTTATAGAAAGTGCCAATAAGCCATCATAATATAAAAATATAATATAATAAAATATAATATATAATATATATAATATATATTATATATATATTATATCATAATATATAATATATATATAAAAGCAATGCTAGGAGTTGCTGCTTCCTCTATTTTAATAAACCTAGGCTTTAATGAGGTGTCTGGCTGATACATAGCCCAGAATTTAGAAGACAAATCAAGCTCTCATTTGAAAATGAGGATCTAGACTTTGCTCAAAATGCCACAATACTTTGGCAGTTTGGACTGACAAGAGAACAAAAAGCTATTTTTAACACTCGTCTTACGGTGATGTTATTCTTGAATATGTAAGCATATGCTGATGAAATCATATCCATTTTAAATTTAGGGAAAGTCTTGAATGTAAAACTAAATTGAGAAAGTAGTGTAGGATTTCACCTGTATTTCTCATTCAATTTCAGCAACCCACCAAAAGAGAAGTACTCTAAAATCAGATGTATAAAAATTCATGTGAAAGAAATAAATATATCTACAATGACACTATGTTTATCCATTTAGTTGATATCCTAAGAAGTAGATTATCACACATCTATCACATTGTATTTAATAAATATGCCCCTAAACATTTTAATGCAATGATTATATATTTAATACCACTGTATGCCAAGAACAATATCAACATTTATTGCAGATACAAATGAATCAGTCTCTGCCTCCTGAAATGTAGACTCTTGCTAAGGAGAAGTGAAACATATGACATATTTGATGAGTGGAAGGCAAACTGATAAAGACTGTGAAAATGTGGCATAGAAAGGTTTGAGGAGGGAGTGATTACTCTGATCTGTATGATCCAGTTACTATTTCAAGAAGCAGCAGCTCCAGAATAATATTCCAAAATAAACCTGCCACGATTGAGCTATTTCCACCTCTGGCTTAATCCTCATCCATTCTTTCACATGAAATTTCTAGACCAGGCTCAGAGACCATTTAATGTTACCCCAAACCTCATCTGGTCTGATGCCTCCATGACTTGTGCTTGCTACTCCCTCTGCCTAGAAAGCTATATCCAATTCTACACCCTATTTTGATGACCAATTTTGAGCCATTCAAGAACAACCCAAACATCACTTACTCTGGGACATCTCTCCGACCTCACGTGGCTGAATTAAGGAGCTCTTCTTTTTTGTGTTATGAAAATATTTTCACTTACCTTGGTCCTAGAAGATACCACAATGTCCTGAAATTGCCCTCTTCCTGATGGTCTGTAGGCTCCTTGAAGGCAACATAGCTATAGGAATGGGCACCATCACTAACCCCCAGAATGATGCCTGGCACATAATGGGTTCTCCAAAAATTATCAGAAGGTTAGATGAAAAGGAATATTTGATAAGAACATTCTAGTTATGTGGGACATCAACTTGTTAATTGTTTTAAATAATAGAACAATGGGCGCCTGGGTGGCTCAGTTGGTGAAGCATCTGCCTTTGGCTCAAGTCATGATCCCATAGTCCTGGGATTGAGTCCCACATCAGGCTCCCTGCTCTGCGGGGAGTCTGCTTCTCTCTCTACCCCTCACCCCCTGCTTGTGCTCTCTCTCGCTCTCGCTCTCTCCCTCAAATAAATAAGTGAATATTTTTTTAAAAATTAAAAAAAATTAAAAATAGAACAAAGACATGGTAGTCAAAAGGAGTATGGTTTCTTCTAGGGCCTGGGAGGAGATAAATCTTATTGTAGTAAAGGAATAAAACTGGGCTCTATGTAGAATGAGACATTAATAAATTATGAATAAACTATAGACAACAGAATTCTGTGGAGGTGAATCTCCTAGTGCTAATCATTTCTGAATTTATCTTATTTATTCTTCAAATAACTTTGCCAAGTAAATATTATGATGGCTTATTGGCACTTTCTATTTTAAAGTTGTCTAAATTTGGTCATAATTGCTCTAATTTGGTCAAATTTTTATTATAAACATAATGTGTGCACATAATGGTATTAAATGCAATGAAAAATATTATTATGCCATTGCCAGTTCCAATTATTTCACAGGTAATCACTTTTAACTATTCATGTTTTTAGATTTCTGTTGGTCAACAGTATTTTAATAATATAGATATGAGTCCATTGCCTGATTTATCAATTTAGGAAACTTATCAACTTATGAAATTTACTTTATAGTATAAAACCATAATTAATTTAGATATCTCAGTAGTTTGAGATTCTAAAATCTGAATGCCAACAAGTAGTATCAATATTTTCATATCCAAATGCTACTCTTTTTAGAACCAAGTAGTACACTTGAACCCCCAGAAAGAAATAAAATTTGATATCATATAGAATATGCTGATGAAAAGAGAATATGCCCTGCATCAGTCAAAATAATTATCTTTTAAAATTTTCATTAGTTGTTCAAAGCATGCCCCATTTTGCTTTGCTTTATACTTCAAGCATGACCTTCTTGTGCAGCTTTTTGTTATCTGATAGCTTCTACTCATATCTCTATTCTCTTGAGCAGAAGAAACCATGATTTCTTTATTATGTAACTGAAATCTTCCAGTTTTTAAGTCATAATATTTGATGAATAAGGCCACTATCTTCTTTCAGTCATTCTTCTGGATACACTCTTTTCCCCTGTCCCTGGAACAGTTATAACCAGAAAGAGGCCCAGATCATGCAAATGAAGCATGTGGAGTCATTTGTTACTTCAGCATTACATAGCCCACTCTGACTGATGCAGGCTTAATGTGTGTGGTTGGGATTTTATTTCTCCATAATTTTTAATTACTAGTCTAGCATCTAGTGCTTTTGATAAAAGCTTTGATACCAATTTAATTGTAGTTTATTTACTATTGAGATGTTTTATCTCATTCTCTCAGGAACATTTAGGATCTTCTGTCTTTGGTGGTGTGAAATTTCATAAGCATGTGTCTAGATTTCAACTCTGTCTCATTCATACTTCAATTAAACTCTTCTATTTTTCTCTAGTTCCATTAAATTTTCTTCTCTCTTCATTAAGTAATTTACACCTTAATTAATTGTCCTTCTTCCTCCTTAATTAACTTTTCAGTCTGTGCTGAAATCGTCCAGCTTTTAAATCATAGTACAGGATTCTTATTAAATACAGATCTTCTAACTTCATATCTTTATTTTTCCTCCCATAGTTTTAACTCTCAACTTAACTGGAAATTAAATAAGTTGTTGTATAAATAAATTCTCCAAATCATAAGGTAAGAGCCTACTGGCTATAGATTCTGTGTGATTTCTTCATTCCTCACCTTTTTGTCAGTTCTTTTTAGTTCAGGTACTTTCGTGTTCTCTCAATGCTCTTTTTTCCCTAGTGGTTCTCTTATAATGATGCTAACTGTCTTCTCAATTTCCTTTAAAATAAAAATTGGAATTAAAAAAAAAGTTACTTCAACTTTTCCTCTGGTTCAATCATTCTGTATATTCATTTTGGTAGTCCTATATCAGGCCATTTCTTTTACTGAAATGTCTAGTTGTCTTTGACTTTCTATCATACTTAGAAGTAATCAATGAAGTGGATGACTATAGATGATTGGGTAGTTGAGCTAAGCTTCTTCTGACAATCTGACTACCAAACCAAAAACATACAAACAAAAAAACCTCCTTGAATCGAAGGGCTGACCACAAGTCTACAAGTTCTGGGCATCTGAGCAGGGCAAGCTGCTTTCAGGTGTCCTTTTAGGGTGCACAGGTGGGGGTTAGGTAGGCAAATTGCCCTTTCCCTCTACTGGAAGAGGAGTGCTTTATTCTTAGGCACACATACCTGTGTCAGGAAACCTAATCTTATATGGATAGATTGTTCAAAATTTTTGGAAAATCATTTCCACGTTTAGCTAGGGAGGCAAAGTGCACTGCTTTCTGATTCTTGGTGAATGTAGGTGTATTTGAGTTGAAAGAAGTCAATTGACTTACCTTTTTAATAGACAGTTTCAAAATAAATTATTCAGATTATTACCCTACCACTCTTCTCTTCCTGCTTTCCCTGCCTGATTATTCTTAGCCTGAAGTAGAGCCAAGGCTCTACCAGGAAACACAGTTCATATTCCTAAAGTTGCCTTCTTTGGGCTTTTTCTTGTATTCTGGCTTATTTGTCAATGTAGTCCCATTCACTTTCCCCAACTGTCTGATTTGTTGAGGCGTTCTTCCCATTCTATTAAGGAGTTATTCCATTTTGTACTTTTGTACTTTAATTTTAATGATATTTTGGCATGCATGTGTCTCAGTCTGTCATCTTGATCAGGAAGCAACCAAATTTATTTTTCCAGATATTGAGTAAAGCTATGAATCTGCTCATTACTGTATTACAGTTTTAAGTTATACTAAGATATTAACGCAAGAATGATATAGGAAGAAAAGAGGAATAACATTTGTTGATCACCTACTGAGTGCCAAGAGCTGAGTGAGAGCAATTCTTTATTTTCATGACCTCATTTAATCTGTACAATAACCCTCTGAGGTGTCACTATTTCCATTTTATAAAGGTATATATTGGAACTCAGGGAGTTTAAATAAATTGCCCAAGTCATAGGACTAATAAATAGTAGAACGAACTCTGGATGTGTCTGGCTCCAAATCATTTGCTAGTTCCTTCACAGCATGCTAAATGACTTTCAATGGTTTAGACTCAATGCTGTAACATGGTGAGTTGTTGTATTTTATTGAATATAAGAGATAGATCTTATTTATTTGCTATTTACAAATTCAGAAAAATCCTATTTATAGGAAATTTTTTAAACACATTTTATTGGTGGCATAAATGGAGGGGCAAATGTTTTCCTACCTTTAATTGAAATCCAACCAGTGATATATATTTTTCCTCTCCATTAAGTATTCAGAGATAGTGACAAAGAAGTAAATATTAGTGTTCTTCAATGTCAAATCAAGGCTAAAACAATAGATGCTGTGCATTGGAGCCCACAGACTATAAGACATAGACAGTAGAGGGGGATAAACCTAGTTTAGTCTTCTCTCACTGTATCCTCCCCACCAAATAAAAGGTTAGAAAATGACAGCTTATAAGTCATTCTCTTCATTCAGTCAAGAAACAGTATGTTTTTTCCTTCCCCAATGAATTAGGTATATGTGACATTATCAGTGTATGCCAGACGTTGTGAATTTTATGTTGGTGGATGCTGTGTGTGTGTGTGTGTGGGGGGGTATATCCTTAAATATTTTGGAGCTTTGTTCTGGGATGCAGTTAAACCACTTGTTTTATCCTTTTGAGGCTTACTTTTAAAATCCACTGATTGGGGATAGAACAGCCTTTATTTGGGGCCTAATTTATCCTACATCTAAGGTAATACCCTTTTGAAGACTCCACTTGATGCACATAAATTAGGAGATATTTCCGTTTTGGCAGGTGGAACAGCTCCTGACCCTGTGTGAACTCCAAATATTATTCTTCCTATTTCTTTTTGATGGTTCTTGGTTAGGTATTCATTGTTTGTTAATGTGCACTGATCAATACTCAGGTAAAGGCCCAAGGAAAAATCTCTGAAGATCTTTGAACTCTTTATGAAGCTATCTTGCCTCTGGTATTCTGCCCCACAGATTTTAGCTTCTTTGGTCTCTCTGAAATCCAAATGTGTTTTCCTCAACACAGAAAGACTATCAGACTCCATTTATGGTTCCTTCCCTTACATCGTGGGCTGAAAATTTTCTTTAGTCAGTAGGCTGGAACGTTCATAAGAGTTCATCATGTTTGTACCTTCTCTCAAGGATCATTGTTATGCACATTCTGTTGTTCAATCTGAAAACTTGCTTTGTGTGTTTTGTCTTATTTTTTAATTGGTTAAGAAAGGAAGGTATCGGGAGGGGGGAAAGATGGCGGAGGAGTAGGGGACCCTATTTCAACTGGTCCCAGGAATTGAGCTGGATATCTACCAGACCACTCTGAGCACCCATGAAACCAGCCTGAGATGTAAGAAGATCTGGATCTCTACAAACAGAATATCACAGGCAGTTGGTTTTGAGGTACGAAACGGGGAGCCCTGATTCCGCAGGCAGATATCAGAGGATAAACAGCAGCGGGAGGGAGCCTGTCCATGGGGATACTACACCACCGGTGAGCGACAGCCTCCGGCGCTGGGGACGGGGCATAGGCTTGCAGACCGGTAGTGGCAGGGAAAGGACTTTAGGGCAGCCCCCCGGGCCCGGAGCGGCGGGGTCGCATGGGCGAACTGGGAGCGGCTGGCGGTTTTAGAAGCACAAAGGGCAGAGACGTGCCCTGACCTGGAGGCAGGACTGGGGGCACTGCGGAGCGGCGCACAACCCAGGCCGCTGCAGTTTATAGCAGCACAGACAGAAATGGAGACGGTGTGGCCTGGAGAGCTCACTAAAGAACAGACTGCGATCTCTCTGCTCTGAGGCAGAGGGTTGGAAATAGTCTCTTCTGCTCTGACTTATGGAAGAGATGCAGAAAGCTGCCACGGAAAGCCACCAGAGAACAAAAGCCCCCAAAACTGATTCCCGCTGAGCCCATCCCCCGCCACAGGGAGGCAGGGCAACTCCGCCCAAACAGGGTTGCCTGAGTAACAGCACAGCAGGCCCCTCCCTCAGAAGACAGGCTGGGAAAACAAGAGGCCAGCAACCCTGATGTCCTAAAAAAACAGGTGCACCTTGCTTGGGTTCTGGTCAATAATTTGGACTCTATACATTCCCTCAAACATCCATCAACAGAATGGCTAGGAGGAGGAACCCCCAAAATAGAAAAGACTCAGAGACTATGACTTATGCTGCAGATTTACAAATGGATGGGATATAACCAAGATGTCAGAGATGGAATTCAGGCTAGCAATTGTGAAGAAAATGGCTAGAATGGAGAAATCAATTAATGGCAACAGAGTCTCTAAGGGCAGAAATGAAAGGTGAATTGGCAGAACTTAAAAATGCTATCAATGAGATCCAATCCAATCTAGATAATCTAACAGCTAGGGTAACTGAGGCAGAAGAACGAATAAGCGACCTGGAAGACAATATAATATAAAAAGGGAAAAGAGGAGGCCAGCAAAAAACAACTCAGAATCCATGAAAATAGAATCAGAGAAATAAGTGACACCATGAAGCGTTCCAATGTCAGAATAATTGGAATCCCGGAGGGAGTGGAGAGAGAGAGAGGACTAGAAGATGTATTTGAGCAAATTGTAGCTGAGAACTTCACTAATCTGGGGAATGAAACAAACATTCGCGTCCTAGAGGCAGAGAGGACCCCTCCCAAGATCAAGGAAAACAGGCCAACACCCCGGCATGTAATAGTAAAACTTGCAAATCTTAGAACCAAGGAAACCATCTTTTTTTTTTTTTTTTTAAGATTTTATTTATTTATTTGAGAGAGAGAGCACATGAGAGGGGGGAGGGTCAGAGGGAGAAGCAGACTCCCTGCTGAGCAGGGAGCCCGATGCGGGACTCGATCCCGGGACTCCAGGATCATGACCTGAGCCGAAGGCAGTCACTTAACCAACTGAGCCACCCAGGCGCCCCCAAGGAAACCATCTTAAGGGCAGTTAGGGGGAAGAGATTCCTTACGTACAGAGGGAGGAACATCAGAATAACGTCAGACCTATCCACAGAGACCTGGCAAGCCAGAAAAGCCTGGCAAGACATATTCAGGGTACTAAATGAGAAGAACATGCAGCCAAGAATACTTTATCTGGCAAGGCTGTCATTTAGAATGGATGGAGAGATGCAGAGCTTCCAAGACCTGCAGAAACTGAAAGAATATGTGCCCACTAAGCCGGCCCTGCAAGAAATATTAAGGGGGGGTTCTATAAAAGGAGAAACACCCCAAGAGTGATCTACAACAGAAATTTACAGGGACAATCTATAAAAACAACATCTTCACAGGCAACATGATGACAATTAACTCATATCTTTCAATAATCACTCTCAACGTGAATGGCCTAAATGCTCCCATAAAACAGCACAGGGTTGCAGATTGGATAAAAAGACAGGACCCGTTCATATGCTGCCTACCAGAGCCTCATTTTGAACCTAAAGATACATCCAGACTGAAAGTGAAGGGATGGAGATCCATCTTCCATGCCAGTGGACCTCCAAAGAAAGCTGGGGTAGCAATTCTTATATCAGACAAATTAGAGTTTAAACTAAAGTCTGTAATTAGAGACACAGAAGGACACTATATCATTCTTAAAGGGTCTATCCAACAAGAAGATCTAACAATTGTAAATATCTACGCCCCCAACACGGGAGCAGCCATCTACATAAGCCAACTGTTAACCCAAATAAAGAATCATATTGATAACAATATGTTAATTGTAGGAGACCTCAATACTCCACTCTCAGCAATGGACAGATCATCTAAGCAGAAAATCAACAAGGAAACAAGAGCTTTGAATGATACATTGGATCAGATGGACCTCATAGATATTTATAGAACATTCCACCCTAAAACAACAGAATACTCATTCTTCTTGAGTGCACATGGAACTTTCTCCAGAATAGACCACTTACTGGGTCACAAATCAGGTCTCAACCGATACCAAAAGAATGAGATTATTCCCTGCATATTCTCAGACCACAATGCTCTAAAACTGGAACTCAATCACAAGAAAAAATTTGGAAGAAATTCAAACACTTGGAAGCTAAAGACTACTCTGCTCAAGAATGTTTGGGTCAACCAGGATATCAAAGAAGAACTTAAACAATTCATGGAAATCAATGAGAAGGAAAACACATCGGTCCAAAACCTATGGGATACTGCAAAGGCCATCCTAAGGGGGAAATACATAGACATCCAAGCCTCACTCAAAAAAATAGAAAAATCCCGAATTCACAAACTAACTCTACACCTTAAAGAACTAGAGAAAAAGCAACAAACGATGCTTAAGCCATGCATTAGAAGAGAAATAATTAAAATTAGAGCAGAAATCAATGAATTAGAAACCAGAAACACAGTAGATCAGATCAACGAAACTAGAAGTTGGTACTTTGAAAGAATTAATAAGATCGATAAACCACTGGACAGACTTATCCAAAAGAAAAGAGAAAGGACCCAAATTAATTATGAATGAAAGGGGAGAGATCACAACTAACACCAAGGAAATAGAAACAATTATAGATATTATTATCAACAACTATATGCCAATAAACTGAGCAATCTGGATGAAATGGAGGCCTTCCTGGAAACCTATAAGCTACCAAGACTGAAACAGGAAGAAATCGACAACCTGAATAGGCCAATAACCAGTAACGAGATAGAAGCAGTGATCAAAAACCTCCCAAAAAACAAGAGTCTAGGGCCTGATGGATTCCCTGGGGAATTCTACCAAACATTCAAAGAAGAAATAATACCTATTCTACTGAAGCTGTTTCAAAAAATAGAAACAGAAGGAAAGCTTCCAGACTCATTCTATGAGGCCAGCATTACCTTAATCCCCAAACCAGGCAAAGACCCCATCAAAAAGGAGGATTTCAGACCGATATCCCTGATGAATATGGATTCCAAAATTCTCAACAAAATCCTAGCTAATAGGATCCAACAATACATTAAAAGGATCATCCACCACGACCAAGTGGGATTTATCCCCGGGATGCAAGGGTGGTTCAACATTCGCAAATCAATCAATGTGATAGAATACATTAATAAGAGGAGGGAGAAGAATGATATGGTCCTCTCAATTGATGCAGAAAAAGCATTTGACAAAATACAACATCCTTTCCTGATTAAAACTCTTCAGAGTATAGGGATAGAGGGAACATTCCTCAAGTTCATAAAATCTATCTATGAAAAACCCACAGCGAATATCATCCTCAATGGGGAAAAGCTGAGAGCCTTTCCCTTAAGATCAGGAACACGTCAAGGATGCCCACTCTCGCCACTATTGTTCAACATAGTACTAGAAGTCCTAGCAACAGCAATCAGACAACAAAAAGAAATAAACGTATTCAAATTGGGAAAGAAGAAGTCAAACTCTCTCTTTTTGCAGACAACATGATACTTTATGTGGAAAACCCAAAAGACTCCACCCCCAAATTACTAGAACTCATCCAGCAATTCAGTAATGTGGCAGGATACAAAATCAATGCACAGAAATCAGTTGCTTTCTTATACACTAACAATGCAACTGTAGAAAGAGAAATTAGAGAAACGATTCCATTTACAATAGCACCAAAAACCATAAGATACCTCGGAATAAACCTAACCAAAGAGGTAAAGGATCTATACTCTAGGAACTACAAAACACTCATGAAAGAAATTGAAGAAGACAGAAAAAGATGGAAAAATATTCCATGCTCATGGATCAGAAGAATAAACATTGTTAAAATGTCTATGCTACCCAGAGCAATCTATACCTTCATTGCCATTCCAATCAAAATTCCAATGACATTTTTCAAAGTGCTGGAACAAACAGTCCTAAAATTTGTATGGAATCAGAAAAGACCCCGAATCGCCAAGGAAATGTTGAAAAAGAAAAACAAAGCTGGGGGCATCACGTTGCCCGATTTCAAGCTATATTACAAAGCTGTGATCACCAAGACATCATGGTACTGGCACAAAAACAGATATACAGACCAATGGAACAGAAGAGAGAATCCAGATATGGACCCTCAACTCTATGGTCAAATAATCTTTGACAAAGCAGGAAAAAACATGCAATGGAAAAAAGACAGTCTCTTCAATGAATGGTGCTGCGAAAATTGGACAGCCACATGCAGAAGAATGAAACTCGACCATTCTCTAACACCATTCACAAAGATAAACTCAAAGTGGATGAAAGACCTCAATGTGAGACAGGAATCCATCAAAATCCTAAGGAGAACATAGGCAGTAACCTCTTTGACATCGCCCACAGCAACTTCTTTCAAGATACATCTCCAAAGGCTAGTGAAACAAAAGCAAAAATGAACTTTTGGGAGTTCATCAAGATAAAAAGCTTCTGCACAGCAAAGGAAACAGTCAACAAAACAAAGAGGCAACCCACAGAATGGGAGAAGATATTTGCAAATGACACTACAGATAAACGGCTGGTATCCAAGATCTATAAATAACTTCTCAAACTCAACACCCGAAAAACAAATAATCAAGTCAAAAAGTGGGCAGAAGATATGAAAAGACACTTCTCTGAAGAAGACATACAAATGGCTAACAGACACATGAAAAAATGTTCATCATCATTAGCCATCAGGGAAATCCAAATCAAAACCACATTGAGATACCACCTTACACCAGTTAGAATGGCAAAAATGGACAGGGAAAGAAACAACAAATGTTGGAGAGGTTGCGGAGAAAGGGGAACCCTCTTACACTGTTGGTAGGAATGCAAGTTGGTACAGCCACTTTGGAAAACAGTGTGGAGGTTCCTCAAAAATTTAAAAATAGAGCTACCCTATGACCCAGCAATTGCACTCCTGGGTATTTACCCCAAAGACACAGATGTAGTGAAAAGAAGGGCCATATGCACCCTAATGTTCATAGCAGCAATGTCCGCAATAGCCAAACTGTGGAAAGAGCCGAGATGCCCTTCAACAGATGAATGGATAAAGAAGATGTGGTCCACATATACAATGGAATATTACTCAGCCATCAGAAAGGATGAACACCCAACTTTTCCATCAACATGGATGGGACTGGAGGAGATTATGCTAAGTGAAATAAGTCAAGCAGAGAAAGTCAATTATCATATGGTTTCACTTATTGGTGGAACATAAGGAATAGCATGGAGGACACTAGGAGAAGGAAGGGAAAAATGGGGGGCGGGGATTGGAGGGAGAGATGAACCATGAGAGACTATGGACTCTGAGGAACAAACAGGGTTTTAGAGGGGAGGGGGGAGGGCGGATGGGTTAGCCTGGTGATGGGTATTAAGGAGGGTACGTAGTGCATGGAGCACTGGGTGTTATACGGAAACAATGGATCGTGGATCACCACATCAAAAACTAATGATGTATTGTATGGTGACTAACATAACATAATAAAATTTAAAAAATAAATAAATAAATAAAAATTAAAAAAAAAATACCTTAAAAATATGCCATAATGTAAAAAAAAAAAAAAAAAAGACAGGAAGGTATCTTAATCAACTCAGGCTGCCATAAAAATAATACCATAGAGTGGGTGGCTTAAACAAATGATAATTATTTCTCACAGTTCTGGATGGGAAGTTCAAGATCAAGGTGCTAGTGGATTAGGTTCTTGATGAGGATATTCTTGCTGGCTTGTAGATGGCTGCTGCCTTCTTGCTATGTCCTCACATGGTGGACAGACAGTGCTGGGCATTCTTCCTTTTCTTATAAGTACACTAATCCCATCACGGAGGCTCTAAATCTCACAACCTCATCTGAACCTAATGGCCTCCCGAAGGTCCTACCTCCTACTAGCATCATATTAAGGGGTGGGGCCATAGGACTTTGGCGGGGGGGAGGGGGGCGGGGGGTATATAAACATCCAGTGCATACAGAAGGTAAAGCCAGTCCCTCTTACTCTTGAATGGAGGTAGAATTTTTAGTCACTTTATGTCCAATGGTCAAAAAAATGAGCTGTTAGTCAGAATATGGATATAGACAGCTTTGCTTTCCATTTATCCCTATTTTAGGCCAGAATAAATCAGTCCAAATATCATAAATCTAAAAATTTATTCTAAAGGATACCAAACATCTTGTCGGAGAAAAAGGCAAATACTTGGCAGATGTATGGCTTACGTCAAATACTGAGATTGTTTTGACATTAAATCCAGATATTTTACACCCTGTTGATACAGCCCTATTTTACATAAGATGAGAGACATTTTTCATGCAGACTTCTTTTCAAGTATTCACTCATATTTGAAATATATTTTAATTATAAAAGGGTAAAACAGTAAAATAGGTGTGGTGGCCCACATACAGAAAACAGCTGCTTTGTTGATAAGCAGGCTGGCTAGGAAATGAGGTCCCACTGCCTAAACAAACTGCTTAATTTAAGAGTAATTGAAGGGCCAAACACAATTAAATAAAAATATCGGGGCTATTCATTGTGTGTATCTTAGAAAAATAATAATCATAACAACAAAAAAACTCATTTCAGAATACTTGCCAGATAGTCAATCCAGGAGGATAATCTCCAATGAGTCAGAATGGCAGAGAAAGGCTGCATTTGTAGTTTGTATTCAGTAAATCATTGACTTGTACTGTCTTTAAAATCCAAGAAAACCTTTGTGTTAGTTTCGAGAGCCCCTGACATTTCAATGGACCGCATTTTCTTCACATATGCTATGACACAGAAGTCCTATTTCACTACACATTTATGGAAGACTTCAAGCAGAGCAGTATGTGCTGACCATAGGACATACAATGATGAGTAACAGCAGTCTTATTTCTCAAGGAGAAAGGGATCAAAAAAAAAAAAAAAGTGTATCCAAATGTTCACAGCCCAAGGCACTGTGTGTTAGGTGCCATAAGGATGGTTTGAAAAAGAACATCTAGGGAAGAGACCTTAACTGAATTGGTCTTGAAGGGAAGCTTTTCTAGATGGCCTTAAAACCGATGGTGGAAGGTGGGCAGGATTCCCCCAGGAAGAGAGAGGAGTGGGTAAGGGCTTACTGAGCACAGAGATAGTGAACCACAAGGTAGTGACTTAAAAGGCCAAGTATCTTAGTGGACATAAGAGATTAACTGAAAGGACTAGTGGAAGAAGAAACTAGAGAGACAAGTTGGTCAAAAGCTTTACCTGACAGGCTAGCAGGTTGTTTTGGCAAGGTAGATCACTTCTGGGTTCCCACCAGTAGTACTCTAGGGTTTAGGACAAAGTTCCAACTTCCCATGGTATGCATTAAAAACGGGCTTTATTAGGGAAGCCGAAGGAAGAAAAAAGTGGTCATGAGAGCCCTGATTCTCCTTTCATCCCACAGAAAAGTGTGTTGGGTTCAAGGTGGTGCTGAACTTGACAAGCATCCAAGCAGCAGTTGAGAGTTCACTTTCCGTCGTTATGGGATAAGTCTGGGAAATTAACCCACCCGTGGATGTATTAGTCAGGGTTCTCCGGGAATATCTATATAATGAGGAATTGACTCATGTGATTGTGAAGGCTGAGAAGTCTCATGATCTGCTGTCTGTTAGAGACCTGGGAAGCCAGTAGTGAGAACCAGAGGAGCTGGAGATGTAAATACAAGTGCAAGGGCAGGAGAAGACCCTGGTTTGAGCAGACAAGCAGGAAGCAAAAAGGATGGATTCCTTACTTCTCTGCCTTTTTGCTAATTCAGGCCCTCGGCAAAATGGGTGATGCCCATGACCATTGGGGAGGGCAATCTACTTTATGAGATTTGAGCCCACAGATTCAAATGCTAACCTCATCCACAAACACCCACACAGACACACCCAGAAATAAGCATCTCTTGGCCTAGTCTAGTTGACACATAAAATTAATGATCATAATGGGTGAATGCACAGTTTACTTTGTTACATGGAGTCTGAATTGCAGGTGCAAACTATTTATAGGTAGTGTCTGGGGAAGGCAGGTTGTAAGAGGTTGGAGACCTTGGAACCCATGGGTTGTTGTGGTGTCCTCTGTGGGAGGAGGAGACCACTTGGGAAATTGAGTCTTGATAGATGTTCCAAGTCCCAGCTAACTGCCAGGGTCACTTTTGAA
This sequence comes from Halichoerus grypus, assembly GCF_964656455.1. Lineage (NCBI taxonomy): Eukaryota > Metazoa > Chordata > Mammalia > Carnivora > Phocidae > Halichoerus > Halichoerus grypus. The sequence goes on from NC_135715.1 coordinate 104,234,448, forward strand.
CAATCAAAGTGAACATCAAAGGACTTACATTAACAGGGTTAATAGATGTTACAAATCCAAAACTCTTGAGGCACCAAACAGAATAAAAAGCAAAGTAAATGGTAGGGCTTGTGATACACTGCAAAGACTGAGAACATTCAATGTTAAAATTTTAAACACATACACACACACACACAAGCACACAAACACACACACACATCCATCCTGTTCAGGCCTCTAACATTTTCTGTGACCCTGATTTTGCCAGTAGCAATTGATGTTCCCAATAAAGGTAATGAGGCTCTAAAATCAAAGAGATTATTTAGCAGAATACTGTATCAGACCAAACAAGATATAGAGCAGTGACTACAGATGGGGAGGGGGGAGGCAAGGAAAAATAGATATTAGCAAGATCCCGAACAAAAGTCAACAGAGCTTGCTGACCCATCAGGCGTGGAATGAATGAGGGAAGAGTCAAGGATGACTCAACTCATGAAAACAGGTGACTAAGAACATGATAATACCATTACCAGTAATAAGAAATTTAGAAGATGAGCTGGTTTTTGCAGGACGTGGACAGTAATCTGGATTTTAGACACACTGGATTTGAGAAGTTGAATACAATAGCTAGAACACATGCTCTGCCCCAGGCACCCTGCCAAGCATTTGATATGAAATATCCATTTAATGCCTACAATTATTCTATGAACTAGAAACTTGTTATTACCCGTATTTTATTGGGAGAAAAGTTCTTGGAGAAATTCAGTAATTTGCTAATTATACCATTCATTCCAGCAACGCCCAAAGTCTTTCTGATGCCAAAGCTGATCAACCACTGAATTAACATACAAGTCCAACCAAAAAGTGAGGCTTCAAGCCCCACTGAAGGGCAAGGCAGAGGCTTTGAATCACCCAGCTTGTCATGAGAGAAGGAGCTACAGGAAAAAATTGAATGTGTTTAAAGGGAACATAGAGACATCAAGAGAAGGAGGGCCATAGACAAAATGTTGGAATAGCTTATTTTGGCTGGTGAGTGGAAAATTGGAAGAGATAAGAACAAGGATAAAGGCAGAAATCAGAAGACAGAAGTGGGTCTGAGTCACAGAAAATAAGACATTTCAAGAAAAAACTGTAATCCACAGTATAAACTGCTGCCAAAGGGAAAGACAAGTGGAAGGTTATAGAAAACTTTGGGATAATAATGGCAAGTGCTTTTATACGTCAGGAACTGTTTTAAGTACTCTATACATACTAATCAGATAACCATCACAAGTTGATCCCACTGTACAGATTGGAAGCTGACGCAGGGAAGCAATGCCCAGTGTCACTCGGCTAGTAAGAAGCAGAGCTGAGTGAGTCCAGTGCAAGCACAGACACCCTCCAGCACCCTGCCACAGTTTCTGGAGAGTGGGCCCTCCACTGACCAGGCTGTAGCCTACTAAGAAATGGCTAAATGATAGTATTGCCCATCTTACGATAAAGCAGTGGTTTGTGGCATAACCTGGCTCGGGGTTCTTCTGCTTCTGCAGAATCCTAAAAAAAATAAAACCAAGAAACAAAACCCAAGAAACTTCTGTGGAATTGGAGTCCAGAGAGGGCCAGCGTAGCCGTGTTGCCATGGGAACACCGTAGCTTCCCACCCCCGAGGGCTGCTGGAGCTTGGTAAGTGGGCTGAGGCCTTGAAGGCCAGGACGACCACTTCTGGGGAGGTTCTTTAACTAGCGGACATTTTCCTTCTGGCATATTCTCCCCAAAGCAGTAGAGAGGCCAAGTGGAACCACAGGTTTGATACACAGGAGAAGAGAGACGATGGGAGAAGAACAAGGCGTCCGAGTCAGTGCTAAACCAGAGGAGGTCCTGATATCAAGTACCAGGACGTCTTTCGTTGTGAGTCAGGCTTGTGCTGCCTGCTTTGCCCTGCACCACCCGGCACACGCCACGTAGCTGCCGAACTTGAATCCTGCAGGATGGCAGAAAGGCACCTGCCGACGTAAGGGAGAGAAAGATCGTAAATGACGCTCATCAACCCTCTGCCTCGACAACGACTCTCCACTTGACCAAACTCTAGCCACGTTCCTCTGAGTCCTCTTCTCCACCAGGCCTCTGTCTTGTACAAAACACTATAAAGACTTGAAAAAAACACCAACATAGTTTCCAACAGCTTAAAATGCATCCCTATGATATCCACAGGTTCTCTTAAAGTTCCTGTCTGAGAAAACTCACGGCCGGTAAAAGAATTTACTCTTTCTTCCAGCCAATGCCTGAAGACAGGGACCGTCTTTCTCAGTCTCAGTGAGAGGGTGGGAGCCTAAATTTTTTTAAAAGAATTCATTCATTCATTCATTCATTCAGAACATGAGTGGGGGAAGGGGCAGAGGGAGAGAGAGAATCTCAAGCGACTCCTGTGTCAGGGTGATCTCAGGACCCATGAGATCATGACCTGAGTTGACATCGAGTCGGCTGCCTAACCAACTGAGCCACCCAGGTGCCCCCAGAGCCTAATTTTAAATAAGTACAAGTTAGCAAACCCAGATGAGGTTCACATGGGCTAACCCCTTCCTGCTTTTTGTTATTTTTCACTCCCTGATTCTACTGAACCCCAGCTTGCCCCCTCCCTACTCCCTCACCCTCCCTTTAAAATACCCACTCACCTCTGCACAAATCAAAGGTGAGTTCAGTTCACATTGGACTCTTTTCCCTATTGCAATAGGATATTACTGATTAGAATCTGTCCTTACCCTTTTAGCTAGTGTCCGGCTTTCACAGTCTCCACAGAGACAGTTCATCTTTGACAGTTTCCACAAGAATACCCTCTCTACACCTTTAATCACCCCTATTCATTAATTCCTTTGAGAAGGGGCCTTGTTTGTAAGCTTTAGTTGAAAACTCAGCCTTTTTTTCTGGGAAGAATTCTACCTTAGCCCATTAGGAGGAGCAAACGTGGGAGTGAAATTACCCTGAAAGGATTGAAAGGACTCTGGCCCTAGAGAGAGACTGACCAGGATTTCAATAACTGCTCCTATCATCTTGCAGCCCCCAAAGGCTTACATCCCTCATCCTCTATTTTGCTGAATGTGTAGCCTCCACAGTCTCCCCACCTGCCTGCTCCTTAATATCCTACCTCCTTCAGCCTTTGCCATTTTCTTGAAGAAGGGCTCAGCACAATTTCCAATGATGGGGAACATGTACCAAGGGAAGGAAGGTGGACCAGAAGGGGGGGCTGGGGTCACTGCCCTCCCTGGGGCCGGGGGGCAGGGCTGGTGAGTGTGGAGAGACCCTGGTCCTTGAAATAGAAGTTGAAGAACTGATAGCCACTCTCTCTGTGTCAGCTGATTCCAAACTTCATTGCACATTGAAATCACCTGGGGATCTTTGAAAACTGGCCGATTACTTCCCACTCCCAGACATTCTGATTGAACCAGGATGGGATGGGCAACAGAATTTTGCAAAGCTCCCCCAGGTGATTCTAACATGCAGCAAACTTTGGAACAACAACCATATTCATTCAATTTGGCATGATGGGTTTTTTGGTCTGTATCTAATATGATGTCATGCTTGTTTAAATGGCCTTTCTGACCCTTAAATCTCTTAGCAAAAGTGGTCCACAATCAGGCTCAGTCAGCTGGGGACTGAGTTTAGAGGAGACACAGCAGGTGTCGGGGTTGAAATTGATGAGTTCTAAAGGTCAACAGAAGTCCTGGGAGACAATATTAAAGAATACAGGGGATTGGGGCATTTGGGTGGCTCAGTCGTTAAGCGTCTGCCTTCGGCTCAGGTCATGATCCCAGGGTCCTGGGTTTGAGCCCTGCATCGGGTTCTCTGCTCAGTGGGAAGCCTGCTTCTCCCTCTCCCACTCCCCCTGCTTGTGTCCCTCTCTGTCAAATAAATAAATAAAATCTTAAAAAAAAACTTAAAAAAAAAGTACAGGGGAGATGGAGGAGGCAGATAAAATCTGTTAATTCAGCAAGTCTTAGTAAATGAGAAATAGCAACACTGATGGGGATGAAGCTTGATTCTAGAGCAAAGGTTGTTCACGTGGAAGGTAATCACAACCAGATGAACTGAGCTTAAGGCACGAGTGGGTCCCGTGGTGATGGGGGATGTGCTGACACAGACTTCCAGATCTTCAGTCTACTCATTTTGTATGAATGTGCAAGTGGTATGTATCTAGACCAGACAGAACTTAAAAAATGAATACCATGAAGCACCAAAACTAGAAATAGATATTTGGGCAGTGTCATGTGCTGGATGACACAGAAGGGACTAGCACCCTCCAAAAGACTGCAATGGAAGCATGCTGTCTTGTTGCATCAGTGAATGACCTCCTCTGTAGTTAGACCTAGGAGAACCTGGCCTGAACACCCACTAGTTGTGTGACCTTGGGCAAGTTACATCAACTCTCTGAGCCCTTGTTTCCTTACCTGTAAAGTAAGGGTGTGATTTTGCTCTCATATATTTGTTGTTGGATTGAGTAAAATAATGACATAAACGTCATGCGTATTTCTTGGCACACCGCATGAGTTCAACATTTCCTTGCCTTCCTGTGTCATCTTGTTCTTTTATCTCTGGAATGGAAATACATTCAAACTTTTTTTTGTATTATGCAGCAGATTTAGTATCACTGAGATTTTAAAATATTACAGGTGATTAGATGTAATAATATATGTAAAAGTGTTTTGAAAATTATAAAGTAGTAAATGACTAACGTATCATTATCTTAATTACATAATTATATAGGAGCAGATCCTACTTCATAACTCTGACTATTCCCTCCTGCTGCTAACTCTCAAATCTACATTTCTAGGACAAATAAATCCCTAAGGGCTCCTTTTCTTCAGGGACACTTCCAAATCTCCATTTTGTATTTCCAAAAAAGGTACCTTCCCGGGAAATTGCTCCTTCCTCTTCCTACTTCTCCTTATTGGCACTTGGGACAGACTTATGCTCTCTGTCTGTGAGGGCATCTGGCCTTGAACGTAGGTCAGAGTGGTGGAGTGGTGAAAACGATGTCTGTGAAATCAGCAGGCACACTTTGAAATCTTGGAGAGGCAGAACATGTGAATATCACATTCCAGAATCTAACTGCCCTCATTCAGACCCTGGCCTCTTATAAGCTGTGTGACCTCAGACAAGCTACCTGACTTCACTATACCTCAGTTGTCTCACCTGTGAAATGGGGCTAGTAATAACAGCACTACTTTACAGGGTTGTGGTGATGATTAAGTGAGCTAACATAGTGGAACAAGTTAAACTACTATGTTACCTATCGTTAATACTAGCTTGATGCTGCCTGTATACTCTTGGATAAAGTGGTTGAATTTGGAGCTTATCAGCTCATCTGTGAAGTAAAATAATGCTTGCCTGATGTGAGGAGAAAGTAAATTTGCTGCCAAGTAGTTGGAATCATTCTCTAGGTTAGTCCGTGTTAAAGAGGATGGTAGATTGAGTCCAGTTGCTTACTGAAGACAGACTAGGTATGCGGTCCCCTTCTTGCTTCCCCTTTCCATGGCTGGAGTACTCATTTTACCTGTGTTTGGCCAGCTACCCACTCTTAATTTGGATGCTTGCTCTTCATCTCACCGGGAAGTCACGTGGGGCCATTGCCCAGACTCCTGTACGGACCAGCTCAGCAGAGGCGCTTTGGGCAAACCACCTCTCACTTGCTGTCTATCTGCTTCCATGCCCTTATCATGGTTGGGCTTGGGATTCTGGATGAGATTTCAGGAGAAGTTTTCTAACCTTCTGCAAAAGGCATTCTGCACACTGTGGATCCCAGATTACTACAGTTCCCTTCCAAGGACTTGCTGAGGGGCCCCACAGTAAACAAGAATAATTTCCTTTCTACTTGCTGTGAGTATGTTTTTCTTTGGGGTCTCCTGAAAACTGGATCTAGGTTAAGTTGGGTATCATTAGACTCTCATGATAGTTTTGCCATAGGAGAACCTCAATCTCTTTCTGATTTCTAACCATCATAAGTACTGAAATAACTATTCATTCTATTTCTGTGTTTGATATGGTTGCTCAGACTGGAAAGGGGGCATTTTCCTTCCTCCCCAGCCACTGGATGTGCTGGCTTCCTGAAGCCCATGGCCAGCGTGAAGTGGACAGACTTCCAGACAGACAGCAGCACTAGAGACTTGTCAAAGTCTCTAGTGTAAATTCCCTCAGTCACATGAGCTCAACATCCTTGCCACTTTGGGCCCCTCCTCTCTGTCATTGTCCATTATCTTGTCAGTCATCTAATAAGTGTTGATTCTCTGATGTCTCTCACTTTTTTGAATTCTAAATGTTGCTCTCTCCATATTCACTTGCTTTTCTAGCTATGACCACACTAGATTTATCTTCCTAAAGCAATAAATTCTGATGACTCACTCCTACAGTCTTCCTGTTGTCCTTATGCAGAAGTGATTTGCCACAAATTTAATGAGGCTTAATGTTGAGGGCTACTCACTGTCAGGAGATCCAGTATCATGTTCATGTGATCATGTGCTGTTGTAAAAATAGCAAAAGTAAGATATTTTCACCCAAATAAACCACCATGTCTCTCTGCTTGCTGATAAACCCCTCTTTGTCAGGAGGTGATGGAGCAGAAGGAATACACCGGATTTTATAACAGGAATTTTAGTTGAGAATATATTTCAACCCAATTTAGCGGCATGTAACCTTTTTGGTTCACAATCATAATTATGCTCTTTTCCTAAATTTTGTGGTGTTTTTGGACTCTGTCAGCCTTTAAAAATTTATAACATGTTGTTAAGTTATATCCTCATTTGAAATCACCATTCACTTGGTACCTCATTTTGTTTAAAAATTCTTATGAGGGTACCCAATCATATAAGCTTCAAGCTAAAAAAAAAATGGATCTACTCCTGCTTATATTATATTTAAAAAAATGCAATTCGTTTGAGACTCAGTGCCCTTTCTTCTGGGCTTCTCATATTTTTTCCACATTTTCCCAACCCCTCCTTCCCCCACTGTCAGCATAGGCCTTCTACTCCTCTTGCTTCCCCTCAAATCTTTGTATGGGTCTCTGAATTCTACTTATCCTTCTGAACCTCAGCCAATTCAGGTCAAGGATAAAGATAACAAGGTCATAGTTATTGGCTATTTTCATATGCCAGGCATTGTTCATACCTTGTCTTTAGTTCTTATGACCACCCAGAGGCAAGCATCAATGGGTATGGTCATCCCGTACATGACAAAACAGAGGTTCTGTGAGGTGATCCCGCCCGTGGTCAGAGAGTGTTTGCTCTTGCCCCATAGCAGCACCTCTTAAGAATAGCTGTTCCCAGGGCACCTGGGCGGCTCAGTTGGTTAAGCCACCAACTCTTGATTTCTGCTCAGGTCATGATCTCAGGGTGATGAGACTGAGCTCCATGTCGGGCTCCATGCTCAGCAAAGAGTCTCCTTGAGACTCTCTCTTTCTCTCCCTCGCCCCTGCCTCCGCCCCACTCTCTCACTCTCTCTCTCTCAAAAATAAATCTTTAAAAAAAAGGATATCTGCTCCCCACATCTGTCCAGAGATATCTCCAAACCCCAAAGTACTGATAGTATCGACCTTGTAAACAGCCAACTGCCTGTGCTGTTATGTAACTATCTTATAGTCACACTTCTTACTTTGTCCTCCTTCTTCCACCCCAACCAGAGTATATTAATCTAGAAACCTGGCATGAAATCCTATGCTCCCTTTGATGCAAACCTGTGTGTGCACATCCGCTTGTACTTACTACACAGAAGTATACATGGAACGTCCAATTAGAAAACCAAAATAAAACCAGTTGGAGGGACAGCTCAATTCCCATTCACAAGAGCTGGAAACCGTGAGCATAGGTGTCTCTGTCCTGCTATGCTAATACCAGAATAGAAGACAGAAGTTAAAAGATGTGTATTAGAACTTTCTTTAAATCCACAATGTCAAAAAATATATCCTAAAAATATTACTCACAGAGAAGCGCAATTGACATGTGTCAGGATCCTGACAGCTGTGTGTGGGTGATTAGACCGAGAAGGAATCTCTTAGCTTTTAGAATACAGTTGAAAAATTATGTAGGGATTTTGAAATCAATTTCCATCCTTCAACCTGAAAAATGCATATTTTTCAAACCCAGTAAGAATAATATGATAATGAGGAATAACAAACATATTGCACATCAGAATGATTATTCTGTGCAGTCTTTTTTTTTTTTTTTTTTTTAATCCCTCTTTTGGTACCTAGTTGTCTGTAGGTTGTTTCATGGACTATTGGGAAAGATAATTTGGGAGTGAGAATTCAAATTTTCATTTTCTTCCTTTTTTTCTCCCTTACCCTTATCCCCCCCCACCCCATCATTAATATATTAAGTTGATGGTATGATGGATTGTTTTGTTTCTGTATACAAGTTATAGGTATCTGCCTCCACGGAATATGCTGGAAAAATTCCTCTGGCATCTGGGCATCGGTGAGTCATTTCATCACAAATCTCAGGGTTATAAGAAATGTTAGATATTACATATTGCAAAATATTTCATTAAGCCAATAACCATAGTTTAGTATGTTAAGCATTATACCAATCATACTTCAGTTCTTTTTCAAAGAAAATCTATCTTTTAATAAGGAGAAAACTTAGGTTTAAGTCGTTAGATAATTATTATTAACATTTATCAAATGCTTATTATATGCCAGACAGTGTTCTAAGAGTGTTAGGTGTGTTAACTTGCTCCATCCTCAGACGATGCTGAGAATAGTACTTTGTGAAGAAAGCACTACAGTTCACATTTTACAGATGAGCTCATTGAGGCCGGAAGAGCTTTAATGACATGCCAAGGTCAGATAGCTAGTAAGTGGCAGAATGGGCTTGAACACCAGGCAGACAAGCCCCAGAAACCACCACTCTGCCCCCAAATAATACATCTATTTAAAGTCTTTGAACTTTTTTTATTCCAGAGTCTATTTCCTTAGTTACACTGTTTCAGTCCTCTTTCCAATTACCTTGCACATGGTTATTAAGCCTCAGCTGGAACCCCTGTTATTGCTGGGGGACTGGCTGCTTCTGGAGAAAGTTCATTCTATTTTTGGGCAGCTCTGTTAAAAAATTCTTCCTTACATGGAGCTACAATCTACCTCCCCGTTACCTGCGTGAAGACAGTGGGTTGGTAGAAAATGTCATTAGATATGAGGCTGGACAGAAGGTAAAGGCCGGAGTGTGAAGTGCTTTGAAGGCCACACCGGCTTCTAATGCTGATGTGAAGACTGAGCCCCTGGTAAATGCCCAGCCGTTAAGAGATATCTCCCCACCTGCACCTGAAATGACAGGTTTTCCAACTTCAGTAGAGGAATTTACATTGATCTATCCTGCATTTGACATTGTTGGTTTCCACTCATCATTCTACTATAAAGATCTTTTTGTCTCCTGATTCTGAATTTTTTGTGTATTAGCTTTCAGCTTTCTACATTCGTCAGTATTTTTATTCAAGTGATTGATAGACTCCCAAGGAAGATCGTACTGCATGTTGCCTAAAAATTAGAATTGAAATTGTCGGTCACCACTAAGCTATAGCGTTCTTCTGTCATAATAGAACACTGGCCATCCTCTTCCCTTTTTCTCACCTGCAGTGTCCTGGGTGCTTTAGCAGCTAAATGACCACTAGGTACAAAACAGTGAAAATCATAAAATTTTGAGGGAGGATGTTTAATGCTGTTACACAGGAAATAAAAGGGTATTCACATGCCTGCTTAATAGAGAATCAATATTAAGCTATGGTCTAATTGGAATGTTCCTCTTGGCATATCAAAAGAAATAAATGTGGGCGCCTGGGTGGCTCAGTCATTAAGTGTCTGCCTTTGGCTCAGGTCATGATCCCAGGGTCCTGGGATCAAGCCCCACATCGGGCTCCCTGCTCCGCGGGAAGCCTGCTTTCCCTCTCCCGCTCCCCCTGCTTGTGTTCCCTCTCTCGCTGTGCCTCTCTGTCAAATAAATAAAATCTTAAAAAAAAAAAAAAGAAAGAAACAAATGTTCATTTAAAAGACTTGGGGCATCTGGGTGGCTCAGTCCATTAGGCATCTGCCTTTGACTCAGGTTATGATCTCAGGATTCTGGGACTGAGTCCCGAGTTGGGCTCCCTGCTTAGTGGGGACTCTGCTTCTCCCTCTCTGTCTCTGTCTCTCTTTTGTGTCCTCGCATGTGTTCTTTTTCTCTCAAATAAATAAAATCTTAAAAAAAAAAAAAGCCTACCCACTGCCATAGCTTTATGAACAACATGGAGTCAACTGGGCAGAACACAGGATAAATACATGAGGTCAAGACAGTCCAAGGATACTGATCCAAGAAAGCAGAGTCGTCATTCATTCCTGGCCATCATATAACCCACAGCTAGCAGGCTGGCTTTTTGCAGACCATGGGGAGGAAGAGCCCTTCTTGGAAACACCTGGTAAAGACTTTGTTACTTAAAATCTTTTAGTGGTTGTAGTTATAGAAGGAAAAAAAAAAAAAATCTCTGCAATTACAACAGAGATTGTGATACAAAGAAGCAATCATCCCAGCCCTAGAGAAAGACCCAGAGGGATGTAGCCCACAAAGGAAATTAACAAATTCTGCGGCAGAAAGAAGTAAGAAACTCAGAGCTAAACCAAAACAAAAGCCATTCCCAAACTGTCCCAGCTGACCTAGGATTCACCAGATGGTAGCAGAGACAGAATGAAATTTAAGAGTGAGCCATTTATAACTTTTACTTTAATACATGCAATTATTCTCAAATTACTTTTCAATATACTACATATAGTTTTCATTTCAAAGCAGCCCATCTATTTTCTCATCAAGTACCCAATTATTAAAAATTAATAACAGCTCTCTGTATCATGTCAGAGAGCTATCTGGTCTGAGCTAACCCAAACTAAAAATCACATTTAAGAGTCACATTTTTTTAAAAAATTTTTATTTATTTATTTGACAGAGACAGACACAGTGAGAGAAGGAACACAAGCAGGGGGAGTGGGAGAGGGAGAAGCAGGCTTCCCGCGGAGCAGGGAGCCCGATGCGGGGCTCGATCCCAGGACCCCGGGATCATGATCTGAACCGAAGGCAGACGCTTAATGACTGAGCCACCCAGGCGCCCAAGATTCACATTTTTGACTCTGGGGCTTCACATGAGCAGACCAGATTAACAATGTTATCTGAGGCTGCTTATTTTCACCATATATAGGTGAATGGCCAAGCAAAAATCAAGTTTGGAAAGCGGGGCTTGTCTCATTTCTTGAGACCACTGATGCTCAGGGCGAAGTGCCCACTGCAGTGCTGTAGCCCGTGTGAGCCTCTTCCTACCAAGCCCCACTGATACCACGAGAGGACTTGCCCACAGTAATAACAAGGAGAGTTACAATTTATCGGGCACGCAGTATGTGCTCTCACTTAAAGCAGGGACTTTAATTTACTCCTGAGTTCTCATAGTAACTCTTTGGCATAGGTTTAATCACCCCAATTTTACATTTGAAGAAACAGCAGTTCAAAGACGTTAAGTGTCTTTTTTAAAAAAATCACATAACTGAAAGATGATGGAGCCTGTATCTGCTTTTTACCATGGAGTCATTTGCACGCTTGGTGTGATTTTTAGATTTTACTACCAGTTCCTTTCCAAGTTGTGGTTTTTTGTTTTTTTTTTTTTTCCTCATGGCACTTCCAGCACTGTGATTCTGTTTTTACTTCCTGCCTTTTATGGACTGCTGTTGGCTCACTACACCACCTTCCCAGAGTGTTTTTAAAGAATTGCATATCTCAGAGCGAGGACCACCTTTAGCTTTTGCGAGAGGTATGAATGCAGGCCCACATTTATAGACCAAGTTAACAAACTGTTAATAAAATATGTTCAATGCTTGACAAATATACCTTTATAAAGACCAAGAAAGCCATGTTTGAGTTTAGAATTACCAAGTTTCAGAAGAGACAGGTCCTGGGCTCCAGTAAACCTCTTCTCTCCACTTCTAGTTCAACTGTGTACTGAAAAGTCTCCTCATATTCCCCACCCTGGGCCTAGGAGTGTGCATGCTGGTGGTGTGATCCATCCTAGGGAGGGTAGACTTAGAGACGCAAGCTGTGTGAACCATGAAAATGGTTTGGGGGCCATTTGGGCAAGGAATTCGGGGATTCTGGGGTACCTGCATCATGGTCTGGGAGGGGAAGGTGCTAGTTCTAAGGCCATGTTCCATTGGCCTCAAGGAGCCTTATCTTATGGCAAGGGGCATACTGAAATTAGTCCGGAGAGGGATCTTCTTAGATGGCAATATTGCTTGAGATTTTTCCAAATCTTGGCTTCTCTCATTGAGAACCATTGACATAATGAATCACTGGGTCAAATGCCAGACAAGTTGCTTTGCAAGTCAAGCTGGTCTTTCAGAGCCAATGCCCTTCACCTTTTCAGAATCACTCCCTTCCAAGTACCCAGTGCTTTTCTGCAGGTCCAAGCCATCCATTCACAGAGTACATAATGTGAAAAATGCATTCTCCAAAATATGTTACCTTTCCTAAGGGAGCTTATGTGTTTTATTTTAAAAGAGGCTGCAATTTAAACCAAAGAAATAAATTTCCTAATGAGGGAATTTCTAGCAACAGCAAAAATATATCTGGGGACAGGGATTTTCTTGATATAAATCTGTATTAGTTTCCTAGGGTTGCTGTAACAAATAACCACAAACTTGGCGGCTTACAACAACAGAAATTTATTTTTCCACAGCGTGGACACCTGGGGTCTGAAATCAAAGTGTCAGCAGAGCCATGCTCCCTGAGGACTCTAGGGGAGGACCATTTTCTGCCCCTTCCAGCCCCTGGTGGCTGCAGGGGTTCCTCCCCTTCTGTGGCGCTGCCTCTCTCCCATCTGCCCGCATCTCCCAGGGCCTTCTCTTCTCTGCCTCAGCCTCTCTTGGCCTTTTTTTTTTTTTTAAAGATTTTATTTATTTTTTTGACAGAGAGAGACATAGCGAGAGCAAGAACACAAGCAGGGGGAGTGGGAGAGGGAGAAGCAGGCTTCCTGCAGAGCAGGGAGCCCGATGCGGGGCTCGATCCCAGGACCCTGGGATCATGACCTGAGCCGAAGGCAGACGCCTAACGACTGAGCCACCCAGGCGCCCTCTCTTGGCCTTTTTAAGGACACTTATCATTGGATTTAGGGTCCACCTGGATAGTCCAGGATGATCCATCCCTAGCTTAATTACATCTGCAAAGACCCTGTCTCTAAACTAGGTGACAGTCACAGGTTCTGGGAGACTTGTCTTTTGGGAATCACCATTCCACTCAGTACACTGTTTGGGCAGCATTCTTGTGCGCCCACAGACTGAAGGCCAACCTGCCACAGACACAGGAGGCCGGGGATGTTAGCCCAGCGCTGCAGACCTCAGGGAAAGTTGACAAGCCTCCTCACAGGAGATGAACTTCAATTTTGACAGAGAGATGGGACAGACAGCAACCACATTTGAGAGCACGAAGAGAAGGTCATGGCACTGCTTTTAGGAAAGTCTTAGTCAGACTGAAGCACAGTAAAGAATAAATCATCTCCCCTCACTTTTCAAGACTCTTCATTTCATCACAGCTATAACTGGAGATTATATGATGTTAGGGTCCACCACTTACATTCTGTGCATTTATTTTTCCCCTTAGGCAGGGGAGAGAAAGGACTGTTAGTAACCGACTGCCTATTATGTCCTAAGATCTTTAACTACATTACTTCATTTTATCTTCATAACAGCCCTCTAAGGAAGACAGTAATATTCACACCCATTACACAAATGTGAAAACTGAGGCCCTGAGACATTAAGTAACCTGCCAGGATCCCATAGCTAGGAATCAAAGGCGCTGAGAGCCACAGAATCCAAGCTCTTTCTAGGACTTCACTGCCCTAGGATCAGTCTAGATCAGCCCTACCCTTCTAAAGTGATTGTTAATCTGGCCGACTTTCCTCTTCTGAAAGAGCAATAAAGCATCCTTTACTAGCAGCTGGAAAAGCCCAAGGCTAAGGAAAGCATTCTTTTTGCTTACACCATACTGCCATCTAGTGGAGATATAATTAATGGCAGAAGACACCATTTCTGGAATCTTAATTTTTTGGTACTGGTAATTCGTTTGTATTTAAATTTTGCTTTTTAGAAAAGCTATTAAGGAGGGCACTTGTTGGGATGAGCATTGGATGGTATATGTAAGTGATGAATCACTAAATTCTACACCTGAAACCAATTTTACCATATATGTTAACTAGAATTTAAAAAATTGAAATAAAAAAATAAAAAAATACATTCTGCTTTTTAAATTGAGACCCTATCAAAATCAACATCAAATTCCTGCCCCCGCCTCCATATATACACGTACACTCCTTCTGTACACCTGCCTCACATATATTTATATGTTGTGTAATAGGGAAGTGAAAGAATTAGGCCCAACTTCCACACTTGGAACATGACTGCAAATGTGCAATAGTTAAAATCCCGAGCAAAAACATGTGCTCTCCAACCTCCCCCCTAATGAAATTGTGACCCTTTGGCATTGACTAATTTGTCTAAAATTTTAGGGAGGAGTTCAGGCAGAAATGACTAATCAATTTATCTTTAATCATTTTTCATACCTAAAAACACAATTTCTTTCCACCACAAATAGCTTCTATACTGAGCCCACGGCGGAGTGGACTACAGTACTGGTGGTGCCCAGGGAGTTGGTTGTTGGAGTAAGACCACCCCGTAGGTAACACAATGATGAACGCCTCTGTATAAATGTGAAAAAAGAGGGGCCCCTGGGTGGCTCAGATGGTTGAGCATCTGCCTTCAGCTCAGGTCATGATCTCCAGGTCCTGGGATCTAGCCCCATGTTGGGCTCCCAGCTCAGCGGGGAGTCTGCTTCTCCCTCTCCCTCTGCCTCTCCCCCTGCTTGTGCTCTCTCTCTCTCTCAAATGAATAATAATAAAAAAAAAAATCTTAAAAAAATGTGAAAAAAGAAGGTGTGGCTTTAATCACCCCATTATTAAATATATATTCTAAGGTATCTAAAACACTTATTAGGGGGTGCCTGGATGGCTCAGTTGGTTAAGTCTCTGACTCTTGATTTTGGCTCAGGTCATGATCTCAGGGTTGTGAGATCGAGCCCCATGTTGGGCTCCACGCTGGACTTGGAGCCTGCTTAAGATTCTCTCTCTCCCTCTCCTTCTGCCCCTTCCTGGTCTCTCTCTCAAATAAATAAATAAATAAACACTTATTATTAGTCTCTTAATCCTGCTGTAACAAATTACCACAAATTAGTGGCTTAAAAAAACATAAATTTATTATCTCACAGTTCTGGAGGTCAGAAATCTTAAATGGGTCTCATGGGCTAAAATCAAGGTGTCAGCAAGTCTGCATTCCTTCTGGAAGCTCCAGGCGACTATAAGCCTATTCCAGCTTCTAGAGACTGCCTTAAAGTCAGCAGCATTGGCCCCAAGCCTACTCACAATGCCCTCTCTCTGATCTCTGTCCTTTGTTTCCTTTTTTTGCTCTGCAGGACCCTGTGATACCACTGGACCTACCACAATAATCCAGGGTAATAACCAATATCCCTGTTTTAAGAGCAAATGATTAACAACCTCAATTATATCTGCTACCTTAATGTAATATAGTCTCAGGTTCCAGGAATTAAGGTATGGACATCTTTGGGAATGGGGAAGGCATTTTGCCTCCTTTCCCCTCCCACCCTCTCCCCACCTTCACAAACTGCAAGGAGCCTCGTAAGCATGCATGAGGACACATCTACCCTGAAATTCTACCTGCACTTTTGGCCAGCCACATTTAATAGTAGATAAGAGCATAGATTCATATAGACTTAAGTTTAAATCCCAGATTCTTCTCCTGACGTGAAAACTTGTGTATGTTACTTAGCATTTCTATGCTCAGTTTCTTCATCCCGAAAATGGGCATAATATCTGCCTCATAGTATTATTGTAAGGCTTAAATAAGTCTCCAAAGAGCACTTAGCAGAGCAGGTGGCATATATGAGCATCTCAGATTGTCTGAAGGAACAATTTCTGAAAATGAGGATTTTCCATTCCATCTTCAAAGGGAGATAAATTAACCACCTAACTAAGCACTGCATTGGATGCTTGGGGAACAGGGAAAGGGCAATGCTTATCTTCACCCAGTTAACGACGTCCAGTACAGTAGAATTAGAGACCAAGCCTAGCTGTCTTGTGAGGCTCTTCTAAAGCAGGTAAATGAAGGCTTCTGTTGTACCTTATGTAGAGGGCTTGACTTCGCCCAGTCAGACAATTTTAGGTGGGGAGCATCTGAAGAGAACATAGAAGAGGAAGACAATATTTCCTTCGTTCTTTCCTATCCTTTGTTGTCTAGAACATATATACCAATGTCAATAGTCCAGTGACTGTTTATATATTGTATGAGTATACACAGAAAGATGGTCATTCTTTTTTCAAAAAAAGATTTATTTATTAATTTGAGAGAGAGAGAGCGCACATGCACAAGTAGGAGGAGGAGCAGAGGGAAAGGGAGAGAGAAACCCAAGCAGACTCCATGCAGAGCATGCAGCCTGATGCGGGGCTTGATCTCACGACCCTGAGATCATGACCTGAGCTGAAACCAAGAGTCAGATGCTTAACTGACTGAGCCCCCAACATGCCCTGAAAGATGGTCATTTTGCCTTGTGTCCTGAAGCTAAGGGCAGCAGTGTCGTGTGTGTGTGTGTGTGTGTGTGTGTGTGTGTTGCTACCATACCCACACATATGCCATCAAGTTATACTAAAATCTGTTTCTACCCTAATAAGAAGTATATTTGGGGCAATGAAAAGAAAACGTTTTTAAAACCTTCTTATGATACTAAAATTTATTTTTAAGTGGAAGTTCTGAAATAATGAATGAAAAAGTTCCTTGGTTATAAGACATGCCTACACAATGTACTTAAGAGATGTTAAAAAAAAAGTCATGCTTTTAGATGGGCTAAATCTATGTCTCCTATAATCTTGTTTTAATAATAAATTTACTTAGGAACATGTTCATTAGAGAAAGCAATTTCTGCAACTACTGTAAATATTTTTGAATTTGTAGTATCTAATACATTTTTACTACTTTATTTTTGGATTTTACATAACTCTTTGACTATCATGCATGAATTCCTTGAATATAGGAACTATGGAGTAAAATGCTATTTGCACATTAAAAATATAGAAAGGATGCCAAAACTCTAAGTTTGACTTTTACCCCTATGATCTTTTTGATTCTCTGATTCCCCCAACTGGATTAGAAAACAGAACAATTCCCTCCAGGCCTATTAGACATTCTTGGAACAAATGGGAAAGATTTGGCCATGACTGGTCCTTCCTGGGTTTGCCAACCCTCTCACTTAGGAGGCCGCATTGAGAAGGTCACAGCATTTTGGATGTGTTTACAGCTCTCCTCCTGAGGCATCTCTGTAAACCTCAGGAGCTGGAGGGCTACACTGTGACTAGAAAACCTAGAACCTGCAACCATATTGCACCTCAGGTTTGCACAAGCTTAATGTTCATTATATCCCAGGGACTTCAGCATGAGGACATTAAAGGCAGCATGGCAAACCCAACCTCCATCCTGACACAGCTGAGGTTGAGACTGACTTGGTGGGGAGGCGGTCACAGCTTGGGTAATGAGGCTATGGCAGAGTGTACCTTGGAAAGAATATTCTGTGGTGCTGTTGTGCATGTAAGTACCTCCCTCAGAGACAGTCATGGAGCTCTGTATTTGAGAAGTCTTTGACCCTCAGCTCCACGCAAATGCCAAGGCAAGCACATTAATTCAGTGTGACAAGACTGTCAGCTCAGTCCAGTTGGTGGTAGCTAATGCCACATCCCAGCAGAGCTGGGAGTTAGTGAGCCCTGCCAGAGGCATGCTGGAACAGATTCACCCCAGAATCCATCATACTTTGTTCCTCTCTGCCTCACTGGGAAATTTTGAAAACTGAAGTTACATAGAGTTTAACTTTTAGAGAAAAGAAGCTAGTTCAATTAAACTTAGGTGGGACTGGCTGCTAATATTTATTTAGTACCTAATAAATGGCAAGCACTCTACTAAGAAATGCATATGCATTATTTATTAACCACACTGTAAGTTGGGTGGAATTAATCCTTGATGAATCTGAGACCTAAAGAACTCAAATGACTTTCCCAAGTTCCCACAGAGAGTAAAAATGAGTGTTGACATTGCTCTTGCCTCTCTAACCCCTCTGGTTTTCCCTAAGTTACATAGGAACACAGCAGTCAAATATATATAAACAAGAAAATAAAAAAAGTAAATCCTAAACATATTTGATTATTCTAATTTTTATTCAGCTGAGCACTCTCCTCAGACACAATTTATCTTTGTCCTCTCTCCACCTTATATCGCCTTATACCCTCCCTGCTAAGTTGTAGGAAATGATTCTGAGAAGGGTCTCATTTGGACTGTTAATGGGATGGATTTTTATCAAGAGCACTCAAAATGTGTCAGGAACTATCATTTTCCCTTTGTTCTGGATGAGAGCATCCAGATGATAACAGGTTTAATAAATAAAGTAATAAAAGAGGGAGGGGGGGAAAGATGGCAGAGAAGTAGGGGACCCTATTTAAACTGGTCCCTGGAATTGAGCTGAATACCTACCAGACCACTCTGAACACCCACAAAATCAGCCTGAGATGTAAGAAGATGGATCTGGATCTCTACAAATAGAATATCTCAGGCGGTTGGTTTTGGGGTACAAAGCGGGGGGGAGCCATGATTCCGCGGGCAGATATCGGAGGATAAATGGCAGGGAGAGGGTGCCTGGCCATGGGGATCCTACACCACCGGTGAGCGATAGCCTCACACACTGGGGACCGGGCACAGACTCGCAGACTGGTAGTGGCAGGGAAAAGACTTTAGGGCAGCCCCCCGGACGGAAACGCGGAGCGGCGGGGCTGCATGTGCGAACTGGGGGCGGCTGGCGGTTTTAGAAGCACAAAGGGCAGATATGTACCCCGACCTGGAGGCAGGACTGGGAACACTGCTAAGGGGCGCACGACCCAGGATGCTGCAGTTTATAGCAGCACCCTTGGACAGAAATGGAGATAGTGTGGCCTGGAGAGCTCACTGAAGAACAGACTGCGATCTCTCTGCTCTGAGGCAGAGGGTTGGAAACGGTCTCTTCTGCTCTGACTCGCAGAAGAGATGCGGAAAGCCGCCAGGGAAAGCCACCAGAGAACAAAAGCCCCCCAAAGCCGGTTCCCACTGAGCCCATCTCCCGCCACAGGGGGGCAGGGCAACTCTGCCCAAACAGGGTTGCCTGAGTAATAGTGCAGCAGGCCCCTCCCCCAGAAGACAGGCTGGGAGAACAAGAGGCCAGCAACCCTAAGGTCCCTAGAAAACAGGTGCATCTTGATTGGGTTGTGGTCAGTAATTTGGAGTCTATACATTCCCTCAACCACCCCTCAACAGAATGACTAGGAGAAGGAACCCCCTAAATAGGAAAGACTCAGAGACCATGATTTAGGCCACAGATTTACAAATGGATTCAGATATAACCAAGATGTCGGAGATGGAATTCAGGCTAGCAATTGTGAAGACAATAGCTAGAATGGAGAAATCAATTAATGGCAACATAGAGTCTCTAAGGGCAGAAGTGAAAGCTGAATTGGCAGAACTTAAAAATGCTACCAATGAGATCCAATCTAATCTAGATAATCTAACAGCTAGGGTAAGTGAGGCAGAAGAATGAATTAGTGATCTAGAAGACCAAATAACAGACAAAAAGGGAAAAGAGGAGGCCAGGGAAAAACAACTCAGAATCCATGAAAATAAAATCAGAGAAATAAGTGACATCATAAAACATTCCAATGTCAGAATTATTGGAATCCCTGCGGGGGGGGGGGTGGTGGAGAGAGAGAGAGAGAGGACTAGAAGATGTATTTGAGCAAATCGTAGCTGAGAACTTTTCTAATTTGGGGAATGAAACAAACATTCATGTCTTAGAAGCAGAGGGAGCCCTCCCGAGATCAAGGAAAACAGGTCAACACCTCAGCATGTAATACTAAAATCCGCAAGTCTTAGAACCAAGGAAACCATCTTAGGGGCAGTTAGGCGAAGAGCTTCCTTACGTACAGAGCGAGAAACATAAGAATAACATCAGATCTATCCAATGACCTGGCAAGCCAGAAAGGCCTGGCAAGACATATTCAGGGTACTAAACGAGAAGAACATGCAGCCAAGAATACTTTATCCGGCAAGAATACTTTATCTGTCATTTAGAATGGATGGAGAGATGCAGAGCTTCCACGACCGGCAGAAACTGAAAGAACATGTGACCACTAAGCCGGCCCTGCAAGAAATATTAAGGGAGGGCTCTATAAAAGGAGAAAGACCTCAAGAGTGATATAGAAATAATGCAATATATGCTAAGAAAAAAAAAAGAAGATAGCAGGAGGGGGAGAATGAAGGGAGGGGGAATCGGAGGGGGAGACGAACCTTGAGAGACGATGGACTCTGAAAAACAAACTGAAGGTTCTAGAGGGGAGGGTGGTGGGAGGATGGGTTAGCCTGGTGATGGGTATTAAAGAGGGCACGTTCTGTATGGAGCACTGGGTGTTATGCACAAACAATGAATCATGGAACACTACATCTAAAATGAATGATTTAATGTATGGTGATTAACATAACCAAAAAAATAAAAAAAACAAAACTTTAAAAAAAAAAACAAGGTCTTCACAGGCAACATGATGACAATTAATTCATATCTTTCAATATTCACTCTCAACGTGAACGGCCTAAATGCTCCCATAAAATGGCACAGGGTAGCAGATTGGATAAAAAGACAGGACCCATCCATATGTTGTCTACAAGAGACTCATTTTGAACCTAAATATACATCCAGACTGAAAGTGAAGGGATGGAGATCCATCTTCCATGCCAGTGGACCTCAAAAGAAAGCTGGGGTAGCAATTCTTATATCAGACAAATTAGAGTTTAAACTAAAGAGTGTAGTTAGAGACACAGAAGGACACTATATCATTCTTAAAGGGTCTATCCAACAAGAAGATCTAACAATTGTAAATATCTACGCCCCCAACATGGGAGCAGCCATCTACATAAGCCAACTGTTAACCAAAATAAAGAGTCATATTGATAATAATACATTAATTGTAGGAGACCTCAATACTCCACTCTCAGCAATGGACAGATCATCTAAGCAGAAAATCAACAAAGAAACAAGAGCTTTGAATGATACATTGGACCAGATGGACCTCATAGATACAGAACATTCCACCCCAAAACAACAGAATACTCATTCTTCTTGAGTGCACATGGAACTTTCTCCAGAATAGACCACATACTGGGTCACAAATCAGGTCTCAACCGATATCAAAAGACTGAGATTATTCCCTGCATATTCTCAGACCACAATGCTCTAAAACTGGAACTCAATCACAAGAAAAAATTTGGAAGAAATTCAAAAACTTGGAAGCAAAAGACCACTCTGCTCAAGAATGTTTGGGTCAACCAGGAAATCAAAGAAGAACTTAAACAATTCATGGAAACCAATGAGAACGAAAACACATTGGTCCAAAACCTATGGGATACTGCAAAGGGGGTTCTAAGGGGGAAATACATAGCCATCTAAGCCTCACTCAAAAAAATAGAAAAATCCCGAATTCACCAGCTAACTCTATACCTTAAAGAACTAGAGAAAAAGCAACAAATGATGCTTAAGCCATGCATTAGAAGAGAAATAATTAAGATTAGAGCAGAGATCAATGAATTAGAAACCAGAAACACAGTAGATCAGATCAACAAAACTAGAAGTTGGTTCTTTGAAAGAATTAATAAGATCGATAAACCACTGGACAGACTTATCCAAAAGAAAAGAGAAAGGACCCAAATTCATAAAATTATGAATGAAAGGGGAGAGATCATGACTAACACCAAGGAGATAGAAACAACTATTAGAAATTATTATCAACAACTATATGCCAATAAGCTGAGTAACCTGGATGAAATGGATGCCTTCCTGGAAACCTATAAGCTGCCAAGACTGAAACAGGAAGAAATCGACAACCTGAATAGGCCAATAACCAGTAACGAGATTGAAGCAGTGATCAAAAACCTCCCAAAAAACAAGAGTCCAGGACCTGATGGATTCCCTGGGGAATTCTACCAAACATTCAAAGAAGAAATAATACATATTCTCCTGAAGCTGTTTCAAAAAATAGATACAGAAGGAAAGCTTCCAGACTCATTCTATGAGGCCAGCATTACCTTAATCCCCAAACCAGGCAAAGACCCCATCAAAAAGGAGAATTTCAGACCAATATCCCTGATGAATATGCATTCCAAAATCCTCAACAAAATCCTAGCTAATAGGATCCAACAATACATTAAAAGGATCATCCACCTTTTTCTTGGCCAAGTGGGATTTATTCCTGGGTTGCAAGGGTGGTTCAACATTTGCAAATCAATCAATGTGATAAAATATATTAATAAGAGGAGAGAGAAGAACCATATGGTCCTCACAATTGATGCAGAAAAAGCATTTGACAAAATACAGCATCGTTCTTGATTAAAACTCTTCAGAGTATAGGGATAGAGGAAACATTCCTCAAGTTCATAAAATCTATCTATGAAAAACCCACAGCGAATATCATCCTCAATGGGGAAAAGCTGAGAGCCTTTCCCTTAAGATCAGGAACACGTCAAGGATGCCCACTCTCGCCACTATTGTTCAACATAGTACTAGAAGTCCTAGCAACAGCAATCAGACAACAAAAAGAAATAAAAGGTATTCAAATTGGCAAAGAAGAAGTCAAACTCTCTCTTTTCACAGACGACATGATACTTTATGTGGAAAACCCAAAAGACTCCACCCCCAAATTACTAGAACTCATCCAGCAATTCAGTAATGTGGCAGGATACAAAATCAATGCACAGAAATCAGTTGCTTTCCTATACACTAACAATGCAACTATAGAAAAAGAAATTAGAGAAATGATTCCATTTATAATAGCACCAAAAACTGTAAGATACCTCGGAATAAACCTATCCAAAGAGGTAAAGGATCTATACTCTAGGAACTACAGAACACTCATGAAAGAAATTGAAGAAGACACAAAATGATGGAAAAACATTCCATGCTCATGGACTGGAAGAATAAACATTGTTAAAATGTCTATGCTACCTAGAGCAATCTATACCTTCAGTGCCATTCCGACCAAAATTCCAATGACATTTTTCAAAGTGCTGGAACAAACAATCCTAAAATTTGTACAGAATCAGAAAAGATCCTGAATCACCAAGGAAATGTTGAAAAAGAAAAACAAAGCTAGGGGCATCGCATTGCCAGATTTCAAGCTATATTACAAAGCAATGATCACCAAGACATCATGGTACTGGCACAAAAACAGACATATAGACCAATGGAACAGAAGAGAGAACCCAGATATGGACCCTGAACTCTATGGTCAAATAATCTTCGACAAAGCAGGAAAAAATATGCAATGGAAAAAAGACAGTCTCTTCAATGAATGGTGCTGGGAAAATTGGACAGCCACATGCAGAAGAATGAAACTCGACCATTCTCTAACACCCTACACAAAGATAAACTCAAAATGGATGAAAGACCTCAATGTGAGACAGGAATCCATCAAAATCCTAGAGGAGAACATAGGCAGTAACCTCTTCGACATCAGCCACAGCAATTTCTTTCAAGATACATCTCCAAAGGCTAGTGAAACAAAAGCAAAAATGAACTTTTGGGAGTTCATCAAGATAAAAAGCTTCTGCACAGCAAAGGGAACAGTCAACAAAACAAAGAGACAACCCACAGAATGGGAGAAGATATTTGCAAATGACACTACAGATAAAGGGTTTGTATCCATGATCTATAAAGAACTTCTCAAACTCAACACCCGAAAACCAAATAATGAAGTAAAAAAAATGGGCAGAAGACATGAACAGACACTTCTCTGAAGAAGACATACAAATGGCTAATAGACACATGAAAAAATGTTCATCATCATTAGCCATCAGGGAAATCCAAATCAAAACCACACTGAGATACCACCTTACACCAGTTAGAACGGCAAAAATGGACAGGGAAAGAAACAACAAATGTTGGAGAGGTTGTGGAGAAAGGGGAACCCTCTTACACTGTTGGTGGGAATGCAAGTTGGTACAGCCACTTTGGAAAACAGTGTGGAGGTTCCTCAAAAATTTAAAAATAGAGCTACCCTATGACCCAGCAATTGCACTCCTGGGTATTTACCCCAAAGACACAGATGTAGTGAAAAGAAGGGCCATATGCACCCTAATGTTCATAGCAGCAATGTCCGCAATAGCCAAACTGTGGAAAGAGCCGAGATAGCCTTCAACAGATGAATGGATAAAGAAGATGTGGTCCATATATACAATGGAATATTACTCAGCCATCAGAAAGGATGAACACCCAACTTTTCCATCAACATGGATGGGACTGGAGGAGATTATGCTAAGTGAAATAAGTCAAGCAGAGAAAGTCAATTATCATATGGTTTCACTTATTTGTGGAATATAAGGAATAGCATGGAGGACATTAGGAGAAGGAAGGGAAAAATGAAGGGGGGGGGAATCAGAGGGAGAGATGAACCATGAGAGACTATGGACTCTGAGAAACAAACTGAGGGTTTTAGAGGGGAGGGGGCTGGGGGGATGAGTTAGCCTGGTGATGGATATTAAGGAGGGCACGTACTGCATGGAGCACTGGGTGTTATATGAAAACAATTAATCGTGGATCACTACATCAAAAACTAATGATGTATTTTATGGTGACTAACATAACATAATAAAATTAAATTTAAAAAAATAATAATAAAAGAGGAGATGGGCAAGTGGGTGCAATAATTGTTAAAAGTAACCAGTGGGAGGAAGTGGGAATCAGTGGAATATTTTATTTCACCCATAAGATTAAGGAAGACAACTGTGTGATAACTCATATTATATGTCATATATTAGTTATGAGAAAATTTCTTAGTTTCCTCTATCAACAAGTTGGATGAAAATTTCATTTCTATTCTGTCATTTTTTTTTAATTCCTATAATCAACAGAAAGGGATCAATGACTCTTTGTGTCAAGCTTCTGTGAATGAGTCTAGTAAGTAAAAAAGATTGTTTTGAAGTAGATTCTTAATGTTTTCACACTTGTTGTCCTGGATTAAATGTGAAACTCAATTGTCCCAGTATGATGCACTTCTCTCTTTTATAATGAGAAGGTGATGATGAGGAGAAATGCATAACACATAACAAGGACCAGAATGTATCATAAAATATTAGCTAGTGCTTTCCTTCTTCTGGTAAAAGATGTTTGGAACGGTTTCTCATTTATTTAAGAAAGAGGCTACATTAATTTCAAGGCCCTATGACTCAGTGTTCTATAATTTACATAGACCCGGTTCTAAGCTAAGGTGCTTACTACTGCTAAAGCCATTAATTTTTTTTTGGATGATTAAAAACAAGAGCTAAGGATTAGCAGTAATTAAATGTCTCTTAGAAAAGGTCAGTGGTACAAGGAAATGGTTAATTACACTGAAAGAACAAGAAGAAAGTTGAAGAGAATGTATTTTTTCAACCACAAAACTGAGTAAAAGCCATCCAAGCTGGGAGATTTACTAATTCATAGCAATTAAGTAGTTAATTAGAGGTCTGTAATTATCTTTGCCACTTCATTAAGAACTCTGTACAGATTTCCCAGTATAATTTGTTGGAAACCCTACTTACCTTGGTTACTGGGATTTTATGAGGAAACTGCTTTCAATGTATTAAAGGAGTGTCTCATTAACACTTTGCTCAGCCATCCGTGGAAACACAAGTTGATTCCTAGGAGTCTGATAGTTCTGGGCTTACTGGTGAAGTGTGACTTAAAGGACACAGGATAGCCCAAGTAACTTTCTAGTTCCCAGTCGCCAGGGTGGGTATTCACCCACTGCACAGGTATGGCCCCATTACTTACTTACACAGGTATCCATTCTTAACGGCTGTGGCACTATTCTGATTGGCCAGTGTCCATGCTGTATTAGTTTTTTTTTTTTTTTAAAGATTTTATTTATTTATTTGAGAGAGAGAGAGAGACTGAGAGAGAGAGCACATGAGAGGGGGGAGGGTCGGGAGGGTCAGAGGGAGAAGCAGACTCCCTGCCGAGCAGGGAGCCCGATGCGGGACTCAATCCCGGGACTCCAGGATCATGACCTGAGCCGAAGGCAGTCGCTTAACCAACTGAGCCACCCAGGCGCCCATGCTGTATTAGTTTTTAAACATTACAAACATCACTTGTTCTGCTAATAGGTGACTACCCTTAGGGAAAGCTAGAACCCATAACAAGATAATGACACCAGGTCACCTATCTTGGTAATAACATAGGAACTCAACCTTACTCCTATCTGTGACTATAACAGCCCAAACCTATGAAGACAAGTCCCCTCAAAAAAGATCAAAAGGGAAAAAGATCTACTTTTCTGTATTTTACTTGGTAGACTGGCCCTGTGATTATTATCTACATTGTCAGCAAGTTTTCTCAGAGTGTTTGCAAATGTAGAGGCTACAGTGTTGTAAATAGTAATAGCAAAACAGTAGGAATACCAACCTCACCAGGTGATACAGAGAGAAAAATATAATGGATGTGTGTAACCTCTTAACTCTGATATGGAGTAAGTGTTTTATAAATGGTGAGGAATATGAGGAGAGGCATTTCTCTCTGTTTTTCAGACAGATTACAATCTAATTTTTAACAATATATATTTATTCACCAAAATGAATGAACTACGATTTCTTAAGGAACTCATTATAGTTAGACATTAAGGTTATTTTGAAATTTTTGCAATTATAAACACACTCATCATGAATATCTGTATTCATAACACTGTTTCTGCATTGTGGGTTATTCTTCATTCTAGATTTTGTCAGTTGGATTGGCTGCATCACTAGGGTGTACTTTTTAAACATCTTATCACAAATCGTTAGCCTCTCCTTATTTACCCTCTACTTATTGATAATGTTGGACTACACCTGGTACCTGACTTTAAGTTTAGAGATTTGTCATATTTGTATAAAAGATTAATAAGAGTACTGCATGGGCATGCTATAAATGTGGGAAAAAAATGATGCAGAAACTAAAAACCATAGAATTTCAGACTTCAGGTAGGAATTGAAACTGGAATTGAGAATTCAAGGAATAATTTAGACCATTTCATCAGAAAAAAGGACAAGGACAGGAATATATAGTAGTATACTTACAGACAATAAGCAGATAAATTTTGCTGGAATGAACAGTTCATTCATATGCAGAAATAACAGGGCATCAATGGAGAATAAAAAGTAGGTAGAGACCAGATAGGAAAGCATCTTCAGTATCAACTAAGACATCTTGGTTTTATTATCCAGGGAACTGGAAGAAAAATCAAGATTTCTGAGTATGAGACTGACATGCAACAAGGCACTATAGAAATCTGTGATTTTTAGGTTGTAAGTGGGATGTGGATTGTAAGTGGTTAAAAATGCTGGAAGCCATTGATTTGTCATTGAGAATTTAGAAGTGATTTGCCATACAAAAGAGAAATATTTGAAAGAAATAACTATAGCTCTTATTTTATGTATTAAGAATGCTGTATTAAAGGTAATATTTAAAAATTGACATGTAAAATAAAAAAATAGCCATACATAACATTTTTAGTACTTACCGTGTGTCAGGCACTGGTTGAAGTGCTTTACATTATTTAACCTCCCAAGAAACCCTATATGGTAGGAATTATGGTTATCTCAACTTTATAGAAGAGGATAGCAGTTTAGAAAGGATAAGTACCTTATTTCACGCAGATAATAAGTGACACAGACAGGATTTAAACTTGGTTCTACCTGGCTCTCGATGATACACACTATCTTCCTCAAGTGTGGACTCATTCTTGACAAATATTTATTTATTAAAAGAATCAAAGCAAAGGTTGGTTCCAGGGGAAATGGAAATGAGGAACAGATATAAGATAAATTACTAAACTGAGTTCCAGAAGAGAGATGAAGATGTCAGGACAACTTCAAGTGTTTGACTATGGGATACAAGGAGAGCAGTAGGACCACTAATAGAAATAGTAAAAATGAGAGAGCATGCTGGTTCCCAGTAATTAAATAAGTTTTGCTTTAACAACAATAAAACAGTATAGGTTCATTTTGGAGCAAAGTTCAAGTTTTATGGGGCGCCTGGGTGGCTCAGTTGGTTAAGCGACTGCCTTCAGCTCAGGTCATGATCCTGGAGTCCCTGGATCGAGTCCCGCATCGGGCTCCCTGCTCGGCGGGGAGTCTGCTTCTCCCTCTGACCCTCCCCCCTCTCGTGTGCTCTCTCTCATTCTCTCTCTCCCAAATAAATAAATAAAATCTTTAAAAAAAAAAAAAAAAAAAAAAAAGTTCAAGTTTTATGGTTGCATCCTTTGAACCCAGCAGTTCCCAAAATAATGTAAATAGGTGTTAAATAAGGTGTTGCTAGATAGTGGCTTGACCATAGAGCTTATTTTCCCTTCTTTCTAAGATAAGAATACACAGTAATAACTAAACATACCATTTGGTAAAGTAGCTCAATGACTGTGGGCATTGGTGCTCTATCTCAAATAAATCCAGCTTCAATCATTTAAAATTTCCCCTACCAATGAAATAGTTTATCTACTTCTCCCTTAGGTATTCCTGCCAATTAACAATCCCCATTCATGTAAACCAAAACCCCCATCAACTCTTCAACTGCCTTGTACTTAAATATGAACAGAAAACCAGGAATCTATAGTTATGCAAGAAAAGTTGACAATATGATACAAAAGCAAAAGTAAACAAAAAATGAAGGAAGGATGAAAGGGCAGACAGATGACTAGAGAAAGTAGTTATTTCAAAGAATAGGACACAAAATAAAAATTTAAAAAAATTAACACTTTTACTATCCTCAGAGAGCCCAGAAGATATTGAATTTCTAAAACCTACATTATAGACCTTACAAGTCATCACTTCTAATGTCTTCTGTTGATAGTGTTTATTAAAAAGAAAAATATTTCAAATTGTTGAATCACTGTCTTGCACACCTGAAACTAGCACTCTGTGTTAATTATACTGGAATTAAAATTTAAAAAAAGAAAATAAAAATATCTGGATGAATGCTGGTGGCCTGGGGACTTTTGATATGAAAATTACAATATTAATTGTCAGAACCATTTTAGAAAATATTATTGAACAACTATAACTGTGACCCAACAGAGGACATAGTTTTGACTTAAAGCATTTTTCTTTATCCCAAATTACATATCTAAGAGTGTTCACAACCCTTCAAATAAGGCTGCCATTACAGGGAATTCAGTCCTACCAACCCCTTGAGAAGCCCTAGAATGTATTCTATGATCCTAGCAGGGCTCTTTTAGAAGCACCACATCTGACAGGATGAAGAACCACAGTTCTTCCTAGCCAATCTGTAGAGGTACAATAAGGTTTAAATAATATTCTCATGAAGCACTCACAGTTTACTGACAGTCACTTGTTTTGGGCAATTAATCTAGGAAGTGAATTCCCTCTCTATCTTCAAGTTTTTGTAGCAGTGATATAAAAATCTAGGTATGGAATTTGGAGACGGGGATTCAAATTACCGCTGCTTACCACCTGACTTTAAACAAGTCAATCACCACTCAATATATGGCTTCTACCTCAAACATAAACACAAAATATCTGTGGCATAACTTATTAAAAAATAAAGATTTAAAATCACCATTTATCATAGTGATTAGCATACAGAAACTCTATTATATTGAAGAGACTCTTTTTAGATAAATATAAACTAAAATTTCCACATAAAAATCAAAGATCATTATGTACATTTTATCATCATCAAAAGATTGCCCATCATGTGTACATACTATTTTATCTGACACCAAACAGGCCAGGTTTTATTGGAAAATCTTTGTGTACCCCCAAACCATCTCTTTTCCATAAGAAAGTGGATATTAATTTTGAGCAGACAATCCCCAAACAAGTAAAAACAAATACACAACAAAAAATCATATGGTCCTCACAATAGAAAATGAGATTTCCATAACTGAAACCCAAATTTTATTCCCAAGTTTATCATATTTGGACAATAATAATTTTATTTCCTCAAGTATAAAATAAATGACGATTTCTAAGATCTAGAAATCTTTGGAATTCAAATTCTAAACATTTCTAATAATCATTCAACCTGTACCATCATCTAAATTGGTTCAAAACAAAGACTACATTTTTTCCAGTTTTTTCTTTATGGCTTCTATGAATATTTTTGGAATAGCAAATCTACATTTTCAACACAACTATAATCTCTTGATTAATTTTACAGATAAAATATTGATGATCTTTATAAAACTTTACCTACCTAATAGACTCAGTGATGCTATAGCAAATGTTACTAACACAATTAGAACCAAATTTATTGTTGAATATTTGTGGCAAAGTTTCTCAAAATGTTAAACATTATAGTTACCATATGACCCAGCAAGTCTACTCCTATATACCCAAGAAAAGTGTAATCATATGTCTACTCAAAAACTCACACATGATGGTCATAGTGGTATTTATAATAGTCAAAAGGTAGAAACTACACAAGTTTCCAACAACTGATGAATAAATAAATGTGTGGTATATTCATACAATGGAATATTATTTGGCAATAAAAAGTGATGCAGTACTAACACATGCTAAAACAGGATGAACCTTGAAAACATTATGATGTTGATAATAAGTGTGTGATTCCATTCATATGAAATGTCCAGAATAAGCAAATATACAAAGACAGAAAGGAGATTAGTGGTTGTCTAGGGCCGAGGGGGAATGGGGAGTGACTACTACTGGGTATGGCAATTTGATAGTATCTATCAAAAATTTTAAAGAACATATTTTTTGATTCAGCCATCTATTTTCAGAGATCTATCCCAAAGTAAGAGTACAATTAAACATATATGAGAAAGTTGTTTATTACTGCATTGTTTGCAACCATGAGAAAATAAATTAATTCTGTGAAATATTGTGTAGCACTTACAAATGATAATATGTACAAACTTGGAAAGTGACTCAAGGCATCTATAGTTAGACTAGACAAACAGATGAATTGAGATAGAGATATTCCTTTTATATGATAATATGTATATGACATAGAGCAATATACATATAGAGACATGTCTTTATGTAACATACAAATATAAGATATATATAACATACATGACACATAATTATACATACAATATGATTCTATTGATGTTAAAAACAAAAATTAGACCAAGACTGAAAGGAGGCTTAGCTGATTCTCAAAGAGCAGTTATTTCTGGGGACTGAAGACTGGGAGGTAACAAAGAGGGCTTTTCACATTCTACTCTGTATGCTTCATATTATTTGAAATAATATTTTCATATTATTATGAAATAATAATATATTCATGAATTACCTATGTCATTAAAAAGGAAGACTAATGTTTTTAAATAACCATAGGAAAAATCCTTTGCCTGAGAAAAGGATTTTTTAAAAAAGTAAATAGATTATCCCAACATGCTAAAAATATCCAAGCGAGCAGGTAAGCCACATGTTTTCCCTCAGTGGACATCAGGTTCCAAGAGGTATAGAGAGTCGAAGGGTGGGAGAACTAGACTGAGGAAAAGGATTAGCAAGACTAAGGTCAGCCCAGTTGTCAGAGGAACACTCGGGGTGAGTCTACTAGAAAGAGAATAGATTAGTTGAATCCCATTTTTTAAACTTTTTTTTTTTTTTAGAGAAAGAAAGAGAGAGCGCATGTGAGCGGGAAGGGGGAGAGGGAGAGAGAGAATATTAAGCAGACTCCACACCCTTTGCTGAGGCCAGTGTGGGGCTTGATCTCACGCCCCTGTGATCATGACCTGAGCCGAATCAAGAGTCAGACACTTAACCTACTGAGCCACCCAGGTGCCCCAGTTGAATCCTGTTTTTATGATTTGAAGTAGACTTGCCAGTTGGAAAAGTCTAACTTATTCTCATCCTTGCCACTTTTATTTGAAAACCTTTGTAGGACACAGAGCATGACAGATGACTATATGAGTCATGGTCCTGGACAGGAAACAAATGGCACAGTGAGCAGGATCACTACTGAAAGAGTTTAATGAAGAGACTACGTGGAAAGCTGGAGGCTGAGTTAAGGGAACCAACAAGAAAAGGTGAATGAAGCAAAGGAGTACAAGAGTATAAAGCCATTACCCCCTCAGGGCCTGAAGGGAAGGGGGAAGCAGTAGCCAGAACCTATAAGGGCTGCAGCTGGAAAAGAGGGGCCACCCAACAGGACCTGCTGCAGATGGAGACACACGGCCACTGCCCAACTGCAAGAGGCAACCTGAGGATTACAGAATGTTTTCTCCTCCTGCCCTCTGACCTTTGGCCAATGCTCTCTTTTGACCGTATCCAAAGGGCAAGTGATACAGGACCGGGATGAACACGGGTTGAGGGGGGATGATTGACAACCAAGGCTCCTACCTCCTTTAATTATAAGGTACTTGTGCTTTTAAAATGAACTGGTATTTGGGACATCACTGTTATTCTGGTTGTGTCTTACTTCACCATTGTCATGTAAATATCACAGGAAACAAAATGCAAAACGAGGTGCACTTAACTCTTCAACCATCCTGGAAATGTATTTATAAGATTCAAGGAAAGGCTCTGCAAAAACTAGAGTATTTCAGGGAGAATTCACATGTCTGTTCCAGAGAGTATAATTAGAAACCATAAAGAGATTCTCCCATCTTTGTCATGAGGCTGAAACAATTTTCAGCTGTCCCATTATTCCCTGTGATAAGGAAGATAATATGTAAGCCATAGTTACACTTTGCAAGGTTTTGTTGTTTTTTTTTTTTTTGGGTAGCAAGACATTACTAGATTTGAAATTGAAATAATGCCTGTACAATAAAGCCAAGAGCCACTCTTCAGGAATCCTAAATACCAGTCAGGAACATACTATGTGAATGTAATTTCTTTTGGATTTGAGTAAATGAAATTTTGAAAAGAATTCATTCTATTGATTAATCCAAAACCCAGCCTTTCTATTGTAAAGCCCCAAATCATTCTCTATGACTTTAAATAAACAGGTAAAAATTAATATTGAATTACAGAGATTCAAAAATTCTTCCCTCAACTTGAATTTCCTTTGCAAATAATGAGTAATTGCCTCAAGTAGAAGAAACAGCAGCTTCAGATGTGCAACAATATGAGCACATCTGCGGTGTCTAAAGAATAGCCAAAGACCAGACTAACTACCACAGAGGGAGGAAGGGGGAGCTAGATAATAATGCATCTGATGAACAAATCATGTAGTCTTGTTAGCCAAAGCAAAAACTTTGGTTTTTATTCTGGGTGAAAAAGAGCAGATGCTTCAAATGCTCTTGCCTATTTCTGCCTGTTTTAACTTATACTTCTGGCATCCGTCATGAGAAGAGTAGACCCCAGAGAGTTGTTGCTCCTTCAACCTGGGTCCCAGAGCTGTCCTACTGATCGTTATAATTCCTTGTTATGGTAAATCCTGAGTATTTCGGGGTTGATTTGTTACTGCAGCATAAACTGGATAATATATTCCCCTAGACTCTGAGCTTCATATGTGCATATTATGTCTGTTTTTGATCAACATTTGGCTTCGCAGTGCTGGAGTGGTTCCTATCAAAAAATAGGAAAATCAGGAAAATCAGGGTGGTGTGCATAAAAACCTAGCTGTGGAGATTCTAGAATTGTAAAAGTGTTTGAGCCATACCTTAAGTTTTTGAGCCAGAATAGAATCTCTGGGTGTTGAACTCAAGTACTTGTATTAAATATTACTACCAATATTAGAGAAGAAATATATGTTCTTCAATTTTAAAAAATGCATTTACACACAAGATATAAAATAAGTCTCCTGAATTCATCTTCCCATTCTGCTGTTTTGTGTGTATACTGTATATTTTTATTATATTTACATGTGTGTCTATATATATGCATATATGATATGAATATATTAACACACACATATATATTTACATAAATGGCATTATACCCATATATATTGATTTGCAACTTGTTTTATCACATAAATTGAAAACATATTTTTGTTGGTCTTCTCATCATTTCTAAAAGCTGCATAGTATTTCTCTATCTATTTATACCATTATGCATTTAACCAATCTCTTATTGATATTTATTTTTTAGTTTCTAAATATTTTTCTACAAACCTGCAAGTATACACCTACACATATACCTATCACACACATTTGTAGAAATAGAAATGCTGGGCTCCAGACATGCATAATGTATATTTTGATAGTGACAGATTGCTCTCCAAAAGGTTCTTACAACTTTCCATATATATTTTTAAAAATCTTCACAGGTGATGATAATGCAGTCATCTGGTTAAAACCATTGAATTAAATAGGAAAAAGAGAGAGGAAGCTCAGAGTTAGAAAAACAACTTTTCTAATCATGTCATCCCTAACCAGGGATAAAGAAAATACCACCTTGGTCAATCGTCATTAGTTTTCTCAGAAACAGATTTCAGTTGAGCATATTTTCTCCTTGTAATTTTTTGTATATCCAAATTATTTTTACCTTTAAATATTAACAGTAATAAGTGAAGATATTCTTACTGGATTCCTTCAATTCTTCTTAGCTTTTGAAAGAGAATCCAAATATAATTATCTTTATATCCAAACCATGTCAGTAGATGCAAACTAATTATGCCTCACTGAACTGAGATATGGCTGACATATAATACGTTGCATAGATTTTAGAGCAAATCTGAATGTAGATTTTAAATATCTTTGCCTTTCATTTGTATTATATGCCTCAAAGTTTCAGGTTACTATCTTCTTTCAGACCAAACATTTAAAATTAGTAGCACACGCACAGGTAATGACAAAGGGAAATGAGCTGATCACTTTTGTTAAAAGTACCAACCTCCAAAGAAAATGACAAGATGTTTTCATTGATGACACTCACTCTTTACTAATATTTGTTAAATCTGGGATATTTAATTTTTGTTGAAAGGGCAGTACATTGAATTAAATCTTGACCATCTAAATACCATGATAACCTTGGAGTAATAACTAAAGATGCATTAGCCAATATTTCTAGATGTGAACATCTTATAAAATGGTATTGAGGGATAGACTGAGAAGGGTCAAAAACATGATAAATTATTCAACCAAGTAGGTTGAACACTGGAAATGAAATGACAACTTGATTATCAAAAAAATTATTATAAAGTGAACATTTCCCCTGGACTAGCATGGCTTATTTTTCCTTCTCTTTTTATTTACTCTGACAAGCTGCAATGTGCTAGTTAACACAACCTAATGGACTACATGAAATTAGATCAAAGAGCATATCAACAATTCTACCGACTCTATGTGAAGTTTTATCAAGTCATAATAACAAGTTTGAGCCTTGTTAAATATCTATTTAACAATTAAAAAAAATTCTTAAACAACTGTGGAAAATTAAAAAATAAGCTCTATATATTTTCTTCTTATTACTATTATTACTATTCTATTAACTCATTAATTTAATCACCAATTCAGAATTTACTATAATTATCATAAAAGAACCAAAATAAATATATTAATTTAGAAACTCCTCATGAAGAAGGATTTTGAAAAGATGATGGCCCCCTAATTTCAATTTTACACATATCATTAAAAATCTCATACAGACTAACTATGAAAATAAAATATCCCAGACTGCACACTCAGGGAGAGGTAAAAGTCAGAAAATACCAGAACTTCCAGTTATATCCTAGTGGGTCAATAAATAAGCCAGACCATTAGAGTTGGATATGGAGTCCTTGCATTTGTGGCAAGTCAGGTGTGGATAGCACAGAAGACAGGAAATGCATGGGATTCTCATAGGAGAACATAAATGACACCAATTATGGTTGACCCTCATAAGAAAAGAAACCCAGTGAGTGGATAAACATGATGAATAGATCTGAAATCTGGCATATCAGAGCACTGACTACCAGAGTGAAAAGAAAAGAAAAAAGGATTAGAATATATGAGGGACCAGAGGAGACAATCCAGAGGAGTGTCTTTTGATTAAATGATGAAAGGAAGGTAAGAAGCAGCTCAAGAGAGGGCCCTGAAGTATGACTATTTTGAACAATGAAAAGAAGAAGTATAAGTGCTGTAAATCATAAACTTGAAAACTCAGAGCCAGCAGATATGTGAAATAAGGGCTGACTCCAAAAATAGACATATAGATAAAC
The DNA here is from genome assembly GCF_964656455.1 of Halichoerus grypus. Lineage (NCBI taxonomy): Eukaryota > Metazoa > Chordata > Mammalia > Carnivora > Phocidae > Halichoerus > Halichoerus grypus. Next base: position 104,270,651 of record NC_135715.1, read on the forward strand.
GAACAAGCTCATCCCAGAAGAAAAGGAAAAGTTACAAGATGCTCAAGGGAAAATAGGTACAACTGAAAATTCAATAGGAGTATAAATAATGGAAATAAAAAGACCAAAAAAAAAAAACCAACTCAAAATACATAAAAAATTTGAAAATTCCAGTGAAAGTGATAGAGAGGCAAAGCAGGTTTAACATATATATAAAATTGGAATCTATGAAAAAGAAAAAATAGAAACTGAACCAATATTTAAAACTGTAATTCAAGAAAAGTTTCCTTAAAAACCCTGAATTTTTAACTCCTAGATGTTTCTTAATTCAATTATTGGACTTTAAAATGAATAAATACTCCTCGGAACTTCAGGCAAAAAAATCAAATCACTTACAAATGAAAGAAAATTAGGTTGAAATTAGACTCCCAAAAAATATGGAAAGCAATACAAAAGGGAAATATTTTCAAGAAACTCAATAAAAATTATCTAATTATTTTATATTCAATTCGGTTTTCCTTACAATATCAGGCTATGAGAATAAAAAGAACAGTTATAAACCCTTAGGAATCTATGAATATTTTTTTTTAATGATTTTTTTTTTTTTAAGATTTTATTTATTTATTTGAGAGAGAGAGAGAATGAGAGACAGAGAGCATGAGAGGGAGGAGGATCAGAGGGAGAAGCAGACTCCCTGCCGAGCAGTGAGCCTGATGCGGGACTCGATCCCGGGACTCCAGGATCATGACCTGAGCCGAAGGCAGTCGCTTAACCAACTGAGCCACCCAGGCGCCCCTCTATGAATATTTTTTCAGGCATTATTTTTGCAGAAGTTACTAGTAAATAACAGTTTCCCTCTAAGAGATGATTGAGGAAACTGGCAAAGTCATTGGTGGAAAGAACTGAATATTTAATTTTAGATCTAAGACTCAAAGGTGGGTAATCATGGAAGAATACATTGGAAATGTAATGTTCTTAGACATAAAGCAAACATGTAAATTTAAAAAATAGAAGGAGGAGGGAAAAATAATAGAGGAGTAAAATAAAGTCATTGGGGTATATGTATATCCATATATCTATCTATCTATCTATACATACACACACATACACACACACATATATATGTATATTTCAAACCTTATACACAAATGACCTCAGAATCATTCAGACTTGAATGTAAAAGCTTAAACTCTTAGAGGAAAACATACGTATAAATCTTCGTGACCTTGGATTAGGCAATGGTTTCTCAGATATGACACCAAAAAGCAGAAGTAATAAAAGAATGGATAAAATGTATTCATCAAAATTAAAACCTTTTAGGGTAATGAATAGACTTGTGGAATCACTATGTCCTACACCTGAAATCAATGTAACATTGTGTGTCAACTATACTTCAATTAACAAAAAAACTTTTTAGGGGTTCCAGTTCAATATGATGATATAGGAAGATCCTGAACTCATCTCCTCCCATGGACACAATGAGTCTACAACTACATATGGAATAATTTCTTCTTTAAGAAAAGGTAAATACTGGCCGAGTGATGACTACACATTAAGAAAATGAGTAGAAAACAACGCTGAGGTGGGTAGGAGAGGCTAGGACACATTCTTGCCATAAACCCCATCCCAGGGGCAGGGACCCACAACTTGGGGGGAACTTAAAACCTGGATCTGCTCCCTGAAGAGTAAAGCATTTGAACCCCACATCAGGCACCCCAACTTTTAAGACATGCACCTGAGAGATGAGTGCAACCCCCCAAAAAATCTAATTTTGAAAACATATGGGGCTCATGTCCCTAGACCCACAAGACTCATGATCTGAGAAATGGCTCTTAAAGTGCTCAAGTGCCCAGACCCACCTCAGGGGCAGCTGATCATGCTCAGACTTGAAGTGAAGGAAGCTCCCCTGCTTATATTAAAGTGTTTCCCTGAGGGGTAAGTGTATATTTAACGCACACATCTAGGAGACTGCTGGAACATACTCTGGGACAGAGACTGGCGTGTGCAGCTCTCCCTTTGCTCTGCTCTAGCGCACCAGTATCTCCCAGAAGGAAGTTTTTACATGTCTGGTGCCCTGCTTTTGGTAGCTGCTGCCTAGACGGCACCTCTTGATTGCCTGGCTCTGGAGGCCAGGGTAGCTTATGTTCCTGGTCCCATGGGCAGGAAAAACTAGTGTCATCCAGATAGGAGCTCATAGCCCTGTCTGGCAATCCTGATTTTTATGATTGCTCTCTGGGAACACTTCCAAATCTGCCTCTGGTGGCCAGTGGGGCTTTTGCTTGTGGGTCCTACAGAACTCTAACCAATGGAGAAAGAGTTCTTAAACAGCTACCAACCCCAGGGCACACCAAGAGGCAACAGACCCAGGAAGTCTTTCTGTGAAGGAGACCTATTAGATAATCCTCATAGCTGTGGCTTGAGGGGCAGGCTTCTAATTAAAAACTTACCTGGGGGTGACTGTAATCCTTTACAGAGACCTCAAAGGGTAAGTGCTATTTTCTTGCTCACACTGTGCCTTGCTGTAGAGCACCAGCGTTTTCTAGAAGGGAGCTTTTCACACATCTGGTATCCTAATTTTTGCAGTTGCCACCCAGAGGATGGCCCTTTATCACCTGTAGCAAAGGGGCTTACATCCCTGGGTCCCACAGCACTGTAGAAATTGGAGAGATGGTTCTTGGCAGGCTATCACCCCAGGGTACTGCACAGAGAGCAGACTGAGGCACCCCCTCCCAATTCTTTCTGTGAAGGAGGACTCTGTGCTTATCCTAGAGCTTCAGTCTAAGGAGTAGGCTTCAAGCTTGTCAAGCATTTAGGGGTCTACTGACTGCTATCAAGGAACATAGGCTGTGGGTAGCATGCTGGTGCTCTCCCTCTTCTTTACTCCAGATCACTGGTATCTCCAAGAAAAGAACTTCTATACTTCTCTATAGCCCTGACTTTTGTGACTGCTTCCCAGGGGAATATCTCCAGATATCCTGGCTCTGGTGGCCAGTACAGGTTATGCTTTTGGTTCCACAGGACCGTATATATCTGCATACTTTTAAAAGCTGCTACCTGAGGGTCTGGTTTCCAGCCAACCTGAATTTAGGTTCTGAGATCTTCTCCTTTAAGACACTGACAGAACTTGGCACATCCTCAAATACTGGGAGCTACTGGAAATGTAATAGGCTGCTTGGAAAAGCACAAAGGTTTGACAGACAACAAAGAACTGAGAAGGGTTAAACAACAAGTTCATCTCCTACATGAGGCTACTCCTTCAAGACCAGGAGAGGTGGTTGTTTCATCTACTGTATAGATACCAACATAGAGTCAGGAAAAAAACCCAAAAAACAAACAAAAAAAAAACAGAGAAATATGTTCCAAACCAAAGGACAGGATAAAACTCCAGAAACAAAACCAAAAACAAACAAACAAACAAAACCCCAAAAGAACTTTAATGAAATGGAGATAAGTAATTTACCTGATAAAGAGTTCACAGTAATGGTCATAAAGATGCTTACCAAATTGGAGAGAAAAATGGATGACCTCAGTGAGAACGTCAACAAAAAGTTGGAAAATATAAGAAAGTACCAAATAGAAGTCACATAGCTGAAGAATACATAAAAGAACTAAGAAATACACTAGAGAGGTTCAATAGCAGACTAGAGAAAGCAGAAGAAAGAATCAGTCAACTCAAAGACAAATCAGTGAAACACACCAGAGCAGGAAAAAAAAAAATGAAAAAAGTGAAGATAGCTTAAGGGACAGCATCAAATGGTTTAACGTTCACATTATAAAGCTCCAGAAGGAAAAGAGAGAGGAAGGGGCAGAAATATTATTTGAAGAAATAATGGCTATAAACTTCCCTAACCTGGAGAAGGAAACATGTTCAGATCCAGGAAGTGTCCAGAGTTCCAAATAAGATGAACTCAAAGAGACCCACATCAAGACATATTATAAGTAAAATATCAAAAGTTAAAGACAAGGAGAAAATTTTAAAGGAGCAAGAGAAAAACAGCTTGTCATGTACAAGGGAACCCCATAAGACTACTAGCAGATTTTTCAGCAGAAACTTTGCAAGCCAGAAAGTAGTGGCATGATATATTTAAACTGCTGAAAGAAAAACAAACTTTCAACCAAGAATACTTTACCTGACAAACTTATCATTCAGACTAAAGGAAAGACAAAGAGTTTTCCACACAAGCAAAAGCTAAAGGAATTCATCACTACTAAACCAGCATTACGAGAAATGTTAAAGGGACTTCTCTAAACTGAGAAGAAAAAGGGCACTAATTAGTAACAAGAATACAAAGAAAAGAATATTATTGGAAAGGTAAACATATAGTAAAGATAGTAAGTTAATCACTTATAAAGCCAATATGGAAGTTAAAAGACAAAAGTAGTAAAAATATGATTACAAGAATTAGTTAAAGGATACACATGATTAAAATATATCAAACGTGACATATGACATCGAAAACACAAAGTTGGGGAGGAAAGAGTAAAAATGTTGAACTTTAGAATGGGGTAAAAAATTTAAGTTCTTACCAACTTAAAATAGACTGTTATAAGTTGTCATATGTAAGCCTTATTGTAACCACAAAGCAAAAACCTATGGTAAATATACAAAAGATAATGAGAAAGAATAACAAGCTACCATTAAAGAAAGTCATCAAACCACAAAGAAAAAGAAAAAGAGAAAAAGAAAGGAACAGAAAAGAACTACAAAAACAGCCAAAAACTATAAACAAAATGCTAATAACCATATATCTACCAATAATTATTTTAAATGTGAATGGACTGAATACTCTAATCAAAACACATACAGTGGCTAAATGGATAAAAAGAGAAGACCCATCTATATACTGCCTACAAGAGACTCACTTCAGATGTGAAGACACATACAGAATGAAAGTGAAGTGATGAACAATTATATTCCATGCAAATGGAAACCCCAAAAAACTGGAGTATCAATACTCATATCAGACATGGTAGACTTTAAAACAAAGGTTGTAACAAGAGACAAAGAAAAGCATTACATAATGATAAAGAGATCAATTCAATAAGAGGATATAACAATTGTGATATCTATTCACCCAGCAAAGGATCACCTAAATATATAAAGCAAATATTAACAGATATAAAAAGAAAATTGACAGTAACACAGTAATACTAGGGGACTTTAACATCTCCTTTACATCAGTGGATAGATCATTCAGACCAAAAATCAATAAGGAAGCATCAGCCTTAAATGACACATTATACCAGATGAAATTAACAGATATTTACAGAGCATTCTATCCCAAAACAGTAAAATACACATTCTTTTCAGGGGCACATGGAACATTCTTCAGGGTACATCACATGTTAGGCCACAAAACAAATCTTAATAAATTTAAGAAAATTGAAATCGTATCAAGCATCTTTTCCAACCACAACAGTATGAAACTAGAGATCAATCACAAGAAAATAACCTGGAAAAAACACAAACACATAGAGCCTAAACAATTAGCTACTAAACAACCAACGAGTCAACAAAGAAATCAAAGAGGAAATAAAAAATACCTGGAGACAAATGAAAATGGAAACACCGTGGTTCAAAATCTTTGGGACACAGCAAAAGCAGTTTTAAAAGGGAAGTTTATAGCAATTCAGACCTATCTCAAGAAACAAGAAAAATCTCAAACAATCTAAACTGACACCTAAAGGAGCTAGAAAAAGTAGAGCAATCAAGCCCAAAGTTAATAGAAGGAAGGAAATAATAAAGATCAGTGTAGAAATAAATGAAATAGAGACAAAACAAAAACAATTAGATCAATGAAACCAACAGCTAGTTCTTTGAAAAGATAAATAAAATCAATAAACCTTTGTCCAGACTCATTAAGAAAAAAAGAGAGAAGAAAAAAAAATAAAAGAAGAAATGGAAAGGGGGGAATTCATAACCAACAACACAATCTTCCAACACTGAATCATGAAGAAATGGAGAATCTGAACAGACCGATTACAAGTAATGAATTGAATCACAATCAAAAAACACCCAACGGAAGCCCAGGACCAGATGGCTTTGCAGGTGGACACTATCAAACATTCAAAAAAGATTTAATACTTATTATTCTCAAACTATTCCAAAAAATAGAAGAGGAGGAACGCTTCCAAATTTATTCTATGAGGACAGCATTACCCTGATATCCAAACCAGACACTACAAGAAAGAAAATTATGGACCAATATCCAATAAACATAGGCACAAAAATCCTCAACAAAATATTAGCAAACCAAATCCAACAATACAATAAAAGGATCATTTACCATCAACAAGTGAGATTTATTTCAGGAATGCAAGGATGGTTCAACATCTGCAAATTAATCAATGTAATATACCATATTAACAAAATGAAGGAAAAAACAATATGATCATCTCAATAGGTGCAGAAAGGCATTCAACAAAATAACATCCACTCTTGATAAACACTGAACAAATTGGGTTCAGAAGGGACATACCTCAACCTAATAAAGGCCATATAGGACAAAGCCACAGCTAACAAACTCAATTGTGAACAGCTGAAACATTTTCCTCTAAGAAGAGACTTTTGTGCTTCAAAGGACATTATCAGGGGACACCTGGGTGGCTCAGTTGGTTAAGGATCTGCCTTTGGCTCAGGTCATGATCCCAGCATCCTTGGATCGAGCCCCACATCAGGCTCCTTGCTCAGTGGGGAGTCTGCTTCTCCCTCTGCCTTCCACTCCCCCTGCTTGTGCTCCCCCCACCTCTCTCTCTGACAAATAAATAAAAAAAATCTTAAAAAAAAAAGGACACTATCAAGAAAGTGAAAAGACAACCCACCAATGAAACAACATATTTTAAAATCATATATCTGGTAAGTCTTGCATCAGAATACATAAAGAACACCTATAACTTAACAATAAAGCGATATATAACCCAATTTTTAAAAGACTAAAGGATTTAGATAGATATTTCATCAAATAAGATATATGAATGACCATAATCATATAAAAATATGTAACTCATTATTATAGATATGTAAATTAAAACTACAATGAGATACCAATTCATACCCACTAAGTTAACTAAAACCAAAAAGACATACAATAACAAGTGTTGAAAAGTATGTGGAAACTTTGGGACATTTATTCATTGCTCATGGTACAGACACTTGGGAAAGTTTTGTCAGTTCATTAAATGGTTAAACATAGAGTCGCTATACCACCCAGCATCTCCATTACTAAATATATACCCAAGGGTAATGAATACATGTTTACATACAAACTTACTTGTACATAAATGTTCACAGCAGCATTATTCATAACAGCCAAAAAGTGGAAACAACTAATGTCCGTCAACTGATAAAATAATTAACAGAATACAGTGTATCTAGGCAATGAAATATTATTTGGCAATAAAAAGGAATGAATCATTGAAAGCTACTATAAAATAGATGAACCTTGAAAACATTATGTTAAATAAAAGCTAGTAACAAAGGACCACATATTATATGACCCCTTTTTCTGAAAAGTCCAGAATAAGCAAATCTATAGAGACAAAAATTATATTAGTAGTTGTTTAGGACTGGTTGGGGGTGACTGGGAGATTGTGGAGTTATGGTTAAGGGGAGTAGAGCTTCTTTTTGGAACATTGGAAATGTTCTAAAATTGATTTTGGTGATGATATTCAACTGTGTATATATTCTAAGAGCCATTGACTTTTACACTTTAAATTTGTGAATGTCTGGTATGTAAACTGTATCTCTATAAAGCTTTCTAAAAGGGGGGTAGGAGGGAAATGAAGTAACGATACATGCTGCAATGCGGATGAACCTTGAAGACATTCTGCTAAATTAAACAAGCCCTAAATAAAATCTTTAAAAAAAAAAAAAAAAAAACAAGCCAGACAGAAAATGCCATATATTGTATGATTCAATTCACATGACATGTCCGAAATAGGCCAATCAATAGTGACAGGAAGTACATTAGTGCTTGCCAGGGACTAGAAGAGGGGAGGAATAAGGAGTGGCTACTATTGGGTACAGGGTTTGTTTTGGTGTTAATGAAAATAGTCTGGAATTCCATAGTGATGTTAGTTGTACAATCTTGTGAATACACTAAAAATTATTGAATTGTACATTTTTAAAAGAAAAAATAAACTTCTCAATTAAAATAAACAAATTATCAATGTATAGTGTATACTGCTCAAGTAAATGGTAAGCTTAATTATCTGACCATGTTGACTTTCAGTCCCCTAAAGATATTTAAAGTTGTTTTTAAACCAATTAAGTGATTCTTCCTAACAAAAGCTCATTAAACTCTATGGTAAATGGGTAATGATTAACATTTATGGATTAAAAAACCATTCCTAATGAATAGGTGATAGGATTCACACACCCCCACAACCCACACTATAATGTTTTTGCAAAGAATATATTAGCTCCAAATTTTAATACAGAACCAACCTGGTTGAGTTATGAATGCACATTCGTTGGCTCTGACCACATCTAGTCAAGCAATTAGGAACTTTGATAAGAATAATTTTGGGGACAGCTGGGTGGCTCAGTGGTTAAATGTCTGCCTTTGGCTCGGGTCATAATCTCAGGGTTCTGGGATCATTTCCTGTGGGCTCCCTGCTTGGTGGGAGTCTGCTTCTCCCTCTCCTCTCCATTCATGCTCTCTCTTGCTATCTCTGTCTCTCTCTCTCAAATAGATAAATCTTAAAAAAAAGGATAATTCTGTACATATAAGAATTATCAATTGTCTTGTGTTTGGATGATAAATCTGATTACAATTACACATTATGATTGTATTCATTTTAACTGCAATCTATGAAAGCACAGATTGTGTTGACGTGACCAGGGCTGTTTGACATACAATCTCCCCAGGAAGATTCAGTTCAATGTAGTCGAATACTCTACATTTTATTCTCAATATAAGTTCATAAAAATAATTTGATTGAGTTTTAAACCTTTTCAACCATTTGTTTTGACAGAACAGACAAGGCACATTGACAAGCAGACTCAAGGACCGACAGGAAGTATGATTTAAGTGGCCTGTAGGAGTGTTTGGGATTTTTAAGCATTCACTGAAGAAGTAACATAAGTTGAAACTCTAAGTGGAATCTCTGTTTAAGATTATTGGCTAAAATACTGAAAAAAATGAACAAAGATTCCTGCCCCCATTGAGCTTCAACTTTAGATGGGGTATAAATAAAACCAATAAATAAATAATATATTCGAGGTGAGAAATTACATAGAGAGAATAAGTGGAGTAGAGTAAGTAGAACAGAGTATTCAAGGGGGTTGTCAGATTGCACTATTAAATATTACAGTAATCAGAGTAGATCTTATTAAGAAATGGAAGTTGAACAATATATTGAAAGTGCTGGGGAAAAAACAATCCTGGAAGAGTTACCAGCAGGGGTAAAGTTTTTAAGGTACAGTGACGTGTGGGAGCTGGTTTGTAATTGTTCATAAATCCAATTGTTAAATTATTCAAACTTCTGTGAGCTGGTTGTTAAACATGATCATTATTAAACATTAAATTAGATAAACTTAAGTGAAATATCTTAAAAACTCATCACTGAAGTATTTTAGTACATTTTACCATTATTGATGCCATTGAGGTTATTTACATGTATTATTTCTGTATTTTGAATACTATCTAATGATGTATTTCCCAACTTTGTGTTAAAAAATATCACAGTGATAGTTTAAAATCTTCAATAGCAGGAGCATATATATCACAGAAATTGTCAAACACTATGAGTCAGGGATTGATTTTTTGTTTTATTGACTGTCTACACTTATGAAAGAGATGGAGAGGGGATGTTAGTAATGCATTTTGAACTTAAAAGTGTGTCTTATCTTATTTTTTCAAGATTTAGTCAAGTGTATATAGAGAGTAATCCTTGTTTTGGGGTTGATTTCCCCAGGAAGTTGCAGTGCTTTCCTCTTCTTTTGTGTCTGTGACTTTCAGTTTCTCTCATGTACCACAGAAAGACCAGAAAGGCTTTACATGTATAAAATGCAGCCTTCCCTTTAAGATAGGAGGATGGGAATCTGACCAACCTGTGTGTCATGCACATACCAGAAAGAGGAGAGTGCCAAAACCAGTCCTAATTACCATAATTCCCAAATAGTTAATTTTATTTTTTCAGGAAAAAGCCCTGCAGATTTTACTCGGGAGTAGTCTCTACATTATAAATGTATGGGAGGGGGATATGGAGAAAAAACTGGGATGTTTACACCATGGATACTTTTAACTAATTTCCTGCTTTGCCCTCCCTTTCTCATGGATCTCTAATATGCTAACAGCAAACCAAGTATCTCTGACATCAGATTTGCTTCTTCCTCCACTACATCTTATTCTTGGCTCCTACTTGTTCTCTTTTTTTATTAGCCATTGCTATGCTATCCATATCCCAGAATTTATTGAAACTATATGTTCACCAATGATTCTCTTTCTTTTACTCTCACTGTTAGGACTTATTCTTTTAACCATTTATCTATAATCCTTTTAATGGGTGCTTAGGAGAGAGAAGTGATGGATGGGTAGTATTAGTCTACTATCCTTAACCCATATTTTTCCTCTATTAGACACTAATTCTAAAAGAAGTATGTATTGATATTTACCTATTACTAGTTGTAGTACTTTATATGATAGAGTAAAGAAGAAAGCCACATATATAATTTTTTTTGTAAATGGGCTTAGTTAATAAAATATGTCACATTTAAAAAATTCATCTATTGGACATTATGGAAATCTAATTATTGACACAAATACTTTCAAAACCATTGTTAGAAAATAAAATTGATTAAAACATTACCATAACCCAAATAAATCCAGAGGTTTCATGAGGTTCAAATTCTGAATGGAGTTGCATTAAAAAATATATATCTTTGAGTCAGGTTAATTAAAACATTTATAAAATCAAGAGTTATCAAATTCATCATTTACAACATTACAACTAGTTTTCTCTCCTCTCGTTCTCTCAAATCCTACACCTGCAAGCTTCTCACTTGCCAGTTTTTACCTCTTTTCCCTCCATAGAAAAAAATGCCTGAAAAGGATCTACACCAAATAATAAATAATAGTTCTTTTCGTGTCGTGGAACTAAGTAACTTGAATTTTTTCTGTATTTTGAAAATAAACATATTTACTTGTTTTGTACATTTATTTTTAAAGGCACTTTACTAACTACTATCTGAATTGAAGTTTGTATTTTTGCCTAAATAATATCTAGTCCTCTTGTTTATTTACTAATTGCACATGACTCATTCTTTGAAACCATGCCCAGATTAACTTTGGTGAGGTATTTATTTTTAATTATATTAGCTTTGCGTAGATCCTGAGAATAACTGTCTCTTACATACTGTTACTTCAATATTTCAAGCAGAATATTTTAAGCCTTAATGGTTGACAATTGCTAACACAACTGTTGTCTTCAAGTGTTGTCTACATGAAGCTGATTGGTTGTTTTTCACAATAACATTAACCAACATTGTCTCAGAAGATAAATCTCTCTTTCAGAATCGAGTAATTTTTCAAAGTTCAAGTTACCATAGTTGTAATCAATGAAAGGAAGTTTTTACAAAGCTAATCAAAGATTCTAAGTGTGCTCTCATAACGATATGTTTATTTTCTGCTTTCATTTTTTTCTCAACAATATCTTCAATGGTAGCATACAAATGAATCAAGATCTGCCAATTTCAGCATTGTTTTTAGTACCCTCAGAACAAACTCGAATGAGACCTGATATCTATTATAACCTTTTTTCTTCTCATGTGAAGGATATGGGTCTAAGAAACTATGGCTTCAATGTCTTTAAGCCAAGTTTTCCAAATTTTCCATGTCTCTTGCAAATCTGCACTAAGTAGTAACATATGACTTGTTGATTTTTTTTCTTAAAAATCTTCCCTTGGGGCGCCTGGGTGGCTCAGTTGGTTAAGCCACTGCCTTCGGCTCAGGTCATGATCCTGGAGTCCCGGGATCAAGTCCCGCATCGGACTCCCTGCTCAGCTTCTCCCTCTGACCCTCCCCCTTCTCATGCTCTCTCTCTCTATCTCATTCTCTCTCTCAAATAAGTAAATAAAATCTTTAAAAAAAAAAAAATCTTCCTTTGGTGAATTAATTTTTTAATGTCAGTATATACACATAACTATATATGAAAAGGGTACCAACTGATACTTCTTAATATCCCAAACAACAGAAAGTAAATTGTTATATACCCATTCTTTTACAGTTCCTTCCAGGGAAGAAAATAAGAAGGGCTAAAATACCAATCTCACTTCTTTGCAGGAACAGTATCGTGATTATATCCAATGACTTGGCTACAGGATGTGAGAAAAGTAATGTTTCATGAACATTATCCATTAGGAAAAAACTGCTTTTGTGACATTGCAGTTAACTCTCAAATTGGACTCATCTGAATATATATATATATATATATATATATATATATATGATAAGTGTGTATTCTAGTCCCTCCACAGGATTTTCCATTCAGGGGTCTCAACAATTACTTTTTGGTGTCTATATTTTGTGGTTAGAGAAATTTGGATGTATGAGAACAGTTGCTCAGTCAGTGGCAAAGCGAGTCATGTTGAAGCAAAATACTAAATTAATGTTTGGGGAACCTGTATCTAGATAATACATCCTCTTTAGTTTTATTAAAAAAAATCATTCTTCAAATATTTATTCAGTGAGGTTGTGTTGATCAATGAAAGATAAAACTGAGTGCTGCAAAATAAAAATATGTGCATTTACTTGGGATCTGAAGGATTGCAATCCAGGAGACACAAAGTTGACCAAAATTGAAAACACGCTCAAGAGACAAAGGAGGTTAGAGCTTTTTAACATGCAGCAGCAGAGGCCTTGGCTTTTAGCTGTGTTCAACAACAATTCTGAGAATTTGAAATAGGAGACATGTATAAGCCTCATTTCCTCAATGTCCTCCCAGCTCCATTTTAAATAACTCTTAACAATTCTTACTCCATCTTACTCTGTCCATTATCAGTTGTCAGTCTACACATTTGTGGCCACCTAAGAGCAAGAAAAGTATGAAAGGTCTGCCAGAGTCAATAGGACATCACTATGTGATAACAGCTGTTACTAATGAGACAGATGTTAAATAGAAAATTCAAGAACCTGGGGATGGAGAGTCAATTTTTTCTATCAAAATCATTATTAAAACTTATAAGATATTAAAAAAAAACTGAACTCACAGATACAGAGAACAAATTTGTGGCTGTCAGAGGTGGGAAGTGGGAGGTGGGAAAAATGGGAAATGTTCTATAACTTAGCCTTTTATACAGGTAATGAGATAAATTTTTGGTAAGTACATTATACAAAATATTGAATATACTGTACATAGACTGCTAAATATTTACATGAAAATAAACATGTTTAACAAATTACGTATAATATTTATAAGAACTCTAGTGAAATTGAAACCATGATATTAAAGGTCAGTCCATCTCTAGTAAGACAATGATCAGAGCAAATAGGCTAAAGACTTGTGACTTAGAGATTTTACGTAACTATGGAAGTATTAGCTCTGGTCTTTACCCTCTTTGACATCTAGGTTTTATTGTATATAGCTCAGAGTAAATGAGTTGTTTCCCGAAAGTAAAGTTGATATGCAAATTATAAGAAGTTCTTTGTATCTTTCTGTATAGTTATTCAATGGTAAGATCTGGTGCATATGTCTATATATTCCAAATATACATAATTAATTAAGTTTTTATGTTTTGATATTTCTATTTCTTTTACTAATAGATTTATGCAAATCCATGCATTACAGAAGCACACATTTTCTTTTTTTTTCAGAAGCATACATTTTCTTATATGCCATGATATGCATGTGGATGTGTAGCCCTGTGTCACATCTACTGGAAGGGTTTATCACCCAGGTTGAGCTTCTCCCCTTGGGTTGTTTCCTACTTCTTCTTAGGTGACCTGTCTCCAAAGGGATCTCTTGTCTTTGGGGCTGGGATTAGTCTAACTGGCTGAACTAGAACTTCACTATAAAGACATTTCTTTCTCTTTGTATGTCATTTACAGTAGTCCTGAGTAAAACAACTTTGAAAATAGGTCAACTACAAGTACGAAGCTGTGAAATATCTGGCAATTTATGTCAGCTTGGACACTGGTTGTTCTGACCACCCAATACTCTGTATTAGGATCCCTTAATATACTAAACAGAACACACAGGACTCACAATGAAAAGTTACAATTTCTTTAGCATCATTCATTGCTGTATGTCACCATACAGCTAGGTCTAATGTCTTCAGTGAGAGAATTCAACACCCTTTGTACAGCAGGAATGAGCAGACCATGTTGGTGAAAGCTTGTGGAGTCAAGCATCTAGTTACCAACCTGAAAACTAGGACTCAAAGACAGGACCATTTCTTTTAGAACTTTCCAATATGTGTTTAAGAGGATGTTGGTGGCAGTCTGCCAGGTACATAAGCCAGAGTGGAAAAGAACTCTAGTCAGTCATCTGACCCAGGGAGAAGTCTGTGCTCACTGAAATAAATTTTGAAAACAAGGAAGAGTTGCCCTTGTAGTATCTTGTTTGGACATATCTTCAAAGTCTTTTCAATGACATGCCTCAGAAAAAAATTCAGCAATGCCCCACTGGATTTCTTCCCAAAAAGCCAACAGCAATAAGCAGTTAGTTTTAAGATGACTGGTAGGCTGTTGAAAATGCTTCATGGAATTTAAATGATAAAATTTGGGTTGGAGGAATGTATGTTAAAGTACTTGCATTTTTTCTCAATCTGACTTATTTCACTTAGCATTCCACATAATTTCACTCATATGTGGAATTTTTTTTAAAAAAATGAATAAACACACAAACAAAAAGCAGAATCAGACTTACAAACATAGTGAACAAACTGATGGTTGCCAGAGGGGAAGAGATGGGGAAATGGGCAAAGTGGGTGAAGGGGAGTGAGAGATACAGGCTTCTAGTTATGGAAGGAATAAATCACAGGAATAAAAGGCATAGTATAGGGAACACAGTCAATAATGTTGCAATCGTGTTATATGGTGACAGATGGTAGCTACACTTATAGTGAGCACAGCATAACAAATAGAGAAGTTGAATTGAATGTTGTATGCCTGACCTAATTCAATGTTGTGTGTCAACTATACTCAAATTAGAATTTAAAAAAAAAAAATAAAGTACTTGCATTTCTTTCTTTGTGGCAATAATTTAAGTCATGATTTTTGTAAAATCCACCAGGCAAAAGAGTTAACACTAGGTATATTAGCAGAATGAGTTGCATTTTAGCACTATGAAGCAATATCAACCCCAAAAAATGGAAGCATTTCTATACAATAAGCATAAATTTCTGTATTGGTAGATAGGCCTCTGACTTTTAGGGGGTAGTCCATTGGTCAAGTTATAAGTGGTCAGTAACTATATATTTCTTGAAGTCATGTAAAATATGTAATATCAAAAAAAATTCCAATTATCTAATATTATGCTAAGACCTTTTAGATTTTCAGTTAGATCTTGTGATTGACAAACTAGAATAAGTCATAGCTTTCATAATCTTTGTATCAATAATTTTTAGTTGAATAGATTTGTTTGGTTGTCAATGTCAAATTTGAACATAACAGAATGAAATAAAAAAGTAGGTTTCTTTTTGTCTCTGGAACTATACAGAAAGAACTGATTTACCAATCCCTAGTCCAAGAAGCAATAAATTAACAATTACCACTGAAATAGTTTATAAATGTATATATATATATATATATATATATATATTTGTGTATATGTGTATATATGTATATATATTTGTGTTATATATGTATATTTATATACACATTTAATATAAACTACATGTAATTATAAAAATTATATATAATATATATTACATAAAACTAATATTACTCAGCCATCAAAAAGAATGAAATCTTGCCATTTGCAATTATGTGGATGGAACTAGAGGGTATTATGTCAAGCAAAATAAGTCAGTCAGAAAAAGACAAATACTGTATGATTTCACTCATATGTGGAATTTAGGAAATAAAACAGATGAACATAGGGAAAGTGAAGGAAAGATAAAATAAAGTGAAAACAGGGAGGAAGGCAAACCATAAGAGACATTGAACTCTAGGAAACAAACTGAGGGTTGCTGGAGGGGAGGTGGGTGGGGGGAAGGGGTAATTGGGTGATGGGCATTAAGGAGGGCACTTGATGTAATGAACACTGGGTGTTATATGCAATTGATGCATCACTAAATTCTACCCTGGTAACTAATAATACATTCCTCCAACCCAAATTAAGAGGATGTTGGTGGCAGTCTGCCAGGTACATAAGTGTATGTTAACTAAATTGAATTTAAATAAAGAAGTTAAAAATATATTTTAACTAAAGGGCACATAAATGAAGACATAATCCATATCTTCAATGCATTAGAAACTTTATGGGAGTCAGGTCTGGAGTTAGTGGTATGACAGAAGAAAACCTGTAAGAACTTAGTTATACAAGTTACAAAAATAAGATGAGATAACAGTTTGCAAGGGCTTTGAAAAGTTAAATGCATGCACATTAAATCTACTGTTATATACTAGGATGAACTGCTTTAAAATGAAGCTAAATCATGAAGGAGAATTTTAGATTTTTCTCTATACTATATCCCACATTTCTGATGAGTTGTGCATTGTTCATCTTTCTCAGCATATTGGTCTATATAGCTTTGTTCAAATTATCTTTTTCCCTGTCCAGATTGGCTAGCGTCACTGAGCAGAAAAGAAGTTGTCATTTTGTAACTATGAAGAGTCCAGCAGAAACTTTCAGTACCCTCAATAGGAAAAGCAAATCTACCTGCCTTCAAGATGGTCAATCAATAGTGTCTCATATACAAGGAGATATGAAATGAGTTTAGTCTGCTCATTGTTATGCTAAAATGACAATAAACAAATAACTCCATTTACTCTTCAATAATCTAAGTAGAATCAAAGTCCTTGCTTACATAAATCAAGTTAATGAGGAAGTTCTCTGAACTCAGTGGTGACATTCATTTACTGGTTTCTATAGCATGCATTTATGAGTACTTACCATGCAACAGGTACTGTACCAGGAGTATAGGAGACAGACATGGAGCAAGATAGACAGAAGGTCTGCCTTTATCAAACTTATTTTCTATTGTGGGAGACCTAAATAGGGTAAATATATATAAAAAACATAGTGATAAGTGCTATGGAAAAAAAATTAAAGCAATAGAGAGAAATGATTATATTTTTTGATAGAAGGGTATTATACTTTTAGACAGAAGGCCATAGAAGAAGGCCACTCACTGAGAAGATGACATTTGATTAAAGACCTGAAGGGGAAAAATTAAATATACATGTATATAACTTAAAATAATATTAGATATTAATACATATAATGAAGTATCTACATGACATAAATTCAGACAGTACATGTTAGAAGTATAACCAATTAATTTATTCTCCTGTTCAGTATTGTTAATTCAAGCATTACTTCTCTGAATTGACAGTCTATATATATAGTAGAGTCTTTTAGCAAGTAGCTTCTGTGTAGCTTTTTGATCAAAAACGTTTGAAAATCAATAGTTACAGCAGGCACTGTGAGTTTTTAACCCAGTGCTTACTCAAACCCCATCCCTTTTTGCTCACTTCTACATTTAGAGGCTGGAAAATCTAAATGCTCCTTTTGACATGATTCCTTGGAGGCAGAATAGCTGCATGACACTGGCAGTTTAGATGGAAATACTTTTGATTTCTTGAAATACTATACTCTATGGCTCAGTCTCCTTCCTATTTGTTTTGTCTTTGAATACAGATAAGATACCTGGACTTAGGTAGATATTCTGGACCACAGGGTGTCAAGGATGAAGAAAGACCAAGGAATCTGAGACAACATCACTGTTATCAAGCTGTTAAACCAGTAGCAGAAGCTGCTTTACTCAGACTCTTTTTTTATTCTTTGAGAAAAATACACCCATATTCATTAGGACTCCTATAATTCAAGTTTTCATTTACTTGTGACTAAAAGCTTATCTAACTTTTACAGACAGAAACACTAAGCCCATGCATCTTCAGTGTTATGCTCTCATGCCTACCATCATGTTAAAAAAAAGGTATTTCTGGCCCTAAGACTGACATGTTTTCCATGGTTCTTGAACTCATGGTACCTCACAAATGATAAACATGTCACTTTCATTACCCTTTTAATTTAAAAATATTCTTTAATTAGATAATACCCTCATTTCAGAGACAACTTCAACATCACAAAGGAAGAAAGAAGTTAAGTACAAACTCGGAAAACATATAATTATATTCTGATATTAAGAACCAGAAGAAACTTGACAATAGAAATATGTGATCAGCCACACAGGGCTCTAGGTTTTAAATATGATCTTGACTAATGTTCAGTGACATCAAATAAATATGTCATGATGGATTAAGAAAGCCATTTCTATATGGATCTTGATGTTTTGCTGTCTACAGATGTGTCAATCATCATTCAATTGTGCAAAGTTATTTAGTAGGTAGTGCTCCAGAAAAAAAGTATAACCACATATGGAGTATTTGCTGGCACTTATTGAGAAGAAAAAGATTATTCTTTTGGTAAAATTAAAAAGGCATTTAAGCAACTATCACATTAATATAGGTTGCTATATACTGAGGATGTTATATATAAGACCTGTAGTAACCACAAACCAAAAATCTATCCTAGATACACAAAAAATAAGGAGAAAGAAATCCAAGCATAACACTAAAGACAGACATCAATCACAAGGGCAGAGAGCCAAAGAATAATGGAAAGAGAAGAACTTCTTTAAGAACAATGAGAAAACAATGAAAAAAATGAAAAAAAGTGCACAACTACCAATAATCACTTTAAATGTAAATGGTCTAAATGTTGCAATCAAAACACATACAGTGACTGAATGGGTTAAAAAAAAAAAAAAGAATGTATATGCTGCCTACAAGAGACTCACTTCAGACCAAAAGACACATACAGACTGACAGAGAAGGGATAGAAAAAGATATTCTATGCAAATGGAAACAAAAAGAAGGCTGGGGTAGCAACACTTATAGCAAACAAAACAGACTTTAAAACAAAGACAAGAGACAAAGAAAATATTGCATAATGATAAAGATATCAACCCAACAACTGGATGGCAATTGTAAATATCTATACACCCAACATAGGAGTACCTAAATACATAAAGCAAATATTAACAGACATAACAGAAGAACTTGACAGTAATACAGTAATAGTAGGGAACTTTTATACTCCACCTATATCAATGGGTAGATCAGCCAGACAGAAAATCAATAAGGAAACAGTGGTCTTAAACAACACATTGGAGCAGATAGACTTAACAGATATAGGCAGAACATTCCACCCCAAAGCACCAGAATATACATTCTTTTCAAATATACATGGAACATTCTCTAGGATAGATCATGTGTTAGGCCAAAATACAAACTCAATAAATTTAAGAAGATTGGAATCATGTCAAGCATCTTTCTGACCAAAATGATACGAAACTAGAAATCAATCACAAGAAAAAACCCACAAACATATGGAGGCTAAACAACATGCCACTAAACGTAGTGGATCAACAAAGAAATAAAAGAGAAAATAAAGGGCGCCTGGGTGGCTCAGTCGGTAAAGCGTCATGATCCCAAGACCCTGGGATCGAGCCCCAAATGGGGCTCCCTGCCACTGAGCAGGGAGCCTGCTTCTCCCTCTCCCTCTGTCCTTCCCCTCCACATGTGCTCATGCTCTTTGTCTCTCTCTCAAATAAATATTTTTTTTAAAAAAAGAAGAAATAAAAATATTCATGGAGACAAATGAAAATGAAAACACAATATTCTAATATCTTTGAGACACAAAAAAAGCAGTTCCAGGAGAAAAGTTTATAGTGATATAGACCTACCTCCCGAAACAAATAAAATTTCAAATAAACAATCTAACCTTACACCTAAAGGAACTAGAAAAAAATAGAAAAAAAGGAAAAAGTTAAGAGAGGGAAGGAAGTAATAAAGATCAAAGCAGAAATAAAAGAAATAGAAGCTAATAAATAAAAAAAGTAGAAAAGATCAATATAATCAAGAGCTCTTTTTTTTTAAAGATAAACAAAATTGAAAACCTTTAGCCAGACTCATCAAGAAAAAAAAAGAGGACCCAAATAAATAAAATTAGAAATGAAAAAGAAGAGGTAGCAATGGGCACAACAGAAATATAAAGGATTATAAGAGTCTACCATACAAAACTATATGCCAACAAATTGGACAACTAACAAAAAAATAGATAAATTCCTAGAAACATAATTTCCAACACTGAATCAGAAAAAAGTTAAAAAAAATCTAAACAGACCGATTACTAGTGACGAAATTGAATTGGCAATTTAAAAGCTCTCAACAAACAAAAGTCCAGGAACAAATGGGTTCACAGGTGAATTTTACCAAACATATAAGGAGTTATTCCCTATTCTTCTCAAACTATTCCAAAAATAGAAGACGAAGGAATGCTTCCAAATTCATTTTACAAGGCCAGTATATCCTGATACCAATACCAGACAAAGACACTACAGAAAAATAAAACTACGGGCCAGTATCTCTGATGAACATAGATGGAAAAATCCTCAACAGAATATTAGCAAACAGTATTCAAAAATACATTAAAAGAATCATTCACCCAAATCAAGTGGGGTTTATTCCAGGGATGCAAGTATGGTTCGATATACACAAATCAATCCATGTGATACATCACCCCGACAAAATGAAGAACAAAAACTATATGATCATCTCAATAGAGGCAAAAAAGCATTTAAAAATATTCCACATCCAATCATGATAAAAACTCTCAATAAAGTGGGTTTAGAGGGAACATACCTAAACATAATAAAGGTCATATTGAAAAACCCATAGATAACATAATACTCAATGGTAAAAAGCTGAAATCTCCTGCTCTAAAATCAGGAACAAAACAAAGATGTCTACACTCACTATTTTTATGCAACATGTTACTGGAATTCCCAGCTGTAGCAATGAGACAAGAAAGAAATAAAAGGCATCCAAATTGGTAAGTATTTGCTGATGACATGATACTATATATAGAAAACCCTAAAAACTCCACCAAAGAAGTATTAGAAATAATAAATGAATTCAGTAAAGCAGCAAAATACAAAATTAATATACAAAAATCTGTTGCATTTCTATGCACTAGTAAAAAACTAGCAGAAAGAGAAACTAAGAAAACAATCCAATTTAAAATTGCATCAAAAAGAATAAAATACCTAGGAATAAATTTAACCAAGGAGATAAAAGACCCATACTATGAAAACTATAAGAAATTGATGGAAGAAATTGAAGATGACAAAAACAAATGGAAAGATGTATCATGCTCATGGACTGGAAGAAGTAATATTGTTAAATTGTCTGTAATACCCAAAGCAATCTATATAGATTCAATTCAATCTCTATCAAAAGACCAAAAGTATTTTTCATAGAAAATAATTTCAAAATTTCTATGGAACCACAAAGGCCCCAAAGAGCCAAAACAATTTTGAGAAAGAAGAACAAAGATGGAGGTATCACAATCCCAGATTTTAAGATATACTACAAAGCTATAGTAATCAAAACAGGGCAGGGGATGGGCTACATGGATGATGGGTATTAAGGAAGGCACTTGTGTTGAGCAATGGGTGTTATATGTAAGTGATTCTACTCCAGAAACCAATATTACACTATATGTTAACTAACTAGGATTTAAATAAAAATTTGAAAAAGTAAAAGAAAAAAACATCATGGTCTGACACAAAAATAGAAAAATAGATCAACAAAACAGGATAGAGATCCCAGAAATAAACCCACACTTAATGGCCAATTAATGTACTACAAAGAATATACAATGGGGAAAAGATATCTCTTCAATAAATGGTGCTGGGAAAATAGGACATCTACAAGCAAAAGAATGAAACTGGACCACTTTCTTATAACACACACACACACACACACACACACACACACACACGAAAATGGATTAAAGACTTACGTGTGAGACCTGAAACCAAAGAACTCCTAAAAGAAAACACAGGCAGTAATCTCTTAGACATTGGCCTTAGCAACATTTTTAAGGATATGGCTCTTCAGGCAAGGCAAACAAAGGCAAAAATAAACTATTAGAACTAAACCAAAATAAAATGCTTTGGCACAGTGAAGGTAACCATGAACAAAACAAGACAATAACTTAGTGAATGAAAGAAGATATTTGTAAATGGTGTATCTGATAAGCAGTTAATATGCAAAATATATAAAGAACTCATATAACCCAACACCAAATAAAACCAAATAATCCAATTAAAAATAGGCAGAGAACCTGAATAGACATTATTTTTTCAATGAAGATATACAGATATCTAACAGAAACATGAAAAGGTATTCAACATCACTAATCATCAGGGAAGTGCAAGTCAAAACCACAATGAGATACCACCCCATACCAGTCAGAATGATAGTTTCAAAAAGACAAGCAATGTCTTGGCAAGGATGTGGAGAAGAGGAAATCTTCGTGCACTGTTGGTGGGCATGTAAATTGGTACAACCACTGTGGAAAAAAGTGCGGAGGTTTTTGAAAAAATTAAAAATAGAAATACCATACAATCCAGTAGTTCCACTACTGGGTACTTACCCAAAGAAAACAAAAACACAAATTTGAAAAAAATATATGTACTTCTATGTTCATTGTGACATTATTTACAATAGTCAAGATATGGAAGTAACCCGAGTGTCCATCAATTGATAAATGAGTAAAGAAGAAGTGGTAATCAAAAAATTCCCAACAAACAAAAGTCCAGGACCAGACAGCTTCGTAGATGAATTCAAATACGAATTCAAATGTTTAAAGAAGAGTTAATACCTATTCTACTCAAACTATTCAAAAAAAAAAAGAAGAGGAAGGAAAAATTCCAAGTTCATTCTATGAGGCTAGCATTACCCTAATAAAACAAAATACTAGCAAACTGAATCCAACAAAACATTAAAAAAATCATTCACCATGATCAAGTGGGATTTATTCCCAGGATGCAAGTAGGATTTAATATTCACAAATCAATCATCATGAGGCATCACATCAATAAGAGAAAGGATAAAAACCATATGATAATTTCAATAGATGCAGAAAAAGCATTTGACAAAGTGCAATATCCATTCACGATAAAAACTTTCAACAAAGTGGGTTTAGAGGAAACATATCTCAACATAATAAAAGCTGTATATGAAAAAGCCACAGCAAACATCATACTCAATGGGGAAAAAGTGAGAGCTTTTCCCTAAGGTCAAGAACAAGTAAAGGATGCCCATTCTCAAAACTTTTATTCAACATTGCTACAGCAATCAGACAACAAAAAGAAATAAAAGACATCCAAATTGGCAAGGAAGAAGTAATACTTTCACTCTTTGCAGATGACATGATACTATATATAGAAATCCCTAAAGACTCCACCAAAAAACTACTAGAACTGATAAATGAATTCAGTAAGTTTGCAGGATATAAATCAATGTACAGAAATCTATTACATTTCTATATACTAATAATGAAGTAGCAGAAAGAGAGATTAAGAAAACAATCCCATTTACTATTGCACCAAAAATAATAAATACCTAGGAATAAAGTTAACCAAAGAGGTGAAAGACCTGTACTCTGAAAACTATAAAACATTAATGAAAGAAACTAAAGATGACACAATAAAATGGAAAGACATTTCATGCTCATGGATTGGAAAAACAAATATTGTTAAAATGTCTATACTACCCAAAACCATCTTCAGATTTAGTGCAATCCCTATCAAAATACCACCAGCATTTCTCACAGAACTAGAACAAACAATCCTAAAATGTGTATGGAACTGCAAAAGACCCCAAATAGCCAAAGCAATCCTAAAAAAGAAAAACAAAACTGAAGGTATCACAATTCTAGGCTTCAAGTTATATTACAAAGCTGTGGTAATCAAAATGGTATGGTACTGGCACAAAAATAGACACATAGAGCAAAGAAACAGAATAGAAAGCCCAGAAATGAAGCCACAATTGTATGGTCAATGAATATTCAACAAAGCAGGAAAGAATATCCAATAGAAAAAAGACAGTCTCTTCAACAAATGGTGTTGGAAACAAAACTGGACAGCAACATGCAAAAGAATGAAACTGCATCACATTCTTACATCATGCATAAAAATAAATTCAAAATGGATTAAGAACCTAAATGTCAGACCTGAAACCACAAAAATCCTAGAAAAGAACACAGGCAGTAATTTCTGTGACATTGGCCATAGCAACATTTTTCAAGATATGTCTCCTGAGGCGAGGAAAATAAAAGCAAAAAGAAACTATTGGCACTATATCAAAATAAAAAGCTTCTGCACAGTGAATGAAACAATTAACAAAACCAAAAGGGAGCCTACAGAATGGGAGAAGATATTTCCAAGTGACATATCCAGTAAAGGATTAGTATCTAAAATATATAAAAAACTTATACAACTCAACATCCAAAAACCAAATAATCCAGTTAAAAAAATGGGTAGAAGACATGAACAGACATTCTCCAAAGAAGACATACAGATGGCCAACAGACACCTGAAAAGATGCCCAACATCACTCATCATCAGGGAAATGCAAATCAAAACTACAATGAGATATCACCTCCGACCTGTCAGAAATTGCTAAAATCAAAACACAAGAAGCAACAAGTATTGGTGAGGAAGTGGAGAAAAAGGAACCCCATGTACTGTTGGTGGGAATGCAAACTGGTGCAGCTACTGTGGAAAAGAGTATGGAGGCTCCTTAAAAAGTTAAAAATAGAACTACCTCAGGATCTAGTAATTGCACTATTGGGTATGTACCCCAAAAATAGAAAAACGTCAATTCAGAGGGATATGTGCACCCCTATGTTTATTTCAACATTATTTACAATAGACAAATTATGGAAATAGCCCAAATGTCCATTGGTAGATGAATGGATAAGAAGATGTGATACACACACACACACACACACACACACACACACACACACACTGGACTATTATTCAGCCATAAAAAAGAATGTGATTTTGCCATTTGCAACAACATGGATGGATTTAGAGGGTATAATGCTAAGCGAAATAACTCAGAGAAAAACAAATACCATATGATTTCTCTCCTAATTGGAAGTTAAGAAACAAAACAAGCAAAGGAAAGAAGAGAGAGAGACAAACCAAGAAACAGATTCTTCAGTATACAGAACACACTGATGGTTACAAGAGTGGAGGTGAGTGGGGGGATGGGTGAAATAGGTGATGGGGATTAAAGAGCACACTTATCATCATGTGCCCTGAGTAATGTATAGAATTGTTGAATCACCATATTATACACCTGAAACTAATATAATGCTGTGTGTTAACTATAACTGGAATTAAAATTAAAAACTTAAAAAAAGAAGTGGTATGTGTATATATATTAAATTAAATTTTATACATATATATGTATATATACACAATGTAATATTATTGAGCCATAAAAAGGAATGAGATCTTGCCATTTGTAACATCATCAATGCACCTAGTGGGTATTATTCTAAGTGCAATAAGTCAGACAGAGAAAGACAAATACCAGATGATTTAATTTTATGTGGAATTTAAAAAAATAAAATAAATGAACAAACAAACTAAAAACAGAAATATACTCATAAAAACAAAGAACAAACTGGTGATTTCCAAAAGGGAGCAGGGTTGGGGAATGGGAAAAAAACATTTACAATATGCAAGGGAGTATAACATGTCTATACACTGTATGAAGTGAGAAAATTATACCACACGTTACTACATACCTTATTACATATTTATTTATTCAAGTTCAGAAAAACTCCCTTCTCCAACCTTACCTGTCTCCATCTTCCTCCTACCCTCAGTTTTAGAGTCAGAATTATGTAAACGGTGAGTAAAGGGAATCAAATGCATTTGCTTGACTTACGAGGACAGAATTGGATTTAAAATATTCTTTGTTGAATTATATAAAGTGAATGAATTATGTATCTATTGTTTTCTATAACTTCCAATTATTTGTTTTATCCAACAAGTGATATTGCTTCTCTTAAGTTTTCTAAAATTGGCTTGCCTTGAGTGTCATACTATTATCTATTGTGGAACATATTTGAAATAAGGCTTTGAGGGTAAATAGTGTACTTGTTTTTTTTTGACTATTTTACAGTCACTTCTAAATTGAAATGTACTTGCAAACAGAAACTTTAAAAAATCGATGCATCCGTGAAAATATTAAGGGAGTTCTGGACTTTCTTTCTCACTTTTGGAATTAGAAAGTCATTTAAAGTGTGTGTGTGTGTGAGAGAGAGAGAGAGAGAGAGGGAGAGAGTATGCGTGTTTTACAAATTGTGTGAAATTGAAGTTAACTAGAAATGGTGACGATTAAGATTTCTCAATTAAATCTAAATTCTCTCTGTTATTTTTCAGGCTTTCTAAGACAGAGAAACTTAAATGCCTTTATTTCTGAGGTTCTAAGCAAGTTTCCATGGTAGGAGAAAAGTCTATATAGCTATATAGCTGTGTTTTTTAAAAATTTTCTTGGTCACATGTGTTCATTAACAGCAAAAATTCAGACTGCCTGGGTGGCTCAATCGGGTGAGTGTTGGACTCTTGGTTTTGGCTCAGGTCATGATCTCAGGGTCCTGGGATCCATCCCCGCAAGGACTGGCTCCATGCTCAGCAGGGAGTCTGCTTGGAGATTCTCTCCCTCTGTCCCTCCTCTCTCTCTTTCTCTGTCTCTCTCTCTCAAATAAATAAATAAATCTTTAACAGAAAAATTGAATGAAAGAGTTCTATACAGAAGAATAACCTAGGACTAAGTGACTTAACCCCTGCCTCTTCTGTCATTGATTAACATTTCAGGACAATCTATACATACCAGATACCACTCACTCAAAATGAGTCAAGATACTTTCTGAGAGTTATGAAGTCCAAATGTTCTGTGATGTTTTTTGGTACTTACTTAATAGCTACCTTTAAGCAATTTACTTGCAGTAGGCTTATCTGACTGGGTGAAGTCTGAAGTCTACTAGAATAGTAAATGTATATATCCTCAATATTTATTTCCGGAGCTATCTAATGAAATGTCATTGTTTCTTTAAACATATATCAAATTATTCGCCTCTAAAATTGTGATGCATGTTTCTAATAACCATATCACTATTATTTGAGCATCAATTAAAATCATTTTTGTTATAAAGATTCCTATTTTAAATATGCATATACAAGAAGTCCTTTCTACATGTCTGTTCTGCTGTTGGAGCTGCTTGCCATTTGTGCTCCTTAGTATCACTTGATAAGATTGATTCAAAAGCAGAGGGTACCTCTTCCTCATGCAAATGCGAAGATTCTTTCCCAATGGCTAATATTCAGCAGAGGCCTGAGTTAGAGAACTGAGTATTGGTTCTAGGTCTTCCACTCACCAATTCTATGACTTTGAGTGGATGAATCAGTTTCTTTTCCTTAAAAATGAACCAAGGTAAAAATACAAATTAAAGTACTATTGAAGTGTCACTCTCAATTATGATGAACAGGGTTTGTCATTATTGTTCCTTTAAGTGCTACACAGATACAATGCAATATTATATTTTAAGTACTGTAAAAATGTAATATATCATCAAAACTATTTATTTGTGGGGTGGGAGGATTGAATGCATATAAGGTTATTCTATGCAAAGGTACTTCCCAAAACTTGTATTCAAAGATCGGAAACACTGACCATATATTGAAATGAACAGTTCATTTTAGTCCACGTTACTCCTAGCCAGTAAATTCTCCGAGGGCTGCTACAATTTTTACCATAATCACTATTTTACTCTAGTATCTGGTATGATGCCTAACATATAGTAGTTAATAAATATATACACACATTATATATCCAATAATTGACTTGTCAGATGACTACACCTGTGAGTGAAAGAGGAAAAACTTTCCTTTCTCAATGTAGATATAGAGGTGGAGGATAAGATTGGGGGTGAGGGTGTAAGTGAAAAATGAGACCAGTTGGTAGAACCAAGAGGAAATTAGTAAACTTAACTTTTTAAAAACATGTTCAAAAAGAGAAATATCTATATTGGTAATGGAGATTTCTTTACAATGAGACATGCTTAACAAAGGCTGATGGCCACCTGCCTTGGCTATATTAGAAGGACTCACTGAGCTGGTTGGGATGGGGTACAAGATAACATCTATGATCCTTTCCAAGAGTCAATGTATTTCAAACCACAATTAGAAAAAAAAAAAAAAACCTCTTTGGATATTAGATAATTAAGATATTTGAAAAATTAGCTGGTCAGTTTAGTTAGTATAATTGATTTTGTCATTGTATATACCAATCCCAAGAGCATTTTCTACATCTGACAATTTTGCATGACTTATGGCATGAAGCAAAGAAATAAACTAGATTGTTAGGAAAGCGTAAGTACTACCTCTTTTTTATAAGCAGTAGTCTTGTTTGTTATTTAGTGAATTGGAGCTTCCGGATGGGCATGCTGTCACATGACTAAATATTTTGTTGAGGAATTGACAGGGACTGGGGACTTCATGAACATGACTTCTCTTGACTTTAAAATCTTTCAAAAGATGCCCTTTGCCATCATAAGTGTTCTGGAGATAAAAGAGGGAGCTGGCTGACAACAAGCTGAGAGAAGCAGTCATTAGTTCTAAATGCTAAGTAATGGAGCATAGCATTTTTCATCAAGAACCGCCAGGAGAAATGGCCCTTAAAATATCTACAGTGTCAAGTAACATAAGTGAATAATTACCACGTGATAGATCCATAAAGTGGGTGCACAGAGGTTGTTTGGTATGACTGCAGTCTGCTCAAAATTCAGAGGGAATGACACTCATTCTTATTTAGGATTAGACTTTTACATACATGTCAGGGTTAACTCATAATAGTCATACTGCAATGAAATGTAGTCCTCATGAAATGCTTCAGTTAAATGCAGTATTAAAAACTACAGTCATTAAAAAAAAAAACCCACAGTCATTAAGTAAGATAGGTGAGAGGAACTTTAGAGATCAAAACCCTTTTTATCTCATATTTCAGGTAACAAACCTGAAGCTGTGATCAATTAAGTGGCTGGGGTAAGTTCATGTAGTAGGTTTTTAACAGGTCTATTTGTCTTTAGTCTCAACCCAATACACCTTTAACTATTACATAGCAATTTACTAAAAGGTTAATATGGTTAATTAAACAGCCTGAATTAACTAAATGACATATTTCGGTATAACAGGGGAAACTGGCCTTGCTCATTTGACTACTTTCCCTACCACCTTTCCAATTCCTTCCATCCATAGGGAAATATTTATACCACATTGGAAATAGAGGACAAGTGCCAGCCACATACCAGAAATTTTGTAGAATCTTTGAAAGATATAGTACAGGTGAGACCAGAATGAGGGAGGGCTGAGCAACAGTCAAGACATCATGGGTAAGGTCAAAGTCCAACAGATAACCAGCAGAACCTCATGCCTCCAAGTTCAGAAGTTGGGTGCTGGGCAAAGGCAGTAGATGATCAGCAAGCATTCATCTCTCTAGTTCTTCTGAGAATAGCATTCCAGTGCTGTACACAGAATGTCAGAAAACATACTCACTCCCAGCTTGCCCTCATAGTGGGATGCAGGACTGTGTGTGTGTATGGGGGTGTGTATATGTAGTTGGTCTTATAGAAGAAAAGCAGTATTCCAGCTAATTTGGTTTGTGACGATCAACATGGATAGGACAACTTTACTATGATGTCACAATGCTTCCTCCAACCAAGTCTTGGGCTTTACTAATCACACACACACAGAAATGGACATCTTATCTGGCATCATTACACTATAATCTAAATGTTTTCATTCTCTTTTTTTCTGAGACTCAAGTGTTTGAATAGAAGACCAAGAATAATCTGATAGAAACTGTGTCATAACCATAAACATGAAAATGGTAACAAAATTATTCTTGTTAAAACTTGTGAATAACCAAACTAAACTGAGAATCATAGTTTATAACTTTAAATGTCTCTATTATTTAAACAAAAACTTAAAACTTTTTCCCTGAGATACATAAGACTCAGAATGCCTTACCAATAAGGGATTTAAACATTAAAGGACAAATCTTCGGCTATTGGAACTCTTCCAAGCTATATAAAAAAAAAAAAAATTTTAAAGCTTAAAAATTCTTCTTTTTGTTTTTAAAAAAAGATTTTATTTATTTATTTGACAGAGAGAGACAAAGCGAGAGAAGGAGGAGTGGGAGAGGGAGAAGCAGGCTTCCCGTGGAGCAGGGAGCCTGATGCGGGGCTCGATCCCAGGACACGGGGATCATGACCTGAGCCGAAGGCAGACCATTAACAACTGAGCCACCCAGGCGTACCTTAAAAATTCTTCTTGGTAAGCTCAGATTAATAAAACAGAATTAAAAATAAAACACTATTTTGTATTAAAAATAAAACACAAAAATTGTACATAACAAATTAAATCGAGTATGATGCCAAAAGGAATATAAAATAGGATCAAGTCTAGAAATGTAAGTATAATTCAATATTATGTCATCATATTTTTCATCTTATCAGTATTTCAAATAAAAAAAAATGACTGTATGGATTGAGGCCAAACAAAAGTGAGGTGATTAAATTTAAATCCATTCTATATGAAATAAAATAAAATAAAATAAATATTTTTAATAATAAATAAATAAAATAAAAATAAACCTTTTAATAAACAGAATATTTTCTTAAAATAATGAAGAATGTATAATCCAATCCAGTGAATATTATGCATATTGCGGGGAAAAAAGAGGCTTTCATACACCTGCTCTTATTTCTCTGAGAAAAGAAATTACAAGAAGAAAGAGTAATATCTTTGATGAGGTCTTAGATTTGATGTTTATAACTTGCTAAAAACTTGTTCATAACTAAAATGCTTTTCTCAGTTAACCACTTGAAAGATAAGTTTATGATCATTTACAAAAGAAGTACCTCCAATCAGGCTGTGTGTATATACAATCCCTGAACTTCCTTCTTTGTTCACATATAAAAGTGTCTTGAGGAGGTGGAAATGACTGCAAGTGACATTTCCTTCCACACCTTTTCTTCTTCTTCTTTTTTTTTATTATGTTATGTTAATCACCATACGTTACATCATTAGTTTTTGATGCAGTGTTCCATGATTCATTGTGTGCGTATAACACCCAGTGCTCCATGCAGAACGTGCCCTCTTTAATATCCATCACCAGGCTAACCCATCTCCCCTACCCTTCTCCCCTCTAGAACCCTCAGATTGTTTTTCAGAGTCCATAGCACACCTTCTCTTCTTATCAAGAAAAGTCCTTTCACCAACAGTGTAAGCTGAAAAAATCAGTATTTCCAAAGAATGTGTAAGTTTGTGTTAAGCTGATTGTTCCATTAATAAATATTGGGAAAAAATTAATAATGACTTCTCTACCTCTACGAGTGCATCACATCATTCTATACACCTATCCAATCATAGACAGTCTTCTCTCAACACCGTTGGAAACTGGAAAATAAATCTGTCAGGTTTTGATTTCACTGTAAAATACGTCGTTCAATGTGTGTGCCAAACTTAAGAAAATTAAAATCAGGTCATAAAATAGGAAAGGTAAAGGTATCTAATACAAACATGTTCCAAGCAACCAAATGTTTTTAGTCCAAAGAAGAAAAAAAATTATCTTTGATTTTAAAAGACATACTTTAAAAAAAATAAATAAATAAAAGATATACTTTTACATATACTTTAAAATATATATATACTTTATATGCTTTAAAATATTTATAGTCTGCCCAACTTTATTATATGACTTATACGGTCATATTTTTGCCTGTGCCTTTGAAATTTCATTTGATCATATATTTTCTAACAGGAATATTTTGTATCAAGGATCAATAACTATTTTAAGCTTAAACTTTTGTTGGAAAAAAGCTTTGTACTTCTCAACAACCCTAGAAATTTTTGCCTATACAGTAGCAGGCATTTGTATCAGACAGATTATCCAGAAGATAAATCTGTTGACCTATGAATACACAGGTGTTAGCTGTTGTGATGTTATGTGTGGGACATACTTGGACATCACAATAGGACGTTTCTTCCAAATTGCTGGACTTGTGGTTATATGTGGAGCTTTTGATCTTTTTTCTCAGGGTTAGAGTGAATAACAACACAGCGGACTTTGTAAACTGACATGATTCTTTCTCCTCCTGACCCCATCATTGACAAAACTGAAGGAAGCCACAGAATTCATTTTTCTATTTGTTGAAACTCACTAATTTTTTTAGAGAAAAAAAACAAAACTCGAAGCAAAACAAGACAAAACACACCTGACCCTTGAGAAAACAAGTATACAACCTGATAACAATGAAGTGTGACTAGAAAATAATGAGTCAACTGAACTTAAAAGGAATGAACTAGGTCTGTACGTGTCAACAAGGATATAGTTTAAAAATATAGTGTTAAGGGTGACAACGCTCTCAGGTCTCCCCCCTCCTCAGGAGCTTTGTACTATCACTGCCATCACTCAACAAACCCTGCTTAGCTGCCTACCATTCTGTCTGGTCTACTTCATTCTTCACAGTGGTGTGACCAAGAACCATGGGCACCAACAGAGAAATAAAATCCTGTAACATTTATGGGCGCCCGTCCTGGATCTCCACCATTGTTAAGGACAACTAACTGTGAGTAGTGGGCAGCAAGTCTCTCTCTCTCTCTCTCTCTCCCCATTTTGTTTGTTGAAACAATGGGTGCACATCAGCCATGTAAGAGCAATTAGTACAGCTCTCATTCTCAAGTCTCATGTGACAGGCTCCCTGGGCTCCTTTCTGACTGATCCCCCAGCAGAAGTTGGGAATGTCGGCTTGGTAAGGACTCAAAACTCCTTTTGGGCCAGATCACCGGATGTGAGGGACCTAGGGAAAACTGAGCAGCAATTGAAGGGCCTGACCAAGGCTACCCTTGGGGCACCCAAAGGCTCTTGGAGGGACCTGGTTCCTTACTTGCCTATCCGGGCATCCAGAGAGAAACCCCTCCACTACTCTTCTCAGCCGATTCTTCCTGTAGGAGAATGAGTGAGAAAGCCCTGGACAGTCCCCCAGACATTCTCTTGCAAGTGGTTCAGGTGGCCTTCATGGGATCTCACTCACAGTTCCCTGTTACTGCGAGGAACAGTCTCCTGTTTCTGACTCCTCCTATCCTGGGCATTACTAGGACACTTGAACTGGCTACACCACCTATGTGAAGGAATGGCCAAGCAGGGCAAAAGAACTAAGATCTAAGGGACATCCCAGGGAGGGGTGGATTTCCTCACCCTGGGTGCCCCATCTTGTCCCTCCGTGTGGCTACACCAGACAGAACAATTCTACTAAAAGATGATTAGGTGGCTATGCCAGACAGAACAACTCTACTTAAAAAAGTCTAGTATATCCATTGACTTCTAAGGGAGTCTTAAGGGTGGGGGAAACCAGGGTCGCTCTCCAGAGGTAGGGCCGGCTACCTGCTGCGACTACTCCCAGCACCTCAAAGAGAAGACAGGGGCTCTGGCTGTCAGTTGCATGAGTAGCTAGGGCCACACATCAGGAAAAGATGAGGAGGAACTGAGGTGGAAGACTCCTTTTCCTCTCTTCTTGTAGATAGGTAATTCCCTGACCAAGACCCTTACTCCTTTAGAGTCCCTTCCTGGCATTATAGGCTATAGGAAGAGTATCAGACCTATAAATCACTCAATATCATTTACTCTGATGCCTTCCTGGTTTTAACTGAACTAAGGCAACTCATTTTCTTTTGTTCTGGGTCATGGCCACAATACAAGTTGAAGGATGAGACATGGCCACCTGATGGACTTTGCCTTCCTGGTTTCAGCTGGGAAAAGGTGACTCATTTTCTTTTGTTCTGATCTCAGCAATGTAGGATTGATCCCAGTCTCCTGACTGCTCTCTTCCCTCCTGCCCCCCCCCCGCCCCCGCAGTGCAGGAGACAGCAAAGGAACACCACATCCACGTTGAAAGTTGATAGGCAAGTGGAGTCTGCAGGGGAATCTCCACCCCTGGTTCCATCCTTCCTAGGGTAAGATCAGGTCCCCATACCTGTCCTGCCCTATCCTGGAACCTCTACCTGTGCTTGAGGGCTTTACCCTCTGCAAGAACAGGTAGTGCTGGAAGGGGGACCGAGGGGAGGTGCTGCTATAAGACCTGAGATGAAGGGGGCCTCAAAGTTTTCCAAACTTGGATGTAATGCTCTTGTTAAATCAAACCCTCTCTGAAGCAGTAAAACATGGGATTCTGGCCACTGCTAAAAGATACGGGGATCAAGGGACAGATGAGCCCATGGGTGGCTTCAATTTCTAACTGGAGCCCAGGCTGTACCTCCTCAAGACCCCAACTGGGATACTCTCAAGACCCCAATTGGGACCCTAACAATCCCCTTGGAAATTGGTATTGCCATCACTTCTAAGCCTTCATCATAGAGAGAATGAGCAGTATGAGGGCTTCTCCCTCATTCATTTAAAGGGTTTATGGCTATAATTGGAACCAACTGTGGTTGGTCTACCTAGGGACGGAGACTTTTAGGGATATTCCCAAGCATCTGCCGGAACTTCCCCTTTGTTTGGGGGAAATTCCCTGTCTCCTCTGGCCTGACATGGACCGCATATTTCCACTTTGGTGGAAAAAACATGGTGTCTGTTCGTCTGTCAGAGCTGACGAGGTTTAGAGCCAGGAATGA
Organism: Halichoerus grypus; assembly: GCF_964656455.1. Taxonomy (NCBI): domain Eukaryota; kingdom Metazoa; phylum Chordata; class Mammalia; order Carnivora; family Phocidae; genus Halichoerus; species Halichoerus grypus. The sequence goes on from NC_135715.1 coordinate 104,305,401, forward strand.
TTTTGTCTAGGTTTGCTGAAGGTCAAATAAGCTTGCATTAAAATGGCAGTTAATCTTGTCTATCTCAAAGTTTTCATGGGTAATTGTTAAGAAAGTTTTGCTTGGATGATAAATGGGGTTACATGTAGGTCTTTTCCAAATAGGCTTAATGCCTGAGAACCCATACCTCCCTTAGGTAGAGATATTAACTCTCATGTTAATATCTAGGATATCATCAAAGGATATCTAGGTCTGTTGGTAAATTAACTGTCAACCCAAACTCAGGAAGAAAACCCAACAGTTTTCTTAGATTGAGAGAGGCTCTCATTATATACACAGCTATCTCCCTCTGTTCTCCTGAGGCTGAGATCATTCTTAAAGACCCAATCTGCCCCAGATACTTGGAAAAAATTGCAAAAGTTGACTGTTGGCCCGGAGGGGACCCTAGAAGAGCTCTTATGAGCTGCCAGCGGGTCTTTTACAATTGGGACCAAGAAGAGAGTGAGGACTAGAAGCTAAAGAGGAAGGCTGAGGCTTTGGTTATGGCCTTGCACGCCGTTGCCAGCTCAGCCTTCCGAGGCTCTGGCACCAAATGCCATCTCTCTGGCCACCCAGGACACCGGAAGTGAGAATGCTTCCAGTGGCAAAAACCAAGGCCCTGTAACCCTTGTCCCACTTGTGGAGGGGGTCACTGGAAATCTGAATGCCCTTGGGGACCTCAATCTGCAAGGGCTCAGGTGGCCAGTGCCCTGATCGGGACTGATGGGGGCTGGGGTTCTACGTGGTGGCTTCTCCAAAACAGTTCACCATAGGGAACCCGGAGCCTCAGCTGATTTTGGAAATAGAAGGAAAACCAGTCAATTTCCTTCCTGATGCTGGAGCCACCCTTTCTGTCCTACTCTCCGCCCTGGCCCAGCCGTCCCGCCGTAGTGCTGTCATTAAGGGCGCCCCTGGGTGACCCATGGCCAAATTTTTGCTCACCTTCTGGGATGTACTTGGGGAGATCTAATCTTCTCTCACTCTTTCGTAATGCCTGAGAGCCCCATACCTCTCTTAGGCAGAAATACTTACTCTCGTACTGATAGCCCCTGGGCAGACTAGCAATTGCCTCCCCTTGATAGAGGCTGATATTAATCCCCAGGTCTGAACAACTCAGGCTGGAATGGGTTGGCCTTTATAGCAGTGCCCGTTCCCATACACCTTACGGATCCCACAACTTTCTTTTGTTGGAAAGGTTTTTTGGGCATAACAGGACACTGTCGCTCGTGGATACCAGGATATGGAGAAATAGCATGCGCCCTCTATCGTTTGATCAAGGACACCCAGACGGCCGGTACCCATCTATTAATATGGGATCCAGACTCAGAAAAAGCTTTTAAAAATCTCAAGAGGGCCTTGCTCAGAGCCTCAGCTTAAAGTCTTCCTACCATGAGGGCTAACAACTTGTATGTGACAGAAAGAAAGGGAATGTCCTTGGGTCTGCTAATCCAGGCCTGGGGAGCAGCTCAACAGCTGGTGGGATATTTAAGCAAAGAGCTGGATCCAGTGGCTGTGGCTGGCCAGCATGTCTTAGGGCACTGGCCGCCCTCTTGACTCCCTTAAGCTATGAAACTAACTCTGGGACAGGAAGAACGTGTGACGTTTGCCAGAAGAATAACCCGTTCTCCCATCCGCAAAAACCCAGAGGCATACAGTGAGTAGAAAGTTAGCCTGGAGAAGACTTCACACATGCCTAAAATGCATGGTACAGGTCTCTCCTGGTTTGGGGAGATACATTCATGCACAGGGTTGAGGCCTTCCCCTATAGAACCAAAAAAAACCTCAAAAGTGATAAAGACACTAATAAATCCCTCAGTTTGGACTTTCCCAGTCCCTTCAGAGTGATAACAGAGTATCCAAGGTTTTGGGCACTATCACTTACACTGTGTCTGAAGACTTCAATCTTTGGAAAAGTGAAGTAGCCCAAGAAGCAAGTCAAAATTGGGTGTCCCTACTCCCTATTGCCTTACTCCAAATTAGGAACACCCCCAAGAAAAAGGCGTTGAGCCCCTTCGAGATCTTATATGGGAGACTCTTTGTAAATGACCTGCTGATAGACAAGGAAGAATTTGATTTGATAAATCATTTCATTCCTCTTGTAAGGAGCTTCCCAACTCCTAGCCCCAGAATAAACAGCCTGTCCCATTTCACCCGGGGGAACTAACTGCCTGTAGAGCTGGTCTGGGAAGGCCCGCATACAGTGATTTTAGCCACTCCAACAGCAGTCAAAGTGCCTGGATCCACCATTGAGAGTCAAACCCTTGTCCCCAATGGTGCCTAAAAACAAGAAACCAAAATCCCTCTGTGAACCCAGGGAGGACCTCAAACTAGTCTTGAAGCAACAAGACACAGATAAGTCTTCTTAAATGTTACTTTCCCTATATCCCATCAAAATCATAATCCTTATTGCATTCCTTTCACCAGTCCTCTCCTCACAGTATGTGGGGAGTTCACTAAAACATCTTCTATCTCTTTGCTGGACCCCTGGTTATACTTGGTCTGCATTGTGCTTTGGGCCTTGCCTCCTAATACTGTAACCTGATTTATATCTTCCAGAATAAAGGTCATCAAACTCCAAATGGTGATTCAGATGGAGTCTCTCATGGAGGTCAAACCAGACCTCTACAGGGGACCCCTTGATAGATCAGAGCGAGAGGAACCCTGACTGCCGCTCCATCCAATGCCCCTGACCAGCAGGAAGTAGTTACAATCAGTTGTCCTCTTTCTTCCCTAACAGCAGTTAGGGTTAACTCTTCAGAGAGGGGGAATGACGAAGGATAGCTGGAAGGCCGGCAGGCAGGGACAAGGGGCCCCCCCGCCATAAGACGAAATCACCCTTAAAGGATTTTATACCACCCTGGAAGGAGCCTCCATCCTTTCCCATGTGATAGATAGGGGACTATAACGTGATTGGAAGACAGGCACAGGGAGGGTTAATCAGATTAAAGCAGCCTGCTAACAAGCCCATAAAAACCCCTAGACTTAGAAACTCCAGTGGTAACCTTCTGGGGTCCCCTCCCTCCTTGGGAGCTTTGTACCGTTATCGCTCAATAAACCTTGCTTTGCTGCCCACCAAAATACATATATATATGTATATATATTTATCATTTATATTTATATTTATAATTTATATTTATATACATATACAAAATACTAATAAAAAGAGGCAAGTAACAAAAATATTGTTATTTATGTATGTCATTTGTCATTTATATTGTCATTTAAAATATAAATCACAAAACAATATTACATTTTTAATGGATACTTTTACTATGAAAAGGTGCAGAATAATATTAGAAGTACATGAACCAAGTTCATAATACTCAGACAGACAAAGCGGGGTCCAGATAAAATCTAAAAAAGGTTTTGCAACCTTTTATAGTATTTTAAATTAAAAAGGGAATACATCACATGTAGTCATATCTATATGTTCATTCAGATATATACTATATAGAATTATGTATAGTAATTATAGAGTATGTTTCAGATGGATGGATAGACAAATAGATATGACTAAGGTTTTAGTCTCTGCAACCAGACTTGCTGAGCTTGAATCCCTCTGCCTCTAGCTGTGTGATTTTGGACAAGTTAACTAACTGCTCTGAACTTCTATTTCCTCATTTTAAAATGCTGATGATATTAGCACTAACTTCATAGGCTTATTGTGAGTTTCAATTAATTTATATATTTAAGTGTTTAGAACAGTGACTGGAATATGGCAATTCACAAATATTGTATACAATCATCATTTTACAAACAGAAGAAAAAGCACTGGTGGCAAATAGAATAAGTATGAATAGTGGTTACTTCTGATTTGTGAAATACAACTGTAAGGTAGCTTGAAGTACTGTTCACAAATATTCATTGCCCTTTTCTAGGAGATGATGAGACTTCTCCATTTCCTTGCCATCTGTCTTCACCTTGTGATTTGCCTTGGTCAATGAAATGGGAGGAAAATTAACATGTATCTTCTGAGTACAATCTTGAAAAACCAGTATGTGATCCACATTTAATGTTTAAATTATAATAAATCTATGAGGCTTGTAAATGTTAAAATTACAATAAATCTATTTGTTCCTCAACAAATATAACTCTCACCCATTTTTTCCCAGCAAACTTGGTTGGGTATCAGGCACAACAGACTTGAGCTAGGTACTTCGGATGCAAAGAAATACATTCCAATCTCTGTTCCCAATGCATAGATAATGTGGGGGAGGGAAGTAGTTATGCTTACAAATAAGTAAATTAAGACATATATTTAAAACATGATATTAAGTGCATTTTTTTCTAACGGTCTCATACTTTCCTGAGGTTCAATAGGAAGGACAATGGGTGACAGGTGAACAGGAAAATCTAAATAACAGGTTGTCCTGATAGGTGGTCCCCAAGCTGGCTCTGCAATCAGTAGCCCATTACGCACCTCCAAATAAGATTATTTGTAAAGAGGCGGCCAGAGATTGGGGAGAGGAGATTGGCGAGGTTTTCCTTGAAGAGAATTGTTAGAAAAGTGTGTTCCTCCCCTTTCCCCGAACCCTACCCCCCACCACCTCAAAACAAGTGAAAGCAGCACTCAAAGACCAGCTTGAAAAGCTTGACAAGACACCTGGAGTCTGATGGGATAGCGACTCCAGCGATTCTTGCCAACAAACCATCTCTGTGAGAAGCTGGCTGAAGTGGTTTGGCTTGCAGAGCAAAGACAGAACAACATAATAGGAGCAGTCTCCAATTCTAGAGTTTAGAAAGACAAAGGGAGTGGGATTTTCGGGTGGGAAAAGAGATTGTGAGAGAGAGCAGAACTCAGTCATCTGAAAAGACCCCAGCGCCAAAGGAGGGACCTGATGGCGTGAAGTGACTCTGGCCGTCCACCAGGGGGCGCACTGCTCCTGCAAGCGACCGGTGCAGTGGTGGCTGCCTGCGTGATTAGGATACCGGCAAAGAACAGGCAGTAACACCTGAAGGGGATCAGACTATGCCTCCCTAAAATATGCCATTTTGGAATAATGATTATTTTAACCTGAAGACATTTAAGATTCAACAGATGCAAAAAAAATAATAATAAAAGGTTTCTTTGAAAAATCCATTACCTGACTAAAAGCAGCAATTTCTGGGAAATAAGGCCACCATAAATTCCTCTTCAGGCCATATCTACCTCTAGAGGGGGAGTACATGGATCAAACCTACTTCAAATCCCTTCTCCAGAGGAGTTTTATGGCCCTGAGGAAATGGAAAGACCACTTAGACCTACCTGTATAGACAAACACTATCATATTTGTTTTCCCATCATCTACTAAGTTAAGTATATAAACCCCAAATTCTAACCATCCCTTGGTTTACTTATCACTGAGTTTCTCCTGGGTGTATTGGTGCTGTGTGAAAAAACGGTTTCCTTTTCTCCAGTTAATCTGTCTTTTGCCAGTTTAAGGGCAGGGCCCTATCCTCTGAATTTAGGCGGAGAGAGGAAACTGGTTTTTTTTCATCCTCTACCTATCCCAGAGATTAAAGGGGCAGAATCTGGACACCTGTCACACAAGTGCCAGGCCAGAGAGACTTGGCCTTCTCTGCAAATCCTCCTTCTCTCCAGTGCCTGACTCAGAGTGCTACTAGTGAGTGGGTGGGAGGGGAAAACACAGAGACAAGGAAAGGGTAAGAGCCACCTCCATCCCTCCATAGTCGAGCCCCAGGTGAAACAGGGAGTATGTCCAGTTAGTCCAGACTGGCTTTTCTTCTTCCTGTGAAGAAATTATTCACATGAAGTGAACAATGCTAAGTGTACAGCTAGATGACTTTTATATATCTCTACATGTGCATAACCACCACTCTGATATGCTGAGTAAATAGCCATTAAACTGATCTCTTTCACTTTTAGATGGCTAACTCCTCTTGACTTTACACAAATGGAATCAGAGTATCCAATCTTTTGTATCCAGCCTTCTTTCCCTAGATAATATGTCTGTGAGTGTCATCCAGGATGTTGTATGTATCAGTGGTACTTCTTTATTGTTGTAATGAATAAAACTGCTATGAACATGTTTGTACAAATGTTTCTCTCAGCTGCCTGCCCAGGAGAGCTGCTGAGTCATGGAAGACCACATTTAACATTAGCAGATGCTGTCAAATAATTTCCCTAAGTGATGTGAAAATTTACACTGAAATTAGCAGACTTGGAGAATTCCAGTTGCTCTACTTCTTCACTTTAAAATTTTTATATTTGATAGTCTTTTAAATTTGAGCTATTTTGTAGTGGGAACATATTGCATTTCCCCAATAAGTGATGATGTTGAACACTTTTTTATGCATAATGATCATTGCTTTGTAAATGTGTGTCTGCACGCACTTGTGTATAGTCTCTGCTAATCCTTTGGCCATTTTGACCATTTTTATTGCCGTTTGTCTTTTGTATTTATTTATAGTTCTTTATATACTGAGGATATAAATCCTTAGTCGGATATATAGATATAAAATCATAATATTTTCCCCAGTGTATGGGTTGGCTTTTCATTCTCTTAGTGGTCTTTTGATGAACAGAAATTCTTAATTTTAGAGAATTCTTTTTTAACAATTATGATTAGTCATTTTGTGTACTGGTTAGAAAGTCTTTGTCTATCCCAAGGTCACAAAACTAATCTATATTTTCTTCCAGAGGCTATATTATTTTATATTTCTCACTGAGGTGTTAGATCCAGAGCAAATTAATCTTTGTGTAGTATATGAAGAGGCATCCAAATAAATTTCCCCCTTGTAGATATTGAATTGATCCAGCACCTTTTATTGAAAAGATCATTCTACCACATTGAGTCGTAGTAGCACCTTTGTCAAAAATCAGGTCTGTTTCCGGACTATTCTGTTTCATTGTTTTATATGTCCATCCTTGTCTAATGCCATATTGTCTGACTTATTTTAGCTTTATGGTAAAGTTTGATATTGATAATGCAAATCCTCAAATTTTGTACTTCAAAAATATTTTGGTTATTTTAGAACCTTGGTATTTTCAAGTAAATATTTAAATAGCTTTAGATAAGACTTTTAATTAATGAAAATGAGACATTTGATGTCTTAAGAAGACCAGAAAAATTCTGGAATCTCTTTAACATACAGGTGTGGAAAAAAGATAAAACAAATTTGAAAGTTAGTGAATAAAATAAGTACTACTTTTTACTTTACCCCATCAAGTCCAGCTCATTCAATAACAAAATTGTAATAATATCACAAATCTCACAGGAAAATTGCATATAATTAGCTATATATTTGAAGAGAAGGAAGAAAATATTACAACTCTGAGTACTTATGAGGTATAAATAAGCCTTGAGGTATAAATAAGCCTCAACAAACAACTAAACTGTAAAAGAAATTTATTTTATGAAATAAGATATAAGGGATATGAGAGAAAAATATAGGAAATGTAATCAGTAGAACTTAACAAAGGGTAGAGAAGTCTCCATTACAGAACCATTTCACTGTTATTCAAAATGAAGACTAAGAGCTTCCAGGTCAAGATGGCAACATAGGAAGATCCTGAACTCACCTCCTCCACAGATGCACTAAGTCTATACCTATTTATAGAGCAATTCATCTTGAAGAAGAATTGAGGGCTGACTGAACAGCTTCTGCATAACAAAAGATAGAGAAGCCACATGAAGAAAGGCAAGAAAGGCAGAAGAAACTCCCATTCCTAATGCTGAGAACTGCAGTTGGGAGGGATAGTACTGAGGGACTCAGAGCAGATTCATCTGCCTTGGGGCATGGGAAAAAAAAAGCCATGGTTTAAAAGAGCAACTAGAATATAAAGGAACTAGCCCTAGAACCCTGCCAAATGTGGGGGAGCTACTAGAACTCTCTCCAGGCCAGAGGGGGCTGCCAAATGCCATAGTGATATTCCCCCTACACCTTCATAGTGCCGACAGGAGTAGGGTCTGGGTGCCCTAGCCAGCTTATCCCCTCAGTGAGCCCCGAGTCCCTGGCTCACACCAGCCCAAGCTGTCCCACCAAGCTTGGTGGCACACACTGGGACACACTGATCAGAGCTTCCTACAGTTCCAGCCAGCTCACCAAGGTGACACAGGTGAAAAGCACTGCAACATTTCAAGCCCACACCACTTTGGCTCCAGCTGCCCTACCAGGGTGGCCCCTGTGTGGAGTGCCTGGGACCCCCTGGCACATGCCCACCTTGGCTCTGGCTCCTGATGGGGCACCTCCTGTGTGAAGCACCCCAGGACGTCCCAGCCTGAATGCAGCTCTGGCTCCAAGTAACCCACAGGGTGCCCCTAGGGGAGTGTCCCAGGACCCCCCATCCCCCCGCCCAAGCCATGCCGGCTTCAATTCCAACCACCCTGCCAGGTTGCCTGCACTGAGCATCCCAGGACACCACAACCTGCACCTACTTCAGTTTCAGCTGTCTTGTCAGGGTGCCTTCCATGTGGAGCTCCCTCGGACTCCCAGCTTGTACTTACTTTAGCTTCAGCTGTCTTCCCAGGGCACCCTCCATGCAGAGAGCTCAGACTACACCGGCCAGTGCTCACTTCAGCTCTAGCCATCCCACCAGGGTAACCCCAGCACACAGTGCCCCAGGACCACCAGCCCGTGCCAGCCACAGTTCCAATAAACCAGCCAAAATCACCAGGCAGACACAGTCAACACAGGGGACACCCAACACAAGACCATTTCTTCAGTTTAGGAGAAGTACCTGTTCTGCCTAATTTATTTATTTATATATTTTTTAAAGATTTTATTTGAGAGAGAGTGCGAGTGCACAAGCAGGGGGAGGAGCCGAGGGGAGGGAGAGGGAGAGAATCCCAAGCAGACTCTGCTGAGCACGGAGTCTGATGTGGGTCTCCATCCCATGACCCCGAGATCATTACCCAAGCAGGAACCAAGAGTTGGTCGCATAACCGATTATGCCACCCAAGCACCCCTGTTCTGTCTAATTTATAGAAATAAACAGTTGTACAAAATGAAGAGACAGAGGAATATGCTCCAAACATACTGGAGATCTGGACAAAACCTCAGAAAAAAAAATTAAATTAAATGGAGATAACCAATCTACCTGATAAACAGTTCAAAGTAATGGTCATTAAAATGCTTGCTGGACCGGAGAGAAGCATGGAGGAACTTAGCAAGAACTTCAAAAAGAGAGAAAATATAAAAAATAACCAGAGTTGAAGATACAATAATTCAAATGAAAAATACACTAGAGGCAATTAACAATAGATTTCAGGACGCAAAAGAACAGATCAGTGATCTGGAAGACAGGGTAATGAAATGCATTCAAGCTGAACAGGAAAAAGGAAAAATAATTTTAAAAAATGATAGGTTAAGAGATCTCTTGGACAGGAGTGCTGGCTCAGTCAGTAGAGCATGCAACTCTTGATCTGGGGTTGTGAGCTCGAGCCCCATGTTGGGTATACAGATTACTTAAAAATAAAATCTTAAAAAAAGAGAGAGAGAAAATAAAATCTTAAAAAAAAAAGAGAGAGAGAGAGATCTTTTGGACACCATCAAGTAAAATAATAGCTGAAAGCCTCCTTAACCTGGGAAAGGAAACAGTCATCCAGATTCAGGAATCACAGAAAGTTCTAAACAAGATGAACCCAAGGAGGTCCACATCATGCCACATAATAATTAAAGTGTCAAAGATTAAAGGTCAGTTTTAAAAGGCATCCAAATTGGTAAGGAAGAAATGACAAATAACATCAACCAAAACACTATTAGAAGTAATAAATGAATTCTGTAAAGTTGCAGGATACAAAATTAATATACAGAAATCTGTTACATTTCTAAACATTAATAATGAAGTAGCAGAAAGAGCAATTAAGAAAACAATTCCATATATAAGTGCACCAAAAAGAATAAAATACCAAGGAATATATGTAACTAAGGAAGTGAAAGACCTATACTCTGAGAACTATAAAATGTTGATAGAAGAAATTGAAAATAACACAAATAGAAAGATATCCCATGCTCATGGATTGAAAGAAGTAATATTGTTAAAATGTCCATACTGCCCAGAGCAATCTGGGTTTAATGCAATCCCTATCAAAATTCCAGTAGTATTTTTCACAAAACTAAAACAAATAATCCTAAAATTTGTATGGAACCACAAAAGACCCCAAAGAGCCAAAGCAATCTTGAAAAAGAAGAACAAAGCTGGAGGCGTCACAATTACAGCCTTCAAGATACACTACAAAGCTGTAGTAATCAAAACAGTATGGTACTGGCATGAAAACAGACACATAAATCAAGAGAACAGAATAGAGAGCCCAGAAATAAGCCCACACTTATATGGTCAATTAATCTACAACAAAAGAGGCAAAAACATAAAATGGGAAAAAGATAAACTGTTCAATAAATGGTGCTGGGAAAACTGGACATCCATATGAGAAAGAATGAAACTGGACCACTTTCTTATACCATACACAAGAAGAAACTCAAAATGGATTAAAGATCTAACTAAATGTGACTTGAAATCCTAAAACTTCTTAAAAAAAACATAGGTAGTAATCTCTTTGACATCAACCTTAGCAACATTTTTCTAAATATGTTTCCTCAGGCAAGGGGAAAAAAAGCAAAAACAAACTATTGGCACTAAAAAATAAAAAGGTTTTGCACAGGGAAGGAAACCATCAACAAAACAGGAGAGAAATCTAGTGAATGAGAGAAGATATTTGCAAACTATGTTATCTGATAAGGGGTTAATATCCAAAATATATAAAGAACTCATTCACTTCAACACCAAAACAAAAAAAAAACCCATAAATAATCAATTAAAAATGGAAAGAGGACTTGAATAGACATTTTTCCAAAGAAGACATACAGATGGCCAACAGACACATGAAAAGATGCTCAACATCACTCATCATCAGGGAAATGCAAATCAAAACTACAATGAGATATTTCACCTCACACCTGTCAGAATGGCAGATATCTCAAAGACATGAAATAATAACTGTTGGTATGAAAGTGGAGAAAAAGGGAACCCTCATGCACTGTTGGTGGGAATGCAAATTGGTGCAACCTCTGTGGAAAACAGTATGGAGTTTCTTCAAAAATTTTAAAATAGAAATACTATATGCTCCTGTAATTCCACTATTGGGTATTTATCCAAAGAAAACAAAAACACTAATTCTAAAAGAGACATGCACCCCTATGTTTATTGCAGCATTATTTACAATATCCAAGATATGGAAGCAACCTAAGTATCCACTGATAGATGAATGGATAAAGAAGATATGGTATATGTATACAATAGAAAATTACTTAGCCATAAAAATAGAATGAGATCTTGCCATTCATGACATGTATAGGGTATGATGCTAAGTGAAATAAGTGAGACAGGGAAAGACAAATACCATCTGATTTCACTTATATGTGAAATCTAAATAACAAAAAGACAAGCAAACAAAAGCAAAAACAGACCCATAAATACAGAGAATAAACTGATGGCTGCCAGAGGGCATGGAGGGATAAGGATGGGGAAAATAGGGGAGTGAGAGGTACAGGCATCCAGTTATGGAATCAGTAAGTCACTGGGATGAAGGGTACAACATAAATAATATAGTCAATGGTACTGTAATAATGCTGTATGGTGACAGCTGGGAGCTACACTTGTGATCAGCACAACATAAGGTAGAGAGTTATTGAATCACTATGTTGTACACCTGAAAACAATGTATCACTGTGTGTCAACTACACTTCAATTAAAAAAGAAAGAAAGAAAGAAAAAGAAAAACAGAGAGAGAGAGAGAGAGAGAGAGAGAGGAGACTCCAGAGAGCTCACTTGTCCATTTCACCGTGGGAGGAGGACACGGCAAGAAGTCTGCAACTCAGGAGAGAGCCCTCACCCATCCATGCAGGTATTCACATCTCAGACTTGCAGCCTCCAGAACTGTGAGGAGTAAATGTCTGTTGTTTATTAAAAAAATAAATAAATAAGGCCATGGTCAGCTCCAGCGTTCCATGCTCTCTTATCATACATCTCTATTACTTTCTAATAGAAGGCGTACTCTGTATTTCTAAGAAATTCTGAAAATCTTAGAGAAAAACCTATTGTGCTCATCATAATCTCACAATACAGACAGTATCTATAAAAACTTATTTTAGAAAAATAAATATAAGCAGTTTTTTATTTAATATTTATTTTGAAAATGTACTGGGTGCCAAGCACACTTTAAAACATTTGGGATACGAGGGTGAGCAAACAGGCAAAATCTCAACCCCAGTGGAATAGAATAGAGTTTCCATTTCAGTGAGGAAAATAGAGAGTAACCAGGTTCAGAAGGCAACCTATGGTATGGAGTTAGGTTGTGTTGGGGCTAGGAGGGAATAAGGCCTGCTGAGGACAGAGGGACACAGCGAATGTGTGGCAGGGAGTATCTGAGTTAGAGAGATGGCTCAGAAAGGGAAGAAATGGCAAGACACCCACTCCGGCATCTGGGGGAAGAGGGAAGAGCCAACTGGAGGCCCTAAGACAGCAAGAGCTAGGAGAGATCAATAAATAGCAAGAAAACTAGCGCAAAAGTGATCAAGTGAGTGAAGGAAAAGTGGTAGGGGGTGAATCCGAAAGACAAGCAGGACCCGATGTCCCCAGAACTAGTAGACAGGAGTGACGACCCTGGATTTGTTCTGCATATGAGGAAAAGCCATTGCAAAAACTCAAGCAGAAAATGATGTAATTGATAAATGTTTGTGAAAAGCTCTGTGTGGCTCCTGTTTGGAAAACAGGCTGGAATTGGGGTGGTAAAGAAACAATAATGGAAGTAGGGAGACCAGCGGGAAGGTCTTGAGGTGCTTTAGGAGAGAGATCATGGATGCGGAGTGTGGCGTGGTAGCTACGGAAGAGACACAAACTGGCTTTAGGACAGATTGTGAGGGTGAAGCTGACAGGCTTGGCCTAAGGACTGGATGTGGGGTGTGTGAGAAATAGGGAATCCAGGCTGCTTCCTGAATTTGGAGACTGAGCAACTGGGTGATCAGAGATGATATTTCTATTAAGATTGGAAGTGAAGGGAAGCGTCCGATTTGGGACAGGGAGCAATCAAGTCTTCTGTTTGGACATAAATTCCAGATGTCTGTCAGACATCCCGGCGGAGGGGCTAGTTCAGCAGTGAGAGATGTGAGTCTGAAGTTTTAGGATCAGTCACAGCTGGAGGTGTTAATTTGGAAATAATGAGCACCGGGGTAATATTTAAAGCTATGACATTGGATAAAATAATCTAGAGAGAAGGTAGACTTGGAGAGTTCTCAGTATTCAGTCACTCAGTATTGAGAGTGGCTCAGGATACATGAAGATTTATCTGGAAGACAAACAGGAGTCCAGGCAGTCATTCGGTACCAAGGAGAAGGCGTGGCTGAGTCCAAGTGGGTCGTCTTTCTCTTTGCCACGGAACCCATGAGACAGTAGCGCCTAACGATTAAGCTCTCAGGACGTGAAATCAGACAGAACTGCATTCTAATAGGTCACTATATCCAGGCCAGTGAAGTTAGGAAAGTGTACAACCTCGGCCAGGTCGGTTTCCCCTCCAGCAAAATGAGCATCTCATCATTCCTAGCTCAGAGAGTGTTATGAGAAATGAAGGAATGGATGTAAAGCACTTAGCACAATGCTTAGTACTTAGGAAGCACTCAGTAAATGAATGTTTGGTTGCAATCCGATGATGACTCTGTTACAGTTCCTTAATTTCCCTTCGTGTGTTAGACTTTTAAGCTTGTTTCAGTAAATGAAAACAGTTTAAGGATCTTAAGAGGGAAATGAGGTAGGGAAAGAAAATTCACATCAGCTTAAATATATCTTATAGACAGTAGGTAATAAAGCTAAATGAGGACACAAAGATTATAAATTTTAATCACAGAGAGAAAGGTGTTGTGAGAAGAGCATAATTTCATATCAGACAGCAAGTCTTAAGCTAATTCTTTCATTAAAGCAATGGTAAGAACCATTTTGAAAAAAAAGAATGTTTTTGTGGCAACTTTACCTGCAAAGTTTTGAAATATTTGCACTTGGCAAATGTAGCATTATTTAGTTTTCCTTTGCCCCCCACAGTACTTATAAAATTCTGGAGGGAGGAAAAAATATAATAATTTCCAGGAATGAGAAGAAAGGAAGTTAAAGCTTTGGGCCATACTGGACATAATTACTTTTGTAAATGCACTTTCAGAAGAGGTCCCATGCTGTGGACTGAAGTGGAAAGGAAATGCGATCATTATGTCTGGCATTAAATACCTATAAGTATATTTTACAACAAAATACATTAGTGTATGCCTGCCAGATACATGACAACAGGTGAATATATTTTAAAAGAATCCTAATGTGATCAACAAATAACAACCAAATTGTCTATAGTAACTTCAGGCACAAAACTGAAAAGAGGGGGAGTTTTTCTTTTCTACTTAAAAATTATCTATCTAAAGACAGTGATGTGAAGCCGAGTGCTAATGTAAATTAGGATGGAATATGAGAAGCAATAGGTCACCATCATCTCCCCAGGTTTTCCTCACTTCTGCCCTTCCCCAGTAGAGGTGAGTTCAAGATTTTACCTCCTGGAGAGGGCCAGAGGGCAGGGCTGGGGGAAAATGGCAGGCAGCCCCTTCTCTGGAAGCAGGAAGTCTGAGCAGGGGCTCCCCATGCTTCCCAATTCTCAAGTCCATGCTCCCCATATCTGTGGGCAGTAAAAGTGTCAGGTAATGGGGAAATGCCTAGAATTTCAGCTTCTGATTGGAAGTCCCAGCCCATTTCATTCAAGATCTCTCTTTCTTTGTGGTCGAACTCAGCATTCCCTAACACTTAGGTGCTCTCCTGGGAGGATGGGTGTATAACTTCACCTTCTCCGATTTAAGGAGAGAAGAGATACAAAACATCCTGCCTTGTTCTCTGAGGGGCTTCCGTGAGACCAGCCCACCCTGGGGAAGATATTACCTGCAGGCCATGGAGCAATTTCAGAGACTATGAATGTCCTGTGGTTCCCAAACTGTTGGGGGCCACCTTGTCGGCCAAAATATACCTTAATACCCATAGTAAGAATTATAAATATGATTGGCTAACTGAAAGCAAAACCATAATGAAATGTGACTAAAGACAGGTAGATATTCTCCAGGGGGTCTGTGTATATAAAGTTTATTGGGCAAACATGTCTTAGCAGGAGAATGACCTGAATAACTAGAGGCAGCACAAACTCTACATTCTTGGATAACTCATTAGGGACAATAAGAGGCAGAGTTGGTGCTAGTCTGTAAGAATATTCTCTGCAAACCAACTCAGCCTCCGATCTTATAGAATTCTCTTCTTCTCATTATAGTTTATCCTTGGTGAAAGGGACACACAAATTACGGCAAACTTAGGAATACAAGTTACATTTTAATAACCTCATTGCTTCCAGGAGAAAGGTAGAATAATATATATATATATATATATACATACATATTTTGGATGTTTCCCATATTTTGAATGTAGGCTCACCCCTGATGCACTTTAGTCCAGAACTTTTATTATTAAGCTTTGAATAGCTCTAGCATATTCTCCGAATATAATTCACTCAAGGTCATAATTGATCAACATTACCAACATTACCAAAAAAGCTATGAATAATAAAACAATATATAACATGATATATATTATGATTTAATATAATCATAACTTTTAAGAGACATGAAAAAAATGAGGCTAAAACATTTTTACATTTACATATATATAGTGTAAATTTGCATAGAAGAGGAAGAAAATGAAATATTTTAAAATTATAATAGTGCTGGTGGGTGGTGGGATTGTGGTGGTTTAATCTTCTCTATATTCCAATATTTGAAATATGAACTTAAACGAGTTATAAAATAACCTCTCGGAGCACCTGGGTGGCTCAGTCAGTTAAGCTGCTGCCTTCCGCCTCGGTCATGATCTCAGGGTCCTGGGATCAAGTCTCGAATGGGGCTCCTTGCTCAGCAGGGAGCCTGCTTCTCCCTCTCCTCCCCACTCGTGCTCTCTCTTGCTATTTCTGTCTCTCTCTCTCAAATAAATAAATAAATAAAATCTTTAAAAAAATAACCTCTCTTGTTTAGAAACAACAAGTAAAACTTGCAGAAGTGGGTATGATTTGATCAATGCTGATCCTTCAAAACACAGGGATCCAATCTGAGAACGAAGAGCTCACACTAAAAGGTAAAATAAGCTTGATTCTCACAGAATATGAGCTTCCAGTCCTCCTTGTCATGAAGTGAGGGCCATGGTCTCAGGAAGGCAAAAGTGAACTTTGGAAGTCATATGTATGACAGGAAACATTCCAAAGCAAACATTCCTAAGTCTTTTTCCAATAGGGCTTTGTCAAAATAGAATGAAATCTATCCTCAGAATAGAAATAATTGTATAAAAAGCACAATCTTGCTTACTTTGAAATGTAAGGCTAGCTGCTGTGGCAGTGGGAGTGTGAAGAGATAGGGAAAGCATTAGGACTTTGGTTGGGCTGATGAGCAGTTTCCGCAGAGCCTGGAGCACTATCTGGCCCGCGACCTTCATTGCGATCCAGCTGCTACTTGAACCTGTGGGATCTTCGGCCACCAGAGGGCGCCCGCACCCGGTGAGACAAAAACTCAAAAGCGGCACGTTTTAAAGGGACTTGGAAAGGTGAAGCACATCCTGGCCTAACTTGCTCTGCTTTCTGTGGTTTCAGCATTACACTTAAAACGCATTAGACTTAACTCGGGATGTTAAACCACGTGTCCAAAAAGAAGTTACAAGCTTTATTATGTAAGCGGCTTGGAGCAATCCTGAACGCGAGCAGATGCTTGCTGCCCCACACCTGAATGCCTCTCCGAGAAAGCTTCACTTCAGGGGTCGCGGCTCTCCTAACATGATCCAAGGGACCGCAGTGCTGCAAAAAGAGCTCCAAGTACACGGCCACTAAAGGGTCAAGTATGGGAGAGACATTTGCCCAGATGCGAGTTTGCCTAAGCAACTTAATAAGTGCTGATGTTGGCTAGCTATATCAGAGATATCTTATATTAAGGTAATTTAGGGGGTCTACTGGTAAGAATGGGAAAGTAGGCGTGAGGTAGATGTTGAGCACAGTTTGGGGCTATGCTTATATAAACCCAAGTCTAGGATTTGCCAGAGAATATTCTGTTAGCAAAAAGACCTATTTCTCAGTTATAATTCTTTTAGTGTTTTTTTCCTTGTTTTAAGCTGCAAAGTCCTCAGCTGTGTAATTTTGAGAAAAATCATTTAACCCCTCAGAACCTCGGTTTCCTCAAATATATTTAATCTACATTCCCCAGACCTCCCTCTCAAGAGAATACCTAAATCTTTAGCATAGAGCATTCAAACAGTTGTTTTTGCCCGTCCTGCACACTCACCACTTCAAAGAAAGAGTTTGTGTAATGTTTTTCCACATAAATCCCTGGTTTGTAATCTACCTGCCTTCAAGTCAATTCCTACTTCTTTCTGCCCAATTCTGATTTCTTTTCATTATTACTTTCAACTTACTCTATTTCTTCAAATTACCTTCCCTCCACTAAATCTTTATAATGAACCGCGTGAATTTTCTGTACCATTGTGGGGGAAAAATATTAAATTTTGTCCTTGACAAAGCATGGCCATACCTGTCCAGCATTAAAATGTGTGAGATGTTAAAACAGTAAGCGTGAATTCCCCTGGCTGTACCAACGGACCCGTTACAGGGAAGCCCTGGGTGCATCGCCACCTCAGCTTCTCTTGCATTGTCTTTGGAAGTTTGGGGGGGGGGGGCACGTCTCACAAGTAGGGTCTCAGGCAGGACCCACTGTTGCTACTCTGTTGTGCTAACTCGGGAAGGCTGGTTCTTTCCAGTTCCCAACCCACAGCTGAGCTGCCATTGTTGCCCTTGATCTGAGAATGACCTCCGCCAAGCACCTCCCTCACACACCATAAGGCGCTCCTCCCAGGACGTGCTGAGTTCCATCATGAGGTATTCCTGATCCTCCTGGAACCCCCAGGGTTCCAAAGTAACCCTGTTTTATCTGAAACATTCAGGTGTTGAAGCCCCAGGAAGTTTCATACGCAAGAGGGAAGAGTTGTGTTCCATGGTGGAACGCCCCGCATCCGTGCTCTCCCCCAGCCCCTCCAATCCACTTTACCAGCTGCATGCACACATCCTTTAGTTTCTGTGCTTTGTTCCAAATGTCTTGTGCCTGTGGCCTTCTCCAGAGGGCTGGCCGTGAATCAGCTCAACCCCACACAGACAGTCAGACAGGACTCAGTAGCTTAGGTCTGTCCAGAGCAGCTTAGAACCAATGACTGACTATTTCAAGAGTCTGAAAGCCTGGCCCCCTTGCTCCAAAGTGGGGTGAATTCTGACATAATTTATGGCTTAGAGCTTCCCAAGAGATCAGGCAAATGCTGAGAAGTTGTCTAAAGTTATGCCTATCTCTCTTCTGCATTCCCTTCTCTTTCACATGCTTCTCCTGACCCTTAATGAGCCCCTTACTCATGAAACTCAGGGTCTGCTTCTAGAAAGTTTACATAAGATATTTGGTACCAAGAGTGCAGTGGTGGTTTTTGAAGCCAGACTCTGTGGATGGTGAGCTAGAGTTGGATCGCCAGCCAAATAGCACTAAGGATCCTATACAGGTAATATGTGGAGGCTTGAGAGCCCCTGACATGACTGGGAGTGCTCAACTTTCCTCTTTGATGAATTAGAATGATGTTACAGGTTGAATCGTGACCCCCAAATTGATGTTGAAGTCCTGACCCCAGTACTGGTGACTGTGACCTTATTTGGAAATAGAATCTTTATGAAGATCAAGCTATGATGATGTCATTAGGGCAGGCCCTAATCCAATATAACTGGTGTCCTCATAAAAAGGGGAAATTTAGACCTAGAGACAGACACATCCAGAGGAAAGATGATGTGAAGGCACAGCAAGAACGCTGTTTACAAGTCAAGGAAGAACTGAAGCTATCAGAAGCTCCAAGAGAAACATGGAACAGATTCTCTCTCATAGCCTGCAGAAACAGCCCTATTGACCATTTGATTTTGGACTTTTAGCCTCCAGACTGTGAGACAATAAATTTCTGGTATTCTAAGGCATCCAGTTTGTGGTGCTTTATAATGGCAGTCCTAAGAAATGAATACAGATGAGATACTGGCAGAAGGGGGTATACTAGATTGTGCAATTGACCTTGGCTTTGAGAGATACAAGTAAAAGGTCCTTACAAAGCCTGTGGAAGTGAAGATGCCAGGCTCAAGCTGGTCAATTTCAGGCATGGTAGAAAGTCAGAAAACACCCTTCACATATTTTAAACAGACCTCCTACAACCAGAGATGGACCATGCTGAAGATCAGGCTCAGGACCCACTGTAATAGTCAAAGACGTAAAGAAAAGCCAGCTTGCAATTTCAGCAAGTCTCCCAGGCAATATTCAGGGTCTTATAAGAAAGGACAGGGACTTGAAGACTTGGCATCAAAACATGAGAATAGATACGCTTGAGAGACTTGAACCCCAGGACCTTGAGCCACAGAGACTTGAACCCTTGAATCCTCTGGGCTGCAGAAGGGCCCACCTCTTCTTGCTGGAGGGCAAAAGCATCCTTGCTTGCAGATTATAACTGAGGGTACAAATGCACAGAAGCCTAACAAGAGATTTATTTTATGGCTTATACCCCTCATTAGACCCTAAGACA
This sequence comes from Halichoerus grypus, assembly GCF_964656455.1. Classification (NCBI taxonomy): domain Eukaryota; kingdom Metazoa; phylum Chordata; class Mammalia; order Carnivora; family Phocidae; genus Halichoerus; species Halichoerus grypus. Next base: position 104,325,052 of record NC_135715.1, read on the forward strand.
AATAAGTTTATTAGACCTTACAGTTCCATCTGCGAGAGGAAGAAGGTGGTAATTCAAATTCTCCACAAGGTTTGTGACCACGGGCAAGCTACATAATGGATTTGAGCCTCAATTTTCTTATCTGACAAAGAGTGGTTAATGACACTTACCATAATGTATGCAATGTAAAACTACTTCACGGAGAGGATGCTTGACAATTATAATCTATTAGATTCTTTCTAGCTCCGAAGGTCCCTGATTCTAATCAAGGATAAGAAATCTACCACCTAGTAAAGAGCCCTGCTGAAGGGTAGCCAGGCAAGGAATATGGAGGGAAGCTTTTCCTTTTTTTTTTTTTCTTTTTCTTTTTATCCATTGAGAGGGAGACAAAGTCAACAGCTGTTGAAACAAACAAGCTCACTTAGTGAGTTGAATAATAACAAACTATTGCTCAAATGAAAAGAGTAGCTGGCTTTTTACCAAGGCATCATTGTCATACACACCCTCACATTGGGGATCATTAGAAATTTACATGGGGTGAAAAGCACTGGGAAACTATATTTACTTTTCCATAAATCATCAGAAAAATGCTAGCACACTCTCAGGGAGATATGAGAAAAAAGAAAACACACACACACACACACACGCACACACACACACACAAGCAGATGTGTATTTTTCATGTGAATGTGAAGGAAAGTGCCGGAAATATATTTAAGCTCTCCCCAGACAAAGAAGCGGCAGGCATTCAAAGGAAGATAGATGCTTAGAGAAAAATGGGAGAAGTGTAGCAGAGAAAAATGTGAGCTATTTAAAAGCATAAATTAGTTCAAATGTTTCAGCTAGAACTAATTATTCCTAGGCCTGTTAAGAAGTACTGCCTCAGATGTTACCATTTCAGATCTCTGAGTATCTAAGTACACACAGCTAAATTTCCTAAGTTTACTTTTGTCTGATCCTAAAAATTCAGTATAGAATATTTGTAAATTGTAAATAATAAAAAAAATCCATAACCTCATTATCTAGTGAAAATAAATCCATAATATAGTGTTCCTTTTAGTATATAGTCTACACATTTTAACATAAAGGTATCGTATAGTATATAAAATTTTAAATCCTGTCTTTGTTATTTAATATTACTCCATTATATTTTTCACTGTCCTTCAAAATATTTTATAATGTTTTTAATGATTATACACTGTTCCCTTGTATGAATGTTCATAATTACCAACAATTCCCTAATAAAGTTTAATTTTATTTTTAAATTTCTTATAAGCATAAAGTTATGAAGTAATCAAAATTTAATTTACCTTTTCTGACAACAGAATTAATACACGTTATTGTGGAAAATAAGGAAAATTACAGCAAATTAAAAACAAATTTTTCTCCATTTCTTTCCTTCCCAGTAATCAGTTGTCACATTTTAATTAATTTTTCCCAGGTTCCAGAAGTCTTTGGTCATCTCTGGGCCTCTCCAGATCAATTGATCAATCTATCTATCAATCTATCGATCTATCTATCCATGCTATATTACCTCAGTTCTCCCAGACAAAACTGTACCTTAAATTCAACAAATGCCCATAATTATTTTTCAGGTTCTGTGGAAAACCTGTAAAGGAGATATTTTCTGGTATTGCATTCCAAATTTACATATCTAACAGATTTCTGGGGTTGCATTCCAAATTTAGATATAAAACAGGCTGCCAACTTCCTTCACCTATTGGGCTGGTCTCTTGTTACCTACTCAATGTGCAGCCCTCATTTCCTTGGACCTCAGTGACCTGTGAGTAGAAATGGGATCACTGTCATAAATTTGCTCGCACGGATTTATGTGCTCAGCCCCATGCCTGTCATTTCCCCCTCCTACCTTCCCCACGGACTCCTGAGGGACCCCTAAAGATTATTGGGCTCTGGTTGGTTGAAGATGAAATCTGTGCTTCACAGTCTGTACTACGAAGGGCTCTGCTCATATCCTGGTTACAAAAGTTATCCTCTTATTTGACTGTAAAGCTCTTTCTTTGTAAGTTGTCTTAGGGCTGGTTCTCCTCAAGAACACCTTGGGATGAGGATTTCGCTGGAAGTAATTTATTAAGAAAGTGAGGTCAGAGATAAATGGGGAAGAAGTAAGAGAGGTAGGGAGACAAGTAAGGTTGTGGTTTCGAAAAAGTCCAGCTTTAGGCTCGTCCAACGGGAGGCTAAGGGGATGGACTTGCCAGACTCTTAAACCTGAATGTGGTCATTCACGAATTGCTGTTGGAAGGGTCCTAACTTCCCTAGCAACCCCTGCTGCAGAGGTTTCCAAAAAGAGTTTTAGGTGCAGGCCTTTATTTTTTTTAATTTTTAAATTTTTTTAAAAAGATTTTATTTATTTATTTGACAGAGAGAGAGAAGGCACACACAAGCAGGGGCAGCTGCCAGCAGAGGGAGAGGGAGAAGCAGACTCCCCCGCAGGGCAGGGAGCCCGATGTGGGGCTTGATCCCAGGACCCCGGGATCATGACCTGAGCCAAAGGCAGACGCTTAACCGACTGAGCTACCCAGGCGCTCCAAGAGTCTTAGGTCCAGGCCTTTAGAAGCAGCACAAAGGCAGTGGGCAAAGGGTTTACAGAAAGAGCCAAAGGGATTCAGGATGTCTGCTGGAGCATAAATAGCGCTCACTGATTCTGTGAACTGAATGTTTGTGTCTCCTCTAAAATTCATATATTGAGCCTCATCCCCAGTGTGATGATATTAGGAGGTGAGGCCTCTGGGAAGTGATTAGGTCATGATGGTGGAGCCCTCATGAATGGGATTAGTGCTCTTATAAGAAGACTCACAAAAGAGATGATCTCTCTCTCCACCCTATGAGGATATGAGAAGATCGGCCATCAACGAACCAATAAGTGGGCTCTCACCCAACACTGAATCTGCTGGCATTCTGATCTTGGACTTGCCAGCCTCCAGAATTGTGAGAAGTAAATTTCCATTTCTTCAGCCACCCAGTCTATGGTATCTTGTTCTAGCAGTTCAAACTGATTTAGACAACTATACATGCCAAAATCCTCATTAAACTGTAGATCTGGGTTATGTGACTTTATATCTCTCAGATCTAGCAGAAGATTCCATTACTAATAGCAATGCATGTTTAATTTAATCATGTTAGAAGCTTTCATGAAATCAATTTGCTTTTAATCATTTCACAAACTAGTTTTGATTTGAAATCCAAAACAGTTCAGTCTTTAAAAAATTCAAATCTTTTATAGATGACATCACAGAGAAACTGTAAAATATTAGAAATTGAGCAAAATGTGTAGTTAGCACTGAGGTTAGCGCATGAAGTCTAATCTTATCTATATGTAAAGGCAATAATCAATGTCAATTTTATTGGGAAAATGTTTTTTTTTAAAAAGTTAGTTATCTGCCAGCCTAACAATGGAGATAATTCTACAAATTGTTGAGAGCAGGCATGGCAGTGCGTTACCTATCCTTTCATTACATTCCAACATGTAGGAAAAAAGCTGAGTCCCCACATGATGATTTGGAGTATTAAATGCATTGACAGAGTCTAAAAATTCCTATAGGAATTCTCTGTTACGACTTAATTAAAACACTTCTGGAATCTGAGGTCAAAATGGGATGTAAGGATGAAGACAGGTGATCACGGGAGGCAGAGCTGATACGACTTATCATCAAAACTCAAGCAGAAAAGTTGCAGAATGTTGGAGTTTCCCTCACAATAGCTTGCAGTTTGGGGTCAGGAGTGTAAGTGCATGTCTGTTCTGACAGAGTATAGGGAAAGGAAACAGACTTAAAAACCTGGGAGAAGCCTATTTTCTTCCTTAAGGGGGGAGGGGATAGTTACCTTTTCCACTGATAATGTGATCCAATGTTTTTCAGGCATGCAAACACAAGCCTCAAAAAATAGTTGAATATTCAGTGTAGGGATAAAATGAGACTAGAATAATTCTCTTTATACTCCCTGGACTAGAAGAGAAGCAAAAATTTACTTGTCTATAAGCTAAAGCAGAAATATTAGGAGAAGAAAAGTAGTAATATGCTTCCACCCTCTGCCTCCATTTTTTATCTTGGTTTTTGTTGGTAGCTGACCTGGGATGTTGAAGTTCCATCAAGAAATCCAATACCAGATCAGAAATTCATTCAACCACAGAAAATATAATTTACATCTGACTGTTTCACCATCTACTATAGATCATACCCTACCAAAATAAGTTCAATGCAATACAATGGATATTTATATGAGGCTCCCTAGTTAACTTAATGATGTCCCTTTGATATTTAGAACTACTTTTTTTTTTTTTTTAAGATTTTATTTATTTATTTGACAGCGAAAGAGACAGTGAGAGAGGGGATACAAGCAGGGGGAGTGGGAGAGGGTGAAGCAGGCTTCCCACTGAGCAGGGAGCCTGATGCGGGGCTCGATCCCAGGACCCTGGGATCATGACCTGAGCTGAAGGCAGACGCTTAACTGACTGAGCCACCCAGGTGCCCCGATTTAGAACTACTTTAAAACACTCTTTCTGACATGGGGCATTGGTTTGTCATCACCTCTGAAAGGAACTTGTTAAAGAATAAAATTTTATGCAGTGCACTTATGGTTAATATACAAAAGATTTTAGATGTATCCATTCCATGCCTATTAAGTGCTATTTTTCCTAATATGTACTTTTTTGCATGCCTGAATTTTTTACCTTCCTCTCCTTACACAACACTCGCGAAATAAGTGTGAGAAGCCAACCAGAGATAACTATAAATTGGGGAATAATATCTTCACAATATGAGTTTGGACAGGATAGTACAAGGGAAGATGAAGTTGAATGTTTACCAAAGATAGACAAGTTGAAAGATTGAAAGACTCAGTGAAATGCTTGGAGTATGATCTAAGTGATCTCTTACCCTACTTTTGCAGAGATGTGGCATCAAATATAACTAGCTTTCTCTTCACTCCAGTAGGAGAGGATCAGGCTCAACTGAGCCTCTGTTCAGGCTTCAACAAAGACCACCAATGTGGGGATTTCTCCCTCATGGGTAGGCAAGGGATCAAAGGACAAGAGAACAGTGTCAGAGCCTAGGGATAAGCACTGATGGAAAAGTAACCTATCTAGGGAAGAGCCTGGTTTTCAAAGATCTAAATACATATCTGGAAAATGGCAACATGGGTCCTACAAGGTGCTGGATTTCCTGATCCCCCAAAAGTGAAGAAGACAAATAGGTAAGTGGTGGATTTTGTGCATTTACAGTAAATAGAATATTTGGAGTACAAAGAGGCTTCCTCCAGGTGCATTGATAGGGGCCTGACAGAGCAAGCCTACAGGAACAAAGTCCCTTTTTTGTGTCATCTGCATTTTTCCAATAATCAGAAATGGGTCTCAGTGAAATGTCAAAGAAAAGTAGGGCCAGCAGGAAGAGAGAGGAAGGCCAGCCAGAACAGTCATAATACACACCCGGTAAAATAAAATTGCCAGAGAAAAAGAAGAAAACCTAAAATGTACATAACGAGAGTCAAGTGCAACACCAAAAAACAATAATGGAAAGAGAATATGGAACTCTATAGAAATATATTTGAAAACCTAGAATAAATGAATGAATTGCTAACAATGTACTCATTGCCAAATTAAGTAGCAGGAAACTTGGATGGACCAAACCCAATAGAAGAGATTCCAAAGGTGAATAAAGATATATTATTGGAAAAGGCTCCAAGAAAACTATAAAATACTAAATAAATTTAACATGAATGACACGGGATCTATATTTATGGTTTTCAACCTTGGATTTACATTAAAATTATCCTGAGGAACTTTAAAATATCCTGATGTCCTCAGACAAAACAAATCAGAATTTCTAGATGTGAAGCCCAAGCATCAGCATCTTTTAAAGCTTTTAAGTAATTCCAATGGCAGTATTGAGTTCAAGAGTCACTAGTATATATGAAGAAAATTATAAAATTGTATTAAAAGGTATAAAACAAAATCTGAAAGGAACCACAACCTTTGGTGAGAAAGCTTAATTTCATGGCATTGTTCATTCTCTTGAATTAATATGTAAATTTAAGGGAATTTCAATCAGCAACTCAACAACTCTTTTTAATTGGAAAAACTGACTTTAAAGTTTGTATTAAAGATGATTACCATTACCAAAGAACAGCCGAGAAAAAGACTATAATGATTTACCAGTTTTTAGAAAATATTATGACTAATTAACTCATCATTATATAAAACAGGACAAATAGATCAGAATAGAGAATTCAGAAATGGCATCTAATATGTATGAGAAGCCACAGACAATTCAGTTGCATGAGAAAATGATGGATTATTTAATAAAGAGTACTGATACCACTGGATGTACATCTAGAAGAAAGTAAAAGTGGACCTCCATCTTTTAATATTTACTAGCCAACTCGAAATTTTTTATCATTTTAAATGTACACTAAAATAATTAATACATTTATACATACACACATACATATGTAGACTCTTAAGGAGACTTCATGTTAAAAATAGGGATGGGTGGGACCTTCTTAACCAGGATTGCTCTATAGCTTCCTTTCTCTATTTTCCTCTGGCAATCATTGCAAATTCTTCCCCTTCTCCTTTATTCTTCTCAGGCCCACAAAACTACCTCTAACAGCATCCTGTTCCATTCAGTTGCTTAGAAATTCTTACCATTCCCATCTGCCCTTCCTCTGGAGGCTTTGGGAATACAGAGGAAGGGAAATGGAACCTGGACTACTCATTCATGTGCAGCACCTTTCATGCATCATTGTTCATGGTATCCTCACGGCCACCTGAAGCATCAGGGCATGGAGACCACTTTGAGTCTAGAATCCATCACAAAAGTCTAGCTTCAGGGGCGCCTGGGTGGCTCAGATGGTTAAGCATCTGTCTTCAGCTCAGGTCATGATCCCAGCGTCCTGGGATGGAGCCCCTCATCGGGCTCCCTGCTCAGCTGGAAGCCTGCTTCTCCCTCTCCTACTCCCCCTGCTTGTGTTCCCTCTCTCTATGTCAAATAAATTAAAAAAAAAAAAAAAAGTCTAGCTTCATGAGGACCAGAAGAAAAAAGTGGTTACTTTGCCTTTCATTTTTCTTATTTGTAGAAATAGATTTTCTCTTTGACTTTTCTTTTTTAAAAAAATATTTATTTATTCATTTGAGAGAGAGAGAGGGAGCGTGAATGGGGAAGGGGCAGAGGGAGAGGGGGCAAGAGAATCCTCAAGCAGACTCCCCACTGAGCGCAGAGCCCAAAGCAGGACTCCATCCCATGACCCTGAGATCATGACCTGAGCCCAAATCATGAGTTAATGCTTAACTGACTGAGCCACCCAGGTGCCCCATTCTCTTTGTCTTTTCAGTTGAAAGTATTTGGTATCTTAAGCATTTAATTGGTCTAAAAATTAATTCTGCTAAATTAGAAAATCTCTATGGTAAATTGACTTCAGGCATATTGGCTAACCCAGCAGAACAGCCTGTGTGAAATTATGCTGACCTTGATTACACAGTGCATCCATACTGGGTACCCAGGTAGGCTTTGACTAGAATTTCTTCTCACACCTAAACACCTATAAACATTTTACAATGGTGTAAATGCAGAGGCTCAGAATTACTTTATTAAGACATTTTAATTATTAAACACACCAGAACTTATATACTCAAATAAGCGCTACCTCTCTAAAGCATTCCATGACATTGCCATTGCTGTTACTAGGTGTGTTGCGCTTTTCTCAGAATTTTCCTTAGTGTCAAAGATTCTTTGAATCTCTTCAATGAGTTTTTGAAACTAGAAGCGCAATCTGAAAATAGCCAAAATCATACAGAGTAAAAGCTGAGTAGTCATATAGAATAAAGTTGGAAAGAATATATGTAGTTATATAGAATATAGATGGGCAATCTCCCTGAATAATACTGTGTGTAAACTCCCACATACATATGTAACAGTTTCTTAGAGGTCTCGAATTTGTTTGAACATAATTCTAAATATTTACTGTTTCTGGGTAACTACATTAAATGTCAGCACTCACTAGGGATACAGCTGTCATTTGGGGGGATTATATTTGCTATCTCACAGTCACACCTTTTAAATGCTGCACAGATGCATAAATGTCTTTATTTCTTCTTTTAGACCCATATGGTCCATTCACTGAAGCCAAGCCAATCTGCCCAACCGTGGTCCAAGGTCTTGCTATCTCCAACTTCAGGATATTATTTATGTCGCAAATACCCCTGGCCTAAGGACCCTCCTCAACCCTTTGTCAACCCTGTCCAGTATTGCTTTTGAGACCTGACTCTGGATGCCCTCTCTAAGGATTATTTTCTATAAAAAAAGAAAAATTTTCACTTGCAACAGCACTTGCTTAAGAGATGGCAAAATTAAATGTGTTTCATTACACTGGGTCCTAACCAGCTGAAGCTGATTAACCACTAGGGACTGGGAATGACACCCTCCCCCTCCTCCCCTCCTCCCCTCCCCGCCCCCGACAAAAGGGACCCTTTCTGAACCTAATTGAAATTGTTCATGACCAGTAAACAAGGGGGGATACTTTCCAGAGCTCATGCACTAATCCTCAGTCCTAGGAGAAATGTGAGTTTTCAGTGCTTAATTAGCATAAGCACCATGGCCCTCCACTTTCTAGCATTTAAGACCCTGAACTTTGCCTTTTAGGCCCAAATATTCAGGGGATTTCTTTCCTCACCCGTGTGTGCTTCCTAATAAAGTCAGCTCCGCCAGCCACCCTCACCTCTGTAGGCTGTGGTCTTGTATTTTCTTTGTCATCTCTGACCTCTTCTGCCTCACTGCTGTTTCATTAGCTATCGTCTCAGAACTTCTGGAGTGTTTGCACTATATTTTACTTTAAAAATACGTGACTTGCCAGTATTCTTATTTCATCAAACATGTGACAAAATACACCCCTAATACATCTCTTTATGAATCTTGAATCAAGGACAGATTGCTGATAAGCCATTTTTTTTCATCCCTAGAAACAGTATTTCTTATAGTGTGGTCTCCAGATAGCACTAGGAGCATCACCTGGGAATTTCATAGAAATATACATTCTCGAGCCGCAGTTCAGACCTGCTGAATCAGGAACTGTGGGAGTGGGGCCCAGAAGCCTGTTTCATCAGGTCCTCCAGGTGTTTCTGAGATTTGTCAAACTCAAATCTGACAACCATTTAGCAGGCAAACTGCCCCAGACTAGCGTCTCAATATTAACTGCCTTTTAGTTTGCCTCTGTTCCTTTCCTTTCAAGCTGTAATTAAAATTAAGGGAACCCAGCAATTCTAAGCAGAAAATAGGAAAAAGATACAAAGGATGAAGTAGGAATTTTAGGCCCGTAGAGGGAGCTGAGTCTTCAAAAAGAAATAGAACATACCTGTTTATCTCATGTTTGTTTTCTTACCTTGTCTCATCCTGGCTGTGTGATTCCACATACCTCTCTGACTGTCCTGGTTGTCTTCTGCACGGTTACACACAGGTCCTGAGAAAAATCTTCTTTAACTTTCTGTCCTTTATTCATATTTCAGAGCTGATGTCTTCACAGAAAGCCAGCCAGCGCTGCAAAGCGGCACGATTTCTAGGGAATCTGGAGTCACTCAGAGTTCTCTAGCAAAACTGGTTTCTATTTGCACATCTTCACTAAACATGGGGCTTTCTGATATCTCACATTTTCTAGAACCACCATAGTTTTTAGATGTCCAGTGCAACAGTCCTTTAACCGATAGCTCCCTGCAGCAGCAGAAGGCACCAGTTGCTTCCGGCCAAGACAGGAGCTGGAAGTTAAGAACAAGCATGGACTTGGAATTGGATGCTGATTGACAAAGAGAGCACTGAACTTCCTATTTTTTTCTTTGTGCTAGGCCTTCCTAAATCATAAGTCCTTTGAGCACATGGTAAATCTTTATTTGGTTAGCTCTTTGGACCAATGACTCTCCACCTTGTCAAGGATGTTCGAATTATCTGGGGGAATTTATTTTTAAATCTCTGGGCGTGGGACCCATGTATCGGTAGTTCTTAAATTTCCCAGGTGATTCCAATGAGTAGCTAAGACTGAAAAACACTGTTTTGGATTTCCTAATTAAAGATTCTTAACAATGAGTTGTCTGCCTATTTTTTTTTTTTTTTTTAAGATTTTATTTATTTGACAGAGAGAGAGACAGGAAGAGCAGGAACACAAGCAGGGGGAATGGGAGAGGGAGGAGCAGGCTTCCCGCTGAGCAGGGAGCCCGATGCGGGGCTCGATCCCAGGACCCTGGGACCATGACCTGAGCTGAAGGCAGGCGCTTAACGTCTGAGCCACCCAGGCGCCCCTCTGCCTATTTCTCAATGTTCCTTTTCCTACAGTCAGCTCCCAGAGGTCAGACCACAAGTGGATCAAAGAACTGCACAAAAAAGGGAAACTGAGTCATCCCTCAATAGTTCTAGGATCAAAAGAAGTCGCAATTACATGATCAATAAGCTCTGATGCCATCTCTCTCTCTTTTTTACATCTGTTTTTCTTTTCCTATCTACTTAGGACTCCTACTCTGCCTTTATGACAAAGTACCCACCGTTACTGAAGAAAACTGACACAGCTCCTAATAATAAAGCTTCAGTGACCCAAAAGGTAACTACTATTCTTTTTGATGGACTTTTGCATTTTCAAAAGTTACCTGAAAACATCAAACTCATGGGGCTTGAGAATGTACTAACCCAATGCTAATGACTGCATTTCAGGTTAGGGATGTATCTTTGATCTAAGAGACCTTCCCATGATGCTCTGGGGAAATGTGTGCTGCCTTAGAAAAAGCAACTTGCAGATTTGCAGACCCAGCATCCCAGGAAATGATATGGAAGTATGGGCTGAAAGATGATATACATTACTGATCAATATATATAGATATAACACAAGAGAATTTCTGGAAATGCAAATTGTTTTTAGTATGTGATGGGAATCTCCTCAATTTTTAAAGCAACATTGATACGTATCAGTTGCAAACCTTGCTAAATCACCCCTTCCACTCCTATGGGTAATAAAATTCATTGCCTTGGTTAGTTTGAAGACATTCCTAACCCATAATCACCAACAGCAAAGTATAGATTTCAGACATTTGCATCTAAAAGTTAAAGACAACTTAAAATGTAATACTAAATGGGGGTGCCTGAGTGGCTCAGTCTGTTGAGCGGCTGACTCTTGGTTTTGGTTCAGGTCATGATCTCCAGTCCTGGGACTTAGGCTGGCATGGGGCTTTGTGCTCAGCCGGGAGTCTGCTTGAGATTCTCCCTATCCCTCTGCCTTTCCCCATCCTGCCCCCATGGGTGCACTCACACACTCTCTCTCTCTCAAATAAATAAATAAATCTTTTAAAAAAATGCAATACTAAATTATTTCTAAATTATTCGAAGTTCAGTACTTTTTTACACATGTTTAACATTTTGATTATCAACTTTCTTTAAGAGGGTAACTGAATAGGAAAGAGTTACTAATTATAAAGAGATAAAAGAGGCCTTTCACAATTTGCCATGATTCACATTACTTACCTAAAATCCAACAAAATTCTGGTTGAAAAATAAGAAGAAAGGCAAGAAGGAAGCTCCTTCATGCGTGTTGCCTCTATTATCTGAAGACACTATCAGATGATGATAGAATCACTACAAAAACATTATTCCACTGAGGTCACTTCCTCCAGAGGTAAGGTCTAGACTTGTGGTCACTTGTAGTGGGTCAATAGCTCAAAACAGGGGTGTGGTTGGCATTTTAAGTGTGAAATTAGATTTCTGGTGTAATCAATCATCTAATTGCATATCCAAAAGTATTCTACATTTGCACATTTAATTAATTATGTCTTAATTGAAATCATCCTGCTCTTAATGATTTGTTCTAATTTCCTTTCAAATAAAATTACCAAGGGAAGAATTCAGTTTGAATTCATTTGTAGGGGAGGTTTTATATATATTGAAAAAAAGTAAAAATGATGGATTTTCAAACTTTTTAAAAGGCAAAATTTTTTCAGTCCCTGTAGAGGTGCAAAGAAAAACATTAAAGACAATCCAGATGAATAAATTGGATTTCATTTGAATACTCATCTAACTTTGAAGATGGAGAGAATATTCTTTTGTTGTGGATGTGCCCGTTATAATATTCGTATAATTAGTCTTTCGGCTGCAACTCAGATTCTTGGGTCAGTGCAAAAGCCTTGTTTATTTAGAAGAGGCAATTCTCTGAGAAAGTGGTTCATTAGTCTTAGATTCCAGGCGTACACGGTCTGGTGTACAAATTAAAACAGCTATTTAAATTCCCTTTATGAAAATTGTGCCTGGTAGGACACTTCCACATGCAATGAGGTCTTTATTTCTACATCTAGACATTCCAGAAAACTAGAAAAGGTGGGATTTGTATCTTTAGATATGCCATGGTTGATAAATCCTAAGATTCAGATATTAACAATTGGGCAAACTCTTGCATTTCCCATGATTTTAGATTTGAGGCCATCTAAATAATGTCAGGAAATGCAGAGAGAGAAAAAGTTCCCTGTTATGTTTTTTTGGGGGGGTCTATAATTGGAAGTCAGATTAGGCCTTTAAAATTAATGACATATAATGTCACACAAAGGTCAAGTTATTCATTTGGGAGTCACAGTTATGAAATTACTGACTCGGGCATCTAACAGTTTAGCTTTAACTTGGGCATTTAATTTATCATCCATTATAGTTTTTCTTCCATCCTGATCCTTGCCCTGAACAAGATGTCATTTCATAAACCCAATTAAATATGGTGCTTACTGTGGCTTAAATACCAAGACAGATTTAATGTATTGTCCAATTTCACAGATCAGCAATGTTTCTCTCCTTGCATCACTTGCCATGACAGTAACAGAAGTGAACAATCTGTGCTGGTGGACGGGCCAGAGTGAAAACTGTATAAATACTGTGTGGCCCCGCAGGTAAGACAGTAGGGAATTCTTCACCCAAGGTGTCAGAGAGTTCTTGGATACATTGTGAAGTTAATATCCTATATACATGAATTTCAGCCTTTTTCAAGAAAGGCAGAATGGTTTCTGGAAAGCAGTGAGTCTCTTTCCAAATTATTGAATTAAAATGCTTAGTCAATAAATAAGTAAACCAGCGCTATTTTCATCAATATTTGAGTTGTTTTTCCAGGGTGTTGTTGTTTTTTTTTTTCCAATTAGAAGAGGCTTCTAGTTAATTTGTTTAAATAGTGAAAAGTCAACATGGAACTGTTTTGTTCTTGCCTCACAGTGGGCTCTGCCTATCCCACTCTCTCTTCTCTAGCCCAGGCATACTCATTATGATGTTGATGTGAACTATGTCAGATAATGTTGCTGTTTCTTACTAGACATAAATCCTTATATCCTTAATTTATAATAATCATATTTTATGCATGTTGCAACAAGTTCACAGAATGTGGATTCCTCTTCCAGTCCGAGGGGTTGGGCTATGGTTCGTCTAAGCCATGAACGTTGCGGTAAGTTGTTTTATTTGTTCATAATTCTCTGTTCCCTCCCTACCCTTGCCATGCTTCAATAAGGGAAAAGAGTACTTCTCTGCCGCATTGACTTTAGCTTGGCTATATGATGGCTTTACCAGGGGAACATGGGTGGAAGTGAGAGAGTGCCTATTTTAAGAAAAACTACTAGGAAGCATCATGTGTTTCTTTTTTTTTTCCTTTTTCTTAAATTCAGATTTCTTCTTTTTTTATTTACATATAATGTATTATTTGTTTCAGGGGTACTGCTCTGTGATTCATCAGTCTTACACAATTCACAGCGCTCACCCTAGTACATACCCTCCCCAATGTCCATCACCCAGCCACCCAATCCCTCCCACCCCCCTCCACTCCACCAACCCTCAGTTTGTTTCCTGAGATTAAGAGTTTTTTATGGTTTGTCTCCCTCTCTGGTTTCATCTTGTTTCATTTTTCCCTCCCTTCCCCTATGAACCTCTGTCTTGTTTCTCAAATTCTTCATATCAGTGAGATCATATGATACTTGTCTTTCTCTGATTGACTTATTTTGCTTAACATAATACCCTCTAGTTCTATCCATGTCGTTGCAAATGGCAAGATTTCATTTTTTGATGGCTGCATAATATTCCAGTGTGTGTGTGTGTACACACACACACACACGCACACGCATACATACCACATCTTCTTTATCCATTCATCTGTGGATGGACATCTAGGCTCTTTCCATAGTTTGGCTATTGTGGACATTGCTGCTATAAACATTGGGGTGCACATGCCCTTTCAGATCGCTACATTTGTATCTTTGGGGTTAATACCTAGTAGTGCAATTGCTGGGTTGTAGGGTAGCTCTATTTTCAACTTTTTGAGGAACCTCCATACTGTTTTCCAGAGTGGCTGCACCAGCTTGCATTCCCACCAACAGTGTAGGAGGGTTCCCCCTTTCTCCACATCCCCGCCAACATCTGTCATTTCCTGACTTGTTAATTTTAGCCATTCTGACTGGTGTGAGGTGGTATCTCATTGAGGTTTTGATTTGGATTTCCCTGATGCCAAGGGATGTTGAACACTTTTTCATGTGTCTGTTGGCCATTTGGATGTCTTCTTTGGAAAAATGTCTGTTCATGTCTTCTGCCCATTTCTTGATTGGATCATTTGTTCTTTGGGTGTTGAGTTTGATAAGTTCTTTATAGATTTTGGATACTAGCCCTTTACCTGATATGTCATTTGCAAATATCTTCTCCCATTCTGTCAGTTGTCTTTTGGTTTTGTTGACTGTTTCTTTTGCTGTGCAAAAGCTTTTTATTTTGATGAAGTCCCAAGAGTTCATTTTTGCCCTTGCTTCCCTTGCCTTTGGCGATGTTTCTTAGGAAGAAGTTGCTGTGGCTGAGGTCGAAGAGGTTGCTGCCTGTGTTCTCCTTTAGGATTTTGATGGACTCCTGTCTCACATTGAGGTCTTTCAACCATTTTGAGTCTGTTTTTGTGTGGGGTGTAAGGAAATGGTCCAGTTTCATTCTTCTGCATGTGGCTGTCCAATTTTCCCAACACATTTGTTGAAGAGACTGTCTTTTTTCCATTGGTCATTGTTTCCTGCTTTGTCAAAGATTAGTTGACCATAAAGTCGATGGTCCATTTCTGGGCTCTCTATTCCATTCCACTGATCTATGTGTCTGTTTTTGTGCCAGTACCATACTATCTTGATGATTACAGCCTTGTAATAGAGCTTGAAGTCCGGAATTGTGATGCCACCAGCTTTGCTTTTCTTTTTCAACATTCCTCTGGCTATTTGGGGTCTTTTCTGGTTCCATACAAACTTTAGGATTATTTGTTCCATTTCTTTGAAAAAAAGTTGATGGTATTTTGATAAGGATTGCATTAAATGTGTAGATTGCTCTAGGTAGCATAGACATTTTCACAATATTTGTTCTTCCAATCCATGAGCATGGATCGTTTTTCCATTTCTTTGTGTCTTCCTCAATTTGTTTCCTGAGTATTCTATAGTTTTCTGAGTACAGATTCTTTGCCTCTTTGGTTAAATTTATTCCTAGGTATCTTACGGTTTTGGGTGCAATTGTAAATGGGATCAACTCCTTAATTTCTCTTTCTTCTGTCTTGTTGTTGGTGTATAGAAATACAACTGATTTCTGTGCATCGATTTTTATATCCTGCCACTTTACTGAATTCCTGTATGACTTCTAGAAGTTTTGGGGTGGAGTCTTTTGGGTTTTCCACATAAAGTATCATATCATCTGCAAAAAGTGAGAGTTTCACTTCTTCTTTGCCAATTTGGATGCCTTTTCTTTCTTTTTGTTGTCTGATTGCTGAGGCTAGAACTTCTAGTACTATGTTAAATAGCAGTGGTATATTGGACATCCCTGCTGTATTCCTGACCTTAGGGGAAAAGCTATCAGTTTTTCCCCATTGAGTATGATATTCACTGTGGGTTTTTCATAGATGGCTTTTATGATATTGAGGTATGTACCCTCTATCCCTACACTGTGAAGAGTCTTAAGAAAGGATACTATACTTTGTCAAATGCTTTTTCTGCATCTATTGAGAGGATCATATGGTTCTTGTTCTTTCTCTTATTAATGTATTGTATAACATTGATTGATTTGCGGATGTTGAACCAACCTTGCAGGCCAGGAATAAATCCCACTTGGTCATGGTGAATAATACTTTTAATGTACTGTTGGATCCTATTGGCTAGTATTTTGGTGAAGGCATCATGTGTTTCTGCTTCTCCTCTTGCATTACTGCCCTGAATTGTGAAAATCGTGTGCCCCAGCTAGTCACTGTCCTTCAGCTTTCTAGGAATGAAGGACTCATGGAGCACACCCGAACCTCCCTCATGGTCTAATGTAGAAATGCTGCAACTGATCCACAAACTCATGAGCCAGAAACAATAAACATATGTTTGTTGACATGTTAGTGTGTTTCTTCAGCTGCACTTTTGTAGCAAAAGCTAATTAATACAAATGTTGACTTAATTCTTCTTTTCTTGTGATTGGTTTAGGGATGAACATTTCAACCTCTTATAGAATTCTAATACATCTAATCCGATGTATTAGAAAAGTATATTATGGGAGGGAGCTTATGAGTAGGATTTTGACCTCTGATGAAAAAGAGAGAAGGCAAAAAGTAAATGCACTTTTAAAATTTCATTGGCTTTATTGTTTAAAGACATAATTATTGGAGTTGTGGTACTGAACTTTTAACCGTGAAGAATTACACCAGGGGCGCCTGGGTGGCTCAGTTGGTTAAGCGACTGCCTCCGGCTCAGGTCATGATCCCGGAGTCCTGGGGATCGAGTCCCACATCGGGCTCCCGGCTCAGCGGGAAGCCTTCTTCTCCCTCTGACCCTCTCTCCTCTCATGCTGTTTCTCTCTCTCTCAAATAAATAAATAAAATCTTAAAAAAAAAAAAAAAAAAAGAATTACACCAGATGAAAATGAAACATGCTAAGGGTAGCAGAGCAGAAAGTTAGAGAAAAGCTGGATGCTTATGACATTGTTGAACCGCCACAGAAAATCTCATAGCTGTCATTTCCAGAGGTCTTGTTATAAAGAAAAACTGAGTTACTATATTGCTTAAGCCACTATTAGTGACTCTTCTGTTACTTGCAACCACATGCACCTAATTAATACAGCATGTTTCTAGCAATATACCAAGAAACACAGACCATATATACACAGAGCTCTTTTTAAATTAAAGCTTCATACTATGTAAATTGTATTATTTTTCATTTAAAAAGGAAAAATGACATTCCTATACACCATAGTGTCTCTGTACCAGAGGACCGATAACTGTCATTAAAAAAAAAATACCTGCCTAGTATTCTATGCATGATTATAACAATGCCTTTGTACTGAATTAGGAATCTAAAACATCAATCTCAGTGAGTTATTACCACAAAATTAATTTTAAAATATATAGAAAGATGAAAAATGTGAAAGAAAAGCTAAATGACATGGGAATTAAATCCACAAATCGTAATATGCACCTGCATGATTCATGAAGGAATAGAACAGAGGAAATGAAAATAAAGAAACACTCAAAGAAATAATAGAAGAAAACTTTAAAAGGTGGACTAATGAATTACATCCTGTGAAGCCACTACTCACAAGGTGCTAAGTTAAATGATTTTTTTTTTTTTTTTTGTAGAATTCTAAAAGCAGGTACAGCTTTTGAGTATGCATGTGTGGACATGTATGTGAAACATTTATTTTAAATTACTTTTTTTTAAAGATGTATTTATTTATTTGAGAGAGAAAGAGAGTAGGGGGGAAGACACAGGGAGAGGGACAGAGAGAATCCTAAGCAGACTCCCTGCTGAGTGTGGAGCCTGATGTGGGGCTAGATCCCACAACCCTGAGATCATGACCTGAGCTGAAATCACAAGTTAGATGCTCAACCAACTGAGCCACCCAGGTGCCCCTTAAATTACTTTGAAATACCACATATGTACATATAAGGACAAATTTTTAGTGTGATGAATTTTTACAAAGTGAATACAGCCATTTAACTATCTACCAAGTTAGTAAATAACACTTACCCAGCACCTCTGTCAGATATCTTCACTTAGGACATTATTTGTGATATTCACCTATGCTGTTCCACATAGAAGTAATGCATATTTATTTATTATTCTATAGTATTCCATATGCAAATAGATGACAATTTATCTTTTCTCCTCCTGATGGACATGTGGGTTGGTTTTAGGGTTTGGTTATTATGAATATTGATGTTTTATGAATATGATGTTTTAAATATTCTTGTCCCTTTTTTTAAGCAAGAATGTATGGATTTACAGATGGACAGGACAAGCTCTCTGTATCTCTGGGAAAACCTGGATATCTAGATTTTTGGCTCTTGGCCAAGATAACAGCAATGAGATTTATAATGTAGAACTTAAAGCCAAGAAACAACTCTTGGTGACCTTCAAGGTCAAGTTTTTGTTTTGTTTTTGTTTTGGTTTTACTGAAGGTTTGCAAGTAGCCTAACTTGCTTGACAACATGGCTTAATTACATGGCCAAGGGGGTATAAAGTCTCACTAAGGGTTTTTCCTATGAGCTCTCCTGAAAGCAAGATTCCTGTCATAGATCTTGGTAGTTCAAGCTGAAGACATAGTACAGTCTGTGTGTGTGTGAATAAGAAGAGACCTGGGGGCCTGCCTGTGGGATGTCTTTCAGAGCCTCAGTGCTTGCCTGCACCATCTCTGATTTGCTGCACCATATTCTTTGCATTTAAGTGAACACCTTAAAGGAGTATGCTCTGTGGAATGATGTTCCTTTCAAATATCCAAACTTTGGGAAACTTTGCAATATAGATCTAGCTCTATGTATATATTTAGGACTGAATTTGCTAGTTCATAAGGTACACACATGTGGAGTTTTGGAAGATACAGCTAAGGTTTCCAAATGATTGTACTAATTCACACTCTTACCAGCAGTGTGTTAATGATCCAATTTCTTTACATTTTTTTTTCGTTACTGGTATAGTCTTTTTGTTTTCATTATCCAGTTGTAGCTTTTCTAAAAAAAAAATGTTTTGTTTTTTTGTTCAAATTTTGACATAACTTCAGACTTAGACACAAGTTGCAAGTATAGGACAAAATAATTTTTTTTGAATCACTTAAGAGTAAGACCAGCAGCCCAATAGCTCCAATAATTTGGGATATACATCTTACAAAAAAAAGATTTCTCCTACATATCCACAACAAACCAGCAGCATTGGTTATACTGTCTTACATATGTTGCTAGGATCAAATCCTCAGACCCTATTCAAGACCCTCACATTCACACTTAGCTATCCCTGTGTGTGGTCACCCTTCTCACTTTACTGTGGCTCCGATCCCCTCCCTACATCTGAATACCCCAGAGAGTTTCCATATACACCAGACAGAACTTTCCTGAATGTTTTCTTACATAACCATAATACAATCATCAAAGCTAGGAAACTAACATTGTCATTGGTACAATAATATTAACCAACCTACAGGCCTCATTCAAATTTCAGCTGTTTTTCCACTAACAGCCTTTTTCTGTTTCAGGATTCTGTGGGATCCCACCCTGTATTTAGTTGTCATGACTCCTCAGTCTCCTCCAAACTATGACAGTTCCTTAGTTTTTGTTTTTTAGGACCTTGCCATCTTTGAAGAGTACTGATTGGTTGTTTTGTGGAATGTCCCTCATTTGGGTTTGTTTCATGTTTTCTCCTGACTGGATTGAGGATATGCATTTTCAGCAGGAAAAACCAGAAGTGATGCTCCTTTCTCAGTACAATGTAACAGGGATTATATGATAGTGACAGTATGTTTTGTTACTGATGGTGTTTACCTTGATCACTGGGCTAAGGTTGTGTCTGCTGGATTTCTCTACCATAAAGGCACTATCTTTACCATTGTAGCTAATAAATATCTCAGGGGAGATAATTTGAGACAATGCAACATCTTTTACCCCAAACTTTTGCCATTAATTTGAGCATCCATCAGTGGATCTGATCACTAATGACTATTATTGTGGCGATTACCCAATGGTGATTATCCATCTCCTTTCTGTCTACATTTATTTGGAATTTTTCTTAAGCAAGTGCTATCTTCTCCTTCCCTATTTATTTATTTATTTATTTATTCATTCAATTATTTAAATGGATATAGACTTACGGATATTTATTCTATTCTATGGAACAAAATCCAATAAGTCTTTATTTTATTGCTCAAAATGTTTGAATTTTGGCCATTAGTATCCCCTTCAGAATGACTGCTATGTTCTTTCAACAAGCACCTATCATTTATTATATTTTCTACTTTTTTTTTAACCATTTCCTTATTTTCAGGGACCATAAGATGTTCCAAGCTTATCTTGTGTTTTTCCTACCCTGGTCCAGGAATTAACCATTTTTTTCAATGAGTATTGGCTCCTTTTATTGAAAAATAGTGTTTAGATGCCAAGATCTAGGTGCTAGGTGTTCTAATAGAGTATCATTGCTGTAGGCCCTCTTACTGAACAAAGCTAAGGAATATATATGTATACACTAAGCAACACATACTCTAAGGATAAAATGATGAAACTTTCTTTGAGGAAGGAATTGGCAATCTCCCCACACTCCCTTCCTTAGAGTGTCTCCTTGAAATCCTAATAGGCCCAAAAAGAGATCTGAACTTTTGCTTTTACAGTGCAAAGTTGGGGACCTTCTGATATTTGGAACTGTAAACACATATCTCTAAAATTAACTTAGTAGACTTTCACAAGGAGACTATCATCAGGTGTGGCTCTTTGTCTCTTGAGGAGATAAGAGAAGTTATTCTTGTATCTGCCTTGCTAAAGAAATTATGTGAACATCTGTCCAGGCTTTTTGTCACATTTTTTGATATCTTACATACATATAAATCTATTAATTCTTACTTAGAAATAGACTGTGTTCTCTTTTCTATATTTGTTCAGAGGGGTTTTTTGTTGGCAGGATTGTTTTATTTCCCCCAACCACATGCACACACACACACACGCACAAAAATCTGTGTTTCTGAATCTTTGCCTTAAAAAGAGGGGATGCTCTTGGATGCTTAAATATTGGTGAACAGGCACCAGTAAAAAAAGAATGCAGAAGAAAACGGATTTATAGATCTGGTGGCAGAGAATTAAGGAATTTTTCACTTTGGGCACCAATTATCTTTGAAAAGTAGAAAGTAGGTCATTTGTTGGGAGTACCTATAGAATTAGGAGGAGCGACGGTTTGAGGAAAGTAGAGGTTTATAAAATTAAAATAGTTACCGCCAACAATGAGAAATAGAGTTGATTAAAAAACAAAGCATGCGTGGCTGCTGAGTAGTTTCTTGGATGAGTTCGTATTGATGATTGCCCCTGTAATCTACTGTGGCTTAACAACTCACTCCAGAGCTGCCTCTGCTCTGCTGCTCGCCAACTCTCCCGCACACCCCTTGGCCAGTGGTTCACTACCGCAGCTGCACATCAGATTCATCTGGGCATCTGTTAAGGAACAATGATCCCTGGGCCTCACCCCCAGAGATGCTGTTGTAACCCTTCCAGACTATGATGTTAGCATCCAGTATTTAAAAGCTCCCCAAGTGATTCTAAAGTGCCTGAAGGTGGAGAACTGCAGACCCAAATGTACTACTCACTTCTCCATTGCTTGCCACAAATAAACTGCTCATGCAAGTCATTTGTGAACACAATAGAGTTTACTGAAGATTGTAAATTGGGGGTTGAGTAAGCAAGCAAATTTAGTCAGATCGATTTAATTCTGAGTTTTAAAAATTTCCTATGGCCACCCCAAGAACTGGACACATTCACTGGGCCTTCACCCAGCATCATCTTCAACTTCAAACCATTTCACTAGCTCCACTTTACCCTTCTACTCCACTCTCTTTTTGCCACTTCTTCCTAGTCTGCCTGACCGTGGGAAGTAAAACTTCTCACTCATATGCAGAGTGATTCAGCTCCTACTAACAATCTGGCATCCTCCACTTTCTTGCAGTATGAACTATAGCTATTCATCTCCTTTGAGAGTTTTTGCGAGGCAACATTCTTGCATGTTATCTAGTTTGTAGAACCAGGACAAGAGGTTGATGCTGACTCCAAAGCTTCTAGGGCCCAGGAGCTTCTAAGGAATACATGGCAGATACAGTTTGCAGGATGAAGTAAGATATTTTGCTTTTTTCATTCACTCAGTAGTTCCTAATAGCCTGCCATAGGGCAGGCCAATGAAGGAAAAAAGACAGACAAATAGATACGTACAGTGTAATCAGTACAATGGTTTAATAAACATAGGAAGCACACAGTAGAAACACCTAAACAAACTAGGAGGATGGGGGGAGAGAGGAGGTGAAGGAGCCCTAGGCAGTAAGAGCCCTGGGTTGCAAGTTGGTTTCCTGAGTCCAGGTTGATAGAATTGTAGAATTAGACCATCACAAGGGATGGTAGCGATCATCTGGTCTAATCATCCCCTTTTGTGGATTAGGTTATAGAAGTCCGCTGTCTAGGAATTGAACTGAACGGCAGAAGGTCCCATATCAAGTCAATGGTAAGGATCAGGAATAAATTGGAATCTGGGCCCATTGGTTAAGGGCCTAGTGATACTTTTCCCAATAGGTGAGTTTCTATGGGCCCTGCCACAGCAGAGGGTAGGCCAGCGTGAGTTGCTGAATCTGCACAGCTGACCCCTCTATCTGCGGGTGATTGCCTCAGCCTGTAGCCCTTGGCTGTGCACTTCCCTAGTGGCTCCACCCAAAGAGGAACTAGGAGGGAGAGGTTGATAGAGAATTTGGCTTTAGCATGAAGTGAGAGGAAGGGCACATACTGAAAACAGAGAAGAGAATGGAGCATCTGAAAGAACAACCACTCTAACAAATGTTAAATTTTTAAATTGTAAAGCAAGTGTATCTCAGGCATATGGCACAGCTTTGGAAAATTCCAGGAGAATGAACAAGAGCAAATAAGAATAGAAAAAGATGACTTTGAGACCTGTGTCTGAAGTAAGTGAAGAGGCATTTGGGGGCATGGCAGGCAAGGAATACACATACCATTTAAGGAGAAAACTCAGACAAATTCACAATAGGCCTTTAAAAAAATCCAGTTTGTATGGGGTCAAGTGAGGGAGTGTAGATCATTTCACCACTCACTACGGTTAGAGTTGCTTAAACGCAGACCAAATACGGCAAAAACATGTTGTAATGGGGGGCCGTTGTACTCAGCAGTTCTCTCTTTTCCTTTTCACTTCCTACCACAAGGGACTAACAGAGAAATTCTCTCCATTCACTTAGTTTGACATTCCCCAATTTTCACATTTGTAATTATAACTCAGGAAACTTCTTTGCTTGGACAAAGATGTTCTTACATTAAACATAAAACTTTTCCCAAGCGTCCACTAGTTCACCCACTAAGCAATTTCTTCCTTACACACCAGAGGTCAGTATTGGCCTGTTAATTTACATGAGCTATTAGTTCCTATTTTCCCAGTTAATTAAAATGAGAAACAAAATACCACGGACAATTGTTATATTGGAATTTGGTATTAATTCCTTAAGAAAGTTTCTTTTGGGTGGAAATGCATATATCATGAATGACTTAAGAAAAAGAAGAAAAATTTAAAAAGGGGAAAAAAAGCCAGGCAATGAAAGTGGCCTTTGTTCTTCAGGAAAGCATTCCTAACTCATTTTGGGCATTTTAATTAAGCAGCTTTTACATTATAGTTATTATTACATGTGAGAAATCTTTATAACTAGCAGTATTGACTTACATGCTGGAAGTCCACTGAAAGCATGACTACAGTGTTTAGATAGTGTTTAGAGCCCAGGAAATAAGAGTCCCATATAAATCTGCACCCCTACAATAGTGTATCAGTTGTGAATGGCAAAGTTACAGATAATTTGGACAAATAAGACAGGGGTCCAGCAGTATAATACTGACTGTAAATACTTAGAGAGTTTCAAAGATCTAATGGAAAGAAGAAAAAACCTAAAGGCAGATATAATAACTGTCTACAGATGTAATTAAAGGCTTTCCATAGGAAGGAAAAATAGATTGGCAAGGTTGCTTTAGTCGGCAGGGCACAGAATTGTAGACATCGGCACTGTGACTTCATACAAGTTAGAATTTTCTAAAAACTATAGCTGTTCCAACATTTTTGCCCGGGGTGCCATAGAAATAGTTCTGGCATTGAGTATCAGGGTAAACTAGATGAATGCCAAAATCTTGTACATTCTAAGGTTATAGGGGTATCTGACTGTGATGCCAAAGAGCAGACATTCTCATGGATTCCACAAATTCTAAGCCTCTTTCCAAGCATATATATTCTAGGTGGTACCTGCTTTAAAAAGCCTCCTGAATCCTCCAGAACAGTTTGCTCATCGTGGGTGCCTCTAATATTTTAACCATATACATTGCCTTTTGTCACCCTTTGAAACATATTGTACATTTTTGTATTATTTAGCTTTGTGTTTTTATGTCTTATCTGCAAAATAGATTACTCTTTTAGGAATACATGTTATTTTATCCTCTGTAATACTGAATATAATAGGATGGAGTTAGCAGATACTCAGATAATATTTGTGAAGTGAACTGATTTCTCTATCTATAAACTAGTGAATAAAAACACCCACTTTCCCTGCCTCCCTGAGTAGTTTTGAGGCTCAAATGAGATAATGTGTCTGAAAGCACTTTGAAGAGTATAAAGTGCAATACAAATGTAAGGCATTATTATTTCAGAGGGGGTTCTCTCAGTTATAACCTTCCATGTCAGCTTGAACATAATGGCAACCAAGGAACATTTTTTAAAACTTAATCTGAAAAGAGACTTGTCCCTTCTGGGCACAAATTATAAGACTCCCGGAAAAAAAAAAAATGTTTGTGCATATTTCTTTTTGTTTGTTTCTAAATAGCATAATGAGCTATGGTCTTTCAGGGAAAATGTTGCTCTGATAGAAGTAATTCACTATGTAGAAAATTGCCCTTGTGTACTTCCAGGAAGGAATTGCAAACAAATGAGCTATTTTGTCTTCTCAAGCAAAGGGACTTACTGGGCGTGGGTAGCAGCTGTTCAAGTCCATCTGGTCAAGAATTCACTAAGATCATAATGTGAAAGTAGCTCAAATGCAGATTTGCATGACAGCCTGCAAATGTTCCTTTGGAGACAAAATGGCTTCTCAGGCCAATAATCTGCGGTTCTAAAAGTCTCTAAATATGGGTTTATCGAATAATTCATAACAGCTTTAAGAAACTATTATGGCACACTGGGAAAGTCATCCATCTAGCAGGGCATACTTGTTCTGTTGGCCTGTACACATTTGTTTACAGTTGGCCTTGATCATATCACAATTTTATAAATAGTTTATTTTTTTAAGAACAAATTTTCTAGACAAAATATTATGAGCAAATAGAGGGCGCGGCGAGATTTTCGAAATATCTTATTAGCTTTGAAATGTATTTCATTTATTTATTTTTTAAGTTTTCTTTATTTACTTGAGGGAGAGAGAGCACGAGCGGGGTGAGAGGCAGAGGAAGAAACAGACTCCTTGCCAAGCGGGGAGCCTAATGTGGGGCTTGATCCTGGGACTCCGGGATCATGACCTGAGCCGAAGGCAGACGCTTAACAGACTGAGCCACCCAGGCGCCCCTGAAATGATATTTTAAAACTGAAATAAGACAATAAGATACCTGCTGATAAATAAGCGGGGGAAAAATAATTAACTGGAAGCTCATAAAAGCTTCTCAGCAAATAAACAAATGAGAAGGCAATAAATGATAGAACTATAATCTATAATCTACCTTAATGGTATATTTACATAGCTTCTTAAAATAGTTTTATCACTTTAACATGCTTTTTCTTCTCTCTCTTTTTTTTTTTAAAGATTTTATTTATTTATTTGACAGAGAGAGACAACGAGAGAGGGAACACAAGCAGGGGGAGTGGGAGAGGGAGAAGCAGGCTTCCCGCGGAGCGGGGAGCCCGATGCGGGGCTCGATCGGAGGACCCTGGGATCATGACCTGAGCTGAAGGCAGATGCTCAAAGATTGAGCCACCCAGGCGCCCCAACATGCTTTTTCTTATTAGAATATGTGAAGAACGTTGTGAGGAGGAATGTGTATGTTTTATAAATGAGTGCACTGACATTAAAAGTGGGTAAGTGACTGATTCTGTATCTCCCTCTCAAAAGCATGACGGAAATTAACACCGCGAATCATCACTTGTGCCGGAGCTGGTGCTCTAGTCCTATTGCTTCAGGTCCCTGCAGTCCCCCGTGCTGACAACACTGCCTCTGAGCCTTCTTCTTACCTTGCTTTTTTCTACCTTCTCTAGGCCAAACATCTGCCTCTTCTCTTCAGAATCCTCATGAAATTTCAGGAACATTGATGAATAGGGAAGTTATTTCCAGGCTTGTTTCAGAATTATCCTCCAGTGGGCTAGGGCTGGTTTAGAATTGGTGGAGAGAAGCAAGAGGGCTTGGCAAAATGTCTATTAGTCCTAGAGTTAAGGCTAGAGGTACCAGGGCAATCTCACATTTCCCTAGGATGTCCCAAGGAATCCCTGTTATGTCCATATCAGGTCCAGATATCATTCCACCAGCCAAAGGCCATGGGCAGCCTCCACAACTCAGAGTAAAGAACGTTTTAGCAGTTCTTGGGCAGTTGCTAGTCATTCATGGAGTTCCAGGGACGGCTCAGCTGTCTCTTCAATAGTTTAGGAGGCAGTAGGGGCACCTTAGTGGTCATTTCCCCCAGAAACACAAACTCAAGGCAACTCTGCCACTTAGGGGATAATGCTGACTTTTGAAAGTTATAGTAGGTTTATCACCAGGGTCTCCTTCTACCTGTTCCAACAAGCACTGCAACTGACTCATAAAGCTTTCATCCCTTCAGGATATCCAGCTCTAGTTAATCTGGGAAGATGAAATGGAACAGGCTGACACTTGATTCAAAGGTCTGGACAACGAACCGGTGGAACTTACAACCCCTATACTATAGTCATCATGGTTCAATCATGGTAGATTGCCTGGGGATGAGGGAGCTGGAGCCAGGTTCAGAGGCTATCTATTATAAAGGCTCCTATTGACTTCTTAGGGCCAGAAGACACACATCATTAGTATCCGGGAGGTAAAAGTTCTAGACACCCCGGGCCAGAGCGAATATCTGGGTCTGACTCACAATCCTCATCAGGGACCTCTGGGTGGCACACGTTAGGTTTTGAGCAAGCATTAGTAGAAGAGATGTTTATGGAAGGACAATTGTCTGACCTAAGGTACTATATCTCGGAGAGAAAGGTTCTTAAGAACTTACTGTTAAGGAATTGTATTTCAGTTGTTTGCTTGTCTTCTCTGTCATCCAGAATGAGTTTTTTCAAAAGAGAAAATGTGCCTTGTTTATGCTCATCTCCCCAATGGCCAATATAGTTCCAGGCATCCAATAAGCATTCAGTGTTTTCAAAATGAACAAACCAGGTAAGTCCCGTTACTTATTGCCATATGGCTTGGGTGAGAAAGGGCTGGAATTTGGTAAAGGACTCAATCACTGAATAGGATCTGGGTGAATGGATCCCACCACAAATGTGAATAAAAACCAAAGCAGCAAGTCCAGTACAACAGAGTGATAGCAGGCTCTACTCCAGATAAGTAGATATCAGCAAAGCGTTAAAATGAAATGTTGGCCTTTCCAAACTGTTGGATGGAATACGAGACAATTCATTCTTATAGGAAGGATAGCAAATTGAAACAAGAGGTATCTGTCATTATAAAGGAGGGTCCAAGCTAATGGGCCAGGATCCAGGACTGGGATATCCCTTTATGAGAAGGGCAATAGCAGATAACGAAAGAGAACCTCAGAAACAGGGATCATGCTGAAGCTTGGTCATCAAATGGGCAAATAAGGCAAATAGCAATTCAGAACAGGGGCACCTGGGTGGCTAAGTCAGTTAAGCCAACTCTTGATTTCGGCTCACGTCACGATCTCAGGGTTGTGAGATGGAGCCCAGCGTCACCTCCTGGCTGGGCATGGAGCCTGCTTAAGATTCTCCCTCTCCCTCTGCCTCTGCCCCTCCACCCCCACCCTCCACCCTGGCTCATGCGCTCACTCTCTCTATCTAAAAAAAAAAAAAGACTTCAGAACCGACTCAAATCCATTTACCAGAACTAAGGTATGACATCAGAGCAAAGGCAAAATAAACAGAATCAACCACAGTTTCTAGACATGCAGCCATGTAAAACTCCCCAGCAACAATTCAGGATTAGTGCTGAGAGTCAAGACAGTGGTGAAATTGTGGGAGGGCTTTAGGCGGCCACAGTTCAGGAAGGTAGAGACTTTCAGAGACTGGAAACCACGCCTGGGCTAACATTTGCAATAGTGGGTTTGATTTGGGATGTTCATTCTAACAAACAACAATTTAATTAACTGACATATTCCAGGATGTTTATAAGAACTAATTTCCTTGGAAATGATTTTTTAAACATTCATTATAGAAATTTTTTTTTTGCTGTGTACATTTTAGAAAAAGGTATATTATTTATAAAAGTTGGGATTGTTGAACTATTAGACAAAGCAGAGAGAAAAAAACCTTTACAAAGTGCCTTCTCCAGCTACTCCTTACAGAGGTATTCTTAAAATAATTACTTGACATATTTATATGTACATCTTTAGTTTAATATCTTACCTAATTGTCCAACAAACTAATTCAATGTTGTTTGTGATGCATTAAATGAACAAAAGATAAACTGGGTAATAGAGAATGCAGAGAGCCTAGTGGCCCATGAAATCACTGGATTTGCAAAGTGATTTTCTTTTCAGTGCTGTGCCCTATCTGAGAACAAAATCTGTTGGCAAAGCACTTTAGTGGCAACCAATGGATTAGAATATAGAGACATTAGGCATGCCACACGGGGTCAAACCAATGGTCCATCCAGGATAGCTTATTATAGAGGCAACATGAGATGTTTTTTTGGAGATCAAGGCTGTCTGATGTGGTATCAGTTTATAACAAAGGAAGCATTTAATATATCTTCCTAAAATTTCTTAGTGAACTGACATGTAACTGTAATCCACCATATTATCCGAATTCCTGGATTTTTTTTTTTTCAGCAGCTCTCAGTCCTTGTGTTACAAGCTCCATAGTTGTAATGTCTGATATGTGAAAAGTAACATTCTCCTTTTCTTACTTGTAGACTTCCAGATATTTCCAATATTTCCTAAATCTTTCAGTAGTCTTACTGATATTTCAAACCATCCCCATCTCACTTTGCTGTGTAGCAGTTCTCCGTGTGTGGTTCCCAGAGCAGCAGTGTGAGCTGGGAAATTGTTAGAAATGCAAAGTCTCGGGTCCCACCCTGGACCTACTGAATCAGAAAATCTCTATTTTCAAAAGCCCTCTATATGATTACGAGGTATACTCGCAATTGAGAACTATTGCTATACATACAGTACATTTATCCACCTACCCTCTGGCAAAAACATATCATTGCATTTACTTTTTAGTTTGATGGTTACTTATCTCGGTAACTTTGGATTCTAATTCAGTTGGAAACAAAAACAGAATTTTATATACTGAAATACCAAATGGAAGTGAAGAAGGAGAAAATATTGGTAGTCAAATCAACAACTATAAAGCAGTTTGGGGTCATTTAGTTCAGGGGCAGGCACTATACCTCAAAACCTAAGAAGCATTACATTTTATTTATTTTATTTTTATTTTTTAAAGATTTATTTATTTGAGAGAGAGAGAGAGAAAGTGGGGGGTGGCAGGGCAGAGGAAGAGAGGAGAGAGAGAGAGAGAGAGAGAGAGTCTCCAGCAGACACCTTGCTGAGTGCAGAGCCTGGTGCAGGGCTCCATCCCAGGACCTGGAGATCATGACCTGAGCCAAAATCAAGAGTCAGATGCTTAACTGCCTGAGCCACCCAGGCGCCCCAGCATTACATTTTAAAAACGTAGCCCCAAAGTGAATGATTTCCAGTGATGATCTTTAGTCATAAAGAGATTAACTCACATTTATTATATCTAAATTTCTCTGATCAAAGAATAAATTATTAAAGCATTTGGATACATTTTCATCATAATGAAAATAATAAATATGTTTCAAAAATAATGGGGCAAACAGATACATATGAAATATTTACTTATTTGAATACCTGAAGATGCTAGAAGCACATGTCATTATAATCCTCTATTTGTCTTCTTTGAAACATAAAAAGTGGTGTCCATTATCACTTTTTTTTCAGTTCTTTGTGGTAAAATACATATAAAATCTATTACCCATTTTTAAATACACAATTCAGTGGCATTAAACACATTCATATGTTGTGCAACCATCACCACCATCCATCTCCATAAAATTTTCAGCTTGTAAAACTGGAAACTCTATAGCCATTAAACAATAACTCCCCATGCTCCTAAGCCCCAGGTCCTGGCAACTACCATTCCACCTTTTGTCTCCATGACTTTGACTGCTCTAAGTGGAATCATATAGTATATATCTTTTTGTGATTGGTTTATTTCACTTAATGTTCTTAAGGCCCATCTATGGCATAACATATTGAAGAATTTAGTTCCATTTTAAGGATGATTAATATTCCTTTGTAGGTATATACCATATTTTGTTTATCCATTTATCCATCGGTATTCATAGAGGCTTCCATGTATTAGCTATTGTGAATAATGTTGCTGTGAACGTGGATATACAAATATCTCCTTGACACCTGCTTTCACTTCTGTGTATATACCCAGAAGTGGAATTACAAGATCATATGGTAATTCTATTTTTAATTATTTGAGGAACTGCCGTGCAGTTTTCCATAGTGGCTGTGCTATTTTACATTTCCACCAATAGTATACAAGGGTTCCAGTTTCTCCACATCCTAGCAGTGCTTCTTGTCTGTTTTTTTTGACAGTAGCCATCCCGATTGGTGAGGTGGTATCTCATTGTAGTTTTGATTTGCTTACCTTAATGATTGGGGATGCTGAGCTTCTTTTCATGTGCTTATTGGTCATTTGTTTATTTTCTTTAGAGAAATGTCTGTTCAAATACTATGACCATTTTTGAATCAGGTTGTTTGTTTTATTGTTGTTGAGTTTTAAGAGTTCTCTACATATTATGAATACCAATCTCTTATGAGATACATAATTTGCAAATATCTCCTCCCATTCTGTAGGTTTCCTTTGTTCTCCATTAATAGTGTATTTTGATGTACACGATTTTAAATTTTTCATGAAGTCCAATTTGTCTATTATTTTCTTTTGTTACCTGCGCCTTTGGTTCATATCCAAGAAGTCATTGCCAAATCCAATGTAAATCTTTTGTAATTTTTTTTTCTTCTAAAAGTTTTATGGTTGCAGGTCTTACATTTAGATATTTGTTTTTTTTAAATTTTTTTATTGTTATGTTAATCCCCATACATTACATCATTAGTTTTAGATATAGTGTTCCATGATTCATTGTTTGTGCATAACACCCAGTGCTCCATGCAGAACGTGCCCTCCTCAATACCCATCACCAGGCTAACCCATCCTCCCAACCCCCTCCCCTCTAGAACCCTCAGTTTGTTTTTCAGAGTCCATCGTCTCTCATGGTTCTTCTCCCCCTCCGATTTCCCCCTCTTCATTCTTCCCCTGCTGCTACATTCTTCTTCTTCTTCTTTTCTTTCTTAACATATATTGCATTATTTGTTTCAGAGGTACAGATCTGAGATTCAACAGTCTTGCACAATTCACAGCGCTTACCAGAACACATACCCTCCCCAGTGTCCATCACGCAGTCACCCCATCCCTCCCACCCCACCCCCCACTCCGCAACCCTCAGTTTGTTTCCTGAGATTAAGAATTCCTCATATCAGTGAGGTCATATGATACATGTCTTTCTCTGTTTGACTTATTTCGCTCAGCATAATACCCTCCAGTTCCATCCACGTCGTTGCAAATGGCAAGATCTCATTCCTTTTGATGGCTGCATAATATTCCATTGTATATATATACCACCTATTCTTTATCCATTCATCTGTCGATGGACATCTTGGCTCTTTCCACAGTTTGGCTATTGTGGACATTGCTGCTATAAACATCGGGGTGCACGTAGCCTTTCGGGTCCCTACTTTTGTATCTTTGGGGTAAATACCCAGTAGTGCAATTGCTGGATCATATGGTAGCTCTATTTTCAACTTTTTGAGGAACCTCCATACTGTTTTCCAGAGTGGCTGCACCAGCTTGCATTCCCACCAACAGTGTAGAAGGGTTCCCCTTTCTCTGCATCCCCGCCAACATCTGTCATTTCCTGACTTGTTAATTTTAGCCATTCTGACTGGTGTGAGGTGGTATCTCATTGAGGTTTTGATTTGGATTTCCCTGATGCCGAGCGATATTGAACACTTTTTCATGTGTCTGTTGGCCATTTGGATGTCTTCTTTGGAAAAATGTCTGTTCATGTCTTCTGCCCATTTCTTGATTGGATTCTTTGTTCTTTTGGTGTTGAGTTTGATGAGTTCTTTATAGATTTTGGATACTAGCCCTTTATCTGATATGTCATTTGCAAATATCTTCTCCCATTCTGTCGGTTGTCTTTTGGTTTTGTTGACTGTTTCCTTTGCTTTGCAAAAGCTTTTTATCTTGATGAAGTCCCAATAGTTCATTTTTGCCCTTGCTTCCCTTGCCTTTGGCGATGTTTCTAGGAAGAAGTTGCTGCGGCTGAGGTCGAAGAGGTTGCTGCCTGTGTTGTCCTTTAGGATTTGGATGGACTCCTGTCTCACATTGAGGTCTTTCAACCATTTGGAGTCTATTTTTGTGTGTGGTGTAAGGAAATGGTCCAGTTTCATTCTTCTGCATGTGGCTGTCCAATTTTCCCAACACCATTTGTTGAAGAGACTGTCTTTTTTCCATTGGACATTCTTTCCTGCTTTGTCAAAGATGAGTTGACCATAGAGTTGAGGGTCCATTTCTGGGCTCTCTATTCTGTTCCATTGATCTATGTGTCTGTTTTTGTGCCAGTACCATACTGTCTTGATGATGACAGCTTTGTAGTAGAGCTGGAAGTCTGGAATTGTGATGCCGCCAGCTTTGCTTTTCTTTTTCAACATTCCTCTGGCTATGCGGGGTCTTTTCTGGTTCCATACAAATTTTAGGATTATTTGTTCCATTTCTTTGAAGAAAGTGGATGGTATTTTGATGGGGATTGCATTGAATGTGTAGATTGCTCTAGGTAGGATTGACATCTTCACAATATTTGTTCTTCCAATCCATGAGCATGGAACGTTTTTCCATTTCTTTGTGTCTTCCTCAATTTCTTTCATGAGTATTTTATAGTTTTCTGAGTACAGATCCTTTGCCTCTTTGGTTAGATTTATTCCTAGGTATCTTATGGTTTTGGGTGCAATTGTAAATGGGATCAACTCCTTAATTTCTCTTTCTTCTGACTTGTTGTTGGTGTATAGGAATGCCACTGACTTCTGTGCATTGATTTTATATCCTGCCACTTGACTGAATTCCTGTATGAGTTCTAGCAGTTTTGGGGTGGAGTCTTTGGGATTTTCCACATAAAGTATCATATCATCTGCAAAGAGTGAGAGTTTGACTTCTTCTTTGCCAATTTGGATGCCTTTGATTTCTTTTTGTTGTCTGATTGCTGTGGCTAGGACTTCCAATACTATGTTGAATAGCAGTGGTGATAGTGGACATCCCTGCCGCGTTCCTGACCTTAGGGGGAAAGCTCTCAGTTTTTCCCCATTGAGAATGATATTCGCTGTAGGTTTTTCATAGATGGCTTTTATGATATTGAGGTATGTACCCTCTATCCCTATACTCTGAAGAGTTTTGATCAAGAAAGGATGCTGTACTTTGTCAAATGCTTTTTCTGCATCTATTGAGAGGATCCTATGGTTCTTGTTCTTTCTTTTGTTAATGTATTGTATCACGTTGATTGATTTGCGGATGTTGAACCAACCTTGCAGCCCAGGGATAAATCCAACTTGGTCGTGGTGAATAATCCTTTTAATGTACTGTTGGATCCTATTGGCTAGTATTTTGGTGAGAATTTTTGTATCCATGTTCATCAGGGATATTGGTCTGTAATTCTTCTTTTTGATGGGGTCTTTGTCTGGTTTTGGGATCAAGGTAATGCTGGCCTCATAAAATGAGTTTGGAAGTTTTCCTTCCATTTCTATTTTTTGGAACAGTTTCAGAAGGATAGGTATTAATTCTTCTTGAAATGTTTGGTAGAATTCCCCTGGGAAGCCATCTGGCCCTGGGCTTTTGTGTTTTGGGTGATTTTTGATGACTGCTTCTATTTCCTTAGTGGTTATAGGTCTGTTCAGGTTTTCTATTTCTTCCTGGTTCAGTTTTGGTAGTTGATACATCTCTAGGAATGCATCCATTACTTCCAGGTTATCTAATTTGCTGGCATAGAGTTGCTCATAATATGTTCTTATAATTGTTTGTATTTCTTTGGTGTTGGTTGTGATTTCTCCTCTTTCATTCATGATTTTGTTGATTTGGGTCATTTCTCTTTTCTTTTTGATAAGTCTGGCCAGGGGCTTATCAATCTTGTTAATTCTTTCAAAGAACCAGCTCCTAGTTTCGTTGATCTGTTCTACTGTTCTTTTGGTTTCTATTTCATTGATTTCTGCTCTGATCTTTATTATTTCTCTTCTCCTGCTGGGTTTAGGCTTTATTTGCTGTTCTTTCTCCAGCTCCTTTAGGTGTAGGGTTAGGTTGTGTACTTGAGACCTTTCTTGTTTCTTGAGAAAGGCTTGTATTGCTATATACTTTCCTCTTAGGACTGCCTTTGCTGTATCCCAAAGATTTTGAATAGTTGTGTTTTCATTTTCATTGGTTTCCATGAATTTTTTTAATTCTTCTTTAATTTCCTGGTTGACCCATTCATTCTTCAGTAGGATGCTCTTTAGCCTCCATGTATTTGAGTTCTTTCCGACTTTCCTCTTGTGATTGAGTTCTAGTTTCAAAGCACTGTGGTCTGAAAATAGGCAGGGGATGATCCCAATCTTCTGGTACCGGTTGAGACCTGATTTATGACCTAGGATGTGATCTATTCTGGAGAATGTTCCATGGGCACTAGAGAAGAATGTGTATTCCATTGCTTTGGGATGGAATGTTCTGAATATGTCTGTGAAGTCCATTTGGTCCAGTGTGTCATTTAAAGTCTTTATTTCCTTGTTGATCTTTTGCTTAGACGATCTGTCCATTTCAGTGAGGGGGGTGTTAAAGTCCCCCACTATTATTGTATTGTTGTCGATGTGTTTCTTTGCTTTTGTTATTAATTGCCTTATATAATTGGCTGCTCCCATGTTAGGGGCATAGATATTTACAATTGTTAGATCTTCTTGTTGGATAGACCCTTTAAGTAGGATATAGTGTCCTTCCTCATCTCTTATTACAGTCTTTGGTTTAAAATCTAATTTGTCTGATATAAGGATTGCCACCCCAGCTTTCTTTTGGTGTCCATTAGCATGGTAAATGGTTTTCCACCCCCTCACTTTCAATCTGGGGGTGTCTTTGGGTCTAAAATGAGTCTCTTGCAGACAGCATATCGATGGGTCTTGTTTTTTAACCCAATCTGATAGCCTGTGTCTTTTGATTGGGGCATTTAGCCCATTTACATTCAGGGTAACTATTGAAAGATAGGAATTCAGTGCCATTGTATTGCCTGTAAAGTGACTGTTACTGTATATTTGTGTTCCTTTCTGGTCTATGTTGCTTTTAGGCTCTGTCTTTGCTTAGAGGACCCCTTTCAATATTTGTTGTAGGGCTGGTTTCGTGTTTGCAAATTCCTTTAGTTTTTGTTTGTCCTGGAAGCTTTTTATCTCTCCTTCAATTTTCAATGACAGCCTAGCTGGATATAGTATTCTTGGCTGCATATTTTTCTCATTTAGTGCTCTGAATATGTCCTGCCAGTCCTTTCTGGCCTGCCAGGTCTCTGTGGATAAGTCTGTTGCCAATCTAATGTTTCTACCATTGTAGGTTACATATCTCTTCTCCCGAGCTGCTTTCAGGATTTTCTCTTTGTCTCTGAGACTCGTAAGTTTTACTATTAGATGTCGGGGTGTTGACCTATTTTTATTGATTTTGAGAGGGGTTCTCTGTGCTTCCTGGATTTTGATGCCTGTTTCCTTCCCCCAATTAGGGAAGTTCTCTGCTATAATTTGCTCCATTATACCTTCTGCCCCTCTCTCTCTTTCTTCTTCTTCTGGGATCCCAATTATTCTAATGTTGTTTCGTCTTATGGTATCGTTTATCTCTCGAATTCTGCCCTCGTGATCCAGTAGTTGTTTATCTCTCTTTTTCTCAGCTTTTTATTTTCCATCATTTGGTCTTCTATCTCACTGATTCTTTCTTCTGCCTCATTTATCCTAGCAGTTAGCGCCCCCATATTTGATTGCACCTCATTGATAGCCTTTTTGATTTCTACTTGGTTAGATTTTAGTTCTTTTACTTCTCCAGAAAGGGTTTCTCTAATAACTTCCATGTTTTTTTCAAGCCCAGCTAGTATCTTTAAAGTGATGATTCTGAACTCTAGATCTGACATCGTACTAATGTCCGTATTGAGTAGGTCCCTGGCAGTCGGTACTACCTCTTGTTCTTTTTGTTGAGGTGATTTTTTCCGTCTTGTCATTTTGTGCAGAGGAGAATAGATTAATGAGAGAACAAAATGCTAGCAGGGTAACAACGTCCCCAGAAAATATACTCTAAACAAATCAGAAAAGACCTGAAGCAGTGGGAAAAGAAAGGGAAAGAGAGAAAAAAGAAAAGGAAAGAAAAAAAGAAAAAAGAAAAAGATAAAGATAAAAACAAACAAAAGCAGAACAAAACAAAACAAAACAAAAACAGAATGTGATCAAATATGATCAGGCTGGATTATAGATCAGTGCCACACACTAGATTTTGGGTGTATTTTGGTCTGTTAAAAGAAAGTCCCTCCCAAAATTTTAAAGAAAGAAAAACTTATATATGTACAAAAATAAGGGTTAATATGATGAAGGGATGGAATATGACTGTAAAGATGGAAATTATAAAAAATTTTAAAAAAGGATTTGATAAGTTGTTTGAAAAAAGAAAGAAGAGGATTAAAAAAAAAGAAAGAAAGAAAGAAAAAAGGGAGAGAATGTGATCAGGCAGGGGAGTAGAAAAAAACCATACACTAGAGATTTAGAGTATATTTTGATCTGTTAGAAGAAACTATCTCAAGATTTTAAAGAGAGAACAACTTATATATATATGCCAAAAATACAGGTAACTACTATGAAGGGATAGAATACGACTTTAAAAATGAAAAATAAAAATGTTTTTTTTTTAAAAAGGGATTGATAAGATGTTGGTTGAAAAAGGGAAAAAGAAAAATTCAAGAAAAAAGAAAAAAGGAAAAAAGAAAAAAAGACAGTTAAAAAAAATAATTAACTTTGAAAGACTAAAGCATCATGGTAAAAAAGCCATGAATTCTATGTGCAGTATTCCCCTAGCGCTGGAGTTCTGTCGTTCTCATTGATCGGTAAACCTGGTCTTGGCTGGCTGTTCTCGCTGATCTTCTGGGGGAGGGGCCTGTTGCCGTGGTTCCCAAATGTCTTTGCCGGAGGCAAAATTGCCCCGCCCTTGCCGGTCCGGGCTAGGTAATCTGCTCGGGTTTGCTCTCCGGAGCTTTTGTTCCCTGCAAGCTTTCCGTACAGCTTTGGAGGCGGAGAGTGAAAATGGCGGCCTCCCAGTCTCCGCCCCAGCGGAGCCGAGAACTCGGGGTCCCGCTCCTCAGCGAGCCCCCAGAGAAAAGCAGTCAGTCACTCCCGTCTCCCCGGTCTCCGGCCACACTCCGCGCTCACCCGGCCTGTGACCGCGCCTTTCTATCTGGCACCCGACCCCGGGTGGAGTCTCCAAACCCAGCAGATCCCCGCGGTGCACTCCCGCACCTCTCCTCCCGGGGAAGAAGGTGAGTCTCCCCAGATCTGCCGCTTGTTGGGTCCCTGCTGGAGGAGCAGTGGCCCGACTGTGCCGCGGATCACGGTTTATAGCAACCCCGAGCTGAGAGCCCGCGCCTGGGCTCCGTCTCTGCAGCCGGCTTCCCTGTTCCAATACCTGGGAGCTCTGCCGCACTCAGGCACCTCCGGTCTTTCTGTAACCCCGAGGGTCCTGAGACCACACTGTCCCGCGAGGGTTCCACCCCCCACTTCGCCACCAGAGTGACGTCCCTCAGCGGAGCAGACTTCTAAAAGTTCCGATTTTGTGCTCCGTGGCTCTATCACTTGCCAGAAGCGGCTGATGGAGGCCCCTCCCCCGCCATCTATCCTCCCGAATAACGCCTCGGATTCACTTCTCCGCACGTCCTACCTTCCAGAAAGTGGTCGCTTTTCTGTTCAGAGAGTTGTTGCTATTCTTTTCTTCGATCTCCTGTTGAGTTTGTAGGTGTTCAGAATGGTTTGATCCCTATCCAGCTGAATTCCTGAGAGGAGACGAAATCCAGGTCTCCTACTCCTCCGCCATCTTGCTCCGCCCCCCCCACATTTAGATATTTGATTCATTTTTACTTAAATTTTATATATGGTGTTAGATAAGGATCCAACTTCATTCTTTTGCATGTAGATATCCATTTTTCCCAGCACCATTTGTTAAAAAGACTGTCCTTTTATATGTAAGGATTTATTTCTGGGCTCTCTATTCTCTTCTATTGGTCTATATGCCTGTCTTTGTGCATGTATCCCACTGTTTTGAATACTGCAGCTTTGAAAGTAAGTTTTGAAATCAGGAAGTGTGAGTCTTCCAGTTTTATTCTTTTGCAAATTGTTTTGGCTATTGGAGGTACAATAACATTCCACATGAATTTTAGAACAGGTTTTTCTATTCCTGCAAAAAAAATGTCATTAGGAATTTGATAAGGTTTGCATTGAACCTCTAGATTGCTTTGCCTAGTATTGACATTTTAACAATATAAAGTCTGCCAATCCATGAACTTGGGATGTGTTTCCATTTATTTATGTTTCTTTGTGGTAAAATAGATATAGGGGATTAAGAGTACACCTATTGTGATAAGCACTGAGTAATGTATAGAGTTGTTGAATCATTATATTGTATATCTGAAATTAATATAAACACTAATATTAATTACACTTCAATATTTGTGTCTTCTTTAATTTCATTTAACAATGTTTTGTAGTTTTAATTGTCCAAGTCTTTCACCTTCTTGGTTAATTCCTAGGTATTTTATTATTTTTGATGCTATTGTTATTGAAATTGTATTTGTAATTTCATTTTCAGATTTTTCATTGTTAGTATACAAAAATAAAACTGATTTTTGTGCATTGGATGTATCCTGCAATTTTACCAAATTTATTTATTCTAACAATTTTTGTGACATTTTTAGGGTTTTCTCCATATAAGATCATATCACCTGTGAACAGAGATAATTTTACTTCTTCCTTTCCAATTTTGAAACCTTTTATTTCCTTTGCTTTCCTAATTGCTCTAGCTTGAACTTTGATTACTATGTCAAATAGAAGTGGTAAAAGCAGGGGCTCCTGGGTGTCTCGGTTAAGTGTCTGACCCTTGCTTTCAGCTCAGGTCATGGTCTCAGGGTTGTGAGATCAAGCCCCATGTTGGGCTCCACACTGGGCATGGAGCCTGCTTAAGATTCTCTCTCTTCCTTTCCCTCTGTGCCCCTCACCCCCAACTCATGCATGTGCTCTCTTAAAAAAAAAAAAAAAGTGGTGAGTGAAAGCAGGCATACTTGCCTAGTTCCTGACCTTAGAGAAAGAATACCTTTTCAGTTTTTCATCATTGAGTTTTTGTTCACTGTGCATTTTGTTCACTGTGCATTTTTCAAGCTTTTATTATATTGAGGTAGTTTCCTCACACTGCTAGTATTTTTTTTCAGTGTTTTTATCCTGAAAGGATGTTGAATTTTGTCAAAGGCTTTTTCTGCATCAAATGAGATGATCATGTGGTTTTTGTCCTTCATTCTGTTAATGTGATATATTACATTGATGTTCATATGTTGAACCATCCTTGCATTCAGGAATAATTCCATTTGTATAATCATTTTAATATGCTGCTGAATTGGGTTTGCTAGTATTTCACTGAGAATTTTTGCATAAATGTTCATAAAAGATACTGGTCTGTAGTTTTCCTTTCTTGTAGTGTCTTCATCTGGCTTTGGTATCAGGGTAATACTGGCCTCCTAGAATGAGTTAGGATGTGTTTCCTCCTCTTCCTTTTTTTTTTTTTTTTTTTTTTGGAAAAGTTTGAGAAGGTTTGGTATTAGTTCTTTAACTGTTTGGTAAAATTCACCAGCAAAGCCAGTGGGAACAGGGCTTTTCTTTGTTGGGAGGTTTTTAATTACTGATTCAATCTTGATGCAATCTCCTTACTATTTATAAATCTATTAAGATTTTCTACTTATTCATGAGCTTGTCTTGGTAGGTGTTATATTTATAGTAATTTACATATTTCATCTAGGTTATCCAATTTGTTGGTGCACAATCATTCACAGTACTCTCTTATAATCCTTTATTTCTATAGAATCAGTAATAATGTCCCCACTTTCATTTTTGATTTTAGTAATTTCAATCTTCTCTTTTTTTTTTCTTAGTCCATCTAGTTAAAAGTTTGTCAATTTTGCTGATCTCTTTGAAGAATCAACTTTTGGTTTCATTCATTTTCTCTTCTGTTTTTCTTTTCTCTATTTCATTTATCTCTGATCTAATCTTCATTATTTCCTTCTTTCTGTTAACTTTGGGTTTAGTTTGTTCTTTTTCTAGTTCATTAAGTTCTAAAGTTAGGTTGTGTATTTGAGACCTTGTTTTTTGTTTTTTTTTTTAAGATTTTATTTATTTGACAGAGAGAGACGCAGTGAGAGAGGGAACACAAGCAGGGCAAGCAGGAGAGGGAGAAGCAGGTTTCCCGCCAAGCAGGGAGTCCAATGCAGGGCTCGATCCCAGGACCCCGGGATCATGACCTGAGCCGAAGGCAGATGCTTAATGACTGAGCCACCCAGGCACCCCTGTTTTTGTTTTTTAATGTAAGGATTTATAGCTATATATTTTCCCCTTAGCTCCACTTTGGGTGCTACATGTAAGTTTTGGTATGTGGTATTTTCATTTTCATTTGTGTGTAACTATTTTCTGATTTTCTTTGTGATTTCTTCTTTGATTCACTGGTTGTTTAAAGGTATATTGTTTAACTTCTACTACTTGGTGAAAATTCCAGTTTTTCTTCTGTTATTTATTTCTAACTTCATTATGTTGTGGTCAAAGAAGATATCCTTTATGATATCAATCTTTTGAAGTCTAACGAGACTTAACTTGTGACCTAACATATAGTCTATCCCAGTGCACTTAAGAGGAATGTGTATGCTGTTGTTGTTAGTTAGAGTATCCTGTACATGTCTTTAGATCTAGTTGATCTACCATGTTGTTTAAAGTCCTCTCTATCCATACTTATCTTTTGTCTGGTTGTTCTATCCATTGTCGTGAGTGGGGTTTTATTGTAGAACCATCTATTTCTTACTTCTGTTTTTCTAATTTTTGCTTCATATATTTTGTTGGTCTTTCATTAGTATGTAAATGCTTATAATTGTTATATCTTCTTGCTGTATTGGCCCTTTTATTAATATATAATGTGCTTCTTTGTCCCTTGTAATCTTTTTTCATTTAAGGTCTATTTTGTTTAATATTAGGATAGCTATCTCTCCTCTTTTTGTTATTTTCATGAAATATCTTTTCCATCCTTTTACTTTCAATCGATGTGTGTTGTTGGGTCTCAAGTGAGTCTTTCATATACAGCATACAGTCGGACTTTGTGTTTGTTTGTTTGCTTTTTAATATTTATTTATTTATATTGAGAGAAAGAGAGTGTGTGTGTGGGGGAGGCAGAGGGAGAGAATTCTCAAGCAGACTCCTTGCTAAGTGCCGAGCATGATGTGGGGCTCTACACAGGGCTTGATCTCATGAGATCATGACCTGAGATGAAACCAAGAGTCAGAAGCTTAACCAACTGAGCCACCCAGGTGCCCCTCTTTGTTTTGTTTTGTTTTAAGATTTTATTTATTTATTTGTCAGAGAGAGAGAGAGATTGAGAGCACAAGCAGGGGGAGTGGCAGGCAAAGGGAGAAACAAGCTCCCTGCTGAGCAAGAAGCCTGAGTTGGGACTGGATCCCAGGACCCTAAGATCATGACCCGAGCCAAAGGCAAATTTTTAACTGACTGAGCCCACCCAGGCATCCCTGTTTGTTTGTTTTTAATTTAAGTACAGTTGAAACACAATGTTACATTAGTTTCAGGTATACAATTTAGAGATTTGAGAAGTTTATACATCATGCTATGCTCACCACAAGTATAGCTACCATCTGTCC
The DNA here is from genome assembly GCF_964656455.1 of Halichoerus grypus. Taxonomy (NCBI): domain Eukaryota; kingdom Metazoa; phylum Chordata; class Mammalia; order Carnivora; family Phocidae; genus Halichoerus; species Halichoerus grypus. The sequence continues at coordinate 104,367,303 of NC_135715.1, forward strand.
CATTACATCGCTATTACATTGACTGTATTCCTTATGCTCTGCCTTCAATTCCCATGACTCACTCATTCCATAACTGGAGGCCTGTATCTCCCTTTCCCTCTACCCATTTTGCCCAACCTCCTACTCCCCTCCCCTCTGGCAACCATCAGTTTGTTCTGTGTATTTATAGTTCCAGTTCTGCTTTTTGTTTATTTTTTTTAGATCTCATATATGAGTGGACTATGTGTTTTTAAGCCATCTGTCAATTTTTGTCTTTTGGTTGAAGAGCTTAATCTACTTGCGTTTAAAGTAATTACTGATAAGGAGGGATTTAATTCTGTCATTTTTCTATTTGTTTTCTATATGTCTAATAGCTTTTTTTGTCTCTCATTTCCTACATTACTGTTTCTTTCATATTTAGTTGATTTTTTATAGTGAAATGTTTCAGTTCCTTTCTCATTTCTTTTTGTGTATCTTCTATAGCTATTTGCTTTGTGGTTACTTCCTTTAATTCTTTGTGGGGATTACATCCAAAGTCTTAAAATTATAACTCTATAATTTGGATTTATACCAGGTTAATTTCAATAACATATAAAAACTCTGTTCCTTTACAGCTCTGTTCCTACTCTTTTTTATTGTTGATGTCCCCAAAATTACATCTTTGTATGTTGTGTATCCACAAAACATAAACTAATAATTCTTTTAACTGCATATATCTCTTAAATTACATGGAAAATGAAATTGGAGTTACAAACCAAAGTTATAGTAATACTAGCTTTTAGACTAATAACTTTTTTTTTAATGTATTAGTCTCTTAAATCATGCAGAAAACAAAAACTCCAGTTTTAAACTAATGTTACAGTAACACTGATTTTTATAATTGCCCATGTATTTACCTTTGTTGGGACCTATTTCTCCATATGGCTTTGAGTTACTGTCAAGTGTCCTTTAGTTTTACCCTGCAGGATGGTCTTGAGAACTTTTTGCAAGGCAGGTCTAATGGTAATGAACCCCCTCAACCTTTGTATCTAGGGTGTTTTAATTTCTCCCTCACTTTTGAAGGAGAGTTTCACTGGTTATAGGATTCTTGGTTGATAGCTTTTTTATTTCTCTTAGCACTTTGACTATATTGGCCCACTGACTTCTGGCCTCCAAAGGTTCTAATGAGAAATCTGCTGATAATCTTATTGAGGATTCCTTGTATGTGATGATTTGTTTCTTTCTTCCTTCTTTTAAGATTTACTCTTAGTCTTTCAAAAGTTTGATTATAATGTGTTTCTGTATGCATCTCTTTGAGTTCATATAACTTGGAGTTTGTTGAGCTTCTTGGGTGTTTATGTCCATACTTTTATCACATTTGGGAAGTTTTAGCCATTACTTCTTCAAATATTCTCCCTGCCCCTTTCTCTCTTTCTTCTCTTCTGGAATTCCCACAATGCATATGTTGTTCTGTTTGATGGTGTCTCACAGTCCCTTAGGCCCTGTTCACTTCAATCTTTCTTCTCTGTTCCTCAGACTCAATAATTTCTATTGTCCCGTCTTCAAGTTCACTGATTCTTTCTTCTGCCTGCTCACATATGCCCTTGAGTCCATGTAGTAAATTTTTTATTTCAGTTATTGTATTTTTCAGTTCTAGAATTCTTTTAGTTTTCTTTTAGATTTTCTCTTTATTGATATTTCCATTTTGTTTATGCATCATTTTTTTAACTTTCTCCACATCTTCCTTTAGTTCTTTTTTTTTTTTTTTTTTTTTAAAGTCTTTGCCTAGTATATCTTCCATGAGGTCTTTTTTAGGGATAGTTTCTATTTTTTCCATTGAATGGGTCATATTTTCCTGTTTCTTTGTATGCCTTGTGATTTGTGATTGTTGTTGTTGTTGTTGAAAGCTGGTTTTTTGAATCTAATAATGTGGTAACCCTGAACATAGGGTACTCCCCTCCAGAATTTGCTGGGTTTTGTTATTGTTATTGTTTTTGTTTTTCTGATTAATGTAGGCTTTCTCTGTACTGAGGATCAACCTGAGGTATAAATTTAAGGTCATTCCTGAGCCTTTCCCTGGACATGTGTGGTCATTTTCTGATCTGAGTATATGAAATTGCTTTTGAATATCCTAGTTTTTAATGTCTGGCTCCCAAAAGGGGAAAATTAAAAGAAAAATGAAGGGGGAGAGAGCATTGGCCTTTTAAATGTCCTGAAAGTCACTTCTGCAGGAGACAGAGGGGCTTACAACAATGAGGTACCTTAAAAAACAGTGGGTGCCTACTTCTATTTTTTTTAATTTATTAAAAAAAATTTTTATTAACATATAATGTATTATTTGTTTCAGGGGTACAGCTCTGTGATTCATCCGTCTTACACAATTCACAGCATTCACCATAGTACCTACCCTCTCCAATGTCCATCACCCAGCCACCCCATCCCTCCCACCCCCCTCCACTCCACCAACCCTCAGTTTGTTTCCTGAGATTAAGAGTCTCTTATGGTTTGTCTCCCTCTCTGGTTTCGTCTTGTTTCATTTTTCCCTCCCTTCCCCTATGATCCTCTGTCTTGTTTCTCAAATTCCTCATATCAGTGAGATCATATGATACTTGTCTTTCTCTGATTGACTTATTTCACTCAGCATAATACCCTCTAGTTCCATCCACACTGTTGCAAATGGCAAGATTTCATTTTTTGATGGCTGCATAATATTCCAGTGTGTGTGTGTGTGTGTGTGTGTGTGTGTGTGTGTGTGTGTATGTATATATATACCACATCTTCTTTATCCATTCATCTGTTGATGGACATCTTGGCTCTTTCCATAGTTTGGCTATTGTGAACATTGCTGCTATAAACATTGGGGTGCATGTGTCTCTTCAGATCACTACATTTGTATCTTTGGGGTAAATACCCAGTAGTGCAATTGCTGGGTCATAGGGTAGCTCTATTTTCAACTTTTTGAGGAACCTCCATACTGTTTTCCAGAGTGGCTGCACCAGCTTGCATTCCCATCAACAGTGTACAAGGGTCCCCTTTCTCCGCATCCTCGCCAACCTCTGTCATTTCCTGACTTGTTATTTTTAGCCATTCTGACTGGTGTGGGGTGGTATCTCATTGAGGTTTTGATTTGTATTTCCCTAATTCTGAGTGATGTTGAGCACAGGGTGCCTACTTCTTTACCTATACTTCTGTGATCTGAACCAGCAATTAGTGACCAGAGCACAGATTCCCAATAGTTGGAGGACAGGGTCCTTTTTTTCTACTCTGGATCCCACCAGCTGTGTACAAACTGTTCCAAGAACACTGTGCCCTGCTGCTTACCACATGGCTGTGGGTGAGAACAGGTAGGTGCTACTGTGCAAAGAGCTAAAATTGATAATCAACAGCTACTTACCATCCGAACATTTCCCTGGAGATTTAAGCCTTCAATAGACTCCAGAGTTCCAAAATAGTTACATCAGATTCTGCCAGTACAATTGTTTCGAGGTGACAGATGGTGGAGGTGGTGTCTAGGGAGATGCTTCCTACTCTACCATCCTCCTGTCCATTAGCTTTAAACGTGTTACAACTGAGGCATAGCACAAGGCATAGGACAACATATTCCAGCTTAAGAAACCAATGATTTTGGGTCAAATTTCACAATAACAGGGTACCCAGGTGGCTCACTCAGCTAAGCATCTTACTTTGTCTTGGGTCATGATCCCAGGGTCCTGGGATCAAGCCCTAAGTCAGGCTTCCTGCTCTGCGGGGACCTGCTTCTCCCTCTCCCTCTGCTGCTCCCCCTGCTTGTGCTTTCTCACTCTGTCAAATAAATAAATAAAATCTTTTAAAAAAGAAAAGATTCATAATAACATTGTCTTATATGTTTGGTCATCGTGGTGGCAATTTTTTGAGAGAGAGAGAGTGGGGCAGGGGCAGAGGGAGAGAATCTCAAGCAGACTCCATGCTGAGTGTGGAGCTGAATGTGGGGCTCCATCCCAGGACCCTGAGATCATGACCTGAGCCAAAATCAAGAGTTGGACACTTAACTGACTGAGCCACCCAGGTCCCCCCATGTTGGCAATTTTTTACATATGAAAACTTTTACTTTGTAAGTCCAAACACTAATTTCACAGCATTTGACTTATTCTGAAATATAGCTCTAGTACCAGGAAAAGTTTGATTTCATGTTCAGTGGATATTTGTTGAAGGAGAGAATGTATGCCTCTGTTCTGTTAAGTCTTCCTGGAGTCATGCTGACCAGTAGAGCATGCAAATCCCAGACTAACTGCATCACAGGTGGAAGCAGTGACAAAAAGAATATCTCCCCAAGTTCTCATCCTTGTAGAGCCAGATTACTCAGTCAAGTAAGGAATTTGGTGTAAAACATCGTTAAATTTAGTGGGGAAAAAAGTTTTAATTTTCTCATATTCTTTGTCACCTACTGTCTGACATGTTTTTATCCACTCAGTTGTTCTTCTCTGGATTTCAAATAGGATTTCTAATAATAAACATGAACCAGTTCCATCATCAGACCATGTTCTTTACATTTCTGTCCTTTATAATTATATATTAGTCTTTGAATATGAAGATAATACTTCTGATGCAGCATTAATAATGCATATGCCTTGAATTGTTGTGTTTTTCTAGAGGAGTAAATTTGTATTGATCTCATCACTGCAGTTTCTTGTCCAGTCTTCATGTGACCAATAGTACCATCTGCAAGACTGTCATGTGAATGTGGCTTGCAACTTACACCAAAAATACAACTGTCAAGCAAGCTGATGTGGGAATTCAGCAAGGACCCATGCTTTGGCCTCTTTAGCAACGTGAACCAGCAAAAGGTAGTGGTCACCACTCATTAATTTAAATAGATACTGAAATTTATCTTTGGAAAAAGCCAAAGGACAAAAATAAATACTATGTAATACCATAAATTACTGCTATGGATACTTGGATGATGAAAGATAAAATTGACAAGACTGGGAGCTCTGCAATGGTCTGATTTTCAGGAATGATCAATAGTATGTTCTGGCAATAAGAGAATAGGAGAAAAGAGTATTGTGGTGATACAAGAATTTAAAATACTGTGGGGCATGTTCTGAAGAAAACAGATCAGCCTAAAAGTGTTGGAACAAAGGGCGGTAGTTCTAAGAGAATTGGAGGTACCAGGCTTGAGATCCAGATTTAAGATTAACTCAATATTCTTCTCATAGATACTTCAAGTATGGAAAATTTAATTTTATTAGTAAAATAGTGCATGCTCGCTATTCCTATTAAAACAAACTTACAAAAAAATGTATAATCCAGAATATAAAATCCCTTAAAGTAAAGTGGCTATAGATCCTGATTTCCTCTAGACACTCCTGTATCATGCTGACAGTTCAGATGTAATGCACAAAAATGTCCTGGTATGTGTGTGTGTATGTGTGCGTGTGCATATACATATGAATATAGCTTTTGTTTTTATTTGTTGTTTGTTTGTTTTGCAAAAGTGGAATGATAGTATACATGTGGTTCTGAAACTCCTTTTTTCACTGAATATATATCTTAGAATCTTTTTGTTTTTGTTTTTTGTTATTCAAAATAACCCTTTTTTTAACCTACTATATACTATTCATTAATTTTACTTAATCTTCTATTACAACTATCTGTATTGGGGCGCCTGGGTGGCTCAGTCGTTAAGCGTCTGCCTTCGGCTCAGGTTATGATCCCAGGGTCCTGGGATCGAGTCCCACATCGGGCTCCCTGCTTGGCTGGGAGCCTGCTTCTCCCTCTCCCACTCCCCCTGCTTGTGTTCCCTCTCTTGCTGTGTCTCTGTCAAATAAATAAATAAAAATAAATAAAAATAAACTATCTGCATTATTTTGAATTTTGCATGACTACAAATAATTTTGCCACACATTTTTTACCCATAACTTCATGTGCATGTTTTAGTGTTTCTGTAGGATAAATTTTTGGAAATGGTATTGTTGGATCCAAGAACATGAACATTAAAATCATAATCACTACTCCAAAGTTTAGGTACATTTTTGAATCTTCAATTTAATAACTCATAAAACTTCAACTTTTTCCCTTAATAGTTCCATTTTAAACTGAAAGTTTTAATTCTTTAAATTAAACATAAAATGTAGCATATTTTGTTTTGTCACTTATGCAATATATATATATATATATATATATGTTGAGACTGGAGTGATTGACCAGACAAGTACAACATAGAGGTACTGGCTGTCCATACTAAAGCTTAAGACCCTCTGGGAGCCTATAGACTTCCTCTGGTCCACCTTAAAGCAGTCTCACTTATCATTTGATAAAATATTTCAAATCAACTTGTCAAATAGTGTAAGTTAGCTGAGTTTCCTTATATATAAAACTAGAATAACCTATCAAACTGAACTGTTCCATGTAACTATAAGAGTAATTTATCCTTAGCTTTTAGGACTCTATGAAGTGACATTACAGTCAATAAATGGTCTCACATGTGGAATTAGGGCAGCTGGGAAGAAAGAGAATATCCTGGAATTAGTTGGCTATATGGCTGCATTGTTAGGTATGAGAAATGTGCCAGAGATACCCTCTCTTGGTTGTCTTCCTGTTATCCTGGTGCTGAAGCTTGTGCCAATCCGTGGAGCTTTGTGACAAAAGGTACACATGTGCAAATTCCTTCCTTTTTTTCTTTCCTTGTAGTCTTGCTCATTTGCTTCCTTCCTTTCTTCTTTGTCTATTTTCCCTTTATTCATTTCTATTTCCTACTCAAATTCAACTCCCAGCTCTTTCCCACATTATCAATATGCACCAACAAAATGGCAAGTACAGGTCTTAAAGAAGATACAGATGACTAAGAAGGAGCACCTGCCCTTGAAAAGCCCACAGTTGAGTCAGGGAGACAGACATGTAAACAAAGAATTAACCAGCCTGATGAGTACCATAATTATGTATCCAATAGAATTAGCATGATAAAGAAACCTGAGCAACTAATTTTCCGAGGAGGAATCAGGACAGCTCTACAGAGGAGTTGGTACTTGTGACATGTCTGGAAAGTCATTCCTTTGGAGTGTGGGAGAGCGTAATTTGGGCACATGGACAGATGGGCCCTGGGCTCTGACTACATCAAACACAGGCCACAGCACAGAGGGCAAGTGATGTCATTTCTGCCATCATTCTCTAACCTGCTTAACAGAGATGGTGGCAATCGAGTTATAATATAGTGGTCTTTACCTGTATCTGCCTATGTCACTGCTAGCAGAGAGGGAAAAAAAATAACCCCTGGAACAAAGCATTTAGCTTCTGTTAGTTTCCTTCCTTTGGGAAAATAATCTCAGAATTTTTATTTCCTCTTTTTAGAAGAAACATAATATTTAAATATATGAAATAAAAGTACTGCATTATTTTCGACATTTGTAACTATTTCTTCAATAATTGGACCAAATACCTTGATGCCCCATTTTATAAACACTACTCTTCACTCTGTCTTAATCCTCAAAGGTCAATTCACGGCCAATAGATAGGTACTGATCATGCTGGAACAAGCATGATAAGGCTCATACTGGGTAGATGTGTAACTATAAACATTATTAGAGTTATCTAATCAAAGCCACCAGACTATTTGCTGTCTGAAATGAAGCCTCTAAGGCATATCAGTAGTATATGTGTGTGCACATTGTAAGTAATTAAAGTAATTGAAAACATGTTTCTCAACTTGTGGATATTTCACAGGAAGCTTAGATATTATTTTCATTATTTATTCTATTTTATAAAATTTGTTATTTAACCATCTTGTCTTCAAGTTAGAAGTAACCTGGTTATATTAATCTGGATAGGTCATGCTATGCTATGGTACAAATACTGAAATCTTAGGTTTAAAGCACCAAGATTTATTTCTAGATCATACTACATGACCATTGCATTTCTTGAGGGCTTTGTTCTATATTATCCTTATTCCAGGGGTGAGCCTGATGGAAGTTCTACCATCTGGAGCATCTCCAATTGTGGCGGTAGGGGAAGACATTTCTAGAACACCTTAAATGACAATTAAATGTGCTGGCCAGCAATGGCACACATATATCCAGCATAATACATGGTCTAGAATTAGTCACATAATCATGCCTAATTTCAAAGGAAAGGAGAATCAGATTTTACAAATGCCTGGAAGGAAGTGTGCCATACATATTTCTTTGGGGGGCATGCCTACAGACCTCCATCAGGGCCTTGTCTGGGTGGGTGGAGTGTGGGGTTTCCCAGACAAGAAAATGGCACAGTTGGAGTTTTCAGGGTGTACCTCTGGTGTTTGGGGAGAGTGCTTGGGAGAGTGCTTGTAGGTCCAGATGAAGGGGCAGGGAAAGGATGGGCTGGGATGTGTTGGGCATCAGGGAAAGCTCAGAATAGCAGAATTAGGTCTGAGGTCCCAAACACACTTCTCAGTGGAAGGATGATTTCCAGGGATTACAAAAATTCTACTGAGGAAAAAAAAAAAAAAAAAAAAAAGACAAAAACAGAGAGGGAGGCAAACCATAAGAAACTCTTAACTATAGGAAACAAACTGAGGGTTGCTGGAGGGGTGGTAGGTGGGGAATGGGGTAATTTGGTGATGGGCATTAAGGAGGGTAATTAATGTAATGAGCACTGGGTGTTATATGCGACTGATGAATCCCTAAATTTTATCTCTGAAACTAATAATATAGTATATGTTAAATAAAATGAATTTAAATAAAAAATTAAAAAAATCTAATGGGTCAGCAGAGAACCTGGGATGAGAAACACCTGGGCTGCCTAGGTGCTAAAGTCCCCTCAACCCAGACTTCTCTGTAAGAAGTGTGGCTCACACTACCTATCATGCAAACTCCAATACTTGTGGATGCCTTTCCCTCCCCCTACTTGACCTTGAGGGCTGGCCAGGTGTGGTGGAACCAGCAGGCTGTGCAGGACAGGGACTGCACAAGACCATAAAGGAGAAGTACCTGAACCTGTGCAAACTGCAAATCTATAGCCTTCTAGGTCCCTGAAGGCCCCAGGGCAGCAAGGGTTTCAAGAAGGAAACCTAGGACTCCAATCCCATGACCGCCAAGGTCCAAGTCCATAGCAACCCTCAGGGCCAGTTTTACCTTCTGGAAGCTGTGAGTTATCTAAAATTTGTCCTAGGAGACCATTGCTGCCTCTTCCTAGAGGCTTTCCACTGAAGAGCAGCCTCAGGACATCAGTCTCTTTCTAAAGGTAAAGCCAACAGGATTTCCTCGTAGATTTGGGCATAGAAGTAAGAGAAACAGAGGCATAGAGGATGATACTGAGGTTTTTAGGTTGAGCAAGTAGAAGCAGGATAGGATTAGGATGAGGTGAATGAAGGGCTGAGGGCACCAAATTTAAGGAGGCACTCATACTCAGGGTCATGCAAAAGCAGGGTTGGCACTTGCATGATACTCTCTCTGTCTTAAATTTTGTGCCTAAGCAACTGATTTGCTTCACCCTGGTCCCAGTACTGACTAGCATAAACTGAGTGGGAGTAGGCTGTGCAAAAGCAGGTTTGGTGAGGGTGGGGTGAATATCTAAAGTCTGGTTCTAAACATGTTAAGTTTGAGAAAGCTATCGAACATCCAAGAGGAGAAAACAAGTGGTCAGCAGCATCACTAATTCTGTATTTCTGGGAAGAAGTCTAGAGTAAAGTTATACATTAGAGGGTGGTGACAAGACTAGATCATTCATGATGGCAGTGAGGATAGATAAATAGATAGATGATAGATAGATAGATAGATAGATGTTCAAGGACAAAGCCAGGAAATGCTTTTTTGTCAGAATGAAGAAGAGAAACTAGCAAAGGACCTTGAAAAAGAGGATCCAGGGAGAGAAGGAAAACTAGGATTGTGGAGTCCTGGAAGACAAGAGAAAATGCTTCAAGGGGCAGGGAGTAATCAGTTATGTTTCATGCTGTTGTATTAAGTTAGATTAGGATTGAGACTGTAACATTGGCATCCACTGCATGGAAGTCATTGATGTTGATGAAAAACAGTTTTGGTGGAGAGACAGGAACAAAAGCTTAAACAGAGTACATTGAGCAGAGAGAGGGAGAAAGGTATAGCGTTCAGTAAATACAGACAACCCTTTGAAGGAAAAGGGAGAAGGAGAAGCCATAAAGGGAGAAGCTGCAGAGGGAAGGAGAAGCTGCAAGGGGAACAAAGGTCCAGAATTTAGGACTCTTCCAGTTTCTCAGACTTGCACCCAAACCCTTCATCTTTGCATTTAGCAATGGGTCCTCTGAGTTCCTGATTTTTCAGCAGACAGGGATTCGAAATAACAACCTCTTTATTCTGATGGGTGAGAAAACTTCTACAAGAGATTTTTCTACCAAGACACATGTCAAAGGAAATGGCAACATGTGGCAATTCAACTAGGATCAGCAACTTTTTCTCTGAATTTGTTGATTTGGAAATCATTTGTCTGGTTCTGCAACTGAATCATCATTTGCTCTACCAGTTTTTCTAAAGTCTCACATGCTGATGCTGGTTAAGAATAATACATTTTACTCTGTCAACTTTTGCTTACCGTTGAAGATCTAAAAGTATGTTCAGAGGTAATTTGAACAGGCTCTTTCAAGATACTGCATCTTTTAGTAGATCCACAGAACAGTAAATATAACTTGATAATCATGCCAAACATTTCTTTGCATTGTAAAATTGAATTGGCAGCTTTGCATAATAAAGGGCTAAAATTATGAACCACATAAGATTTGCCTGAAACTTGATTGTTCAGGCTCAAAATTCTCTGCTGAATACTCTTATGCTTGCTTTTGTATTTATCCACTTTCATGTGACTGCTTACAGCAGACATTTTATTTTTTATCTATTTTCAGAAAAATAAATTTTAATAAATATGCCAAAGCCATTCCAATGGCATCCACATCACATGTATTATATAGACACATATTTTACCATCATAATTGACATACCAGCATTTATGAACTTGATTCTTTGTGGATACATTAGGAGAAGTATCCCTTTATAGAATGTAGTATTTTGTTATCTTTTATTCCTTTATCTCACAAAGTGTTTATACAATAAAGTATTTTATTGGGTGCAAAATGGGCAATCACCAGGGTAAAGTCATAAGAAAAGTGAAAGTAGAGTGAGGATCATGGGACATTTCCATTTCTGTCTAAGGTGTGGATAAATTTTAGCCCCACAGAAACTCTTGAGAAATAATCCAGCAAGAATGAGATCATGGAATGTTAGCTTTCCCAAAGTAGAAATTATGAACAGAGTTATAAAATTTCCACTTACAAATTTAATCCTCTACTTTCCAATTGAAATTAGGGACTGAAGAAATGGCCAAGAGGCACCTCCAAATTAATGTAAGTTGTTCTCACTGTGCAGATGAGAAAACTGAGCAGTGAGATTCTGCAAGTCACCCTAATGTGGTCTAGAAAATATTGGAATCTAGGTTTCTGTTACTGTGCCGGATATCCATCTATTACAACATACTTTTATGAAGAAACTAGTATGGACAAGGGATCATTCAAACTTTCCATGAAGGATACAAAGTTGTAGAATATACTCTTTGCCCTGGAGAACCCCAGTCTATTATCAAAGGATAAGATGGAAGTTTCAGTATCTAAAATACAAGATTCAATTTATTAAAAGCCATGAGAATGATATAAAGGTTTAAGAAGGAAAATATAAAATGAAGTTTGGGCAAACCTGTGTGAGTTTCTTAAAGGAACAGCACTTCATTTGTGATGTGAAGGTAAGATTTCAATAAAGAGAGATGGGGAAGAGGATGGTAAGGCTGGCAGAGGGGTATCATTAGCAAGGACAGGAAAATACACAGTAATGAAGAAGAACAAGTCATCTAATGTGACTGGATTATAATTTACATTACTGGAATATAATTTACATTATAATTTACACTCTGTCATGTTATTTCCTGCCCATAATTTATGGCCATATTTTCAATGAACTTAAATATCAAATTAAGTAGCCTTGTCTTAATAGTAACTCACTGAAGTCCCTAAGCAGAAAATAACTTGATTGCCATTCTCTGGACTTTGAGAACAAAATCAAGTTGTGCATCCTTTACCAAAGTTTGTAAGGCATTTTGATAGGAAAGAGGAAAAGAAAGCTGATATGCCCTAACCGCTTGTGTTGGTCATTTGTTTTGTTTGCTCTCAAAGCTATCCCTGTCCCCCTCCTGCTCTGCTGTGAATTGCAGTCTTACCTTGGCAAACCAAATTCCTCAGGCTCCCTTTACCAAATGGCTACCAGGTAGGTTCAACTAATGGGGGCAAGAGGGGCACTGAAATCAAAGGATGGAAGGAAAGGAGAAGTCAGGATATTTCTCCTCAGTCTGTGCAGAGGCAGTAGCTCCATCATAGTCACATTTCCTTTCTGGCTTCAACTCTTTTTTTTATTTATTTATTTGTTTTTTTAGCTCTTATAGTGCTGTCTCTGCCTGGTTCCAATCTGGCAGACTCAGCATTTTCTGGGCAGCTCCTTCTTCATGGTTCCAGGTCCTGCTGGAAATCTGGTAGTGCCAAAGCCTTCCTAAGCCCCAATTTGGGCAGGTTAGAGACTTCCTGATAATGCCAACCTGTGGAGGCTTCATACCTCCTTGCTTGCCTTTTCAACACTTCCAACACAGGAAATTAAAGATGTATATAACTGGAATGTTAAAAAATGAAACTATCTTCAAATACAATTAGAACCAGAGCTTCAAACAAAGTCATCATGGATCTATTTCTTTCTCTCCATTTTCAGACTCTTCCGTGTTCTCTCTGCATTGTTTTCATTGTCAGGCCAATATGTATTACATATTATATAACTATAATATAATGTAGTGTAATCTAATATAATAATATAATACAATTAAACCATATAGCCAGAAAGATGATTATTGGTTGGCATAAATCTATATCCTTGAGGTTTATAATCCAAATGAAAAAGAGACTTTCTTTTCCAGAAACTCTATTAAATCCCAAGGTTTAGTCTGATTGATTTACTAGAGTTCTAAGGAGAATGAAATTCTCTTGATTAGTCCTGGTCATGTGAGGTAGAGTGTTATTATTCCAGCCATATCAGAGTGAGCCCATCAGTTTACTGAGTGCAGAGTAGTGCTTACTCAAAAGAAGGGATACTGAACAAACAACAAGATTCTAATATCGGGAGATACTGAAAATTCTCCATTTGCACCTCCACACCCACTCTTCATCATTTTTTTTTTCTTCTCATCATCATTTTCTGGACAGAGTTTGTGTCCAGGAACATGACTTCTTTGACCTCTATTCCCTGTCCCTTTTTGTCTTCTGACTTTTTGTTGAATGCAGCCAATGGAGCACACTGCCAGGTGATTGATCAGAAGGCAGAAGGAAAGAGCCTTAGAGGCATATATATTCTACCTCCACCATGCAGTTATTTGGCAGTGGAAGCATCCCTCACTAATGGCTCTTTACTGGGCAGTATCTCCTATTTATAAGTTCCCCAATGTTCTAGTAAGAGCTGCTACCTCCCCTGCCTTCACAGGCCTGAGGAATAATAGCTTTTACCACTGCTAGTCCCTGGGGGCCTCACTACTCCTGGTGGGTTCTTTTAACTCTGTCTACACCCTAAATGAACTCTTTAAACTCTCTTCAATTGCTCTTAAAAAAATAAAAAAAAAAAAGCTTTATTTTTTTAGAGTGGGTTTAGATCTATAACAGAATAAAGATGGTACATAGATATCTCATACACCCCCTGCCCCCACACATGCATAGCCTCCCTCATTATCAACATCCCCTCCAGATTTGTACATTGGTTATAATAATGACCCTATACCGGCACAGCATTATTACCCCAAATCTACAGTTTATTAGGGTTCATTCTTGGTGTTATATATTCTATGGTTTTGGACAATTGTATAATGACATATATCCATCATTATGGTATTATACAGTTTTTTCACTGCCCTAAAATCCTATGTGCCTGGCCTATTCATCCTTCACCCTGGCAACTGCTGATTTTTTTTACTGTCTTCACAGTGTAGCCTTTACCAGAATGTCATATAGCTGGAGGTATACAATATGTAGTCAATTCATACTGGCCTTTTTAACTTAGTAACATGCATTCAAGGTTCCTCCATGTCTTTTCATAGCTTGAGAGCTCATTTCTTTTTAACACTGAATAATATTCCATTGTCTGTACCACAGTTTATCCATCCACCTACCGAAGGACATCTTAGTCACTTCCAAGTTTTAGCAATTATGAATAAGCTGCTATAAATATCCACGTGCAGGGGTTTTTTTGGTAAAGACTTTATTTATTTATTTGAGAAAGAGAGAGAGCGTGCACACACACACACACAGAGGGAGAAGTATGTTCCCTACTGAGCAGGGAGCCTGATGTTGGGCTCAATCCCAGGACCCCAAAATCATGACCTGAGCCAAAGGCAGACACTTAACCAACTGACCCACCCAGGCACACCCCCATGTGCAGGTTTTGGGGTAGACATGCATTTTCAACTTTTTTTTGGTAAATCCCAGGGAATGTGGTTGCTGGATTATATGGTAAGAAGATGTTTAGTTTTGTAAGCAACTGCCAAATTGTCTTCCAAAGTGGCTGTACCATTTTGCATTTCCACTAGAAATGAATGAGTTTCTTTGCTCCACATCCTCACCAGCATTTGGCATTGTTAGTGTTCCAGGTTTTGGACATTCTAATAGGTATGTAGTGGTATCTCGTTTTAATTTGAATTTCCCTGATGACATATGATGTAGAACATCTTTTCATATGCTTATTTACTATCTCTATATCTTCTCTGGCAAAGTATCAGTTAAGCCTATTTTTTAATCAGGCTGTTTATTTTCTTACTGTTGATTTTTAATGTTACTCTTTTTAGCATGCCGACTGTCCCCAGCAGGACTTTGTACTTGCTGGTGAAATGATTATTCCTACTTTATAGTTTACCAAGCCAAAGCTCTAGCATTTTCAGAAGCTTCCTGAAAATCATATATTATGAAAGACTGGGATTAAATTTAAGGCTCTGGTTTATTTGCCTTCAAAGTCTGGATTCTGAAGTGATAATTTCTCTCCTTCTGACAGATACATAAACACTAGAGGACATAGTCCATTGTCAATGGCCTTGTCTGATGACTATACTCTACCAAATATGGTGGATCAGGAGACAGAGCTTTTGGCTCCTACAGTCAAAATGACTCCTACATTAAAGAGCAAAGGGGAATAAAACAGAGAATTCAACCCCATCCAACACTCACGTTGGTGGATGAATCCAGTTTGTTTGTTTGTTGTTTGTTGATAATGCACATATTCAATTTCTCATAGTCTGTGAGGAAATGGGCCCTTCATGAGTCCACCCAAAGAGTAAGTTTTGCCATTGTAATCTTCATCTGTGTTTTTGTACCATTCTTAGAATGAATAGCATTAATGCATGAGAGAGTAAATTCTTGGTCTTATTTTTTTGGAAATATGTAGTTCGTGTGGAGGAAAATGGGGGGAAAATTGTGGTCTAATGGAAACTTGAATAAACTTTAATCCTCTAAGAAGGTCAGCAACGGCAGGATTTATGAGAAACACCCTCAGTGGTTCTTAGCTATAATTGTAAACAGATCTTTTAAGTGGCCTAATTACTGTTAATTCTTTACCATAGAACTTGCTTTAGCACCAGATTCATGAAGGCAAAATTCATCAATGTAAGTACTTAACAACTTATTGTTCAGGGCTCATGGGTATAAAAATATAGTGTTTGAAAGACACAAAAACAAATGTGTAATAGTAAACAAACAAGACCTGACCCAGAGTGATAAAGTTCATTTCCTTTTCACTTCATTTCCATTGTATCTCCTTACCCAAATGATGTCCAAAAATACATTATGAAACTAAGAAGCCTAAGAAATTAAATGGAAAATAATAGCTGGACTAAAGTACAATTAAAGGCACAGGCAGGAAAGACAAATCCTATGATGCATCTGAGATTTGACACACTGGAATCCAATTCAGCAAAGCAAGAAGGAAAATTAGACCAGCCAAGTCCCGCTGAGAGAGAAAGCTCTGTTCTGCAGTGTCCTTTTATGTTGGAGAATCATAGAAGGTCCAATATTCAAGAGAAATGAGCACTGTGGTTTGTAGAAAGAATCCAACACAATGAGGCATTTGCATGTGGACAAAGCACTGACTTTGAAGGCCAAGGAAGACAGAAGCTTTATTTAATGATAAGGTAACAAAAATGAAAGAATACATCCACAATTATTAAAATCTTGTTTCTTACACATTGACATGGCCCCATACGGGGGAGACTTGTCTCCAAAAGCAGATTCACAAATGGTGAAATTTATTTTGAGGAAAGTTTAGAGCAGAGAAGGATAGACAAAGACTCTTTGTGTTCAGAGTCTGCTCTGAGAGGGAACCCTTGTTTCCTGTGGTTCTGGGCAGACATGGTGACACACAGGTGCAGAGCAATGACCTCTTTACATCTTCTTCTACAAAATTCCAATTACCCCAGATCCTTCACAATTGGTGAAGATAGAAGAGCTTTGTAGAGTGAAACATCCCCATGGTTTGTGTTTATTTGTTTTGCTGCAAGGTTGTAAGCTCCTTTGTAGCCTATGAATACCTTAAGAGCAGAAACAGCCTTTACTCATCATTCTTGTTTGTTAACTCTGTGCCTGGACAAATAGTAGGTATTTAATAAAGTCAGTTCTGCTGACCTAATTTTTAAATTTTGGTATTTTTTCTCCCTAAGAAAAAAAACTTACACACACACACACACACACAAACCAATGGATGCAATAATAATAATAATGGTAAGGCAAAGGCAAAAAAAAAAAAAAATCCATTAACTTGCACTAAAAGTAAAAACAAAGATATGGAAAAAGCTCAAAGTAAAAAATTGAAAAATATAGAAGCTACAGGGAGACATAGACCCACAAAGCATATTTTGCGTCTTCATGTCTCGATCTTTTTTTCTCTAACATGGGGAATGAGATAGGATTTCTACTGGTCCATGCTTTTTGTTGGCTCCTGGTGGCTATATTTCCTTTTCTAATAAGAAACTCAGCAATTAGCAGTAGATGCTGTTGTCCTTAAATAGACCTTAAGCATCATTGATCAAATAGAAATTAGTTCAAAGGGAAGGAGGTGTAGTGGGTTGACTTGTATCCCCCCCCCAAAAAAAATTCATGTGCACCCTGAACATCAAAATGTGACCTTATTTGAAAATAGAATCTTTATATATATAATTAGGATATAAAAGAGAATCTTGAGGTAAAATCATCCTGGATTTAGAGTGGGCCCTAAATCCAATGACTGATGCCCTTCTAAGAAGAGAGAAGGGCACAGAGACACAGGAGAGAAGGCCATGTGCAAACAGAAGCAGAGATTGGAGTTATGCTGCCATAAGCCAAGAAACCCAAGGAACCATCAGAAACTAGAAAAGGCAAGAGAGGATTCTCCCCTACAGCCTCCCAATGGAGGGTGGCCCTTCTGGCTCCTTTCTGTTTTTCTGACTTTGGACTTCTCACCACAACTGTGAGAGATGAAAATTCTACTGTTTTATGCCACCTAAAGTCTGCAGTACTTTGTTACAGTGCCCTGAGGAAATGAATGCAGGGGTTTTATACTTGGCAAACTGTTCATATTAACACCATATTGATTATAAACTCAACAAGTGGGAAATCAGCAGTCCCAACAAAAGCAAATACCACATTCCAACTGTACTTATGGTAGTCGAGTCAGGGCTTCTTATTTTAAAAGATTCCTCTAAAAACTACCATAGCTATAGACGATGGATGACTCCTGGCCTCTTTTATATGCAGATTTTATAGAAATTATATAAATGTTTATTTAATAATAAAAACTATATTGAAGCAATTTCTAAAAATATATGATTAATCACTTCATTTAGGTCCTCAATAAAATAATGACATGTCTTAACAGCTCTCAGTTTTATAGGATTTCATCTTGATACCTCATCATTCTATCAAACTATAGGCTGAGGGAGAAACATTCTGCAGCTTCCCTTTGGGAGACCAGTTTTGAATCTACCTTTCCAGAGAGGTATTTTCAAGAATTTCTGTCTCTAGAATTGCTCCTACAATTGCTTCTTGCTATCATCCAGGGATTAAAAACTATCAGCTACATTAATTGAGGTCCTGGGACAAATACTTAGATCATTACTAGAAGGTATGCAGGCTCTTAAACTTCATTTTACAGACACTGTTTATTATTAATGTAATAATTTACACTGGAGGAAAATGAAGATCAAGGAAGTTAAGTGAATTGCTTAGGGTCACACAGATAGCAAATGGCAGAATCAGGAACTGAAACCAGTACTGTCTAGTCACAGGACCATGTACCATACTGTTTCCTTAAAAACATATTTAAACCTGTTTGTTTGGTTACTCCCCTTCTTGAGTTCAGGAAGGGCAAACACCATGTGTCTATTGAAAACAAAACAATACAATTACTGCATGCTTATTTTTTGCCAGGCACTGTGAGAGTAAACAGTGGTTTATAAGGCAAGCTCAGACAAGTATACTGGCTGACTAAAATTTAATAATTCTTTCAACTCATTTACATGGTCTAGCAGGATAATAGGAAGTAATTTCCCTACGTTTCTGCTCTCACGTTTGAGAAGCAGGTTGGCCCTGGGAGATGGGATGGAGTGGAAAGGAAGAAAAGTGGCATAGCTTTTAGAACTCTTCTCAAAGTCAAAGACTTATGGGCATACCTTCTTAGTGCAACCCCTGTAAGTGACTTGTGCTTCCAAGCTCCCTCATTTTAGTCATTTTTCAGTAGGAAAACAAACCCATACTGCAATAAAATATGACTAAGCAAATAATCTAAAATTCTACAACAAAACCCCAAAATCTGATAGTGGGAAGCCATGATTAGTAATACATTTTTGCCCACCATTTTCTTTTACTAATTTTTAAAACTGTGATAAAATACACATAACATTGGGGAGAGGAGTTAAGGTGGTGGAAGAGTAGGGGACCCTAAGTTCATCTGGTCCCTGAAATTCAGCTAGATATCAAATCATTCTGAACACCTGTGGAATCAAGTGGCGATCTGAGAAAAGAAATGCTACAACTCTACAAATAGAAAAACGACAACTTTTTGGAAGGTGAGAGGTGCAGAAACTTGAATCTAGGGCGATATACTGGAGGATATGGCGGAGGGGAGGGAGCTGGCTTAAGGAGGCTACTGCAAAGTACTATAAGCAGCAGAGTGCAAAATTGGAACTTTTAGAAGTCTGCTACAGGGGTTGCTAGAGGGGGCGGTGAAGGGATAGAGTAACTGGGTGATGGGCATTAAGGAGAGCACATGATGTAATGAGCACTGGATATTATATAAGACTGATAAATCATAGGCCTGTACCTCTGAAACCAATAATACATTATATGTTAATTAATTGAATTTAAATAAAAAATGTTAAAAAAAAAAAGAAGTCTACTACAGTGGGGGATGTCCCTGGCTTAAAGACGCTGAGGTGGTGAAGCGGGGTGGAATCCTAGGTGGGACAGTGTGGTCTCAGGATCCCTGAGGTCACAAGAAAAATGGGGGGGTGCCTGAGTGTGGCAGAGTTCCCAGACATCAGAGCAGGGGAGCCGGCTGAAAACAGTGAGTCCAGGTGCTGGCTTTCTGCTCTGTGTTGCCATAAACTGTGAACCACTGTATGATCATGCAACTGCTCCCTGGTAGGGACCCAGCAAAAGGCAGAAGCATGGCAAGACGCCACCTCCATCCCTCAGGAGGAACAGTGTGGGTCTGCTGCAGAAGTCCATAGAATTTGGAGTCTTGAAACTCAGTTGTGTGCCTGAGATAAAAACACTTGGTGACAGGCTGGGTGAACACAGAGTTCTGAGGGAAACCAGGGAGACAAGAGCAACTGACTGTTTTTCTATGAGGGCACATTGAAGAGTTATTTTTTCAATTATTTTTTAATTCTTTTAAAATTTTTATTTATATATGTTATATATATATTTTATTTTTGGTTTCCTTTCATTTTATTTATTTTATTTTTGTATATATATTTTTCTTTCTTTCTGATTTTGGGATCTAGTTTTTTTTAATAAGCAGACCAAGACACACCTAGGATCTAGTTTTTTGCTTTGTTCTGTTTTGTTTCTTGTTTGATTTTTTTTTTTTAATTTTGTTTGTGTGTTTGTGTGTCTGTGTATGTGTGTGTTTTCCTGTTGTTGCTGTTAGTATTGTCTTTTCACTTTCTTTCTTCTATTCTTCTCTGGACAAAGTGCCAAGGTGGAGAAATTTACTCCAAAAGAAAGAGCAGTAGGTAATACTCACTGCCAGGGACTTAATCAATATGATATAAGTAAGACGTCTAAACTAGAATTTAAAGCAATGGTTATAAAAATACTAGCAGGGCTTGAAAAAAGCATAAGAAATCCCTTACTGCAGAAATAAGAACTAAAATCTAGTCAGGCCTAAATTAAAAACGCTATTACTGAGACACAGTCCCAAACAGAGGCTCTAAAAGTGATCATAAATGAGGCAGAAGAGTCAGTGATATAGAAGATAAAATGATGGAAAATAAGGAAGCTGAATAGAAGAGAGAAAGACAACTACTGGATCACGAAAAGAGACTTTGAGAACTCAACAATTCCATAAAGCAAAATAATATCTGGATGATAGAGGTCCCAGAAGATAAAGAGAGGGAGAGAGGAGCAGAAGGTTTATTTGAATAAATTATAGTTGAGAATTTCCCTAATCTGGGGAAGGAAACAGGCATTCAAATCCAGGAAGAACAAAGAACCCCCCTCAAAATCAATAAAAATAGGTCAACACCTCAACATATAATAGTGAAGCTTGCAAATTTCAAAGATAAAGAGAAAATCCTAAAAGTAGCTTGAGACAAGAGGTCCTTAACCTACAAGGGTAGACACATAAGGTTGGTAGCAGACCTGTCCACAGAGACCTGGCAGGCCAGAAAGGACTGGCATGACATATTCAATGTGCTAAATGGGAAAAATATGTAGCCAAGAATATTTTCTCCAGCAAGGCTGTCATTCAGAATAGAAGGAGAAGTAAAGAGTTTCCAGGACAAACAAAAACTAAACAAATTTGTGAATACTATACCAGCCCTGCAAGAAATATTAAAGGGGATCCTTAGAGTGAAAAGAGAGCCCAAAAGTAGTGAAGACCAGAAAGGAACAGAAGCAATCTACAGAAACAGTGATTTTACAGGTAGTACAGTGGCACTAAATTCATATCTTTCAATAATTACTCTGAATGTAAATGGACTAAATGCTCCAATCAAAAGACATAAGGTATCAGAATGGATAAAAACAAAACAAACAAAAAACCCCACAAGACCCATGGGTATGCTGTTTACCAGAGACTCATTTCAACTCAAGGACACCTCCAGATTGAAAGTGAGGGGGTGGAAAACAATTTGTCATGCTAATGGACATCAAAATAAAGCTGGAATAGCAATCCTTATATCAGACAAATTAGAATTTAGACCAAAGAGACTATAGTAAGAGATGAAGAAGGATACTATCCAACAAAAGTGTCTATCCAACAAAAATGTCTAACAGTTGTAAACATTTATGCCCCTAACTTTGGAGCAGGCAAATATATAAACCAATTAATAACAAAATTAAAGAAACTCATTGAAAATAATACGATAATAGTAGGTGACTTTAACACCCCACTCACAGCAATGGACAAATCATCTAAGGAGAAGATCAACAAGGAAACAAGGGCTTTGAACGACACACTGGACCAGATATATTGAGGGGATTTCATCCTAAAGCAGCAGAATACAAATTATTCTCGAGTGCACATGGAACATTCTCCAGAATAGATCACATATTGGGTCACAAATCAGGTCTCAACAGGTACAAAAAGACTGAGATTATACCATGCATATTTTCAGATTACAATGCTTTAAAACTTAAAGTCAACCACAACAAAAAAGATGGAAGGAACACATAGAGGTTAAAGAGCATCCTACTAAAGAACGAATGGGTCAACCAGGAAATTGAAGAAGAATTTAAAAAAATACATGGAAGCAAATGAAAATGAAAACATGACAGTTCAGAACTGTTGCAGCAAAGTTGGTCCTAAGAGGGAAGTATACAGTAATACAGGCCTTTCTCAAGAAAAAAGAAAAGTCTCAAATATACAACCTAACCTTACACCTAAAGGAGCTGGAAAAAGGACAGCAGATAAAGCCTAAATCCAACAGGAGAAGAGAAATAATAAAGATTAGAGCATAAATCAATGATACAGAAATCCAAAAAATAGTAGAACAGATCAATGAAACTAGGAGCTGGTTTTTTGAAAGAATTAATAAGATTGATAAACCCCTATCCAGACCCAAAAGAAAAGAAAAAGGACACAAATAAATAAAATCATGAATGAAAAAGGAGAGATCACAACCAACATCAAAGAAATACAAATAATTGTAAGAGAATATTATGAGAAAATATATGTCAACAAATTAGGCAATCTGTAAGAAATGGACGTATTCCTAGAAACATACAAACTGGGGTGCCTGGGTGGCTCAGTCATTAAGCGTCTGCCTTCAGCTCAGGTCATGATCCCAGGGTCCTGGGATCAAGCTCCGCATCGGGCTCCCTGCTCCGTGGAGAGCCTGCTTCTCCCTCTCCCACTCCCCCTGCTGTGTTCCCTCTATCGCTGTGTCTCTCTCTGTCAAATAAATAAATAAAACCTTAAAAAAAAAAAAAAAAGAAACATACAAACTACCAAAACTGAACAGACCCATAACCAGCAAAGAAATTGAATCAGTAATCAAAAATTGACCTACAAACAAGAGTCCAGGGCTGGATGGCCTCCCAGTGTAATTCTACCCAACATTTAAAGAAGAATTAATATCTATTCCTCTGAAACTGTTTCAAAAAATAGAAAGGGAAGGAAAACAGCCAAACTTGTTTTATGAGGCCAGCATTACCTTAATCCCAAAACCAGACAAGGACCCACTAAAAAGTAGAATTACAGACCAATATCCCTGATGAACATGGATGCAAAAATTCTCACTATAATCCTAGCTAATAGGGTCCAACAGTACATTAAAAGGATTATTCACCATGACATGGATTTATTCCTGGGCTTCAAGGGTGGTTCAACATCCACAAATCAATCAGTGTGATACACCACCTTAATAAAAGAAAGGAAAAGAACCATATGATCCCCTCAATAGATGCAGAAAAAAGCATTTGACAAAATGCAGCATCCTTCCTTGATAAAAACCCTCCACAGTATAGGTATAGAAGGAAGATACCTCAATATCATAAAAGCCATATATGAAAACCCATAGTGAATATTATCGTCAATGTGGAAAAACAGAGCTTTACCCCTAAGGTCAGGAACACTACAGGGAAGTCCACTCTCACCACTGTTGTTCAACATAGTACTGGAGGTCCTGGCCTCAGCAATCAGACAACAAAAAGAAATAAAAAGCATGCAAATTGGCAAAGAAGAAGTCAAACTTTCACTCTTCACAGATGACATGACACTCTGTAGAAAAGCCAACGGACTCCATCAAAAAATTGCTAAATTTATACAGGAATTTAGCAAAGTTGTAGGATGCAAAATCAATGAACAGAAGTCTGTTGCATTTTTATACACTAACAATGAGGCAGAAGAAATCAAGGAGTCAATCCCATTTACAATTGCACCAAAAACAATAAGATATCTGTGAATAAACCTAACCAAAGAGGTAAAAGATCTGTACTCTCAAAACTATAGAATACTTATGAATGAAACTGAGGAAGACACAAAGAAATGGAAAAATATTCCATGTTCATGGATTGGAAGAATAAATATTGTTAAAATGTCTATGCTACCCAAAGGAAACTACACATTCAAAGCAATCCTTATCAAAATACCATCAACATTTTTCACAGAGCTGGAACAAACAATCCTAAAATTTGTATGGAACCAGAAAAGACCCCAAATAGCCAAAGTAATGTTGAAAAAGAAAACCAAAGTTGGAGGCATCACAATTCTGAACTTCAAGCTGTATTACAAAGCTGTAATCATCAAGACAGTCTGGTATTGGCACAAAAACAGACACATAGATCAATGGAACATAATAGAAAACCCAGAAATGGACCCTCAACTCTTTGGTCAACTACTCTTTAACAAAGCAAGAAAGAATATCCAATGGAAAAAAGACAGTCTCTTCAACAAATGGTGTTGGGAAAATTGGACAGTCACATGCAGAAGAATGAAACTGGACCACTTCCTTACACCACACACAAAAATAGACTCAAAATGGATGAAAGACCTAAATGTGAGACAAGAATCTATCAAAATCCTAGAGGAGAACACAGGCAGCAACATCTTTAATCTCAGCCACGGCAACTTCTTGCTAGACACATCTCCAAATGCAAGAGAAACAAAGGCAAAAATGAACTATTTAGACTTCATCAAGATAAAAAGCTTTTGCATAGCAAAGGGAACAGTCAACAAAACTAAAAGGCAACCTACAGAATAAGAGAAGATATTTACAATGTCTTATCAGATAAGTGGTAGTATCCAAAATCTATAAAGAACTTATCAAACTCAACAACCAAAAAAACAACAAATCCAGTCAAGAAACGGGCAGAAGACATGAACAGATATTTCTACAAGGAAGACATACAAATGGCCAACAGACACATGAAAAAATGCTCAATATCACTCAGCATCACGGAAATACAAATTCAAACCACAATGAGATACCACCTCACACTGGTCAGAACAGCTAAAATTAACTCAGGAAACAACAGATGTTGGCCAGGATGCAGTGAAAGGGGAACTCTTTTATACTGTTGGTGGAAATGCAAGCTGGTGCAGCCACTCTGGAAAACAGTATGGAGGTTCCTCAAAAAGTTGAAAATAGAGCTACCCTATAACCCAGCAATTGCACTACTGGGTATTTACCCCAAGATACAAATGTAGTGATCCAAAGGGGCACGTGCACCTCAATGTTTATAGCAGCAATGTCCACAATAGCCAAACTATGGAAAGAGCCAAGATGTCCATCAACAGATGAATGGATAAAGAAGATGTGGTATACACACACACACACACACACACACACACACACACCCACCCACACACACCCACACACACACACACACACACACACACACACACACACACAATGGAATATTATGCAGCCATCAAAAATGAAATCTTGCCATTTGCAACAATGTGGATGAAACTAGAGGTATTATGCTAAATGAAATAAGTCAATCAGAGAAAGACAAGTATCATATGATCTCACTGATATGAGGAATTTGAGAAACAAGACAGAGGATCATAGGGGAAGGGAGGGAAAAATGAAACAAGATGAAACCAGAGAGGGAGACAAACCATAAGAGACTCTTAATCTCAGGAAACAAACTGAGGGTTGGTGGAGTAGAGGGGGATGGGAGGGATGGGGTGGCTGGGTGATGGACATTGGGGAGGGGAGGGTACTATGGTGAGTGCTGTGAATTGTGTAAGACTGATGAATCACAGACCTGTACCCCTATAACAAAAAGAACATGGTTTATTTTCTATATACTTCTACACACTGATTAGGTTGAGCTTTTATTTTTCTGTGGTCAAATATATATTTTTTCAAATTCATATATTCTCCCCTGAGCCTCCTTCCATTACCCTCCAAACACTGGTTGTGAACCATATCATTTTAATTAGAATGCTCTTTGGCTGCATTTAAAACATGATTTTTATTTATAAATTTTAAGCTGATGGCTCCAACTTGTACAGACCATCTCTGAAGAATGTTACAAATGTGTGAACTTTATAACTATCCCAGCTGCAACTTTTGTTTCCTCATTTATATCTATCCCTAATTCAGCCTTGTGCTGAAAGTCTCCTCAGACAAAGAAAAGTTATCATTAGGCTTTATGTCAGTTGTTAAGGAGTCTATTCTTTAATTTCCTCCTCTTTTTGAATTTCCCAGTTTTCCTTCTAGTTTTATTCCATTATGGTTAGAAAAGACACTTGATATGATTTCAATATTCTCAAATTAGGTAAGACTTGTTTTGTGACCTATCATATGATCTAATGCTGGAAAATGTTCTGTGTGACTTGAGAAGAAGGTGTATTCTGCTGCTATTGAATAGAATGTTCTGTATATGTCTGCAAGTTCTGTTTGGTCTATAGTGTTATTCAAGAAGACTATTTCCTTACTGATTTTCCATCTGGATGATCTATCCATTGTTGAAACTGTAGTATTGAAGTCCTTTACTATTATTGTACTGCTGTCTACGTCTCCCTTCTGTTCGGCTAGCATTTGCTTTATATGTTTAGGTGCTCCAATGTTGGGTGCATATATATTTACTACTGTTATATCCTCTTGATGAACTGACCCCTTCATCATTATATAGTGATCTTCTTTGTCTCTTGACTTCCTGATTTCAAATTATATTATGAAACTATAATAGTCAAAACAGTATGAAACTGGCATAAAAATATATACATAGGCCAATGCAACCGACTAGAGAGCCCAGAAATAAACTTTCATATATATGGTCAATTAATATTTGACAAGGGCATCAAGAATATACAATGAGGACAGGAACATATTCAATAAATGGTATTGGGACAACTGGATATCTACATGCAAAAGAATGAAATTGGATCCTTATGCTATACAAAAAATTTAACTCAAAATGGATTAAATGCAATACCTGAAACTGCAAAACCCCTAGAATAAAACAGAGAAAAATCTCCTTGACATTGGTCTTAGCAATGATTTTTTGGATATGACATCAATAGTACAGGCAACAAAAGCAAAAATAAATAAGTGGACTACATTAACCTAAAAAGCTTCTGTGCAGCAAAGAAAATAATCAACAAAATGAAAAATCAGCTTATGGAATGGCAGAAAATACATGCAAACCATATACTTGATAAAGTGTTAATATTTTGTTTTTCCAAAGAAGGCATACAAACAGCCAAGTATAAGAAAAAGTGCTCAACATCACTAATCATCAGAGAAATAAAAGTCAAAACCACAATGAGATATTATCTCACACCTATTACGATGACAAAAGAGAAGAGATAACAAGTGTTGGCAAAAGTGTGGAGAAAAGAGAACCTTTGAACATTACTGGTGGGAATGTAAATTGGTACAGCCATTATGGAAAACAAGATGGAGGTTCCTCAAAAAAATTAACATAGAACTACCATATGATCCAACAATCCTACCTCTGGATATATATCCAAAGGAAGTAAAATCAGTATCTCAAAGATACATTTGTCCTCATATATCCATTGCAACATTATTCACAGTAGCCAAGATATAGAAACAACCTGAGTATCTGTTAAGAACCGAATGGATAAAGAAAATGTGTGTGCACACACATACACACATATACATACATACAATGAAATGTTATCCAGCTTTAAGAAAGAAGGAAATCCAGCTATTTACGACAACCTAGATGAACCTAGAGGACATTATATTAAGTAAAATAAGCCTGACATGTAAAGACAAATACTGTATGATCTCACTTATATGTGGAATCTAAAAAAGTCAAATTCATAGAACCGTAGAGTAGAATGGTAGTGGTTAGGGGGTGAAAAATGGGGAGATGTTGACCAAAGGATACAAACTTTCAGTTATAAAATGAAAGCTTCTGGGGTTCTAATGTACAGCATGTTGACTATAGTTAATAATATTGTGTTGTATACGTAAAATTTGCTAAGAGAGTAGATCTTAAGTGTTCTCACCAACCAAAAAAAAATAGTAATTATGTGAGGTGATGGATGTGTTAATTGTGGTAATCACTTCACAATGCATATATATTAAACCATCATGTTGTACACTGCAAACAAAGTAAAACAAAGGGGTGTTAGTCTTTCCTTCCTTCCTTCCTTCCTTCCTTTCTTTTTTTCTTTCTTTCTTTCTTTTTCTGTAATCTGTGGATCTCACCCCAAGGAACTTTTTGCACTGAGGTAAAGTTTACATAAATTCCAGCCTATGCATTTTGAGAAATAGGATATCAGAAACTTGATCAGCTCTGCTTGGTCTTCACATCAGAAAAGTAAACACTAGCTGTTGTTGAGAGAGAAAGCCTGAAATCCCAGTGGCTTAACACGTTGGTTTCATTATGTAAAACCAACCACAGCAGGGGGTGAGAGTGGGATATATGTTTGTATTTGTCAGCTTGGGCTACCATAACAAACACCACAGATTGGGTGGCATAAACAACAGAAATTTATTTGCTCGAAGTTCTGGAGGCTGGAAGTCCACGATCAAAGTGCCCACAGGTTGGTTTCTGGTGTGGCCTCTCTCTTTGTTTTGTAAAAGGTGGACTTCTTGCTGAATCCTCACATGGCCTTTTCTCTGTGCATGCTCAAAGACAGAGAGAGCAAGCAAGCCTCTGGTATCTTTCCTCTTCTTATAAGGACACCTAACAACTTCATTTAATCTTAATTATCTCCTGGAAGGCCCTATTTCCAAATATAGTCACATTGGACAAAATATGTCAAAATATGAATTTTCAGGAAAGGACACAATTTGGTCCACAACAATGGTGTACACAGTCTTTCAGAGACCTAGGCTGAAAGAAGATCCACCATCTAGGCTGAAAGAAGATCCACCACCCTTCTACCAGGTCTCCCTGAGTGTCAACATTCAGCAGCAATGAGGGAAGAGAAAGAGTATTGTGCACAGGAGGGTGAGGGACCAAGGACATTCATCACTTCTGTAGAGGTCCCACTGGTGATGCAGTTATATGTCACCTAACTGCAAGGGAGATTGAGAAATATTGTCTAGAGTGTGCCCAGTGTAAAAGAAATGGGTTTGATGAATATCTCTCCAATCTGTACTGTAGCCCTTGATGTTCCCAGATATGGGTAAAAAAAAAGTGTACCTTTTCTTCGCTCTTCTCTAGCTCATGTTAATTTCAAATTCTTCCCACAATTTCTCCATGTGCTTTCACCTATGGAGGAGCTATGTAACTCAAGAAGCGTATGGATAGGGGAGCCTGGGTGGCTCAGTCAGTTAAGCATCTGCCTTTGGCTCAGGCCATGATCCCAGGGTCCTGGGATGGAGCCCTGTGTCAGGCCCACTGCTCAGCGGAGAACCTGCTTCTCCCTCTCCCTCTGCCTGCCGCTCCCCCTGCTTGTGGGCTCACTCTCTCTCTCTCTGTCAAATAAATAAATAAAATCTTAAAAAAAAAAAAGTGTATGGACACTGTGTTTATATAAGGAAGAGGAAGAAAAAAAGAAATGAAGAAGGAGTGTGAGGCCACATTCAGCTTAGGTTTTAAATCTAGAGAATGAGGGAAGAGCCAATGTGTGTCCATTTGACAATGTCCATGCAGTGAAAGGTGAAGAGCTTCAACCACTTTAAATCTGAGAAGTCTTGAAGCCCTCACCTTGTACATGCAGAGTCATCAGACTTGTGTACAGTATCTCTGTGTATACAAGAAAAGAGAAGTCCTAGGTGTGTTTCATGTTTTCTGTCATGGTAAGAATGCACGGCAAGAGGGGCGCCTGGTGGCTCAGTCAGTTAAGCGTCTGCCCTCAGCTCAGGTCATGATCCCAGGGTCCTGGGATCGAGCCTGCATCGGGCTTCCCTGCTCAATGGGGAGTCTGCTTCTCCCTCTCCCTCTGCCCCTCCCCACTGCTAGCGCTCTCTCTCTTTGTCTCTAGCTTGCTCTCTCTCAAATAAATAAAATCTTGAAAAAAAAAAAAAAAGAATGGATAGCAAGAGAGCTGGGATAATACCCTAGAAAAAGAGGCAGTGCAAAGCAGTTATCTTCCTTTCATGCTCGCTATTATCTTTCCAAGAAATCCCATGTAAACCTTAAGCACACTTCAAAACCATGGGTTTAGACAGGTTTATCTCCCAAGCACCAAGCCCCATGCCACTCCCCCATGCCACTGGGGTTCTCTCGGGCACCTCCCAGGGCCACTCTGATGAGGGGAGAATCCTGGTCTCCCAGACAAGAAAGCAGGCTAGTCTAGTGCAGGGGCAGTGTGGGCTGGGTGTGCCATTCATTCCTTGGCGAGAAATTCCTCAGAACACACTCCTCCCTCCTCCAGTTAATTCTCCTAGTGGAATTAAACTCAGTATTTTTTCTCCACTCTTCTCTAAAGGGTACAAATGAAGACCCATTCTTTTGTTAAGCAATCTGGGTTTAATTGACTAAAAATTACTCTTTCTTTAAATTTCTTGAAAACAGTAAAATTCCATTGCCATTCTTTTTTTTTTTTTTTCCAATACACTCCTCTTTACTGTACCTTCAAAGTAAGCCTTTTTCATAACCCTGAAGTGCTTTTGTCTTTAGGTTGTCAGTAAAAACAAGTTGGCCTCATTGACTCAGTCCATTGAGATATGAATGCACTGAAATGTGTCCAATGGGCCATTGCCAAAGCTGCTGTTTTTCAATTTATGTCTGAGCCAGAAAAGTCCAAGGAGAATTCTACTTGTGTAGGTTGCGTAAGAGCTGGCAAACAAAGCCGAACTGGGTAAGAGCTTAAAGAAAATAAGAGAAACATAGTATGCGATCGAGGCCACAGATACTGTAGTACGGGGAGCAAGACCTTGACAAGGTGAAAAGAGGCTACAAATTTATTAAGTGACTCAGTCCTTCCTGAGAGCTCTCTGCCATATCTCCTCTGCACAGGTGCACATTTTGCCTTTAGTTTTACAAAGATTAGAGCAAGAAAGAAGCTGCTTTGAAAATGGGGGGCGGGGGTGGGACCAGTTTCAGTGCACTGGTATGTAGTATAATCAATTGTACCCTGTTATGTAGATGCATCCTCTTATTCTCACCTCATGCCACGCATATAGTAGCAGCTCAATAAATGTCTACTTCATTGAATTGCTAAGCTCTGTTCTCTTAGTAAACCAACACCACATGCTGCTTGCTACCTCTTGAGTAATCAATATTTTTGTGGTTTCTTCATTTCTCCAACAAATAGCTCCAATAAAACAGCTCAGCCTTTAACGCATCTGTGGGAGCACTGCCTGCACATCTCCTGGTTGTGCTACAGTAACCTTCAGACCTACTAGAAGGCAACTCTTCTTCCTTTATATCTCCCTACAGGTCCCAATAAGAGTCCCCTGAAGACAAAAGGAACATGGAATCCCCACCATTTATTACATTTACTTTCCTTCAAGTACAAAGCATCAGATGTTTCTACATTCAGAAAAAAAAAAAAAAAGAAAGAAAATCATGAGTCATCATGAGAAGACCATAGATTTTGGATTCAGACCAATCCATAATCTAATCCCCCTGCACTTCTGGCTGTGAAACCAGGGGGAAGTGGCATGATCTTCCCTGGGCTGTTCTATCATCTGCACTATAGTCATGGCTACTTACAGGGATGATCCAGGAATTCAGTGAGAAAACACATGTGCAGTGGGGTTGAAAAGGTACTCAGCATCAAACACAGGTGAAGAAATGTAGCTTCTTGGTATTCTGTAGCTGGTCTACTCTTTCTCAGTTCACATTCTAGTTGACAGTGGAGACAATCGTGTGATCTTTATCTGACCCAGGAACTGAAAATCATTTAGGTAATGCTATCTGTTCTAGATGCTGCTCAGACTTTTAGATTCCCTCCCCTTTCCCTGCTCTTCCCTTGGAAATCAGCAGTTATATGAGGGGCTTTGCTTGTCCTTTTGGTAGAGGGGAGGGAAGACTCAGATCATGCAGGGTCCCCTCCACTCTCTATGGCTTGCTGTGGACAGACTGGTCTACCTCCCCCAATATTGGCAATTGCTGAGCTGGGACTAGTTCTCCCTATTCTTTTTGAAATCAAGCATCAACACCCACCACAGGAGTCCACTGCTCCAGGCATTCACATGTGCTCCCCAATTCCATTCTCACCTTCTCCTGTTTGCTTTGACCCCAAGCCTTTGAAAAGTTGCCCGCCTCCTTTCTCAACACTTCCTCCTCCCCCCGCTAGTGCGCACGGAGACTTCTGGATCCTTGTCATACAAAGCGCAGACGAAGAGGAGCCAGGCCTATATCTCAGACTCGTGCATCTGAGCCTATCCTGCAGGATAACTTCAGTGCCATGTTGGATCTGACTTCCACTGACGTACAAGCCATTTTAGGGGCCTGCAACCTCCCTCACAGTCTGTCCTGGAAAATAAGCTATTCCCTTGATATTTATATGCTGCCTCACACTCATTTCTGTATTCCTAAAAGACTTCTGCAATTTGATGTATGATTCTTAGGTGGAGAAGTAGAAATAAGAACACTTTTGCTCTACTGCTATCTTTTTTTGTTTTTTTTCCCTATGATCCCTCAGGACAAGAAGGAATAAGCTTTTTCCTTCTTCTTCTTCTTCTTTTTTTTTCTTTCCTTCCTGTCTGAAAGGAACTTGTCCTGTATCATTTGCTCCTTGTTCCTAACTTCCTTTAAGACTTCAGGGTCATGGTTCAGTCCGAATGGTGGGAGGGGGTGCAAGGAATCAGTCCACCCATAAGAGAACCTAAGTAAGAAAGGATCTCCAAAGACTTATAATTGTTACAGATGACAAACACTTGGACCAAAGCCTGGACTCTTCTATGTATTCACAATAGGTAAATACCCTATACTATATGGTCATTTCTGTGCATAATTCAAGTGTTATGCTTTGAATTAGTGAATGCCAAACATTTTTTAAGACAAACACCAGCCTCGATATGCCCACTCCACCATCTCTAGGCAGTATTTTGCCAAATCTATCTAGATTAAGGACATTTGTAAAAGCCTTTATGGTAGTTGCCCCACAAACCTAAGTAACTAATTCCAGTATTGACCAGCATTTGCTCTTAGGAAAGTTCTCCAAATTGACTTGCATTCCAGATACCTAATGCAAAAGACAAAGGGTGTGCTTCTCCCTTCCTGTTTATTTGTGGATAGTTTTCAGTGATTAGGAAAAGAACCAAACTGTAAATGCAGCTTGTCAACTGCAACAACGTGGCTTTTCAACTTTCGACTGATCAAGACATGAAAAGGTAACAATTTGACTACTTTTTATATAAGTGCATATTTTCACAGCTTTGCTTCAAGACTTAAGCTCCTTCAGCTGATTATTAATGTCTGCCCAGTCTATCACAGAGTCTTAATCAAGCAAATGCATAGAAATTATAAGGGGGCAGAGGCCCAAGGAATTCACCAGGTGTAATGAATTCTAAAGAAGCAGTGGTTATAGATTTCCCAGGCTGTGCTAATAATACACACAAGCTAGAGGAC
Organism: Halichoerus grypus; assembly: GCF_964656455.1. Lineage (NCBI taxonomy): Eukaryota > Metazoa > Chordata > Mammalia > Carnivora > Phocidae > Halichoerus > Halichoerus grypus. Next base: position 104,400,400 of record NC_135715.1, read on the forward strand.
AATAGAATTAAGAATTCTTTTTTTTTTTTTTTACCTCCTTTCTAATCTCCTCCCTTTTTAAAAGATACTCACTATTCAGTCTCAATTTAGGTGCCTCTTCTTTCCAGAGAATTTCTTGGTCCCCTTTTTCCGGACTCCATTAGTCTGCACGAAGTGACCCTCCTTCCCACTCCAACTGGTAAAGAGTATGACTATTGTTCTCTCCACACTCTGCTTTAATGACCTGTTATATGTTTGTCTCCCCCAAAATGTCTATAGCCTTGCCTGGTCCATGCCTTATTCATCAAAATATCACCAGAATGATATAAAATGTCCAGTGCACAGTTATCTGTGAACAATTTTGTTTGGTTAAATAAAATGTACAAAATCACCAGTTTGAGCTATCCAGAGCACTTTAGAAACCACGAGGGCAGAAGGAGTTATTTATTTTTGCATTTTAAATATTATGCTTATGAACAGAGCACACAGTGAGCGAACCTTTAGTTAATTTACTACCTATCTTTGCCAAGCTGGGAACTAAAACATTTTTGGCTCATATTCCCGGTGAGCTGCTGTGCTTTCCATAATTCATTCCTCAGAGGATTTCACCAGGGGACTGGGGCAGGGAGGGCCTCCCTGGTAAACAGCAGATGCCCAGCAGGCCTAAGGCATGTCTGACACACAGATGATGGAGGGGATTGGAGGAAGGGGGCAGCAGCTCCTGGGATGACATATTTAAGAGCCTAAGGAGGTGTATTGCTTTAAAATTACTGATCATAAGAAATAGTTCCTGCCGATGGCGTATGGTATGTGCCCTTCTGCCCACACTAATTCAGTGGGTAAGCACAGAGAAACAGAATTCTTCTTGTTGAAGCTCACAGAAATGTCAAGAGTGAAAATGATGCTGCACTTAGAAATCCTTTTGCAACCTGAAGTTCTCGCTTGAAGATGAGACATGAGGAAGGAGCTAAGAGCGAACAGACTGGGGCAGCAAGCGGGAATAATATGTGATTCAATATTTGCCTAAAGTAAGGGTGATGAAATAGCCACTACTTTAGAGAAAGTCAACTGTTCACTTTTCTGAGGTCATGGCCTTCCAAGAAGAGATATTTCAGTGCAGTAGATGACCACTTTCTCCAAGAAGATGAGGGCTTGACTTTCTTAATCTTGCAAAAGAGGAAAAATAAAAGGCAGCCACAGATGTTTAAAGAAGGAGAGGGAAGTCTGAAGTCACCATATCACTGACGGCAGATGTGTTCATTACAATGAGGTACATGGGATTTACACCCTAAGGAAAGGCACTAACCCTATTCAAGGAGGATCCGTTTGGTTAATAATTATTGAATTTCCATTCTCTTTGGAATTTCAAACAGCAAAGTCTATTAATCATGCATTATGAGCCAGATAGTAAGGGAGTATGAGAAGCAAGAGACATTCTCTGTCCCAAATGACTTTAAGGGCTGGTTGTGAAGATTGCAGAAATACATAAAACTAACCAAACAATGGCATAAATGATTGGCATAGAGTGGGCGATGGGTTAATACTGACATGGATTTCTGCTTAGTGATGAAGTTTGTGGCCTATGTACTAGATAGATATCACTAGATTTTAAGTACATAATATCATCAAAGCTATGCTCATCCCAGACAAATAGTGAGGCCTGAGCTTGGCACTGCCCCTCCTTGGGCCTGCACACTGAGTCCCTGTGTTTGCAGTCCTCAGGGACTGCCGCCCTTTGGTCTCTTTCAGGCCTGATCCCCCCTGCCCTGCCCTTCTCTGCTAGCCTGTGTAATTGTGAAAGTACATACTAATACACATGAGGGGGTTATGTGATGATTTTTGTATTTAGACAAGAGACGGATTGACTCTTACACAGAAGCTACTGCACTTGGAGTCAGAAGTGCAAAGTGTGACCTGAGTCTGTCTTTTACAAGCATGTGCCCTTGGGTAACTCCCTGACATACACAGCCCAGATGTCCTCATCTTCCCAGAACAGGGATCCCAACTGCAGAGGAGGCCAAGGTGTGGGCCCACCAGGACATTGAGTCCATTTTGCATGAATGATGGTTTCTTTGACTGGACATACACATGTTCCTGGAAGTCCTTCATTGGTGAGTATAGGCAAAAGTAAGTAAAACATAGGTTATGGTCAATTTTTTAACTTCACTTGTGAGTGTCACACAAACTTGCGAAATGCAGGTTACATATAACAGGAATGTACATATTTCTCCTCATGAGGTTATTATGAGAGTTCACCACCAGCCACAGTATCCAATAGAGTCTAATTGCATTGCCCAAACATTTCTTGAATCTGCTATCTTGCATCTGAAATTATTTAGGAAAAAAAAAAGTTGATAGTAAAAATGGAAGGCTTAGGTTAGAGGCAAGTAATTGGGGGTTTGTATTTTTTTTTTTTTTTTAAGATTTTATTTATTTGCGAGAGAGACAATGAGAGACAGAGAGCATGAGAGGGAGGAGGGTCAGAGGGAGAAGCAGACTCCCTGCTGAGAAGGGAGCCTGATGTGGGACTCGATCCCAGGACTCCAGGATCATGACCTGAGCCGAAGGCAGTTGCTCAACCAACTGAGCCACCCAGGCGCCCGGGGGTTTGTATTCTTAACACCCAGATGGTGGTCACACATTCTACATTTCCTCTGGGGGTCGCCCCAGCTGCCAGCTCTCAGTACACTGAGGCATTGACTCCATCCCACATATCTCCATGTCCTCACAACAGCTAATAAAGTGGCTTATTGCACTAGAAGTTCAATATAGATGTGCCAAATAAAAAACAAATAAAATTATAATTACAAGTCCATAACAGCAAGAAGCAGCAATGCTAATGCAGGTGATCCTGTGTTTACTGAGGAATTGTTTAGGAGCCCACAGTCTGGAAATGCTATGCTCCTGGGGTACACCCTCAATTAATGAGCAGCCAAGTGCTGAGTTCAGGAACAAGAGAAGACAATTATAGCGCTGCTGCTGGTGAGGCGGCTCTTATCATTGACATGTAAGCCCTGCGTAAAGCCTTGGAAATTTCCATTTTAATAAAAACAACCTTGGAGAATCATAGGAGACAGGAGAATCTGTTCTTTATCCCTGACAGTTTGGTTGTCTCCTAAAATGAGGTTTTGCCAGCCTGACACAAAATCCCCGGTGCAAGTTTTGTTTACATTCACAGACCACCTCTTAGTGCTCTGTAAAAGAGAGCAGAGAGAGGTTGTGGATATTAAACTCCCACCAGGCCTCCTCTCATGCTGAGTATAATTAGATTTTAGTCTTAGGTCAGAGGGAAATGGGTAATTGGGGCAAATTGTTATGAAGCCAGGCACTTTCTCATATGACTTAGACTCTGAACTCAAATGAACTTGACCTCTCTTGCAGAGTCCTGCCTCTGTGGGGTCTCTCCTGTCACTCCTGGTGTCTCCCTCATTACTAACAGCCCTCTGCCTTCAGCAGGCCTCTTTGGGATCTCTCAGTCGTTATTTATGTTATAGACTCTCTCACTCTTTTCCCCTTAGATCTCTGGCTAAGGATCCCTGTTTTCAGCAGTCAGCCATACTTTGCAACTCTAAGAGAAACACCCTTACTTAATAATTATTTGTGGATTGGCAAGAACTGGACCCCAGCAGGATAGTTTGAATGGCTGATATCAAGGATTCAGTTAGAGATGGGCTGGGTAATTGAAAGCATTTTTGTTTAAAAACTGTGCATGGAGAGTTTAATCAAGATAACTATGATTCATCCATGTTCTGAAAACAGTCACGTAAGTGTGTTGGAAAACTAAAGGGGGAAAAGAAGGCACAGCGTGCAACCTTCTTTGTCCATGTGATGATGTCAAAGATTCTTCAGAGGTTGGTGTCCTTGTCAATGCCTTTTTCCAGGGGCTAAGGGTGAATGTGAAGGAGGACAGCCAGTCCTGGGACTGAAAGCCAATAAGGAGTCAGGACTGGTCCACATGCAGTGAGTAGAGGTGACTGGGGGTTCTAGCAAAGCAGAGAACATATCCCGTGGAAAGGGTAGATTCCTGGGAATCAGGGATTAGGGACAAGGACAGCAAGACCTAAGTAAATGTCCTAAACTAAAACAACCAAGCAACAGAATAATAATAAATTTAATGTGGTCTTTTTGTAGTTTTCTATTACTGTTGTAACACATTACTACAAACTTAATGGCTTAAAACAACATGGATTCATTATCTTATAGTTCCAGAAGCCAGAAATACAAAATGCATCTCGCTGGGATAAAATCAAAGTGTTGGCAGGGTTGCCTTCCTTCCTGGAGAGTCTAAGGTATATAATCCATGTTCTTGCCTTTTCCAGCTTCTAGAAGCTGCCGACATTCTTTGACTCACGGCCCCCTTCAATCAAATCTTTCTCATGATGTCATTTCTCTGGTTCTACTTCTTCTGCTTCCTTCTTCCACTGTTTTTACATATTCTGGATATCCTCTCTTGCCTTATTTCCAGAACACTCCCTAGCAGTCAGGAGCTATACCCCTTGGCAATGGTGAAATCCTCTCTAGAGAAATGGAAGAGCCCTAGAAACTATGTCTACATATTGTCAGTAAAGGGAGCCTCGATGAAAAAGCCAAACTTTTGGTCACCCTCTGTGATAAAACTCTCTTGTTGGCAAACTCTACCTCTGCACCCTGAGTGAGACCCTAAGATACTCCATAGAAGCTCAGAATCCATGGGTATGACAAGCATGCAGATGTTTATATAAACTCTGTCTTCATTCCCTAACCCTCAGAGAACCTGGTGTCTAGGTCCATCACACTCTTATTCAGTTTCTCCCAGAATTATCCTCCTGGGATGTGAGAAAGAAGCATTATGTATTGCAGCAGCTGTCAACCAAAAGGACATCTGGAATACAGAATTGAAAGACAAAGTGTCTGATCTGAAGAAGGCCAAAGTATGGTGATAATCATTTGCGTTTAAACAAATATGAGACACCTTGTTTTGATAGGAGTATAACGAGGAGTTTGTGAGAACATAGTAAGATGAACACAGAATGCAATTAGTGGTGGCATGGAGGAGAGAAATGTTGCCTTTCTTGGGGAGAATTTTAGAAGGCTTTCCAGCATGAACAAGGAGTTTCTGAAAGAAATGTAGATAGCATGGTGGAATTTCCAAGTAGCATGAGGCATGAAGAAAGGTATCAGGAAATCTTAAAATGGTCTGCTGCTCTTGGGAAATGCAAAAGAAGTTATGAGTGATGTACTGTTGGCCCTGAGAAGGAATATTTACTCGCTCTCAGAATCAAGATCCGCGGCAGATATGCGCCCATACCATGATGTTGCTTCAGAATATAATTGTTTACTTACTCTTTGAAATATTTTGAGCTACCCATTTTCATCGTCTTTCTCAGTGTGGCTCTGTCTGCCCACCTATCACTTCCTCTTTCCTTAACTACCGTGGTTCCTAGGTCTTCCATTATTCAGTAATTCAGGAGAGCTACAAGGCTGACTCAACCAAAAGGAAACGGAAAGGAGTAATTTAAACATAATGTGATGGGAACTGCAGTTTCAATCCGTATCTACTGCTATCAGAAGTCTTGCTGGATTTCAGCTTTGACTGTGAGTTTCATAAGAAATCATTAAAGTATAGATATTTATAGCTAGACGATCTTTACCTAGACACGTTACAATATTGCATGAGGTTACATGGCCCTTAACCCCTGTGCTCCAGAAACTTAGATCTCTAGTATACCAGGTCAGTGTTCTTTCTGTTCTGCTTCAGCCCTGCTTTGGGCGGCCGCATCAAGAATCAACAGGGTTTCTCCCTGCAGTGGAAACAGGGTCACAAGCCACCAGGTGGCAGTGGTTGTTAAAAGTGGATACAAGTCAAGCCTATTCTGTACTCATTGTTCCTCTTTTCATTCAGGCCATATTTGAAGAACTTTTACATGTTCTAAAGGTTCATCTAAAACACCCAGGCAGAACTTTCTTTTCTATGGGCAGTGCCATTCTCTCAATTTCCCAAGTTAGGAATTTTAAATTATATTTCATCCTTCTAATTCCTTAATTGCTATTATCCAATTAATCTTTACTTCTTGATAAAACACTGTTGTTATCATACAAATCCTCTCAAATTCTCCCAATGGTTTCTTAGCTACTGAGCAGAATCTAAGCATTTCAGGCTAATAATCAGAATTCTAACAATCCATGCCCATTCACCTTTATATAACTGTGGAATCATATGGTATTTTGCTTAAAAGATGCTTAATAAAATTTGTTCTTTGACTGATATTTGTATATAATTATAAATATACAAATTTATAGAAATGAAAATATAAGGGATATTGTCCTTCAACCATTTTTATTATGGTCGGATCTCTCTGCAAATAATATACCCAAAGCAGGCAAGTCTTTCAGAGCTTACAAGCTGCTGAAGTATAAAGATTATATAAGATTTCAGTATCACCTCAGAATTTAACCACACACCTGTGGCAGGAGACTACACATCCCCCTGTGACAAGAAGTAGCTTTTTATTCCATCAGATAAACTAGTTTAGTTCATTCATATCCAGGAAATAAACTCACCAACTGATTTAAGATTTCATGCTGACAGTAATGGTAATAAGAATTTCATCTTGCATGCATAGGAAGATTTATAAGTGCATAACATGATTTTACTTATTATATCACTTAAATTTATTATATTATTTGAGCCTTACAGGTATCACATGTGGTTGACAGAAAAGTATTAGTTGTTCTATTTTACAGAAAAAAAAGGAATTCAATTTTAGTGGAAATAACGTATTTGCCCATGGTGACAAGGACAAGAAGTGGCAGAAATAATGACTTACACTGGATTTCCAGACCCCTGGTTACAAATACGAACAGAACAAACTTGTAATATTGGAGAAGAAGCAGGCAGTCGCTTTGGCTCACTTTACTACTAGAATCTTCTACCCAAGCCTGGAAGAATAGTTCTGTCTTGGTATCTAGGGAAAGTCCAGAAAAATTAATGGAATGTGATGGAGAATGAACTTCTCTGCCACCCAAATGTAATTTCTAAACTTTTTTTTTTTTTCCAGAAACCCTTTTTCATAAGAAAATATTAAATCGAGCTGCTCTGGTTGACAGAGAACCCAGAAAACTGCAAGCTTGGCTCACTCTGTTTTCTCTGTGTAGCTCCTGAAGTACCTGCAGAACCAGAAGATTCCAAGAAACACAGTCAGGGGGGAGAAAAAAAAAAAGCATTTGCAGGACTCAGGGTCTTTCTTGACAAGCAACAGAAACTGGGTCTATTTGATCTAGGCAAAAAAAAAAAAAAAAAAAAAAAAAAAAAAAAAGACCTATCTTTACTTTAATCCTCTTGAGGACGTTGCTTCTCTCCCTGGGGCCCCTGGAGAAGTGCTGCTTGCCCAGGTGCTCGGCGGAACCAAGCCGGGGGTGATGCTCTGGGATTGAAGTGACGAGGGGGCCACTGCTGCCACGGAACCATTCGGCAGTGGACCTGATTCCGCTGCTGCGCCAAAAAATCATCCTTGTTGTCACGGCCGCTGTCAGCAAAGAGGTCTCTGTGACTCTTGCATCCTGGGGTCTCCGGTTCCCATTCAAAGTCCAGGAGTGTGTCTGATGGAGGCCCTGGCGCCCTTGCTCTAGCTGCGAGCGAAGCTGGTGAACCTGAGGGAAGGTGCAGCCCCCGGGGCAACTCGCGGGCTGGGACATCCCTGAACACAGAGCCTGGGTTCACCTCCCTCGCGGCCGAAACGAGTGACCTTTGGTTCATATTTGTCATTCTCAAACCTAGCCACCCAGACGAATCACCTGGAGAGCTTTGAGGATAAATTAAGGGACAAAATACCACAGAGACCAATTGGATCTGAATCCCTAGAGGTAGGGCCCAGGCATCCCTACGTTTCTATCAGTCTCTCCTGGGGATGCTAGTACACAGTGAATGTGGAAAACCAGGGGCTGCGATGGTCTCTGAAGTAGTTCCGGCTCTGTTTTAAGGATTTCATTACAAACCCAGTGCTCTTTCCACAACGTTTTGCACATTTTACTTCTTAGGAAACTGAGTTCCTCACACCAAAATGGAGCAAACCCCGAGAATAATCATCCTAATTTTTGCCTCCCAGCCTGTCCCAGCTTCACAAGAGAAAATCTTTTCCCTGTTCTTAAGGCAGAAAGATGGTTTTTTAATCTCCTATTGCTACTTACACCCCTGGTGGGCTGTCCATGTATCCAGAATTGTCTGACATGAGATGCACTTTTCCTACAGAGCCAAGTTAGGAATGAAAGGGAGAGAGAATAAAGTGTTTCTCTGGCTTACGAAGGAAGACAGCATAGCTTTTCTGGAACATAGTTATGGGCATTCCATAGCAGTCCAGTCCATCTATTAATTTAACTTCCATCATGTGCCAGGAACTGTGAGAGGCACTGGGGATCCAATCATGGCTCAAACACACACTTCCTTGCCCCCTTGGCATTTCAGCCTAATGAGGGAGATTTTTCACAAATGCATTGAAGGAAAAGATCTAAGTTATATCAGAGAATAATAGGCTGGAGGAGGCCAGGAAGGGGACTAGATTATGGGGGTTAAGGACTCATTTCATGGATGAAATGACTCTGGTGCCACTTGATGAGTTGGTACGGCTACATCAGATCTAGAAGCTAGCCACCAACAATATTCCCCATCTTTCCTTAAGTCAAAGGCAATTTCTTTTTCTCTACTTTAAAAGAGGAGATCAGGGGCACCTGGGTGGCTCAGTTGTTAAGTGTCTGCCTTCGGCTCAGGTCATGATCCCAGGGTCCTGGGATCGAGCCCTGCATCAGGCTCCCTGCTTCTGGGGAGTCTGCTTCTCCCTCTCCCACTCCCCCTGCTTGTGTTCCCTCTCTTGCTGTGTCTCTGTCAAATAAATAAATAAAATCTTAAAAAAAAAAAAAAAAAAAAGAGGAGATCAGACAACCAGATGGGCATTTGCTCAACTGGTTTGCTATTTATACTTTGAAACATATTGAGAAATACTGAATCCACTATGGAAAGCAAAACATACAACATTTGGCAAAACCAGTCTCTTGAGGAAATTTCTCAGGGAGTGCTGGGGTCCATCGTTCTTGAGCTGTGTCTGTTTAATAGGACTAGATTTATGCTTTCCTAGTTAGCGCTCTCAAACCATTTGTGGAACAAGGCACAGAATAAATAGATATTAATCTCTAGTTATCTGCCTCTTGCCTCATTAAAGAAAATGTGTCTTACGTGTTCATCTTTGAATTGGTCAAATTTCTCTCCTTCAGCACATGGGAGATGAGATCTCGGGCACTATTTCCTGAGTTTAGATTTTCAATTTGATGCTCCCTGTTCTGGAGGTGGTCTTTGGCTTAAAGAACATTGTCCCATCTGAGCTACCTACTTCTGTGGCTTTTCTAGATCAAACTGAAAGAGTAAGAGTGAGCCCATCAACCCAGAATTAGCTGCAACGCCATCCCTAAAAGACAAGCTTGAAGTGGAGATCACTGATTCACTTCCCACCCACGCCCTGTGGGCAGCCAACCTCAAGGACCTCAAGGATTTCACTGGGTGTGACACGGCTGTCAGGAGCTCTGGACCCATAGCAATTTCACACAGGCTACATGTGGTTGGTTATAGACTGATGCCAGTGCTTAGAACAAGGAATCCTAGCTCAAGTACAAGCGTTTTCATGTACTAGGCTTGTGACCATGGGCAATTCACTCTTCTGGGCCACAGTTTTCTCATCTGTAAAATGGGGGCAATGACCCCTACCTACATTAGCAAGGTGATGGAATATTAAAGGAACTAGTTTAAGATTATCATAAACCATGATGCACTTTATAAATAGAAGGTAGGATTATGACATCCTTCTATTTACTTCCTCTCTATTCCCCACCTTTTTTTTTTTTTTTTCAAGACACCCCTGTCAGACCAACCTGCCAAGACCTCCTGCCCCTGGCAACTTTCTGGGACTCTTTTCCATCAGCACATTTTCTCCACTATCAGATTGCTCTTACCCAGGTCTGAATTCTTTTCATCATCATTTGTTCAAGGCTTGGTTCTCAAAGGTTTTTATGTTTTGATTTGTTTTGCAAAAGAAGAACAATCAGGGATTCCAAGCAAACCCTGGGAAAGAGGAGAAACTCAGGAGAGGTGGGAAGGAAAGGGGCTTTGAAATAGTAATTAGGGAGGTGGAAAAATACCAGGTTAGATGTCAAATGTACTGGTGGACACATATAACATAAAATCAAACCGACACACTTTTTAAAAATGTCAAAGTTGATAATGTTTGCTTGTTTCTTTTTTTAATTTACATACAGTAAAGTTCCCTCTTTTTGCTATACAGTTAGGAATTTTGACACTCGCCACCACCACCACACTCTGAACAGAGTCCATCAGTCCAAAAGGAGTCCCTCTCACTGCTCCTTTAGAGTCTCCTCCTCCCCTGACCCTTAACCCCTGCCAACCACTGACCTGTTCTCTGTCGCTACCAGAATTTTAAAATGGGAAATGAAAATTTCCAAACCAGTTGGTAAACGTGGTTTCCTTCCTGTGTCTGCATTGCCCTTGCTCTGGCTTTTTGTTGTGTTGTAGCTCATAGTAATAAAGATCAAAGAAGAGCTATTGTTTTCTAAGCATCCCTATCATTGTTTTGGCAAATGCTCTCCTGTTTGCGTGCCAGAAGAAGGTCCTGGGGGTGGGGATATATTGTGTTTGCAAAAATGAACAAGATCGCATAGAAAGGCCATTTTCAGCATAGAACTGCAACCCTGGTATAAAATTAGAATTGCTTCTCAAGGAGAAACAGCCTTTATTAAAGTAAGTACAAATTCTTTCAGGAGAATCCCAGGTTTGATATAACTTTTAATTAAGTTTCTCAAAAGCTGGAGCTCATTTATTCTTCCCTCTGTCTGCCATCTAGCAGCAGTGCGCAGGGTCTTGCATTCACTGAGAACTTGCTTTGAATTCTAATTCCAATTTGAGTTTTTATACATAATTTTGGTTCATTCCATGAGTTTTCTAAAATTATTTGTTTGAATATCATCAATATCTACCTCTTCCTCTCCCTCCACTCTCTCTATGGAAATCTCTCTGGATATGGCTATTAAGGAGTTTGAGCTATCTCGTCTCAATAGTGGATTTCAGTTAGTATTTTAGAACCAAATTAAACAAAATGAATTCCTTAAACAAATTAAATTCCAATATGCATTCATTTCTTATCCTGACTGGAGATAAAAAGGTGATAAAATGAACCTTCCAAAAATGATTCTAACGGCAATATTAGGAAAAAGAGGTGAGCTTTTTACTGTGTATCTGAGTAGTGAAAGGCCAAATACTGTGAAGTTTTAACCAACTTTGAAATTCCAACCAGAGTTTCCTTTGGCATCCAAACTAAAAGCAGACTATATAACACAGAACAGGCATTTGTGGGAGACAAAAATCGCTCTGCTTTCTTTTCTTTTTTTTTTTTTTTTTCTGGTGTTATGACATTCCAGAGGCAAGAGAGCCCACATGCGTATTCAGAATTCCCAAAAGCAAATTTTCAAAAGTTAACAAGTTAATTCCACATACCTTCACCTTCCTTGACCCAATGTGCATTTTGTTTCTGCTAGAACGAACCAATGGAAATTTTTATTTGGTCTAGCCAAGTAGAGAGGTTTCGTGTGCACTTTGTATGCATTTATGCCTTCTTCTTTAACCGTGTGTTTATTGGCTGCAAATGTCACTTGACTGCACAAAATGCATTCACAATTGATAACTCTGAAATGTAACAGCAGTTGTGTTTATGGGAGGCCATCTTCTGGCTACTTAAACTGGCTGACACCCCATGTATAATGTCTGATTATAGAACATTGTGGGAAAAGAGCTAGCTCTTTAGGTCCTATAGGTATCTGCAATTACTCTTAGAGGCCTATACAGGAAACAATAAAAACAAACATTGATATACATGCTTTTTGTTTTTAGTTAGCCATATTGATAAAGAGATCTTAATTATTTTGTACTGCCTGAAATCATATGGCTAATTAGTATGATCTCCTTATGTTTTCCAAATAGTGCACTATAATGGTACAATGTATGCTTAACAATGGAAAATAGCTTTGAATTTAGGGAAGGAAGTGTACCAAAGAGTCAGAGAATGAGGTAGACAGAGTGCAGAATCTGAGAGGTGGTATCCTGCTTCCAACCAGAAATACTAACCACATCTCTAAATAATGGCTTTAAACTCCTCAAATAGTCTTAGAATTTTAGAACTGGAAGTGAGATGATGGGATCTAGTTCTTCACATTTAAAGAAATGGAACCCACCACTGATTTAAGTACTTGCTCCAAGTCACACACGGAGCTAGTGAGTAGAGTTGCAAGAAGAACGAGGGGGCCACTCACTACTTAGTAACTTCCTCTGACTGTCCGAGCAGAGAAGGACCTCCTGACCCTGCTCATGGCTAGGTCTCTCAGAGGAGAGTCCCAGGGCCCCCTGATGGTTCTTCCTCATGAGTTTCCTCATGAGTTTAATGAACCCTGTTGGATTCCCAAGAGATAATTTCCAAGCAAATACCCTCTTCATAAACAAAGCCAATCTTTCCAATGACTGTGGGAGTTAATGATCATAGTCAATCATTACAGCTCTTTAAGATTTCATGAATGCCAGCCTTCCTTTGACCCCGTAGCTGTCATATTAACTATAATATCATATAATATGTAACATATAATAATATCATAATAGCTATAATAATATCATAATGCAGTGAAAGTACCTTTATTTTCACTATTTTACTGTGATTACCTGGCATTCATTGAGCATTCAATATGTTCTAGGTATTTTGCTTTATGCTTTTTTTTATTTAACTCTCACAACAAATTAAGATAGTAAGCACTTGTGCTGGTCATTGATGTCAGATCCATTTCTGGTCCTTCTCCTGTTCTGTTCAGTATTACAGGGGGCTGAATCCTGCAAGTTACATCACTCATGCTTTTTGCCAACTAGTTTTCACTCAGCTTTAGTAAAGGGGGAAACTGGCAAAGATGAGAGGGTAGGAAGAGGGAAGATACTGGGTATTTCTGTCTATTTCCTTTGGTTTCAGGCAGCATGTCTAAGAGTAGCTATGTCCCCTCTATTGTTTTAGTTCTTACTAGGTAGGCCAGGCTTCAGAGCTTTGGTAACACATGTCCTCCCTTTATCCTGTCAGCCCTATAGGTGGTGGGAGCTTCCTGATGGGTTGCCTCACCATCTTTGCCCCTTCGGCCCTTCCAAGACCTTTCCAATTGGTTGCCAGTATTAAAAATTCCCTCTGAACTACCTGATATGGATTCTGCCATTTGGACTGAAACCTGGCTAATAGAGCATTACAGTCCTCATCCTATAAATGAAGAAACTCAAGGTTAGAGAAATCTGTCTCACACCAGAGACATTACTATGGACTAGATACTGTGCTAAACATTTTATACACCTTATTTCATTTAATCCTCACAAAACTATTATAAGGGGGATATTATTATTCCTATTTCACAGATTGAAAAATGAGGCTCAAGGAACATAAATAACCTACCAGTCTATAACTGGTAATAATGCTATATGTCTTGTTTTTAATGGCATAGTTGTTTCAATTGCCCTTTATTAGCATGGAGTTTATAACGATTTTGTTTTCGGACGCCTGGGTCTGCCTTCAGCTCAGGTCATGAGGATTGAGCCCTGCATCAGGCTCTTTGCTCAGCATGGAGCCTGCTTCTTCTTCTGCCCCTCCCCCACCTTGTGCACGCGCGTGCTCTCTTTCTCTCTAACAAATAAATAAAATCTTTCATAAGAAACTATACACTTTCTGTGGCCCAAGTATTTGGAAAAAAACCACTCAAAGTCATTAATCAGAGGAAAATGAAAATTAAAACTACAAAGAAATACTGCCATATGCCGCCAGAAGGCATAAAACAAAAGTCACCGGCAATACCAAGAATTGGTGAGAATGTGGAACAACTAATATCTTTATACTGTGCTGGTGAGTATGGACATTTGCAAAGCTTTTTTGCAATATCTTCTAAAGCTAAATATTTGTTTATTCTATGACATAATTTCACTCATGGTAACAAAAATGAGTGCATCAAAAGACATGTATAAGAGTGTTTCCACCAGGTTTAGTTAAAATAGTCCCAAACAGGAATAGCCCGAATGTCCATTAAGAGAAAAACCAATTAAACAATTATACATTAGGGGCACCTGGGGAGCTCAGTCAGTTGAGCATCTGACTCTTGGTTTTGGTTCATGTCATGATCTCGTGGGTCATGAGATGGAGCCCCAAGTGGGGCTCCATGCTCAGTGGGGAATCTGCTTGAGATTCTCTCCCTCTGCCTCTCCCCTCATTCCATGCACACATGCACGTGCATTCATTCTCTCTCTCTCTAAAATAAACAAATGGATCTTTTTAAAAAAATTATGCATTGTAATAATATCCAGCAATAAAAAAAGAATTAACTGCTGATGCCCCTTCCCTCCAAAAAAGTTATGGGCAAATTTCAAAAATGTTATGAAGAGAAAAGATCCAGACACAAAAGAATACATTCTGTATAGCTGTTATATATGAAGTTTAATAACAGGAGAAACTAATCCATGGGGATAAAAATCAGAATGATGGTTATATGAGTTGGGGAGACGGTATTATTGATTGCAGATATGAGTTAGTCTTCTAGGATGTTTACATATATAAAACTTCCTCAAGCTATACACTTGAGATATGTATACTTTATTATATGTAAATTATGCTTTGATTTTTTTAAAGTAATATTTAGGACCCATGGACATGTGTATCTTTTTAGTCTCTGGATCATGCACAAGCAAGGCTTCCCAGATGGGAGAATATTCTAACCCAGCATATACTTGAACACATGTGTCTGTACCAAATGCCGGAGTAGTCTGCTTACCATTACCACTCCCTTTATAAAAAAATTCCCTTACATGAATCCTTTACCTTCACAGATCCCTCATTCAACATTAGATCTCCCCTTAGAGTCAGTGAGACAGTAATTGAGATGATCTGTATTACGGATTCAGGCAAAGCTTGTTTGATGAATTGTATTCTTTTATGTTTGTTTTTGTTCTCATAACTGCACAGTTCCTGATAATATATCAGGTTCCAAATATTTACCAACTTCTATCTTTGGAAGAAGATCTAGACCTTTCCAGATGAATTTTTAAATATTTGGATTATCAAATAGGAACCCTCTATTTCTTCTTTGTCTTGTCTCATGACTTATTCTTCCCATACACATTTCTTATAAGTTGTAATCTCTAGAATATCATTGTTTACTCTTCTACAATCCTTAACATTGTCTACCCACCCCTCCTCTTACCTCTCAACTAATTAGTCCCCAAATATTTCTTCTGCATTATTTCATTTGGTTTGTCACCTCTTTTACTGGGTATTTTGGACCTCTTTAATTTTTTTCTGTTCTAAGTTAATTAAAACAAAATTATTATAAATTTTAATTTATTTTTTTATCAGAGAGAGAGAGAGCGCACAAGCAGGGGTTGCCACAGACAGAGGCAGAAGCTGGCTCCCCGCTGAGCAGGATCCCGATGCAGGACTCAATCCCAGGATCCTGGGATCATGATCTGCGCTGAAGGCAGATGCTTAACTGACTGAGCCACCCAGGTGTCCCAAAACAAAATCATTATAAACTCCGTGCTAATAAAGTGCAATTGAAACAACTCTACCATTAAAAACAAGACATATAGCATCATTACCAGTTGTGTGAGCTTAAGCAACTTACGTTGACAAAATGTGGCCAGGAGTATTTCATGTACAGCCAAGGGGCTGCTTATGCAGAGACTATCTTCAGGTTATCATTTATGATTTATTGATAGTCTTTTAATACAGTGGCTCTGCCAGTTATGAATACATCAATTTTTAGTTTCACAAACGCCCAGTAATTTATCTTTTTTAAAAGATGAAGACTTATTAGAACTTCAAGAAACCTTAAAGATCATCTAGTCTACCTTCTTTCCCCATATTTATATGTGGTAGGGATGGTAGGGAGTATAGCATGTTACATTAGGTAAATGACTTACTAAGAGGCTAAGCTTGTATAGCACTGAAGTGTCTCCTTTCTTGGCTTATTTCTACACTTACAAGAAACTTAGCCAAATGTCCTGTTAAAAGTAAGATTCTAGTATCTATCATATTTGCCTGACATTACCACTCTAATTGAGCTCTAATTTTTTTATGTACCATAATTTCAAACTTCCCTTCAAGACCACAGTTGGGTCAAACTGCCTGCTAAATTTCAAATAAACCAGCACATCAAATGAGCCAATCAGTTTGTATAAAATACCTTCCTCCTCCTTGTCTGTCATGAGAAAATAAAATGGGACTCTTCTAAATATTTGATTAAGATAACTTAACAATATTGCCATTATTATCTATATACATGTTACACGAAGGGACATAAGACTAAGGATAAGAAGCCAGGCCAATAAGAACAGTGTTCAAAAGACTACAGACCAGAGTGAATAGAGATAGCTGAAGAATGTTATGTACAATAAAATGGGTACTTAGTGATGTGGAAAACAAAGGCAAAAGAAAAAAAAAAATTAAATTTCCTTTTTGCAGCCCATTGCAAGTACTTGAGAAGGCAGAATGACCTTCCTCAAGGAGCTTGGCAGGCTTGATGTTAATATTTTGCTAAATGAAAAAACCCAACCTCCAGGATCCTATAAAAATCCCTTTGAGGGGTGCCTGGGTGGCTGGCTGGCTCAGTTGGTTAAGCATTTGACTCTTGATATCAGCTCAGGTCTTGATCTCAGGGCTGTGAGTTCAAGCCCTGGCTGGGCTCCACACTGGATGTGGAGCCTACTTAACAAAACAAAACAAAACAAAACAAAACAAGTTAAAAAAAAACTCTTTGGAAACTTCCTTCATCTCTACCCCCCCAAGATATATGTTTGTAATCATCCCCCAAGCATATGGCCCACTGATATACATATGAAGGGTCTCATGACTATAAGGTTTTACTAGACAGCAGTAAATGACCTTATTCTAACAACAGCTACCCCCTCAAGGTCCTGGAAGACTTGCTTGCAAATTCCTTAGAGACTATGCTATCCCTAACCCCCTCCCAACTTGAAAGTATATAATCAGCCACTCCTCATGACCCCAGAGTGGGTTCTCCTCATGACCCCAGAGTGCTTTAATAAAACCACCCTTTTGTACCAAAAATGTCTCAAGAATCCTTTCTTGACTCTTTGCTCCCAAATCCCAACATTTTCACATCATTTTGGCATCAAAACATCTGGCTTGAGTCTTCTCATCTAGACTCCATGTCTCGGTGCAAACTTGGTGAATACTTTCTCTCCTCCCCCTTTACTTTCATTCCAGGGGCTTTTCAAGGAGTACTGTCTTACTGGAACACTTTCATGTCTATTGCTCAGGCTGCAATCGGCTGGCCCATGTCTACTCTACAGGGAGGAGAAAGCCTGCCTCTCCTAGCTGGAAGTTAATCCCCTGGTCGGAATGGTAATAAGACCCAGAAACTTGATGCCCTCTCTTTATTCATGTCCTTATACAAAGTTGTCTTGTCTTGGACATGGGACAGCCTCCTAAGTCACCAGGACAGCTGCCAAGCTTAAGACTCCTGTGTATGGGTTCCTCCTCATTGGTCTAATGTGATCCCCTCCACATCTCTGGTCTAGCTGCTTCTGACCACAAGACCTCCACTCAGAGCCAGCCAAAACCAATTCCCAGCTGAATAAAAACCCAACCGGGAACTGTTTCCTAGGGAAGTTGGCTGTAAAGACTACATGTGTTAGAATGTCACTTAGACCATGATGGATTTCTATCTTTACTATTTTCCATCAATGTCCCCTACTAACTACTTAAATTACAAAATTGGGCAATTTCCCCTTGTAAAACTTTTCTAATATTTCCCATGGGTTAAAAATGGCAGGTTCTTCCCAGCACAGCCTTCACAGCACCACAAGGCAAGGCAAAGGCACAGCAAGGCAAGGCCTTCTTCATTTCCCAAAACTCTCCCTTGGAATGCCTTTTAATCCACTGGAAACAATTCAGATTGCAAAATTTAAGAAGGACTGAGCTTCTGTAACACTGGTTGGCCTCAGTATGATCTATTAGTTAGATCTCTTCTGTAGGAAATAGGGCAAATGGACACAGATACCCTAGGTCTAGGCCTTTATGGCTCTAAGTCAGAACCTAGACCTCAGGGCCTCTTGTGGAATGTGTTTGGTCACTAACCAGGCCAGTAAACTCCCTCCTGATATATTGGATGGTAATTGTCCAACTAGGCCTCCTGATAGAACTCATGTTGCTGGAGGAAACAGGCCATCCCTAATGAAGGGGATGCTAACTGTCTTTCACTGTTCCTCCCCCTAATAAATGTGGGGGTTTCTTCCTCATTCATTTCGTGGGTTAATGGCTATGATAATCAGAGACAACTGTGGTTGTCCCCCTTGGGATGGGGACTTTAAGGAATATTCCCAAGCAGCTGCCAAAACTCCTTTTGTTTCAGAGAAGTTCCCTGTCTTAGACTGTATATTTCCACTTAGTTGGAAAAAAGCATGGTGTCGCTCATCTGTGTGAGCTAACCAGCTTTAGAACAAGGAGTCCTGTTTCTCTGTCTTCTGGCAGCACTTTACCTCTTCCGTCTTCTTCCTCTCCTCCTGTTTCTGCACCACTTTGGGTGTGACCTGTATAACTGGTTCCTATGCCAGCCTGAGTGCCTCTCACGCCATCGGCACCTCTTCCTTCTAACCTTGCTATAAAGGAGCAAAGAGCACCCCCTTGGACTTACACTGCCCACTTCAGATTTCCCCAAAGGTGCCCCAGGTAAAAATTAACAATGGGAAACAAATTGATTGACTTTTAAGTGGACCCAGGTGAAACATAATTCAATATTTAAACTAATTTAAGTTTGTTGGTTTAATTAACATAGACATGTCTTTGGAGTTATCACCATTAAATATGAAACTTTTATTCTACCAAGGTGTACTAAAGGTCAAATAACCTCATGTTGTCTTTGTTGCAATTTGTTTGCAAAAAGATGACTTAAAATGATGGTTAATTTTCTCTGTCTCAAATTTTTCATGAGTAATGGTTAAGAAGCTTTCAAAGTCTTTGGTAACCAGAAGCTTTAAAGTTTTTCTTGGATGATAAATTGGGATTGAATTCATTGGACATCTTCATAGGTCTTTTCCAAATAGCATGAAGTACTAAAGCATGGATTATCGAATGAAGGTTTGTGCTTTTGACTTCTTATTGCAAAGAAACTAAGGATAATTGGGCCTGTTGGAAAACATGCTGTATGCTTAATTGATTCATAAATTTGCCATCTAAAGAATTCTGGTGTAATAGTACACAATCGGTTACCACTTAGTTTTCACTGGAGACTAAGGTTTCTAAGAGTTAAGACTGATGGAAATAAGGGAAGCAACTCTGCATGTAGGAAAGTAGGAGATGTATGAGAAAGATGTAAGGAACAGAAATACAGTTTTGTTGAAGGTAAAAGTAATTTTGTCCTAAAATGAGACTGGTTGTTTGGAGAGAGATGGCTTGGGACAAAATCTGAATGCAAAAGAAAGTTGTAGAAGGTTGTGAAGGGAAATCTTTGGAAAGATATTTTATGTGTGGCTGGGATGGACTAAGATTAAAATGAATGGATTTTCAAAATACACTGGTATAAAACTGGAATTCTGCTTTCTCTCTGTTAAAAAGACAAAGTTTTCTTGGATTTGGTCTGCTTCTGATAAGAAAATGGAAACAAAGTTTTCTCTTTTCTTTATCTGCCCAGAAAAACCAGTTTCTATGTTTTGTCTTTATCAGGTCTTTAGTGATCTGTAATCCTACTTATGCATGTGCTTTAAAACTTTCTAAGGTTATAACAAACTTCCCTGAGATTTAAATCATAAACAAAGTGTCTGACTAATAAGGCTTGTTTATTTGGTAAGTCACTTTCTGGTATAAGATCATCAGTCAATATTCTGGTTATTGAAGTGTTATATGTCACAGAATAGCTGAATTTCCTTGTCAGCTACATCATAATGAACTCTGTATCAGATCATTAACAGTGTCCATTTCTGAGTTTTTGTTATTTATAACTGTTCTGATGCTTTTGCGAAATGTATTTCATCTTTAAGGAGATTCATAAAAAGGACTTTTAGGACAAATACAGGTACTTGGTATCTTTAAGATCCTAAAACTGAAATGGGTAAGAATTTCAGAACTAACTAAAAAGCTACATTCAAACTGAATAAGAATTAATAACATGGGACTAAATGAGCTGAAGAAGAGGATTATAGTTTTGTGACTCTTGTTTGAAACACTGCTGGTTCTCTAATGTTTTCTTTTCCAGATTAAGGAAATTTTCTCTTAAGATATCTATGACTTACAGAAATGTGATAAAATATTCCTTGAACAAATTGAAGCATTTAATGTTTCTCTCTACCTGAACCCTCTGAAATTCAAAAAGTCTCAGAAAGTATTCTTTCTTTCATGGCAATCATAGTTGTTTGCATAAGTTCAATAAGAATCTGTTCTCCTTACAGCAGGACACCATTGGAAACATTGGTTATTTTACCAAGGCTTTGACTGGAATGTCATATTTGAGAGAGATATGCATAGACTCAGATATGACCAGACAACTTTAAGGAACTGAGGTTGACTTTATGAAACATGGAGCCACAAAGCCCCTTAGAAATGTTGGCCTGATACTTTGCTTACAGAGTTCCCAACAGCCTTACCTAACAAGTAAAGAGTATCACTTCCTGGCAGGTGCAGGAACCTCAGGATACTTTGGGGACCTTGAGAAGATAAATTCACCCAAATCTATAGGTATTGCAGTCATGTTTCATGGCAAGTATTTAGCTTGGCTTCTGGCCTAGAGACACTACTAAAAGTTCAACTTAGATTCCTTATGAAGAGTTCCAGCAAAGCAAATTTTGAAAGATCTATATGGCCAATTACTATTCTTGCTGAGCTTATGTAACTAATTAGGCCAACTTTGTTAAAAATTGGACATGTTTTACAAATGAATTAGTCTCAATTTGGCTATACCTGGAAATAAGGGTGATTCTGGAGAGAAAAATTATGTTTCAGTAATGCATCTTTGAGGATGTTAGATTCTAGTTCTGATTGACTTTGAGTGTTTGTTGTTCACCTAAGCTAGACAACTTGAGGTAAACTTCAGAGAAATTGCCATAATAGCTCATATAGAGACGATTTTCATGCTTGTTATTCTGTGGGGATAATAACAGAGTCCCATGGGCATATGACTATTTGAACAACTGGAAAAATGGGATGGATTCCCCAATAATTGTATAACTCAGCTAGCACCTTGACCAATTCTGTGTGGCGGGAATGACAAAATCACTCCTTAAAAGCCAGAGTATACCCCGTCCATAGGGTTAACTATGGACTTGTGGAAATAATGGATGGCCCACTTTCCTTATGATTGTATTGGATGTTACACTTGGGGATGCCCATATACCCAGACAAGTCTTCTCCCACTTGCCTGTGAGTCCTTGTAATTAGGATATCGTTAAGGCTAAACATCAAATGAAGAGGGCTTCTTGGTGGTTTTATCCCTTAGCCATATTTGTCACAGGAGCTGCCTCTAATGATATAAAATTGCAAATAGAGGCTTTAGCCAAGCAGAAAGTGACCACCTTTAACTAAGCTAGACATGCAGTCACCCACAAATTCAAAATGTGGCCCCCCAAAACCAAATGGTCCTTGATACCCTGACTTCAGCTCAAGGAGGAACCTATGCTTTATTAAAACAGAGTGTTATGTATATACTCCAGATCACCACAAAAACGTGCCAGGGTTATATGAATATTCAAAGGTGGGTAGGTGCTTTAAATAATCCCTCTCTTTCCTTTAATGATTGGTTAAACTCCTGGACTGGAAGAGGATTTTTGTCAACTATCAAAGGACTCTGATTTGTGCTTCTTTTTCTTTTTATTATTCTCATCATGTTTTGCTGTTTTCTCCTGTGTCTCTCCACCTGATGCCCAGACTCTTTTACTACCATATCTTCAAGCCAACAGATGATCCTTTGTACTGAGGGAGATTTTATATATGCAGTCTCCCTTGGTTTCAGCTGCTTCTGCCTTTTGTAACTCCTAAACATATAAGTCCCCAACTTATCAATGTTGACTCATAGGTAGGGACATCTCTATGCCCCTGTTCAGCAGGAAGAAGTTATAGAAGATGAGACCTTCCACCCTCAGCAGCCTTAAAGATTTAAGGGTCAAAATTGTTCAGTGGGTAATGATGTGGAGAACAAAAGCAAAAGCAAAAAAAAAATTTCCTCTGCAGTCCATTGACAAGTTCTTGAGACAGGCAGAGTGATCTTCCTCAAGGAACTTAACTACTTTGATGTTAATACTTTGCTAAATGCAAAAGGCAACTTCAGCTTGACGTTAGCCCAACCTCCAGGACCCTATAAAAAATCCCTTTCGAAACTTCCTTCATCTCTACCCCACCCCCAAGATACATGTTAGCAATCATCCCCCAAGCATATGGCCCACTAATATACATCTGAAGGGTCTCATGACTATAAGGTTTTACTAGACAGTAGTAAATGACCTTATCATAACAACAGCTAGCCCCTCAAGGTCCTAGAAATCTTGCTTGCAAATTCCTTAGAGACTATGCTATCCCTAAACCCCTCCCAACTAAAGAGTATATAATGGGCCACTCCTCACAACCTGAGGGCAGTTCTTTCTGTCCATGGGTCCTGTCCCTGTGCTTTAATAAAACCACCCTTTTTGCACCAAAGATATCTCAGGAATTCTTTCTTGACCGTTTGCTCCCAAAACCCAATATTTTCACATTGTTAGGATTTTGCTATTGTTTCTTCTTCTTTTGTTTGTTTGTTTTTTGGTATAGCACATACAAAGCAATAAGAATAAAGGGAAATAAACAAAAAGCAGAATCATACCTATAAATATAGAGAACTAACTGATGGCTGCCAGAAGGGAAGGGCGTGGAGGTTGAAAACATGGGTGAAGGGGACAGGGAGATACAGGCTTCCAGGTGTGGCAAGAATAAGTCACAGGAATAAAATGCACACCATAAGTAATATAGTCAATGATATTGTAATAGTGTTTCAGGATTTCTTTTCCTTTGGTGCCCACAGTTCTTGGTCAGGCCACTTTGAAGAATGAAGAGGTAGACCAGACGAAGAGTGGTGGGCAGCAAAGCAAAGTTTATTGAGGGATAGTACAAAGCTCCTGAAGAGGGAGGGAGCCTGAGGGGGTTGCCATTATGGCTTCCAAGTCTAGGGGTTTTTATGAGAATGTTGGAGGGCTGTTTTAATCTGATTAAGCCTCCCTGCACCTGTCACCCAATCAGGTTTTTGCCCACCACTCATCTACCTATCAGGTAGTTGTTCACGTGGTAAAGGGTGGAGGGCTCCTTCCATGATGATGTAGAATAACAGGATGGGGTCTTTTTCCTTTTAAGGGTAGTTTCCTCTCAGGATGGGGGGCCCTTGTCTCTGTCTGCCTTTCTTGCGACTATCCTCCATTAATAGAGATATACCAGGACAGATGGCAGCTACACTCTGTGGTGAACACAGCATAATATATAAACTTGTCAAATCACTGTGTTGTACACCTAAAACTAATGTAACATTGCATGTCAGCTAAACTCAAATAAAAAATTAAAAAATAAATAAATAAAAAAGAATAAACAAGGGAAATCCTTTGCTTTTTGACCTAGCATGGATAGTACTATATTAATTGGTGGTAGGATGAATACAGAATTACTCTACTTTTTGTTTGTTCCAGAGTTCTCTAACATGGAAAATAAGCAAGTTGAAAAGGTACAAAGTGGTAAGAAGTAGTATGATATAATTTTTTAAAAAATGGTCCATGGAGTTAAACAACATGAACTTGAATCCAGATTCTTTTCTCATGAATTATAGATTTTGTACAACTTATTTGTTCTGAGTCTTGCTTGATGATATCAATCGTTCCATTCCCAGAGGATTAAGAGTATTATGAGATAATGCGTGAAAGGCACTTTGACACAGTAACAGCGTAATATATAGTAGGTTAAAGAGGACAGAAGCCCCAAAGAGGTAAGAGAACATCTAAGAATTCTAATTAAGATAATCTTTCAAAGCCCAGAAGAATCACATCCCAATGTATTGAAATAATTTATAAGAGCAATAATGATGTTATTGCCAGTGACCTTTGAGAAGTCATGGCAAATGATAGATTGCTAGACTAATGCCCCAATTTTCAAGAAAGAGGGGAAAAGAGGATTCTTAAAATTTAGTAATTCCAACCAGGCTGCTAGATGTTTTAATCCCCAGGGACATTCCAGATTCATTATGGATTATGAAGCAGATATTCTATTTGTAATTTTAAAAGGAAGTTGTGATTGCTGAAACCAGCATTTAGTCAAGTGCAAGTCATGCTGAAAGCAACAAGATTTTCCATTTTTTGGAGGGGCTGAGAGACTAATCAGAGAAATGCCCAAATGCCATAGACATGGTGTATCTGCATTTCAACAGGGCCTGTGACAAAGGTTTCATGAAGCTTTAATATGTTAATGTGCATTACGACTATCAGAGGAATCTATTGAACTCATTTTTTTGTAAAGCATCTATAAGATCTGACAGAACTTGGGTTGGGCAGAACGCTAGGGAAATATTAATTTAGTCTAACTTGGACAGTAACAATCTGTCTGGCTAGGCAACTTTTGGGATATTGTGTTTATTTCCAGACACCAAATTTTTAAAGAAACCCTGACAAACTAGTCTGTCCAAAGGAGGAAACTAGCATAGTGGATTATGTAAGGCTATATTGGAAATGGTATAACTAGTAACTGTTATGGACCAAGTATTTGTATACTCACCAAATCATATGCTGAAATCTTAACCCCCAGTGTTATGGTATTAGGAGGTGGGGGGCCTTTGGAGAGTGATTAGGTCATGAGTACAGCGCCCTCATGAACAGGAGCAGTGCTCTTATAAAAGAGATTCCAGAGAGCTTTCTTGTCCTTTCTGCCATGTGAAGAGGCAGTAAGAAAATGACTGTTTAAGAACCAGAAAATGGGCCTTCACCAGATTCTGAATCTGCCAGCACCTTGAGTTTGGACTTCCCAACCTGCAGAATTCTGAGAAATAAATGCCTGCTTTTTAAGCTACTTAGTGCATTTCTGTGATAGCAGTCCAAATAGACTAAGAATTATGGAACTATGAAAGAGATACCTTTGGGAGTGGGGCTATCGTAAGCCAGTTTCAAATTTTTCTTCTTTTTTTAAATTAATTAATTAATTAAATTTTTAAAGATTTTATTTATTTATTTGGCAGAGAGAGAGAGAGCACAAGCAGGGAGAGCAGCAGGCAGAGGGAGAGGGAGAAGCAGGCTCCCCGCTGAGCAGAAAGCCCAATGTGGGGCTCCGTCCCAGATCATGACCTGAGTCAAAGGCAGACGCTTAATTGACTGAGCCACCCAGGAGCTCTCAAATTTTTCAATAGGTGTTACATGGGGAAGAAATTAGAATCGTTCCATTTAGATTAAGCAGCCAGAAATGGGAGTACCATGTATAACTTATAAGGAGGCAGATTTGGGCTGAACACAGTTTGTGAGAACACTGGTTTGGGGATCTGACAGATTAGAATTAGATTCCCAGTCCTGCCCTTTTCTTGCTAGGCATCCTTGAGCAAAGGACCCAACCTCTTGGGGTGCCTGGGTGGCTCAGTTGTTAATCGTCTGCCTTTGGCTCAGGGTCCTGGGATCCAGCCCCACATTGGGCTTTTTGCTCAGCGGGGAGCCTGCTTCTCCCTCTCCCTCTGCCTGCCGCTCCCCCTGCTTGTGCTATCTCTCTGTCAAATAAATAAATAAAATCTTAAAAAAAAAAAAAAAAAAGGACCCAACCTCTTGGGATCTCAGTTCTCTCCTCTGTCACATAGGCAAGCCCACAGAGCTACTGCAAAGTGAAAAATCCTACACTAAGTTAAAAAAGACCCAAACAATTCCTGGCACATAATAAGAACTCAATAAGTGGAATTACAGTTTTATTAATAACAGTTAGAATTGCCCAATCATGTAAAGGAGGAAGAATATCTGATGGTGGAGAGTATATCAATAGTGAAAGTGATCAAGCACAATTTTAATCTTTTAAAATAACTGAGAGCCTACTGTGCGCAGTTATGACTCAGTCCCTGTCCTTATTAGCTAGCAATCACATAGGGCCTAGCAGGGGAGAGAAGACAAGTGCATAAACAAACCATAACACAAGGACAAATGCCATCAAAGCTGTAAGAGGCTCAGAAATTAAGAGCACAGTGCTAAGCTTTTTGAGGGAAATATGGAAGGCTTCATGGAAATGGTAGCACGTGAGGAGTGGGAACATTTTTGGTGGGTGGGGTAAGAGGAGAAGCAGGGCATTACTCACAGAGGGGCTACTGCATGGAGAAGCTGTAGGCAGGAAAGCACAGGGTTATATCCAGAGAAGCAGCACGGTTTGAAGGGATGCGCTAGCAAGTCTTAAAGGAAAATGAAACACAAGTCTGGATGATTTGGGGTATGGGAGTCAAAGAATGAGCCTCGGACTTAGGGTACAGTGGAGAGACACTACACATTTGAGGGGAGAAGAGTGACTTTATCATTACTGTGCTTTAGAAAACTGAGTTTGGCAGTGGCAATACAATTGGCTAGGATCAGTGTGACTCCTAAGACAGGGAGGCCAGGGGCGCCTGGGTGGCTCAGTCGTTAAGCGTCTGCCTTCGGCTCAGGTCATGATCCCGGGGTCATGGTATCGAGCCCCGCATCGGGCTCCTTGCTCCGCGGGAAGCCTGCTTCTCCCTCTCCCACTCCCCCTGCTTGTGTTCCCTCTCTCACTGTGTCTCTCTCTGTCAAATAAATAAATAAAATCTTAAAAAAAAAAAAAAAAAATAAGACAGGGAGGCCAGTATGAAAATAGTGCAGTAGGTGAAAAAAAAAGGAGAATCTCAAGTAGTATAGAAGCCATGAGAAGGGGGAAGAAATCCCAAAGGAGACATGAATGAAGAGCAGACTATTGAGGAAGATTTGGCAAGGGTCCAGGTGATGGTCTCAGGTGAAGAGTGAGTTTTAGTTAACAGTAGGTTTTAGTAGGAACTTTTGAAGGTAAGGTCAATGCCGTTTCTTCATGACCGAGTATCACACAGTATACCCTTACTAAATATTTGTTAAAGTAGATGAATCCATGAATGAATGATTTGGATTAGATTTAAAGGGAAGGGTGGGAGATAGTAATGAAGAACCAGAAGCTTGTGAGAGTCAGTTTGAGGAAGATGAGGCTGGTTGGAGAGACACGGGAGTTAAGTAGCATATGTCTGTCTGTCTGTCTGTATGTATGTATGTATGTAGTCCTAGGAGCTAAGTTAGGGCCCGTGGGCCAAATCCAGCCCAGCACCTTGTTTCCGTGCAGCCCTCGAGCTAAGAATAACTGTTACATCTTTCAATGACTGGAGAAAATCCAAAGAAGAATATTTCATGACATGTGAAAATGATATGAAACTCAATTTTCAGTGTCTGTAAATAAAATGGCAACTTTTTTTGTTGTTTTCTTATTACAGAAGGGATTAGCCCGCCCCTTACAGGAGCAGTAAGCATCTGGTAAGCATGGATATGAAAATTATCTGTAGAATTCTCATTACAACCCCATGAGATTTAATTCATTGTTCCCATTTTATTGATGAGCAAACAGAAGGTTATGTTTCAGCCAGTGTCACACAGTCTTACACTATACCCACAGCAATCTGGTTTTCCAGATTTCCCATTTTCTCCTAGGGTAAAGGCACAGCTCTAAGGGTAGTGTGACCGTGAAGTGCTTAGAAGAGTGTTTGGGAGCGTTGAGTGCTTGGAGGACAGTTTTGGAACTGAATGGCTTAGGCAGACACAGTTCTAAGAGATGTATATGAACTAACTCATTAATTCTTATAACTCTTCCATGAGACGGATACTGTTATTAACATCCTATGCTGGAGGAGTGGTTTTCTTTCTTTCTTTCTTTCTTTTTTTTTTTTTTTTTAAAGATTTTATTAATTTGGAAGAGTGTGAGAGAGAGAGCACAATCAGAGAGGAGGAGAGGGGGGCCAAGGGAGTGGGAGAAGCAGACTCCCTGGCTGAGCAAGGAGCCCAATGTGGGACTAGATCCCAGGACTCTGAGATCATGACCTGAGCCAAAGACAGACGCTTAACTGACGGAGCCACCCAGGCGCCCTGGGAGTGGTCTTCTTTAACACCACTTCCCAGGTAAAAAGTCCAGCATGTAGATATTCTAACACTTTGGGTCTTTTACTGGTGACAACACTGGGCCACCAGAGGCTCGTCCAACCCTAAGGATCTAAGATTCCATGTTCAGAAGCACTTCGGGAATGATTCCTACAGACTCGGCTGGCTTTTACCCTTTCTCCTGCATTTGTGCCCTGAGAGTCTTCTCTCATGTCCTTCATTGCCCCCCAAGCAGGCTTCTCAGACCTTCTAGTTAATAGTTCCTCCCTGATAGTTTATGCTAAAGAGACTTCCTTTATAACACAACACAACCAATCAGCGTTTGAAGAGATTCAGTAAATGAGTGTAAAGTTCAAGTACTGAGAAGGGGCAAGGCAAGAAATTCTCCTGTAGAAAGCATGGAGGCAGGCAGAGGACAGTCTTCTGTCAAAGATTTCAGCAGGGGTAGATTTCTGAAAGTGGTCTGTAGCCTTTTACGTGGGTGTTTATCCCTGTGTTTGTCGCCTTTGGCCCTTAAAGCGGCCGGGGTCCCACTTGGAATTTAAATTTACTGCTAGTTGCTGCTCGCGAAACAGGAAATGATTAGAATCCAGTCTGGTTTTTTGGCTTTCTGAACTTCAGGCGTTAAAAAAACAAGTTTTAGCAGTGGATTTATTGCTTTGCTTTACCACCTCCCTTTCTTACAAAACAACAATGTAGGGGTTAAAGTAGCAGCGCAAAGTCCTGTACAAATGACTGACGTAATGAGATTTGCACAGCCGCCTTCCGTGCCTGTTAAATTCAAAGCAGTTTTTTTTTTTGCTGGGGAGGGAGGGTAGAAATTGGTGGCTGTGAGGAGAAAAAATAAGGAACGGGGAAGAAAAGGAGGGGAAGTTAAAACTTCCTTCTCTGTCTTCCATCAGAAAACCAAACATGGCATCTTCCATGAGGAGCTTGTTTTCTGACCACAACAGATACGTTGAATCTTTTCGGAGGTTTCTCAACAGTTCCACGGAACACCAGTGCATGCAGGAATTCATGGACAAGAAGCTGCCAGGCATAATAGCAAGGTAACAAAAAAGGATGTTTTTGTCAAAGAGACAAGCCTCGGGCTCCTTGTGTGCAATGATAGTTGGGTCGAGCCCAGCCCTGCAGGCTGGGCGCGGGGATAAGAAGGAGCTACTGATAGCAGCTTTCACCCGGCCCTCCTCGGCCCTCCCCCCAGCACCCCCCCCCCTCCCGCCCTTTCTTCTGCGGTGCTTTAGTTAGATGCTCGCTTTCCACGTTCAAAGGCTCCGGTTTGTGCAGTACTTCCAGCTGCGCAGAGATAAGCGTTAACCATTTGAAGGCACACATCCATGTTCATTTGGGAAAAGATACTAAATCGTTTGAGCTCAGATTTTTCAGCCCTCCTCCAGATTTTACATTTCATTTTTTTTTTTTTAAAGATTTTATTCATTTATTTGAGAGAGAGAGAGCACAAGAGAGGGGAGCGCGAGAGGGAGGAGCAGACTCCCTGCTGAGCAGGGAGCCCGATGCAGGACTCGATCCCGGGACTCCAGGATCATGACCTGAGCCGAAGGCAGTCGCTTAACCAACTGAGCCACCCAGGCGCCCCAGATTTTACATTTCAAAAAAGTCCCAAATGCAGAGTCTAGTATTCTTTTCATTAGAATAAAGCATAAATAATTACCAAATACTGTTTGCCCCTGAGGATTGAGGAGTGGGTGCTTCTCAGTTCTCCTAATACCCATTTAAATTCACTTCCTTATCCATTCTTATAGTTATCACTCTAAAACAAACAAACAAACAAACAAACAAAAAAACTGTCTTTTCCTTTCAACTTAATATTAGCAGTGTGGTTCTTTAAAAAAAGGGGGGGGGGCATTTTCCCATTATCAGTGAAACTCACTAGTTCCTATCCTTCTTGCAGACTTCTTTTTTTCGTGATTAATGTGTTCAATTTGTGCTAGAGCTGATAAGCATTATGAGACTAAAAGATTCCACATGCTAAGGATAATCAAATCACCTATCTGGGGGTGGATTGCTGTAACATACTCTGCTTCAGGAAATAATGATAGAAAACTGGGAAGAAATGACTGACTGTGGATCCAATTTGCAACAGCAAAGAAAACTGATATTTTATCTTTTGCTGGATTTCTCTATTGTAGGCCTGAAATTCTTTCACTGGGATAGTACCCCTGCCTGATGAAAGCAGGCATTGTTGGATGTGTATGGAATTCTATTTCCCTTTATATTTCTCATGGTTCAGTTTTTAATTTTTTTTAAATAGAGTGTTATTTAATTTATTAATAATTAGTAAGTATTAGAACAATGATGTCAAAATCAAAGCATACAGGAAATACAGATAACTTCTTATCTAGGAATTAATAATTTACTTCTGTGGGTCTTTTTGCTCATTTCTAAAATTAAAGGAAATGAGTTAATTTCTGAATTCTTTTGCAATACTAAAGGTCTGTGTTCAGGTCGTAGCTTATCCAGACCCTTGGTTTTCTTCAGTCATCAGTGGTCTGAAGAGGCACCAGGGATGGATTAAACATTATGAATGATGATGACCCCTATCTTCATGGGGTACACAATCTGTTTAGAAATACTGAATGTAGAATTTGTGAAAGACTGAAGAACTTTCAAAAACATAACTAAATTAGCATTGCAGTGGTAAAAAAAAAAAAAAAAAAAACCTGGCTCCTAGCCCTACTCACTCCCATCTCTGACTCCTCCAACTCTTCAGAAGGAACCACTTTCAACATTCTGAAGTATTTTAGTTGTTTCTTATGAAATTTTCTTTCCTAATTCTAAATAACATGTTATTTTTACTGTATTAAAATAGCTAAATAAACATATACATTTCCTCCCCTATCACGTCAGTTTATTTATGTCAAAATTTTCGGTTCAATAATTTGAATGTTTATATTATTTGCCTATGTACATATCATACATAATTGAATGATACATTATACTACAATCACATTTCCTTTCAGGTACTTTTTGTTTTTCCTAGAGTTAACTATTGTTTTGATTTTAGTTTCTTTTCTTAGTTTTCTATATACCTGTCACTATTTGGACCCCAAGCAGAAGTATTAATCTTCTCTCAATATAGTCCAACAAATCAAGTCATCTGTTAATTTTTCCTCATGGGAACATCTTTTCTGGAGCTCTCTGTTCATCTTTTCCAGTCTGTGGTGATTTGCTGGTGATCTGCCATACATTTATTGATAAGAGAATTTATTTCACCTTCTAGAAATTCTCTTCCCCTCTCTGCAATATTGAATTCCCTGATTCTGGATCTCATGTCATTCTTTTCTTGGTTTCTTTAGACTTTTCTTCTTCTTCTTCTCCTTCTTGTCCTTTAAGAGCTTCCCAAGAAAGAATGCATGAAAAGTAAACTTTTTTGAGATTTTGTATGTTTAAAAGTGCCTTCAATCTGTGGTCATCTTTATTAGATAGTAATTTCTATCCTGAAATGATATTATATTAGAAATTTAAAGGTACTTTTCCATTGTCTTTTAGCAACTAGAGTTTCCATTGAGAAATCCAATGTCCTTCAAATTGCTCATGTTTGGCTTGTGACCTTTTTTTGTTTTTGTTTTTCCTACTTAGAAGTTTTAAGGATGTTCTATAGTATTATGAAATTCTAAGAAGAGTTGTGGTTTGGGACTTTTTTACTTTTTTTTTTTTTTTTTTAACATTTTGTTTATTTGTCAGAGAGAGAGAGAGAACACAAGCAGGGGGAATGGCAGGCAGAGGGAGAAGCAGGCTCCCCACTGAGCAGGGAGCCCAAGGTGGGATATGATCCCAGGACCCTGGGATCATGACCCGAGCTGAAGGCAGATGCTTAACTGGCTGAGCCACGCAGGCATCCCTTTTTCACACATTTTTGTGGGTAGTCCCTGGGCCATTTTAATCAAGATTCAGATCTTTCATTTCAGGGAAATTTTGGTATTATTCTATCATCCCTTCTCTCTGATTTTCTTTCTGGAAGTTCTATTCATCAAACACCAGACCTCCTGAATTAATTCTCTAATTTTCTTATATATCCAGTTTTTACAATTTTATCTTACAGCCCTTCTATTAATTTTTTACTACTATATTTTTAATTTTCAAAAGTGGTCTTTTTTATAGCCTGTTCATGTAATACCTTTTTTATCTATTATAAAAATTTCCTCTGCTCTCTGCATGTTTCTTCTGAGTGCTCTTTTTCTGTTTCTTTTGGTCTCTCTTATGTTAGGGGAGCTCCCTAGCTACCTGATGTGATTTGATTGTCCATCCAATCAATAGTGAGACACTAAAAAGGTGTTCAGATCCTCTTTGTGTGTGTAAGTGAAGTTTGTTCACTGGGTGTGTGAGTGGGTGGCTCACTGTAGCAATTGGATGTGGATTCAGTTGTTTGTTGGGAGATTCTCAGATGTCAATATTGTAAGTTTATTCACCAAGATGGTTTGTTTCCTTGGAGAAACAATCCCCATCTGGAGGTGAGGTGTGGGATGGGGAGAGTTCCAGTATGTCGCTGTAAATAATAAACTTTGTTGTTGTTGTTGTTATATGTTATGCATTTAGATCCTTGACTAGAAAATAGTAAGTTTTCAATAATTATTAATGATAATATATGAAGTGAGTTCATAATAGTGTCTAATTCTAGAAAAATTGTGAAGATTCAAAGAGTGAAATCACTTAGCTGTGGCTGGAATAATAACAATTGCTAATATATGTTGAGTGCTTGTCATGTGCAGACACATTTCTAAGAGATTTACATGAATTAAACCATTTAATCCCCACAACTGTTCCTTAAACTAGATACTATTATTACAATTCTATACAGTAGGTGATATTATTATCCTATTTCATAGGTAATAAAGATGCAGAGAAATTAAATAACTTGCTTAAGGATAATGCACCAGTAGGATAGGACTTCAACCTTGGTGTTGTGCTCCATAGCTTCACTATGCTATCTACAGATATAAAGCAGTTTTAAGAATTAACCAAGAGCATAGATAGAGATGGTTGTATTAGGACTATGATTATGAGTGGGAAGGTAATTAGAACAAAGGAAGGCAATTCATTCTTAGGTGTCCTTGAATCTATCCTTTCCAGTTTCTTTAAGAACTTGTTTAAATCTGTTTTTGTTCTACTACTCTGTCCATTGAAGTTCTCATGAAGTTTTCCTGACCTTAGAGGAAAAGCTTTTAGCGTTTCACCAGAATATGATGTTAGCTGTGGGTTTTTCCTATATGGCCTTTGTTATGTTAAGGTATGTTCCCTTTAAGCCCACTCTGTTGAGAGCTTTTATCATGAATAGATGTTCAATTTTGTCAAATGCTTTTTTGCATCTAATGAGATGATCATATGATTTTTGTCCTTCATTTTGTTAATGTGGTATATCACATTGATTGATTAGCAGATATTGAACCATCCTTGTATCCCAGTATAAACCCTACTTGATTGTGGTGAATGATCCTTTTAATGTGTTGTTGAATTTGGTTTGCTAATATTTTGTTGAAAATTTATGCATCTATGTTGGATATTGGTCTGTAATTTTTAAAAAATTTTTTAGTATCTTTATCTCATTTTGGTATCAAGGTAATGCTGGCCCCACAGAATGAATTTGAAAGCATTACTTCCTCTTCCATTTTTTGGAATAGTTTGGGAAGAATAGGTATTAATTATTCTTTAAATGTTTGGTAGAATTCTCTTGTGAATCCCTCTAGTCCTGGACTTTTGTTTGTTGGAAGTTTTTGATTACTGATTCAATTTTGTCAATAGTAATCTGCCTCTTCAGATTTTTCTATTTATTCCTGATTCAGTCTTAGAAGATTGTATTTTTCTAGGAATTTATCCATTTCTTCTTTTTCTCAGTGTATAATTTATTGGCATATAATTTTTCATAGTAGTTTCTTATAATCCTTTGTATTTCTGTGGTGTCAGTTGTAACTTCTCTTTCATTTCTGATTTATTTGAGTCCTCTCTCTGCTGTTCTTAATGAATCTGGCTAAAGGTTTATAAGTTGTTTAACTTTTCAAAGAACCAGCTCTTGGTTTCACTGATCTTTCCTCTTGTTTTTTAAGTCGTTATTTCATTTATTTCCTTTTCGATCTTTATTATTTCCTCCCTACTAACTTTGAGCTTCATTTATCCTTTTTCCAGTCTTTTAGGTGTATGATTAGATTATGTGATATTTTTCTTGTTTCTTAGGTAGACCTGTATCACTATAAACTTCCCTTTTAGAAATGCATTTGCTGCATCCCAAACATTTTGCACTGCTATGTTTCCATTTTTATTTGTCTCCAGGTTTTTTTTTTTTTTTTTTTAATTTCCTCTTTGATTTTTTAGTTGACCCATTGGTTTTTTAGTAGCATGCTATTTAGCCTCCATTTGTTTCCTTTTTTTACCTTGTAATTGATTTCTAGTTTCATATTGTTGTGATCTTTTCTGATGTTTGATACAATTTCAATTCTCTTAAGTTTATTGATACAAGTTTGTGGCCTAACATGTGATCTATCTTAGGGAATGTCCATATGCACTTGAAAAAAATGTGTATTCTGCTGTTTTTGAATAGAATGTTCTGTACGTATCTGTTAAGTTCATCTGTTCTGATGTATTATTCAAAGCCACTGTTTGCTTATTAATTTTCTGCCAGGATGATCTATCCGTTGATGTAGATGGGATGTAAAGTCCCCTACTATTATTGTGTTACTGTTACTTCTTTATGTCTGATATTTGCTTTATATATTTAGGTGCCTCTGTTTTGGGTGAATATTTACAATTGTTGATAATTGTTTTTGTAGTTCTTCTCTCTTTTCTTTTGCTCTTGCTCTATTGCCATGTGATTTGATGACTTTCTTTAGTGTAATGCTTGGATTCCTTTCTCTTTATTTTTTGTGTATCTATTAATAGGTTTTTGTTTTGTGGTTACTATGAGGTTCCCATATAACATCCTATATATATAGCAGTCTATATTAAGTTTATGGTTGCTTAAATTCAAACACATTTTAAAATAAAAACATTTTTACTCCCCCTCCATGTTTTATATATATG
Organism: Halichoerus grypus; assembly: GCF_964656455.1. Taxonomy (NCBI): domain Eukaryota; kingdom Metazoa; phylum Chordata; class Mammalia; order Carnivora; family Phocidae; genus Halichoerus; species Halichoerus grypus. Next base: position 104,435,603 of record NC_135715.1, read on the forward strand.
ATGTCATATTTTACACCTTTTTATTCTGTGTAATCCTTAACTAATTTTGGAGCTAGAATGTATTTCACTACTTTTGTGTTTTATCCTTCATCCTAGCTTTATTTGATTTTTATCAGTGAATTTTTTTTTCCTTTCATAATTTTCTTATTTCTAGTTATGGCTTTTTCTTTTCCACATAAAGAAATCCTCTTAACATTTCTTGTGAATCTGGTTTAGTGGTGATGAACTCCTTTAATTTCTGTTTGTCTGGGAAACTCTTTATTTCTCCAATTCTGAATGTTTATCTTGCAGGTAAAATACTTTTGGTTGTAGGCTTTTTTTTTTTTTTTTTCCTTTCAGCTTTGAATATATCATGCCACTGTCTTCTGGCCTGGAAAATTTCTTTTTTTTTTTTTTTTTAATTTTTTTATTTATTCATTTGCGAGAGAGACGGAGAGAGAACAAGCAGAGGGAGAGGCAGAGGGAGAAGGAGAAGCAGGCTTCCTGCTGAGCAAGGAGCCCGATGCGGGACTCGATCCCAGGACCCTGGGATCATGACCTGAGCCGAAGGCAGACGCTTAACCATCTGAGCCACCCAGGCGCCCTGGCCTGGAAAATTTCTGGTGAAAAATCAGGTTATAGCCTTATGGGATTTCCCCTGTACGTAACTGCTTTCTTTTCTCTTGCTGCTTTTAAGATTTTCATCTTATCTTTAATTTTTGGCATTTTAATTATTATATATCTTGGTGTAGACCTTCTCTGGTTCATCTTGTTTGGGGCTCTCTGTGACTCCTGGAACTGCTTCCTCTCACAGGTTGGTGAAGTTTTCAGCAATTATTTCTTCAAGTAAATTTTCTTCCCCTTCTTTTCCTTCTGGCACCCCTGTAATACAAATGTTAGTACACTTGATGTACAGATGTCCCTTAACCTATCCTCATTTTTTTGAAAATTCTTTTTTCTTTTTGCTATTCAGCTTGGGTGCTTTCCACTATCCTGACCTCCAGATTGCTGATCTCTTCTTCTGCATCCTCTAATGTGCTATTGATTCCCTCTAGTATATTTTTCATTTCAGTTATTGCATTCTTTAGCTTTGATTGGTTCTTTTTTACATTTACTGTCTCTTCACCGAAGTTCTCATGAAGTTCACCCACTCTTCTTCCAAATCTGGTGAGCATCTTTATAAACATTACTCTCATTTCTTCATCAGGTACCTTGCTTATCTGTTTTGTTTAGTTCTTTTTCTGATTTTTGTCTTGTTCTTTTGTTTGGAACATATTCCCATGTCTTCTAATTTTATATGACTCTCTGTTTATTTCTATGCATTAGTTGGTCAGCTATATCTCATGGTCTTGAAAGTTGTGGTCTTATGTAGAAGGCATCTTGTGGGGCTCAGTAGAGCAATGCCCCCATTTGCCAGAACCAGGTGCTCCAGGGGTGTCCCTTGTGTGAGCAAGCAGTAGATGGAGAGTGTCAGCATTGTCTCCTACCAGCATCCAGCTTGCCAGACTGAGAAAGAGCAAGAAAAATGATGCCTGCCAGCACTTCCATTCCTGGAGAAAGCTTCTATAGATCCCTGCCCCTCCAGCACAAATCCCAAGATTAGTCAATCAATTTCCTCCCTACATGTCCAGGTACTTTTCAAACTTCTGTCTCTGTACTGGGTCTCTGATTGAGTGATATTGTGTGCTGGCCTTTTAAGAACAGTCTCTGTTTCCTAGAGCCTGGCTCTCCTGGAGTTATTTCCTGCTGATTTTCAAAGCCAGATGTTATGAAGATTTGTCTTCCTGGTACAGGTTCCTATAACAGGGGGTGCCTCAGGTGGGCCTTCACCCCCTCACTCCTTAGGAAGTTTCTCCATGCTTTTGAGATCCCTCCAGCCTGTAGTTGCCATGCTGGGGGCTTGCTTTCTACCACATCTCTACCCCTCTTACTTTTCTCGATATGGCTTCTTTATGTCTTTAGGTGTGGAATATCTATTCTGCTAGTCTTCAGGTTGTTTTCAGGGTGAGTTGCATTATATGTCATTGTGGCCTCAGTATGTCTGTGGGAGGAGATGAGTTCAGGGTCCTCCTACTCTGCCATCTTTCCCTTCTCTTAATACTGAGCTTTATTATCTCACATTTTAACTTGAGAGTAGTGTTTTATTCATTTTTATATCCCCAATGCTAAATATAGACACATAATAAATGTTTAATAAACATTTGTTCATTGAAAGGAAGTTAGCAAGAAAGAAGGAAGGCAGATATACAGCGTGAATCACTTTAGCTTCCTCCCATCTATAACGGGTGGCTTATTAGATCACTAGACTCAAAGACCCACTTTATCTGTTTTTGTTCTCCAAACAATCTATAAACAAATGGCATTTCCTATCTCTGAAATGTTTATAGTGCTGTTTCTAAAAGTCTCCCAGTTGAAAATCATTAATGAGTGGAACCTATTCTCTAAAGATTTCTAAACACAACAGTGTAACTACTGACATGAGTGTGACCTTTCATGTTGGCCTAGTGTTTGTTCATTATAATTTTAGTTTGTTCTCTTCAACTAGACTCGATAATCAGATTTTACAAAGCACATAGCATATTTTTCTTAAACTACATAATTTTTTTTTTTCAGGATTGGTGATAGAAAATCAGAAATTAAGATTCTAAGCATTGGCGGAGGTGCAGGTATGAATAACACATTTTTAAAATTTGTATTTCACTCCAAACATCATGCTGTTTGATGGCAATATTGTTCATTCTTTAAGATAACTATTTTTCTTTGTTCTTGGAAGAGATTGGCTAATTAAAACTGGTAAGAGTAGTATCAATTCAACTAAGATTAAGGGCCCCCATAGTTTTATAACACTTAAGACTTAAGCCTTCATTAGTATCTGAAATATGGATAAGATGTGGCTTTTTATTTATTTATTTATTTTAAGATTTTATTTATTTGACAGGGAGAGAGAGTGAGAGAGAGAGAGAGAGCACAAGCATGAGCAGGGGGAGCTGGAGAGGGAGAAGCAGGCTCCCCACTGAGCAGGGAGCCCAATTCAGAGCTCAGTCCCAGAACCCTGGAATCATGACCTGAGCTGAAGGCAGATGCTTAACTGACTGAGCCACCCAGGTGCCCTGATGTGGCTTTTTAATACTTTTTTATAAATGGAAAAACACATAGAGTAACTTTAAGGATAACTTTTATCCAAAATCATTTAAATGTTCACAGTAAAGGAAAATTTCATAAGCTTGTGCCACCCAAGTGTGGTCCATGGACTGCTTGCTGGTTTGCAAACTGTTAATGGTTGGAGGAGATAAGAAGCATCCACTGGAATGCAAATCAGTGCACAGTTCCCTTCACTGAGAAACTATAAATATGGCGGAAAATATGTTTAATTACATAGTTAATTTATACTCTTGTGGCCCCACTCTTTGAGTTGCACTGGCCAAAACTGTTCCCTTCCTCTGATTCAGTTCCCAAACTGCCCTCCAACACACTCCCAAGTCAACTTTCATAAGCATTTCATGGTCTCACTACTCTTAGAGCTGTTCTTGTATCCTAGGAGAAAATGGGAAATCTGAAAAGGGAGACTGATGTGGGTGTAGTTTCTGACTCTGCCATTAGAATGTGAAAATGTGTGACCTTGGCTGGAATATAAGCTTCTGTTTGCTCGTCAGTAAAATGGAAACAATGAATTATATCTCATAGGGTTGTAGTGAGAACTATATAGATAATGTTTATATCATACTTAGCATATTGTTACTGCTCCTGTAAGGTACAGGCTGGTCCCTTCTTCAAAAATAAAACAAAAAATTTCATCTGCAGACTTTACCTTATATCAAACTTCTGAGTAGTGTTTGTTTTCTTTTTAAGTTGCTAATCACCTGGAGATCTGAGTTAGTATATTAATATGTAAAATATAATCATATATATTATTTATATATTTATACCTTTCTTTCTTTCATTATTTTCTTTTGATTAAGTGATGGCTTAGTATTGGTTACCTCCTGGTAACAAGTAGACACTACACTACAATTTGTTATATAGTGTCAAGTGGTAATCTCAAGTATAAGTGCTCTAGTGACACATGAATGAGTTAAATTGTGACCCATGTGAACACAAAGATAACTAAGAGCCCTCTAATGGAATAGAATCGCTTGTTTTTAATGTAATCATTTGTTCATTTTTCATACAATATACTGTGATATGATGTAATAAGGGCTAACTATTTAAAATAATTTTTATTTATTATCATCTTCCACCAAGAAAAGAGAAACCAGCAAGGACAAATAATGAAGGATACTGTCATGAACAATATTATAGAGATTGTTTAAGCAAAAATACCCTGTCATTGCTTACTGATATTCTAAGTCCTGAGGATTATAAAAGTAAATTCATTTCACCAAGACCGTCCTTTCCAGTGAGTTTTGCATATGAGTTTCAGGCACCCAACAGGTAATGAGACTATCATTTGATAGTGTCACTTGTGCTTGGACAAGAAGAGAAGCCCTGCAAGGGAAAGTAATTAAAAACAATCTCTATCATGGCTAAGTTAATTGACCTTTTAATATAAAGTTAATTGAATTTCTAATGTAAATTTATCCAGATGCTTATAAGCTATCTAGAGAAAGGAACATTTGGCCTGCACAGTGATTCCTTACATAAAGGTGCACATAGGAGCTAATATAGAGAACTTATCAAAACAAAGGAAGCAACACTTGGAATTTTTCTGAGCTCTAACACTGTATTAATAACAGGCTCTGCCTTGGGGAGAATATGGATGCCCTTTAAGGTTACTCTTCATAAGAAATTGATCACAAATATAAGAAGAACTCCAAGGGAAATTCAAGCTATAGATATTTAGCATTCTCTGCTCAAGTAAGTAAGCTATATGAAATAAAAATTGATTTATTTAAAATTCCTAGGTCTACATGTTTCTGGCATGGAAAAGCAGTGCTTTATAGCATTTAGTTAGTTTAAGTGCTCACATACCAACTGGGACATGCTTATCTGATAACATGTCATTGCCTAACTGCAAGCACTGGGCAGAAGAACAATATATTACTATACAATGAGGAACTTCCTATCTTTTAGAGAAATGGTCTCCCCACATGTTCTACAATCTATAGCATACCTGAGAGTTTTGCATTATCCTGTTACTTCAGTATCCTTTCAAGTCAGTCACTGAACTCCAATCCATGGCAAACAAGGCCATTGGCCCTAATACTTGTGCTCAACTCCTATAATGTATCTTACAAGGTTCTACTTCCTTCTTAGCTTACAGACCTCTCTGGTTTCACTGTGTAAATGTTCTCTTCCTGGTTGCCCAGATACCTGCAGATCATTTTCTGCATATCTTTAGTGCAAATATTTTCTCTGCATTCATATTGGTGCTATCACTTCTCCCCACTACAATGAAAAAACAAATAAAAGCAAAGAAACTAAAAACCTCTCTAAATGAAATTGCTGCTTTTATCACTTAATGCTCATATTCTTTGTCAGCCTATTTTATTTTCTTTTCAGAAACATGAGCAGGGGGTTACCTATACACACTTTCTGTCTTCTGCTTCTCTTCTGTAGAGGTTGGTGATTGTGTGGAGAGATTCCACTATTTAAGAGAGAATGTAAAGTTTTTGAAAAGGATGTTTGGAAATTCAGTTCAGAAGCTGAGCAATTATTAGGGCTCTGAGCAGTTCAAAAGAGAGGAAACACATGGCAAACTTTTTAATGTCATCTTTAATCTACCACATTAATAAAATACAATTGATAAATAGCACTGCTTTCCATAGATAATATGTTTAATGTTAGGAAAATGTATGAAATAAATATGTGAACCCAAAAATTAAGGAGAGGAAATCAAGAGAAAAATATCATGTAGCTTTTATAGAGCCCAAATTGGGAAGTGTAAAGTTGTGTTGTGTACATTGCATGTGTTTGTGCTTTAATGAAACACAAAGCAACTGGAATTGCTTTTATTCAAGGTCTTGAAGTACTCATACCATGTTCATTTCAGCAGTTGTTTTTAGATATTGAGAACAATTGCATTGTATTCTAAGTGTCATAGAATATGCTTTTTGGTTCATCCTCAATACTGATGCTTGAACCACCCAATGGGGTTTCATTATTATTTGATTCTTAATGAATATCGTCTTTATGCTAGATAGTACATAAAGAAAAAAAAAACATATTCTTTTTGGTAAAAGAGAATGCTAGTAATTTACACTGCATGCATTTATGCCTGGAAAAATATTCCAGAAGGCAGTAATGAGCAATGTGTTCTCCTTGCTCTGGGCTCTGCTTAAAGGGGAACCTGCTGTACTGTTCAGTTCTTATGTTCAAATGCCAGAGAGTTTTATAAGGATTAGACAAGACGATAACTCAAATAATCTCATTTTATCCAGCTTTCTACTTCTATTTTTATTAACCTTTTGTGTACTGACTCAATTGCCATAACATATATAATGGTATATATGTTTACTGAAAATTTTTTAAGATTTATTTATTTTAGAGAGAGAGAGAGAGTGGGGGGAAGGGTAGAGGGAGAGAGAAAATCCTCAAGCAGACTCCTTGCTAAGCACAGAGCCCCACACAAAGCTCGATCCCAGGACCCTGAGATCATGAACTGAGCCAAAATCAAGAGTCAGATGCTTAACCAACTGAGCCACCCAGGTGCCCCTATAGATGCTATTTAGTCAACTGAAGCAACTCACATATGAAATACAGGTAGTATGAATCTCTCATGACATCTTTTTGGTAATAATTTTGCTGACATATGTTAAGAGCGATTAGGTGGTTTTCTTGTTCTGCAACACATAGACATCGGCATTCCTACTGAGATTAAAAAATAGAAAAGCGTTTAGAAACCATCTCATTTTACAGATAAGAAGCCTGAGAACCACCAAGGCAGAACAAAAGCCAGGTCTCTTGACTTTAGTCAAGTTCAACAGACTGCATGAAACAAATATAAAAGTTAATTATGAACTTGGAAAAGGAGATATTAGGTACTTAGTAATAACCAGCTATTTGAAAATCTAATCTTTTAGATTATTAATTCTGTCTCTGTTCATAATGACATGTTAAGGTGACACAGAAGTTTTATTTTCTAAGCTAGCTGGATAGAAGTGAAGCAAGTATAATTAGGGCAGTGACAGAAAGAGCCAGTGTGTCAATTTTAGAAGCCAGGAGGTGGTAGGAAGCAAAGGTTAATGTTTTTCAGTGGTCCAGAGTAAGCCAATGGTTTGTATCAGCAAATTGGGAATGACTGGGGAAATACAGAGAATTAGGGGATTTTTTTGGGAGGGGGACCCAGAAAAAAATAAAAATTGAATATGCTTATTCCCATTTTCAGATATTACCTGTTGATCAAACTAGAGAATATTTACCCCTAAAGAACCAATGGTTGTAATAGAGAAAGATTTCTTGAGTCAGTATTACAATTTACTGATCAAACTTGTCCAGAAATGAAAGCACACATCTTGAGAGATAAGGTGTTATCTGTGACTCTAGGAGTAAGCATAGGCTTGAAAAGTACTTTTCAGCCATGCTGTGGAAAGGACTTAGGCCCCAATTTCTTGGATGTTGGGGCCATTAAAGGTGCTTTTGGTCCAGAAAATCTATGGTTTCATGAGTAACCTTCTAGAAAGAGGTAGGCATTTCTCCAGACTGGTATGGCTAACACAATGTTTGGCTATATTGAGGAAGTGGAATTTAAATGGGACTTCTAGACATGCAGATAATTTTTAATCTGTATTCTAGTTGCTTATAACTTGAAATGAGTAAGTACTATTTTACTCATGTGCAGCATGCTAGCAGTTACTCTATGATATGAACTCTACTGATTGACTAGTTTTTAGAATTTAGGACTGTCTGCTTTGGGTAATCATAGTTTGGGGCCTCAGATAAAAAGTTTTGTTAAAGACATTCATAACCCTATTATTAAAAATACATATAATTTTAACGAAATAGTTTACCCCTTTGTATTGTATTTAAAACTTTCAAGTGAAATGGAAGTATTATTAACAACAAATACATTACCAATTTGAAGCAAGCATAATGCTACAACATTGGAACCATTGTCATTAAAACTAGAGTAAACAAGATAGTTTTGGGTAATTCAATAAGGTTTGAAACAGGAAAACAGGATAATGAGCAGAGTGAAGACAAAACTACCATTATTTGCAGATTAAATGACTATATACTTAGAAAAGCAAATAAGCTCAGTTGTGCAGCCTTAGAATTCATAAGAATGCAGTAATGGTCTGATATAGGTAAAACAGATAAAAAGCAATGTGATAGATCCACATTCTTTTATTGTTAACATATGAGTTTTTTATTCAGTTTTGAGTATCTACAATGTGCTTGGAAGTCCTTAACATGTGGTTATCTTCAATTTTGCTGAAGGAAAAATTTGTATCTTGTCAGTTCCTATGACAGTTTGGGACAATCTCTTAATTAGTGAATAGGCTTCCACTTGACATTTACTACTGAATAAAACTTTGTGATTTAATATAGACACTCATGCAACCCTGGTGTAGGGGGTCTGTTCTCATCTTCATTTTGCAGATGGTGAACCTAATAAAGGGGCTTGGGGATTATACAGATTGGGGCCAATGCCCAGGGTCTTCTGTAGCTTTGTCTCCATTAACAATAACTGATAGAAGTGATGAAAAAATATTTGATTAGCTAATAATTATATTTAATATGAAAATAAGCAAACTATTGGAAGAAAAGTTCAAATTTTCACTGAGAACAATTTGAGAAGATATAAAAAGCCAATATGTAATACTAATGAGATTACAGTAATATGGAAGCTTTCATGTACAAAAGGTAAAGGCATGAAATGAAATGAAATTTTCCTGAAAGTAATGTATCAAAAAAAGTTCTGATATTCATCAAATACACAAAGACCGGTTCATGCTGGCCATAAAAATACTGACATACTTAATACATAGCCACTCCCCTGCTGTTCCACCACAGCCCCAGCTGCTGCTTCAGCCCCTCTTCATGGACTCCTGGACATGCCTGCTCCCACCCTGTACCCCTGGCTTCCTGCCCCCCATCTCCAATTGCTCCAGCAATTAGACTGATCTTGCCCAACGAGGAGGCCTCTAAGAATGTGCTACAATTCTTTAACCTGCATCCTTTCTCAGCATCTGGCACCCTTGTCCTTAGGCCTTGTCTTTTGTTTTGTTTTGTTTTATTTTTAAAACAACCAAAGACAAAGGGGCTTATTCTAACCATTAATTCTGGTTCTTGGAATTAATCTGAAAAAAATCAAGATTTTTGCACAAAAAGTCATGGTTTGTTGTCAGGTTCTTCATAATAGAAAAAAATTAACTATATATCAACTAACTATATATAAAATTATATTTACATATAAATACATATTCATATATATTTATACATTTATATTACATTTATATTATAGTATCAAAGATTATAATTAAAACAATTATTCCATTTCAGAAAATATAGTGTTGCTGCCATAAATAACACATTTAAGTAGATTTTGATATATTCATGGTTTAACTCTCAAGTAAGAAAATCAAAATAATTCATATACATAATGATCTCTCCTGGGTAGACTAAAGGAAATTATTTGTTTGAAAGTAAAAAAAGAAGAGCTTAGAAGGAAATAAGCCAAAATGTTAACTTTTGTTTTCTCTGGTAGTGAGCTATTTATTTGATTTTCTACTTCATATCTTTATCTATTTCTCAAGTTTTATACAGTATTTATTTTATAACCAGGGACAGGAAGAATAAACCCAGTTAAAACTATAATCTTATGGTTGATGAGAGATGATGGTAAAGAGTAGACTCACTGACTTCTGACAGCAACTTTAGCTATGTGGCCGATGCCCATAGCACTGCTTCCACATATATGTTTTTTGGGACACTCCTTTGGCCATTTCTGACTCTCTGGTAACAGCATTATACCTGTACAAATATTTTAAGAACCACATAATCTGTGTTATAGCTTAGCAGAGCTTTTTTTCAGAGCACACAGGTTCTTCCATGCCTGATCCAAATACATGTTAGCCATTATGATGAGGGTGATGGTGGTCAAAAGGATGGTGGCTATCCACTGTCTCTTCCTTGAGACATTTGGAAATATTGTTTCTTTCTTTTTATTCCATGAGGATAGCAGGTCCTCAGACTCTATTCATACAAGGGTATAAATGACTGATAATTTTCCTCAATAAGGAAATTTGTGTTTTAATGATTATTAATGTTGCAGGCTCATATAAGAGCCTGTGAAGGTTATTTGAGAGACAGAGAGGCATGAGAGAGCATGCATGCATGCCAATGTTGATGAAATCACATCATCTACATGGTTATCTTGGACTACCTTAGCCAATTCAAGTAGTTTCATCTTATAAGTTCTGTCTTTGGGCATGAGGAAGAAAAGTTAAGAGAAAGTTAGCACTTCATTAAGGGTAAATCAATATAACTTTTGAACATTACAATATTGTATTGATAGAATTTACTTCTTTCTATGTATGTGTTGAAGTAGCAGTCAAGTATCTATATGTTTAAAATTTATAAATTAAAAGTTAAGGCAAAATTCAGTCTTTTATGTGAATTGTCTATCAAATATCTCTACATTTCAGTGTTCAGCACCTTTTGGGACATTTTCTCTAAGTTGTACTTCATACAACATTTTGGTAGCATGGCTCTTCTTAGGCCTCCTGCAGTTGCAAAGTATTAGGCAGTTTTGTTCCTGGGCTAACAGCCAGAAGACACATGAAAGCAAATGGCAATGCCCTTTTGACTCAGAATTTATATTTATAATTCCCTTCTTGAGACCCTACAGCTATTTTAATATTCTATCTCATATTTCTATACTGACAGAATTGCCTGAATACTGAGGCACGCAGGGAAAGAGAGAGAGAGATGGGGAGGGAGAGAGAGGGAGAGAGGGAGGGAGGGAGGGAGGGAGGGAGGGAGAGAGAGAGAGAGAGAGAGATGAGGTAATCTTGTCAAGAATCTTCTATCTTTCCCACTGCAGCTCAACATCAGATTGCTCTTGCTCTGGTTGCAAACCCATAGCTGAAATTATTTTTCATCACTAAGTACAGAGCTATCTGGGTAATTTTTCTCCCTACAATTTTTTTTTTTTTTTGTGCTTGATATTCTAGTAGAGAGAACAAGGAAGATAATAATCTTAATGCAACATGTAATAGAATAAAATTTTTCCTGCTGATACTCTAAAGAATTCACATACATTTCAATATGAGAAATGAAGCAAGAATAGAAGGAAATCAAATGGCAAGTGATATCTCCAGTCTTTAATCCTCCATTTTCTTGACCTGCAGATTTTCTCATTTTGAGAAACCCCAGGGTTCTCAAGCTGGGATTTGTGTTTCATTTGATGGAGGATAAGTCAGAAGAACAAGCCAGATAATACAAATACATGATGAATGCTCTTATAAGTTATCATTTTATTATGGAGCTGTCCATTTAGAAGGGCAAAACTTCATTCCCTCATTCCCAGTCTCCTTAAACTTTCTCTTAAATGTCACTTTTTACATGAAGCCTACTTGACCATCCAGTTGAAAATCACAAACTCCCCTCCATGGCTTCCCCTTGATCCTTTTGCCTTGATTTTCTCCATGAGACTTATCACCATCCATAACAGTTGAATGTTTTTGTCTGTATTATTCATTGCTTTATCTCCAGTGATTAGGACATGGCATTTAGTAGGTGCTCAAAAATATTCATTGAGTTAATGTATAATAGCTTCAATTTATTGAGCAATTACTATATAATTATGAACTGAAGTACAAGATCTCCATATAGTGCCTCTGACCTTTATAATAGCATAGACCACATTATCCCTAATTTACAGATATGTACTTTAAAGGGCAGAGATATTAATACATTTGTATAAGATAATTCTGGCAAATACTAAATTTGAGCTCAGTTTTGTCTATCCATAACCTCTAAGTTTTCCTTTTCATATTTTTTTTTCTATTTTTAATCAGCTGACCTTGGATTTCAAGCAAGAATGCAACATTCCTCTGACATCTCATTAGATATATCATTGAAGTTCAGGGAGTGGAGAAAGGTTTTCTAGAAGATGAGATCCCCCTTTCCTTGTTTTTGAACTTTTCATAAGTTCCACATCTTGATTTCATATGAGCCATATTTTAAATGCATCATGCCTATATTTAGAGGGATGATGCATTTAAAATATGGCTCATATGAAATCAAGATATTACAATCACAAAAATATCTGACTATAAAATTAAATAAAGATTCAACATAGCCCCAAAGAGACATGAAAAGTCATTTTATAGTTGTGGCTGATTTGAGGAATGGGGTGGTACAAAGGAAGGCGATTTGCAAGAAGGGGGATTTTAAGAATTCAGTTTTCATTTAACTTTGTAAATCAAGATCAGCATATTTTGTTTGACAGAAAATAACACAGGAAGAAGGAGAGAAGGGGGCAGAAAATTTATGCAAAGAAATAATAACTGAAAACATCCCTAATTTGGGAAAGGAAACATGTTCAGATCCAAGAGCATAGAGAAATCCCATCAAAATCAACAAAGGCAGATCCATACCAAGATATATTGTAATTAAATTGGCAAAATATAATGATAAGGGAAAAAATTTAAAAGCAGCAAGACCAAAGAAGACAATAGCATGCAAAGGAAAACCCATAAGGCTAGGAGGAAATTTTTCAATAGAAACTCAACAAGCCAGAAGGGAGTGGCATGATATAGTCACAGTGCTGAATGGGAAAATCTTCAGCCAAGAACAAAGAGTTTCCTAGACAAGAACTAAAGGAGTTCATGACCACTAAACCAGCCTGCAAGAAATATTAAAAGGGACTTTGAGTAGAAAGAGGAGACCAAAAGTGACAGTATAAATGTAGAAAACACAAAAGTAGTAAAAATGGATATTTCTGTAAAGAATTTGTCAAGTAACTCACAAACTAAAAGGATGCAAAATATGGCAACATATACTTACAACATGGGGAGTAAAAGGGTAAAGAATGGGTTCAAACTTAAATGACCATCAACTTAATGTAGATTGCTATATGCAGAAGAGGTTATATGCAAACCTAATGGTAACCATATATTAAAAACCACTAATAAATATGTAAGGAATAAAGAGAAAGAAATCCAAATATATCACTAAAGAAAATCAGCACACCATGAAAGAGAGAAAGACAAGAAAGGATCAGAGGAAATATTCAGAAACAACCACAAAACAAGTAAAATGACAATAAATACATACCTATCAATAATTATTTTGAATGTAAATGGAATAAATGCTCTAATCAAAAGATGTAGGGTGACAAAATGGACAAAAAAATAAGACACATCTATATGCTGCCTATAAGTGACTCATTTTAGACCTAAAGACACCTGCAGATTGAAAATGAGGGATTTATCATGCAAATGGATGTCAAAAGAAAACCAGAGTAGCCAACAAAAAGATACAACAATTGTAAATATTTATGCACCCAATATAGGAGCACCATATACATAAAACAGTTAATAACAAATACAAAGGAACAATCAATAATACAATAATAGTAGGGGACTTTAATACCCCACTTACATCAATGGACACATCATCTAAACAGAAGATCAACAAGGAAACAATGGTTTTGAATGACACACTGGAACGGATGGATTTAACAGATATATTCAGGACATTCCATCCTAAAACAGCAGAATACACATTCTTTCCAATGCACATGGAATATTCTCCAGAATAGATCACATATTAGGCTACAAAACAAGCCTCAAAAAATTCAAGAAGATCAAAGTCATTCTACGCATTTTTATTTTCTGACCACAACACTATGAAACTAGAAGTCAACCTCAAGAAAAAGTTTGGAAAGACCACAAATACATGGAGGTTAAATAACATGCTACTAAACAATGAATGGGTCAACCAGGAAATCAAAGAAGAAATAAAAAAGTACATGGAAACAAATGAAAATGAAAACATAACAGTCCAAAACCTTTAGGATGCAGCAAAAGCAGTTCTTAGAGGGAAGTTTATGGCAATACAGGCTGACCTCAAGAAGAAAGAAAAATTTCAAACCACCTAACCTTATGAAAGGGTGCAAGGAAAAGAACAACAAATAAAACCTAAAACCAGCAGAAGGAAGGGAACAACAGAGCAGAAATAAATGATAGAGAAACTAAAAACACAATAGGACAGATCAATGAAACCAGGAGCTGGTTCTTTGAAAAAACTCAATAAAATTGATCAACTCCTCACCAACTTAATGAAGAAAAAAAAGAGAAATGACTCAAATAAATAAAATCACAAATGAGAGAGGTGAAATAACAACCAACACCCAGAAATACAAACAATTATAAGAGAATAATATCAAAAACTATATGCCAACATATTGGACAACCTACAAGAAATGGATAAATTCCTAGAAACATATAAACTACTAAAACCAAAAAAAAAAAAAAAAAAAAAAGGAGAAATAGAAAATTTGAACAGACCAATAACCAGCAAAAGAATGGAATCAGTAATCAAAAACTGCCAACAAACAAAAGTCCAGGACCAGATGGCCTCATGGGTGAATCTACCAAACATTTAAAGAAGAGTTAATACCTATTCTTCTCAAACAATTAAAAAAAATAGAAAAGGAAGGAAAACTTCCAAATTCACTCAGTGAGGCCAGCATTACCCTGATACCAAAACCAGATAAAGACACCACTAAAAGGGAGAACTACAGGCCAAGATCCCTGATGAACTTAAATGCAAAAATCCTCAACAAAATACTAGCAAACAGAATCCAACAATACATTAAAAAAAAATCATTCACCACTATCAAGTGTGATTTATTCCTGGGAAGCGAGGGTGGTTCGGTATTGCAAATCAATCAATGTGATACATCACATCAATAAGAGAAAAGATAAAAACCATATGATTATTTCAATAGATACAGAAAAAGCATTTGACAAAGTATAATATCCATTAATGATAAAACCCTCCATAAAGTAGGTTTAAAGGGAACATACCTTAACGTAATAAAGGCCATATATGAAAAACCCACAGCTAACATTATCCTCAATGGGGAAAAACTGAGAGCTTTTCCCCTAAGGTCAGGAATAAGACAAGGATGTCCACTCTCACCACTTTTATTTAACATGGTACTGGAAGTCCTAGCCACAGCAATCAGACAACAAAGAGAAATAAAAGGCATCTAAATCAGTAAGAAAGAAGTAAAACTTTCACAATTTGTAAATGACATGATACTCTCTATAGAAAACCCTAAAGACTCCACCAAAAAACTACTAGACCTGATAAATGAATTCAATAAAGCTGCAGGTACAAAATCAGTGTACAAAAATCTGTTGCATTTCTATACACTAATAATGAAGCAACAGAAAGAGAAATTAAGAAAACAATCCCATTTATAATTACATCAAATATAATAAGATATCTAGGAATAAACCTAACCAAAGAGGTAAAAGATCTATACTCTGAAAACTATAGAACACTGATGGAAGAAAATTGAAGATGATACAAAGAAATAGAATGACATTCCATGCTCATGGATTAGAAGAACAAATATTGTTAAAATGCCCATAGTACCCAAAACAATCTACATATTTAAATGCAATCCCTATCAAAATATCAACAGTATTTTTCAAATAACTAGAACAAACAATTCTAAAATGTGGATGGAACCACAAAAGATCCCAAATAGCCAAAGCAAACTTAAAAAAGAAAAGCAAAGCTGGACGCATCACAATTCTGGACCTAGAGTTATATTACAAAGCACGGTGATCTAAGCAGTATGGTACTGGCACAAAAATAGACACATAGATCAATGGAACAGAATAGAGAGCCCAGAAATAAACCTACACTTATATGGTCAATTAATCTACAAGAAAGGAGGCAAGAATATACAATGGGGAAAAGACAGTCTCTTAAGTAAATGATTCTGGGAAAACTGGATAGCTACATACAAAAGATGACCCATCGTATTACACCATACACAAAATTAAATTCAAAATGGATTAAAGGCCTAAATGTGACACCTGAAATCCTAAAACTCCTAGAATAAAACATTGTCGGTAATCTCTTTGACACTGGTCTTAGAAACATTTTTCTAGATCCGTCTCTTCAGGCAAGGGAAACAAAAGCAAAAATAAACTATTGTGACTACACCAAAACAAAAAGCTTTTGCACAGTGAAAGAAACAATCAACAAAACAAAAAGGCAACCTACTGAATGGGACAAGATATTTGCAAATCCTATATCTGATGAGTGGTCAATATCTAAACTATATAAAGAACTCCTAACTCAACACCAGAAAAACCAAATAATCCAATTAAAAATGGGAAGAGGATCTGAATAGATAATTTACAAAGAAGACATACAGATGGCTAACAAACACATAGGCAGATGCTCAACATCACTAATCATCAGGGAAATGAAAATCAAGACCACAATGAGATATCACCTCACATCTGTCAGAATGGCCAGTATCAAAAAGAAGAAATAACAATGCGCAAGATGTGGAGAAAAAGTAACCTTCATGCACTGTTGGTGGGAATGTAAATTGGTACAGCCACTGTGGGAAGCAGTATGGAGATTCCTCAAAAAATTAAAAATAGAAATACCATATAGTCCAGTAATTACACTTCTGGGTATTTACCCAAAGAAAACAAAAGCACTAACTTGAAAAGCTATATGTATCCCTGTGTTCATTGCAGCATTATTTATAGTAGCAAAGATTTGGGAGCAACCTGTGTCTATCAATTGATGAATGAATAAAGAAGAGGCACACACAAACACACACACACACACACACACACACACACACACACACACAGGAATATTACCCAGCAATAAAAAAGAATAGAATATTGACATTTGCAACAACGTGGATTATGCCAAGTGAAATAAGTCAATCAGAGAAAGACAAATACCATATGATTTCACTTACAAATAGAATCTAAACAAAAACAAAACAAATAAGTGAAGCAGAAACAGACTCCTATATACAGAGAACAAATTGGTGGTTTCCCAAGGGGAGAGGGTTGGGGGTATGGGCAAAATGGATGAAGGTGAGTGGAAGTACAGGTTTCCAATTCTGGAATGAAAGGTTAAAAAAAAAAAAAAAAAAGTGGGAGGGGGGAATGAAAAATAACCTATAATTCCACCACTTGAGATAACCAATGATTGTAAACTGGTGCATATCTTTCTAAACACTGTACATTGAAACGAAGTACTCTATAACATTTTGACACATTTGAATTTTCTCAACTTCGCTCATTTCACATATTAACCAACTGGGAAAATCAGTTACATCATCATAAAATGCACAGACTCTGAAAGAAGGATAGTATATTGAAATAGAGTTGTTTAATCATTATAATTTTTCCATTTGTCACAGGAAACTGCAGATTTTTTTCCAAAACTTTAAGGGGAAACACATAGTAAGGCTTTAGTTAACCCAAACAACTATTGGCATTTATGTAGCTGAAGGCTTAGAATGTTATAAATAAGTAGTCTACAATTGTCAGAATTATGATCAAGCAATGCCTAATAAGAGATCGTATGTAAAAAGAGACTGACTTTGAGATAAACATGTATTACCTTTTTCCCCTTAAATGCTGTTTTCTTGGATCTCAAAGTTAGGATTCCCAGGAGGCTTTGCAATGTACAATAAAAGTGCTGGCTTCCACATTTCTTTTGTTTACCTCTGAATTTGCTGAGAATTTCTGAATTATTTGATCGATTCATTTCTAGTTTACTTTCTGCCATTCTTTTGGCACATTAGTTTGGCTTGTGTGCTGTCTAAAAGCATTTATAGGGTGCTTAATGTCTGATAGTGGAACACATTCATAATGTTATGGCTCCTATTAAGGAAGATTCAGTTGAGAAAGAAAGAACAAATGGTCTCCTTCCTTTTTTTTTTTCTTTTTTTAGTTTTTGTTTTTTTGTTTTTGTTTTTTGTTTGTTTGTTTGAATCTCTCATTGCTGGCTCCTGGAACTACAGTTCAGATAACCCCTCACAGGCTTTTCAGTGATTGATGATCAAACCTGCTCAGTTGTTCAATCTAGCATTTTAGAGTCCTTGATACTTTTTAATAAACTCATTAGAATCAAGTCTTTGCTAGCGAATAAAATAAGTGAAGTAAAGCAATAATTTAGATTAGGGAACACAAGGTTTTATCTGTGTTGCCAACTCCAGTCAACTGATGGGTAGTTTCTGTCTGAAGGATTTTAATGCTATTTCCAGGCTCTGTGGGAAAGACTACCAAGGTAATCAGTAATATGTAGAATAGTTCAAGATGTGTTGGAGTTAGATGATGTAAGGAAGTGAGGGGAGAGAATTCTTGGCAGAAGACAGAAAAAGCACAGAAGAACATGGTGTATGTGGAGGGCAGTGGTGGAGAAAGAACGGTAAAAATGCAAGAAATTCAAGGTTCCTGGAGCCAAAAGTTTCAAACTATGAAGCTGTGAGAGATGAGAATAGGAAGCAGGCAGAGTGGTCTATGCTCAGTTTAAGAGCCTGGACTTTATCTAGTTGATTAGTCAGAAGGTTTTAAGCAGGGAAGCGATGGGCTTGCTTAGCTTAGAGTTTTGAATGATTGTTTTAGTGATGGCTTTGTGGGACAAAGTTCAGCAAAGATAGGGTGAAGTTTTAGGGTATTTTTGCAGAATTCCAAGACATAGATAATTTGGGCCTGAGCAAGGATTGCTAATAGGAATGGAAAAAAGTAAGAAACATTTAGCAGGAAAATTTACACATGGCTAGAGAGGGAGAAAGAAGGAAGGAGCAAAGCTTGGGAGACTGGATGAATAGTGAACAGTATAGGTAATGTACTAAAAAATATATTTATAACTAAATGCTAGATGTTTAGGCTAGACTATAGGACATAATACTATAGAACATCTGAACTACCTCTTTATTATTCTCTTTTTGTTGAGGAAGATGTTCACATAAATCGTTTTTTAAATGCATGTCTCCTATTTCTGAGGGATACTAGAAAGCAAACTATGTAGGGTATGAGAACAAGGAATGTATTATATTTTGGGTGACCTCTACATCTATCTATTATCTATCATCTATCTATCTATCATCTATCTATCTATGTATCATCTATCTATCATCTGTCTAATCTATTACAATAAGAAATAATATAGTCCATTATAAATAATATATATAATATAAATATATAAATATAAATAATAAATATAGCACATGAGAATAAGTGTCTCATAAGCATGGTGGCATTATTTATTGTCAAACCCAGAATACTTTTAAGAGTGAGAGCCATAGGGGCACCTGGATGGATCAGTGAATTGAACATTGGACTCTTGATTTTGGCTCAGGTCATGATCTCAGGGTCATGGGATCGAGCCCCGCATCAGGCTCCACACTTAGTGGGGAGTCTGCTTGAGGATTCTCTCTCCCTCTACCTCTGCCCCTCCCCCCACTCTCTTTCTCCCTAAAATAAATAAATCTTTTTTTTTTTTAAAGAGTGAGAGTTGTAGGGACTGGGTAAAGAATTAAAATTATTATAATTGTAAAAAAATATTTATTTATTGAACAGGTTTTTATTATATTGGTCAATTTATAAAATAGTTATTAAAAAACTATTTGCAAAAATAATATCCTAATAATAATGATATTTGGTTAAAAATTAAAGGACAAGAATAGGACAAGAATAAAACCAGATGGGACACCAGCACAACAAGCAAAAAGTATAACTGTCCCTGGCAAACAGGAAGTGTGGTTACTCAACTTATGAAGACAGAAATGGATTTTATGTGCTAATTCCTGATGAAATAGTTTCATTATCTCCTTCTGTTGCTCATTCCTTTCTGCTAGGGATCCAGCAGAGAATGTACAGAGGGTTTATGTCCACACATGGACTCACAGTCCAGAGGTTGTTAGTAAACCCATGGTTTCCATGTCTCAGGTGCTATTCTAATACTGTGCCCTCCATCATTGCCCTAAAAAGAGGGACTGGCTGGCTCTGTGGTAGAACATTCTGCTGGTTGGGAAAATAACAATATTGGAATATACCTTGGGGATGTGCTAGATACATTCTGCCATCTGGGCAGATCCAAAATGTTGGGGTTCATCTTAGGGGAAGAAGAGCTCATCAAGCCCCAAGGGGAAAATTACTGCAACCTTCTGAGTTTCAAAGTGTTGGATTTGGGATCCTCAGAAATGATGACTTTTTTTGTTTAAAATATATGGCTAGGTTGGGGGTGCCTGGGTGGCTCAGTTGCTTAAGTGTTCGACTCTTGGTCATGGTCCCAGGGTCGTGAATTTGAGCACTGGATCAGGTTCTCAGCTGGGCATGGAGCCTGCTTAAGATTCTCTGTTTCCCTCTCTTTCTGTCCTTCCCCTCCCTGCTCACGTGCTCTCTCTGTCTGTCTTAAAATGTATATATCTAGGTTGATAGAGGCAAGAATAGAATTTTTGGCCTCTGGCCCTTTGGGGCAAGCTGGAATCTATTTCTCATTAGTCCACAGCTTTTCTTATCAGCCTTTTGCCCTAGTAATTATTATTTTTTTTATCATTCAAAAATAATTACTGCAAAGAAAGGAAAAAAAGAACTTCTTATGCCCTTTTAGTATTTGGTATCTTCCTGTTTCTTAGTATGAGTAGTTAGAAGAACAAACACTTTAGAGTCAGAAAAATGTGCCTTAAACTTTAGGCATATTAATATCTCCTGAGTGTCAAATTACTTTAATCAGCTTATCTGGTTGGGAATAATATTGTGGAGTTTGTGATAACTTTGTGGTCAGGATTAAGTAAGATGATCCAAGTAAAGTGCCGAGCACAGTTTGGACAAATAGTAGGTGGCCAAAAAGTGGCAGCTAGAGTTATTACAGAAAGTATAAAAGGTTTCATGTTGGTGAGGCCAGAAAATTGTCACATAAGCTCCTTTATCCTCCATTTCAGCTTCCTTTCCACTTCTTCCCCTCCCCATCCCCACCAGCTCCTATTACCAGTACTTGGGGCTCTCATGGTGCTGTTTGACTGCCCTTTTTCCTAGTCTAGCATCTTTTGTTCCTGATTTATCTTCCTCAGTTCCTTTCTTCCAGACCTTCTAGTCTTATGACTTATGCTTTTGTTGCCTGTCATATCTAACCTTGTAGAGGTTCTGTTAATGTCATTTATACCAAAATGTTAAAGACTAACATCATTTTCATAGGCTAGTCTTGCCAGCACATAGATCTATTTTAGTAAAGGTCAACATCATAACCTTAGAGAATAAAATTGCAGAACTTAAGTTGGAGACATCGGCAATAGGGACAGAGGAGATATTTTCATTTTCAATGAAAGCAATAAAACTAATGAAAAGCTACTATTTAACGGGTGTCTATTTTACAGAGTTTTATATGCATTTTCTCACTGAACCCTCACAATTAATAAATTATGTGCTATCATTATTGCTATTTTTCTGATGAGGAAAATACAGCTTAGAGAGGTAAAGCAAATTGCTGAAAGTTATATACACCTAGTAAGTGGAGAAGACAGGTTTGGAACTCAAGTCCATCAAACTTATCACCATCTCTCTCACTCAATCATTTACATGGTAAGTTTTCATCAGGGCAGGTATCTTTGTGCTCTTTCTAACTTTATTTGCTAGAGCCTGGTGAAGTGCCGGACACACAGTATGCAATTAATTGTTGGTGCATGAATTAATGAATACATATCTATTCTACCATAACCTCCTTTCCATTTTACCTCACTGAAATCACCTTTTGCTTGGATGCCTGCCTTGTTGAATATTCCAAAATTCTGAAGTGCCAGTAGTCCATATACACCGTTCTGTTCCCTGACTTCATGTCTCTATCTACCTGTCCTATCTACCTGCAATTCCTCATTTTCCCAGAAGTCTCTGAGCTATCTTCCACTTACCCTGTAACACAGAGCTCAGGAGGGTCTCCTTCCATAAGGCTTTCCCTTTCTCTGACCTCTCCTCCTTCCTTTTCCTCACCGTCTCCTTTCCTCTTCCCACCATGGCCCAACCCAACAGGGTTCCTTTCATGCCTATGTCTTCCACTAGACCATGGTGTATTTGAAAGTGAATGTCTGACATCTTTTTTATCTTTTTTTTTTTTTGTACGTGACATATTTTTCTTCTGACATATTTTTATATGCTTGTGGCCTAGCCTAGTTTATCAATTCTCAGGTGTTTTTTTTTTTTTTTTTTTTCATATTTTAACATCTCTGAATTTGGGATACCTCTTTCAGTTGATGGAATCTTAAAATTATAATTGACAGTGTTTTTTCTGATCTAGTGATACAAAAAGAAGAGTTGACCGAGTCCTAGAATTAATGGCATCTTAGATTTAACATAATATGGTAATAATATATAAGGGTTATATGAATGAAGGAAGGAATAACAATCATAGCCCTCCTCAAGTCATATTATTATTCCTACTTACAACCTACCTGTTCTGCATCATAGACAATGTGGCAGGGCAACAGTTGAGCATTATTCTTTATGTTGGGTTTTCCTAGTACAAGTAAGACATAATATACTACCTCAAATTATTCTTAATCATTTTTTTCTGGACTTACATTATATATTCCATATGCTTGTCTTCTAGGTGAAATTGATCTTCAAATTCTTTCCAAAGTGCAGATTCAATATCCAGAAATTCATATCAACAATGAAGTTGTTGAGCCAAGTGCTGAGCAAATTGCCAAGTACAAAGGTACCTGTAACCCATGGTGCTCTATGTCAAACCCTATCCTGAAAGGCTTATCATCCCAAATTTGTCCCCTCAGTCATTAGCAACATAGTTACTAGGGTATGTTCTTTGTTAAGCTTATTGGGAAAAGAACATATTTAATTTGTTTTCTTGGCAGACATGACTAACACCTCAGAAATATGAACAGTGAATAATTAGATTTCTTTTTTTACTGACTCCTCTATTCCCTGGTCATCAACTATTATTTTTGATGTTTATTCTTAGAGACAGAGTCATTAATTCATTCAGAAATATTTAAACAGAATCCTTGCTCTTAAAGGGTTTGTGTTTAATGGATTATAGCAGGAGTCAGCAAACTTCTCTGAAAAAACGCACACTGTAAATATTTTTTAGGCCACACAATCTCTCTCACAACCAGTCAACTCTCCTATGGTAGCACCAAGGCAGCCAAAGATGATGCTGATAAACTGAGTGTTCGTATGTTCCAATAAAACTTTATAAACACAAAAGTTTGACTTTTATATCATTTTCACATATCATCAAATGTTATTCTTTTGATTTTTTTCAACCATTTAAAAGTCTAACAGCATGAGATATGAAAGGCATAAAGTCAGGAAGTGAAATAGTATGTTTTTAGCTTTAAGTCTATTTAGAAATAGGTGGTGAGCCAGATATGGTCCATGGGCCATGGTCTGCTGACTCCTGGGTTACAGAATCATATCATTTGCTTTCCACTGATAAAATTCATCAGCTGATTCCCCATTAATACTGAGATAATGTAACCAATGTCTGATCAGGGTTCTCATAATTATTTCTTATTGACTCTTTCTTTCATCTCTAATTTCATTTAATACTAGAAAAAAAAAATCAGGATGAACTCTCTGGTCTTCCAGAGCTACATAAAAAAGAAAAATGTGCTTTATGTCTGTTATGTATATAACATTGATTGCATTAAAATTCGAAATGGAAATGGATTCTGCATTTGCAATTAAAATTGTTGGTGTGCCATCTCTTTTCTATATTTTAGAGCTTGTAGCCAAGACATCAAACCTCGAGAACATAAAGTTTGCTTGGCATAAGGAGACATCATCTGAATATCAAAATAGAATCATAGAGAAAAAAGAATTTCAGAAGTGGGACTTTATTCATATGATTCAGGTAAGAAATATTTATTGTTATATATTCTCAGAAAGATTTTTTTCAGAAATATGTATGAAGAATGCCTAATATTCTATCTTTAGGAAGAAAAATGGAAATCTGGTTTCTGATTTTACAAGTGAACATTATCTGTCCGAATTGAGGATAAAGGTGTTGATAGTACTGAGAGATTCTCTATAACATTCAAAAAGCCAATTTTTTTATACTCAGACACCTTCAGTTACTGTTTTTTTTTTCAATGTTGGCTTAATTAATTTTTGTAGGATTGGAAGTTCATAGATAGTTTTGAGGGCAGTAGAGTGTTACATATCCTAGCACAGCTCTAATGGTCTGGATGGACCGATGTCCCAGAGTTTTTCTGAATCCTTTCTTTCCCTTCTGTTGATGACCTGGCTAGTGTGCATGTGACAGAAGGGGCAGGTTAGATCATTCTTAGGTCAATAAAGTTTACTTACATCAGTCAGTCATTCAGTAGGAATTTATTTCCATGATCCAGCACTGATAGTGTATTTCTTAGAAATACACTGGAGGGTTTCTTGGAAAGGGGGTGACCATTAGATGTTATGGGGACGGATTTATGAGAATCACTGATATTTCTGGATAGCATATGAGTGTATAGACTTTGGGTGTTGTCTACTATCAGAAAATGTGTATATTTTAGAAATACCAATATTAACAGTAAGAGACATCTTTCCACAGTCCACAAGTGCAGTCATCCCAAAGGAATAAACTTACAAGAAATCAAAGGAAGAAATGACTCCAACATTAGTTGTCCAAGCAATCCTACACCTCTGCTTTCCTAGCTGACAAAGTCATTTACCTGTAAGAGAGTACTTAAATTGTCCATCAAGCCTATAATGTTTCTCTATTAGATTTAATTTCCTCCCTCCTCATATTAACTATTTCATACCTGCTTCTCTCTCCTTACATTTCCTGTAACCCCTGCACCACCACTCATTCCCAGCTGATGACCTCACTTCATACTGTAGAGCAAAAAGAGAAATCATCAGATGGAAAGTCATCTTTCACCCTCCAAATTTATAAACACAGCTACATCTGTACCCAACATCTCTTTCTTTCATCTAATTACAAAAGCCACCTTTTATCAAAAACCTGTCCCGCCACTTGTACTCTGGATCCCATTTTTTACCTGTTATAAAATGTTGCAGCTTCAGAGATCATTCTCCTATTTCTCTCAAAATTTCCATGCATCTTCCTTCTTTCTAAAGCAACTCTGCTTCCTCTGCATTACTATTCTATTCCTCTATCTTCCTCCCTGTCTAGTATACATTTTCCCTATGTTATATCTTTGTCTCTTCATTGTTCCTTATAGTCTTAACACTCTCATGACATTCTTTCAACTTAATGTTCACAGTCAACTTCAGAGAATCTCAGTATCTATTAGATCAAATTTCAGAGCATCTGTTCTGGCCCACCTCCTCTTTTTTAGCCAGGTCACATCATAGACTGTTAGCCATCTTATGGATTATGTATCTGGGTACCTATCCCTGTCATGAACAGCATGGAATGACATGATACTAAATATGGTCCTGAAGCAGCATAGGCCATGTGCAGCTCCATTTTATTTCATTCATTCATGTGAAAGGGGCGTAGTTTAAGTTGTGTTTGCTTAATGCAAAAAATTCTATCATGGGCATCTAAATAGAATATTAAATTATTGCCCAAGAGAGATGGAGATGAGATTTAAGAAGTAAGTATCTATGGGGGTAGATTCCAGGGATGCAAGCCATTAGGGAAAATTTTCCACTGCCAATGTATAATTCTAGGCTCTACCTGTGTTGAGTGGAAAGGCCTCTCCCTGAACTTCATCAGAGATGGTCCAGAGTTATTAAAAAGGTGTGGGTTGACCCCTAGCACCTTGTGACCAAGTATGTAATCTCATGCTTTATTCAGTCCATTTTCCTAGAGAATCTGTCAACATCAGAGCCTGCCATATTTTCTGTGATTTAAAAAAAAATCTGTGAGCATATGGTAAAGCTGGTACAAGGGGCTTAATTTTAAAGCAAGGTTCCATGAAATGGGGTCTGTTTTTATGGTGCCAGCACCATCTTCTCCCAGAAGAACTATAATTCACAAAATGTAGAGTAAGCATAGAATCGATGCCCCAATGTGGAGTGGAGACTAAGTATCTCCAGCTATAAATGTCTCTGTTATTGAAGTCAGAAAGAGTAAATTTAAAACTATTTGGCTGTAATTGAGCAAATACCATAGTTTTCCCTTTTCTCAAATATTTTATCACATTATTACTTTCTTTCTCCATATAACATCTTTAATTTTTAAATTCTTAAAAGTGTTTTGTTGAGTACAACTCTCAACTTGAAAATCAAACTTTCTGATCAGTATCTAGCCCAAGTAACAAAGACATTGACATAGAAAAGTGTCTAATTTCTCTTTTCTTTCATTTCTAGATGCTGTATTATGTAAAAGATATCCCAGCTACCCTGAAATTCTTCCATAGTCTCTTAGCTACCAACGCTAAGATGCTCATTATTCTTGTGTCAGGTAAATTATTTACATTCACCCTGAATTTTAAAACAGTAATAGTGCATATGTGCTTGGATATATGTGTTTGAAGGCAGCCTGCTATATTTGGTCTTCATTATGAAATTCTTGACTTGGCTTCTGATTGTAGTCAATTAACTAACACAGTATTAGGAAAGTCCTTCATAACAGCTATCAATTTAGGGGGTCTAGTGGAATTAAATGTCTATTTACTTCTTTCTCTGGGGAAAATTTGTCTTTGTTGTCTATATATAAATTCTTTTTTATATGACATAGAGCAAATACCACTAACAGGAATTTTTTTAATGAGGCCAAAAACAGCAAATATTTCTGTTTACCTCCTTTTTGCTTCTTGAACGTCTCTTCCCCTTCTGTGATGTTTATTAAATATAAATAAAGGTTTAAATATTTGGAATGCCTTCATATTTGATTAATTTGCATTTCTAGAGCCATTATCAATATTGTTCATGGTAGATTTTCTCAAATAACTACCAGAAATTGTTCACTTGTTTTGTATTTCTGTCTTATTTTCCAAAGAGGGCATTTGATCATGTCATGTTGCTTCCAGTATATAATAAGTACCACATAGAGAAGTAAACATGTTAATAAATGAAACACTGACATTGCTGAGTTCATTAATTCATTACTTCTTTCATTCAGCAATCTTCGTGGATTGTCTACATAGTGCTAGGCAGATTGATTCTAGATATACAACAGTCTCTATCTTCCTAAGTGTATACCAGACCCCTTACTCAAAACCATATGTCACAAAATTCATCAATTCTTAAATATGAGAAATGACTTTAAGGATGGCAAATAGGGTTGTTGCCTGTAATTCTAGGTTTGAACTCATGTGGGAGTTTTTGCAAATGAGAGTTCCTGTATACAACCTCTTCCCTAAAGGAACGTTTTGATATACTATTTTTATCTCTGGTTAATTAAAAATACTCATTTATGTGGGAGAGTTCTGTTTTCCCATTTAGAAGGGCTTATGTGAACTGGATGCTTCCTACTAACCTCTGTCTAAATTAAGACACTTGGGTAAAGCCATTATACTACATTTAGGAATACAAAAGAAAACTTAGTTGTTACCAATGAGAGCAGTCTATTCTTGATAATCTGTATCAATAATAAAGAAAAAGTGTTACCGATAGAAATAACAATTTATCCAGAAGTCATGTATGTTTGATTTTATGTTTGATTTCATATCAATAGAAGATCCACTCTTTCTTATATTTGGTTTATTCTTAAATATTTTCAGAAGTTAAGTATTTCAGTGTCAGAAAGCAGTTTTCTATGAATATATTTCTACCAAGAGGAAAAAGCCAGTCTAAAGTTTGACATGAGTAGTCCGCAAACAACTGAGAACTAAGTACCCTTATGAATACAGTATTCTGCTGGCTATCTCATGAATTATATTAATACAATCCATGGTTTATTAGTATCAAGAAATGTTCAAACCAAAACAGGCACAGTGAAATATATGGTGATACATGCAGCAAGAATGCTGAGGCATTTCCTAGCTGTGTGAACTTGTCTATGAGTCTTAGTTTATTCAAGGGCTATTTCTAGATAATCATACCTACATTACCTTGCATCTACGCATATATGTGGTTCATATGTACTATGTATGTATGTACTATGTATTATACTATGTATATATACATTCACAGGGAAAAATCAAAGAAAGGGAGTAAAGACTCAAATATCAATTAGCTTTTTCTTAAAAAGTATTTTGAGTCAAAAGATATTCAGTCAATGTAGTTTGATGGTGGAAATATTTTGCTAACTTTTTCTGTATACAGTAAAAAACTCCTCATTACTGTACTCATCATGGGAGACAGGTATCCCAAAGAGGACAACATTGTTCATAGACATTGTTCCTACACGTAAGAATGCAACAAATAACAGATGTCCAATTATTAAAGGGACTCTAATGACCCCCCGCCTTTATCACATGCACTTTTCTTAGAAGAGATTTGTGCAGCTACAAGAGAAATATCATACATACATTTCTTCTTAAAGAACCACTTAACAAAAGAAGATAAATTTAGGCATTTTATTTTGGACTTTCCAACTATCTCCTAAGGCTAAAAGTTACAGCTTTATTGCCTCTATCAGAAGAGTTATTAAGGAAAGAAATTAATTAAATATATGTAATAAAAAATAAGCCACCTTGTTCAATACAGTTTCCTTTACAGTAAAGAAAATATTCTACTTGAAAAGGTAAATAAAATTGTCAAATATGTTGGTCTTGTCATCAGTTTAGTGTAAACTGAATGTCTCCAGATTCCCCAGTCTTAGGGGATCACTTATAACTCTTACAAATCCAGAAAAAAATGATGGGATCCCTTATCCCAAGTAACTTGGGTCATCCATCCCTTTCCCCATGACTCCTAAGGATCTTGGGGGTCATGCTTACATGCTCCTGATGGTTGCCAACCACTGTTTGCCCCAAACTTCTGCTGCCAGTTCAATTTTTGATTTCCTATCTCCAAACCTTGCATGTCTTTCACCTGCCTTTTCTTATCCTGTTCTGCTTTGCTCCAAACATAGACAGAGCCCTACTTCCTTCATTCTCGAAAGCACCATTCTTTGATTTTTGGGAGATGGCAAGACTGATGGCATAGAAGGACAGCAGGAACAGAATTTAGCGCAAAGTCCCACAGCCACTCTTTTCCTAGCTTTTCTCCTGCTCATTGGTGCCCTTCTCTCTTGCACCCACTCGTAACTTCTCCCAGACCTCATCCATATCCTCTTACCTCACTACTTTTCCTAAGATACCAACTCCTCACTTTTCCCTTCCATCCCTCTTATTTGTTCCTTGGAGCAGTTTAACTCCCTTTTGATCTACCTCTCTCACCTGGGTAAATCTGTGCACCTATGAACCTGTCTTAGCCACAGTATATTTCCCCAGGATAAACTGTATTGCCCCTCAGTGTATGGAAGTGGCTGCAGTTTCCTTTTTTAAAAATAGCAATATTTTCTTTGTTGCATTAACAAAGTCAATACAAATATATGGGTCAGCTTTTAGAAAAATAGATCATGGCCAGTTTCCAACAGAAAAAACAAATTGAATCACAAGAAATTTGCAATCAGATTTGTCTTATATCCAATTAACAAGTATAGGATTGATCTACATTTTTATTGTTCATTTTTTCATTTGCTGATATCACTTCAAATCCCTGTCTGCCCAGACCAGTCTGTAGATAGCAACCAAGTTTGAGAATGCTTCCCGGGTCATATGAGGTGCCTGAGTAACTTCCTCCTTCACCCTGTAAGAAAACCATTGCCCTAAACTGCATTCTCAGCTCAAACTGTAATCCTTGAAACCCCCTTCTCCATATTTACCCCATGAAAACATTCCTTAAACTTGAATATTGCCCTAAAACTTGGAACACAT